>NC_141054.1:58714106-59336606 GCF_041138505.1 Cibotium barometz
TCTGGGGGTGCTCCCAGAATAAGGGAGCATTTGCTTGGCACTAGCATAAAAAATCCCGGAGGTAAATGCAAGGGTGCAGGAGCTGATGATGCTGCAAAGCGCCTTAGAGCTTTGATAAGTAAACAAGTATCACAAAACAAGAGGCCCAATCTCTGTGCAAGAAATCACCAATCGCCGAATTTGGCAGCATCAAGTGGAGGGATCTCCAACCAAGGAGTGACTCCAACACATACTACTTGCCAAAATGACACCCAAGGTCCAGATGTCTCAATACCGATGGATGCATCTCCTGAGTTTCAGGTGGGTATGTCTCGTACCAGACAAACTAATCTAGTTGACAGCTTTCGTGCCACTGCTTTAGAGGATGCTCAACTTGCTTTAGCGAAAGCGATCTTCTTTACTGGTTCTTCATTGTCTATGGTCATGAAAGATTCATGGAAGATGGCTTGGAAGAAGATTGGAGAATATGGACCTGGGTTTTGTCCACCAACTTATCACCACATGCGAAATCAATTACTTGACAAGTGCTATGACAACACACGGGAAAGCGTTCAAAGACTCATAATTGACACCACAAATCAGTCTGGATGCACAATTGTCAGTGATGGTTGGTCGAATGCCCAAAGACGTCCATTGATAAATGTAATGTTGGTATGTCCTCGTGGGGAATGCTTTATCAAAGCTGTTGATAGCTCCGGGGAAATTAAATCTGGTCAATTTATCGCCGATATCATTGGTGATGCTATCGACCAAGTTGGGTTTGAAAATGTGCTTCAAGTGATTATGGATAATGCAGCTAATTGTCGAGCAGCAGGTCGTATGTTGGAATCTCGATTTTCCAATATCTATACATTTGGTTGTAACACTCATAGCCTTAACTTGGTGTTACAAGATTGGTACAAAAATGCTGATACAGAGTGGTTCAAGGAGATTATCGATAGTGCAAGTAAGATTGTCAAATTTGTGCTCAAACGGCAACGTGTTTTAGATATGTATCGTCAACGCATGGAAACTATGCTAAAGTTGCCTTGTGAAACCAGATTTTGCACTAATTTTTATATGCTTCAATCTCTCCTAAGAAATAGGAATGCAGTCATGGAAACCTTTGTGTGTGCTGGCTTCTCTGAGTTGACCAGTCCGAAAAGGTTAAAGAAAAGGTGAGGTACATGCGATCTTTGATATCGGATCGTAGTTTATGGGAGGAAGCAGCAGATTGTTATCATGTTATGATGCCAGTTATGCTTGCTTTGCGCCAGTTGGATTCTAGATTGCCAAATATCGGGAAGGTTTGGATGGCGTGGTGGTCCATTCAAGAAAGCCTCGCAAACCCAGAGGAGCCCACTAAAACTGTTGTCAAGCATTGGAGTCCTCCATTCACCAGAGCAAGGAGAAATATCTTGGCCAAGTATGTAAGCGCTCGGTGGGTAGGAGCACATAGTCGATTAAAGGCAGGTCATGGAATAGATAGCCAACCAAAACATATCATTTACAAGAGGCTTTATAATAAGTGTGGTGTCATCTCAGATAGTGGACGTAAGCATGCAGCAGGTGACACTTCCAAATTCTTCAATTGCTCCTCAAAATCTGCCATGGTCTTCCTATCTTCCTTTGATGGCGTCATATAGGCAGCCGTCCATTCCTTAATCAAATTTGTGTGGATGGCAGTTTTACCCACCCACGGCACTTTGGTCATTTCTGCAAACTCAGCACAAAATAATGTAAACTTTTCAATCACCCAAGCCAAGCAGAAGACATCTGATGCCTTGCTCCATGGACAAGGGGACCTTACATCTGCGAGCTCAGGGGCTCTCCAGGGGCGTTGATCATGCTCTGCTTTGTTGGCGATATTTGTGGGTTTGAACTCAATCCCATCCCTCAATGCAAGACCCCAGTCAATGATGCCTACCCGTGGCACCCCTTCTTTGGTGAAATCTATCATTATATTCCAGGGGTGGCAATCATTGTGGATGATCCCTTCAGCATGTGCAAAGGCCATGGTATTCACAAGGGCACAGATAAGCTCGGGAGCATGAAAAATCAAAGACTTGTATCGCTCCATTTCATGAGGAGCCACTTGTTTTTTCTTGTATCTGTTGCCTTTGCCTGCAGAGCAAGCATGGAACTGAGGGTCCCCTTAGGAGGCGGAACACACTCCATTATATCTCCAAGACTTCCCCCATTAAAGAGGGGGAAGAGCAGTATCCATGGCTCCTTCCTTGTGTGCCCAATGGCGCGCACTATGCCCCTATGGGTTAGGTCGATTGAAGCCTCCTGAGCAAAAGACTTCAATTGAGCCCTTCGGCTACCAAGGAATTGCTTTGCACAATAAGAAATGCCTTCTGGAAACCAGGAGACACCTTGAATATGGCATTTATGTACAACGCCATACGATCCAGAGCCCATCTTCTTTTCTGTGATGATGGCCTCTGCAGGCAACCCAATTGTCATGCTGCAGTTAGTATTATGCTTTGTGCGCTGCAAGTGGGTGCCTTTAGAGACCTCACGTGCACCAGATGATAAATCTTCTTGTTCATCAGCAGGCCGGTCCAGCTATTTGCGAGCTCTCTTGCTCAGGATAGCTTGGGTGTCTATGGCCTTTGCACGCTTGGACCTCTCTTTCTCTACCTTCCATTTTGTGTGGAAGTGCTCCAGCTTGGATTCATTTGTTTCCGCTGGTCTGTCGTCACCTAGGTCAACAGCGCATCTAGGCATGTTGCCCACAATGCTAGTAACAAAATGCTTGATGGCTGCTCCATCAGCACCCACATGGATATTTTTCACTGCGCGGACAACCTCACCTAATATTTGCTCAAATCGATTCCTATCAGACACAATACCCTCGATGTGATTAGGTGACAAGCAACTAATGAGGGTAACGAGTTTGATACGAATTGATTTCTTGATTTCAGGAGTAAGTGCAAGCGTCGCCATCAATCTGCACAATATAATTGACAAATAGTTGCAACATTTATAACCACAAAAAATGCTATTTGTAAGCTAACTAAGAGATTTCTACATCCAACACACTTATGACTCATGTCATGCAAACTAAATAATCACATTCATCGTCAAAAACAAACACAAAACACAAGTTTACGACTTAACTTGACGTCAGCAGACCTAGTCAGTATACCGACCATCTGCAGATATCGCATTAAGATGAAAACTATGGCACAAGTTAAATGCTTTGACACATCGTCAGCAGACCTAGTCAGTATACCGACCATCTGCAGATGACTATCAAACCAAATAACAAAAACAAACTTCACCACATAGCTTGGTGTCAGCAGACCTAGTCAGTAAACCGACCATCTGCAGATACCGTACTAAGTAGCAAAGCATCACACATGTCAAATGCTACAAAGCACATCAGCAGACCTAGCCAGTAAACCGGCCATCTGCAGCGGGCTCTCAAAGCATTTAACAAAAACAAAGCCGCATTGTAACTTGGTAACTGCAAACCTAGTCAGTAAACCGACCATTTGCAGATACCGTGCCACAACGAAAACTTCTACATAAGTTAAATATTAAGAGTGCACATCAGCAGACCTAGCCAATCGCTCGGCCATCTGCAGAGCGGGCCTCTTAACATTTAACGACACATGCACATGCATCACAAACAACGTTAAACTTAAGCGTATGCAAAAAATTAAATGACACCAACACTTTCAACTTAAAAATTACCTCAAATTGATCACACTAGCACCACTGACACCAAGTACAAGGAAGATTCTGTGAACAGTGACCCCCTGGACCACCCTTTTATACCACAATATAGCCCGCCGGGCCGGGAGGCGGGCCCGGCGGGCTTCTGCGCGCCCGGTGGGCCCGACGGTCCAGACTTGTAGCCCGGCGGGCCAATTGTGGGTTACCAGGTCATCCCACCCTCTAGGATTTGAGAACTGTGAATTTTGTGAACATTGAGATTTGTGAACAATAGCTGTGATCACAAGAAAAAAGGCTGTGATCACGTGAATATGAAATCCCTGGCTAGGTGAGTAGGTGCCTGATACTCTGCTAGTCTATTTTAATGATGAATTCTGATCCCATCAAATAGTGTTTCCAAATCTTTAGGGCATGGACTATAGTAGTCAATTCTTTGTCTCATAAGTGTTATACTTGCACTTGGAGGGTCTATGTTTCCTACTCTCAAATGCTATGGGGTGACCATCTTGCATTAATACTGCCCCTATGCCTGTACCACTAGCATCAGTCACAATAATAAAGAAAGGTCTAGCAAAGTCTGGTAATTGCAGAACTGGTGCTTTAGTGAGTGCTTCTTTTAAAACATTAAAAGATTTTTCTTGTTTATCAGTCCACACATACTTGTTTGTTTTCTTTAAAAGAAAAGTGAGATAATGAGTAATGTAAGCAAAATTCTTTAAAAAACGTCTATAGTTCAGAGTTCATGAATATCTTTGGGTCTCGGCCAAGTCACTATAGTCTCTATCTTTTTGGGGTCCACACGATACCACTGTCTCAGGAACTTGCCACACAAAAGAGAATCAAAGTACCAAAATTGCACACAATAATCACGAATAAATATTCAACTCCAAACAAATAACAGGTTCAAACATATTAAACATAGACATGGAAGATGAACCATAGACTTGAAAACTATGCGCAAAATAAACATCACCCCATCAATCAACAACGATTGGGTTAAATCTCCCCCTCATGCGTGCTGGCTCCTTGCATGACATGAGTATTTAATCATGTATTCCCGAAAACAGTCCTTGAGCCAATCGTGAAGCTTTAGCCAAAAATGGGGCTCCTTTACAAAAATAATCAATCCTTCTAGAGGATGTTCACACACATCTAGTGTGTACCAAAAATAATAGTGAAGCTCTAGCTCACACAAAATACACCCGTGCACATCGGGGTGCATAAATATTCGAGTACAAATAAATGGCATGCGGCCAACCAAAAATAGTGAAGTATAACTCATAAATGTCAAGGCGATGTAAACGCCCATGCACATGACAAAACCCGTGCGACACCTCGTTTGGTGATCCTTGCACACTCATGCTTGTGCGACACCTCGTTCGGTGACCCTCGTACAAGTACGACGCCTCATTCGGCATCCTCGTACTCATCACCTATACTCAACAAGTCAACATGTTAGGTGAGGCAATCAAACACCAATATCAACAACACTAGCATGCGTACACATGGCATCACCCAATCATAGCATACATAGCATAGACCCGCAAAGCATATGCCAATCACACTTACAATGTAGTATTTAATATGACATCACTCACTCACAATACTAATTGCAAGCATGGCACAATGGTCAGATGGGCGTCCCCACAATAGACCATAGAGGCCCAATAATGTAACAATGATCTCTTGGTTTGCGACGGTTGTCATCAAGCCCTTGATGACGTGCAGGTGCCATGCATGGCCGCTTGTGTCAAGAGTGATGAAGTCGACCATGACTTGCTAAAAATCCTTGCTACACTTGACACCCTCCCAGATCGCAAACTTGGCACACAATTCGTGCTCCCAACAAACAGCCAGACTATAGGGATCCATCAATCCAGCCTAACCCCATCCAATCCCATGGGTTAGCCAACCGCCCAACCACTGCAGTGATAGGATCCATTTAGGAATTTGGTTATGTTTTGCCCCGGGTACCAGGGAAAAGAGTTCCCAGCCCCCCTAGCTGGCACTTCAAGCAAAGTTCAAGATAGTCACACCACTTACACACCCAATATGAAATTGCCTTTTTCACAGATTCAGTTGTCTTTAAAACAATCTTTCAATGAAACTATAGTATCACTGATCATAATCCTCCAAAATATCCGGTTGAATTCTAATTTCCAATCATTCCTTCATCGGTGTACCTATGGCATCATTAGCAACCAGAACGCTCACCACCTGTCCACTCATGGGCCTTTTCCATAGTTCCTCGCTCATAGTACCCAGAAATGTATTCACTTATAAAAATCCAGATGGACGCTTCGTTGAAGATCAGTAAGATCAACCAACAGATCCATATAAAAGAGCCATGGACTCATCCGTTGTTGAGGACCAGCAAGGTCAATCAACCAGATTCATGCCCGAGTTCAGAAAACAACTCTAACACCTTGTTCCATTTTCTTCCTCGACGCACGTGTGGGTATCTTTGGGTGACCCAGAGCCCAGACCCAGAGCCCAAGCATCGTATGGTCAGCACCCTCTAGGCTCCTTCGCAGGCAGTAGGTCACCTAGCGCTTCATTCGTAGGCCGCTTCCTTGGTCCCTCATCCACCGTACCGGAAGCTCACCATTTAAATCGAACCGAGGCTGGTCAAGACCTCAGCGGACCTTGCTACGCGAGACGTCCTCCATTGACTCTCCGTCAGCTGTTGCAACTTTATCACTTAGGTCTCCACGACCTCATTCACAAGATGGTCAAAATGCTTCCCCAGCATTAAAACCAGGTCATAAATATAGTTTCTAACAAACTCTCATCTTTCCACATTGTTCCATATCATTTCTCGTTATTCCACATTCTTCTACGTCAATTTACATTGCTTAATCCACATCTAATCATATGTATTCCCATCGTCCTTCATCCATTCTCATCCAATCACATCATATTATATCTCATCACATCTATCCTCATCACATCTCATCCATTCTCATCTACCCATATCCACATCACATCACATCACATCCATTCACATCACATCTCATCCATTCACATCTATCTCGATTCATATCACATCCATTCACATCACATCTCATCCATTCATATCTATCCCGATTCACATCACATCACATCACATCCATCACATCACATCTCATCCATTCACATCTATCCCGATTCACATCACATCACATCCATTCACATCACATCTCATCCATTCATATCTATCCCGATTTATATCGCATCACATCCATTAACATTACATCTCATCCATTCACATATATCTGGATTTATATCACATCACATCTCATCCATTCACATCTATCCCGATTCACATCCATTCACATCACATCTCATCCATTCACATCTATCCTGATTCACATCATATCACATCCATTCACATCACATTTCATCCATTCACATCTATCATGATTTATATCACATCACATCCATTCACATCACATCTCATCCATTCACATCTATCCCGATTCACATCACATCACATCCATTCACATCACATCTCATCCATTCACATCTATCCCGATTCACATCACATCACATCCATTCACATCACATCTCATCCATTCAAATCTATCCCGATTCACGTCACCACATCACATCCATTCACATCACATCTCATCCATTCACATCTATCCGGATTCATATCTCATCCATTCACATCTATTCGGATTCATATCACATCTCATCCATTCACATCTATCCCGATTCACATCACATCCATTCTCATCACATCTCATCCATTCACATCTATCCCGATTCACATCACATCCATTCACATCACATCTCATCCATTCACATCCATCACATTCATTATATCCCCATCCCATCACATACATTCTATCCACATTACATCACATCCACATCTATCCACATTCCATCTCATTCATCCACATCCATCCAATCATTCACATGCACGTCTATCCACATCCATCCATTCATTCACATTCACATCCACATATATTCACATCACATCACATTTCATCTACATCTCATCACATTCACATCCACATCCCTTTCCATCACATCACATCTCATCCACATCCATTTACATCACATCACATCACATCTTATCACATCCATATCCACATTCATTTGCATCACACCACATCTTATCACATCCATATCCACATCCATTTACATCACATCACATCCACATCCTTATCCATTTACATCACATCACATCTTATCACATCCACATCCACATCCATTTATATCACATCCTTTCACATATCCTCACATCTAGCATTCACATCTTATCCACATCTATTCACATTTAGTAACATTTTCTATTTTCGATACCGATGAGCTTTTCTATATTTCTGCCAATTGCTTGGCCTAGTTAAAGGTACTTTTTCTCAATGGATGTTTTCATATTCTTTCTCAAATTTCTCAAGTGAAATATATTCAATATTCTTCTTTTGAGTAAAAGATTCATGGGATTTACAAAAATCAATTCTACCCATATCTCCCAATAAAATTAATAATGCTCAAAATTCCACTTCTGATAAATACTCATAATTTGAATTATGCTAAAAATTTCTCTTTTTCCATTTAATTTCTTGGATCTCAAATATCATGGGAATTCCTCTTTTTGTATTTAATTAATTGAATTCCAAATGTCATGGGAATTCCTCTTTTATCATAAAATAAATTTATCTAAAAGTCCTCTTTTCTTTAATAAAAATATCCATTATTTCAAATATGTCAAGAATTCCACTTTTACCATTTAAATGATTGAATTCCAAATGTCATGGGAATTCCTCTTTTATCATTTAAAAATTTCTCATGCATAATTTTTTTTAATCTAAAATTTCTTTTTAAATTTAAATAAAAATATCCATTAATTTAAATATGCCAAGAATTCCACTTTTACCATTTAAATGATTGAATTCCAAATGTCATGGGAATTCCTCTTTTATCATAAAATTTTCTCATACAAAAAAAATATCTAAAATTTATCTTTAAATAAAAATATTTATTATTTTAATATACCAAAATTTTTCTTTTTCCATTTAATTACATGGATCTCCGTTATCATGGGAATTCCTCTTTTTGCATAAAAATAAAATTACCAAAAATTTCTCTTTTCTTTAATTAATTATTTATGCATAAACACTAAAAATTAGTTTTCCAATAATGTGATGAAAATCATTCTTTTAGCATAGGATGACCAATCCTAGAGTATGGTAGGAAGTCCTCTTTTCAGATTATTCATAAAAATGAGCTATGTATTAATTTCTAAAATTTTTGCCATAGCTTCGCATAATTTTTAATATTTCTAAAAAGAATAAGACTTTGTAATACAATTATGATAGAATACTATCCTTAGACTTAAATCCAATTTATGGAATTAAATCATAAGTTTACCATAATTTTATTAGCATAAAAGCGTAAAAAAGCCATTTTCTTAACCTCTAGCTTAACTAGCATAGAGTTTGATTTTTGAATTGAGAATTTATCAATGAGAAGCATCCATTTCATAAAGAATGTCATAGGAATGACTATTCTTTTGGGAGAGAGAGAGATATACATGAAAAGCATTCTAATTAAGCATAAAGATTAACTTTTTATGATTAATCATTAAAACTCTTAGAGAAAGCTTGATTTGCATTGAAAACAATTAATTTGAAACTTCTAAAGTTTGAGAGGGGTTGAGAAGTGAAATCATTGAGAATATAATTAAAAAAACCATGCATTTCTTCTTACCCTTAGGTTTGGCTTGCTTCTTTATCTTAGAAGGAAGCCCCCAACCAATCAATTGGTTTAGTATGTTGAGAAGAAACCTCCAAGGATTGTTGAAGAGAGAGAGAAACTCCAATCTCTCAAAAAGTAGAGGATTTTTAAGGGATAATAGAAAATATTATCATTTTAATGTAATACTGGCATGGTAAAGGTCACAGATGAAAATACAAAACAATGAGGGTCTATTTATAGGTGAGGGAGGACACTAACTGAGTCCAACTAAGTGCTAGAATTTTCCAGCTTTAGTTTGGTTGAATTTGGACAAGATTTGGACCAGTTTAGCTCCCATTTTGATCTAGTTATATCCAGGAGAGAGGAGAGATAAAAATATCACAATTTTTTTTGAATTAAAAACTCATCCACATGTGTGAATTAGGCGCCTACCTCAAGAGTCTCCCCCTCCAAGGTGTCAAAAATTCATCATTTCTCCAAAATATCTCATTTTTAGTAATATCTCTTAATTTTTGACTAATAAACCTTGTACTCAGTCAACTCTTCATCTTATGTGAGCATTTACTCATTTTTGGATATTTTCTTTTATTCTTTGGATTTATCTCATCCCAACACTTGGATTAATCCTATTGGTCCATAGGAACCTTAATTGGACCATAATCCAAAAATTTCTGAAAATCTAGACCCTTAGGCTAAGGTCCCTTATATCATTTTTAATTGATTCCTAATTCACATTGGAAATTTTATTTGAACTTCTATTTCAGGGGAAACCATTTTAGACACTAGGAGGATTTTTATATCCAAAGATATCTCAATTTTGGATTACCAAATTTTCACCACATTTCACACTTGTTTGATGCCTCCCAAAGCTATATAATGTGGTTGGATACATATAAAGCTATATAATGTGGTTGGATGCATATAAAGCTTAGAAATTGTGTGCATGTGATCTTGGAGAAGCCTTTTGGGAGTTCATTTGTGAGAAACAAAACGATTGGAGCAGGTTAATAAAGGATTAAGCTTGTAATTAGCAAAACAAAGCTTACTAATTTATCAATTACTCACTCACTACTCAAAATTAGACTAATTCCTCTTACACGGAGGTGGAGCAACATCATATGGAGCTTATGAATGCTTGGGACCTGAATTTGGATCTCATTTGAAGTGATTAGAGCGGGATTAGTAACTATAAATCACTATTTACCAATTTTTATCAAAACAGAGTACAACATTTGGCATGTGTTTGGCATGTAATGACCTCGGATGATGTTTATATGCTACATGTAGGATGTATGGATGTTAATGCATATCATCCACACTTGATTTAATCATTTCCTAGTGTTTTGGAAGATTGGAAGCTTCAGAAAGACCCATCACAACAAGGCAAAGTGGACTGTTCGTACATTGTTGAGCTCAAGTGCTATGTGGATGATCTTGTATGCATAATACAAGCAAATTAAAGGTTTCTAAAAAGTGAAGGACTTTTTTGGATGCATTTCTCATAATTTGTGAGCGGTGCTAGGTTGTATTTAGCATTTGCAAACAGTGTTGGTGCCGAGGTTTATGTGTGTATGTGCATGTCTGAGTTGATTATTGGAAATCCTTAGTGAACATTGTGGTAAACAAAATGAGTGACAGTCCTGATAAAATTGTTGGTGAGAATCTGTTGAAATATACAAGTGAAAAGGGTGTGTGTGGGAACAAGCTCTTGGATAGAGGCTGTAAAAGAGGAGATGTAATTGTGAAAGAACCTGTGAAAAGGTTAGGAGAATCTACTGGGAGAGAATAATGGGTAGCATGAGGGAATTTAGGAGTGTGGAGATATTCTGGGAGATAATCAGGGAAAAGAGAAGAGGTGGAGAGAATCAGGCAAGAGGTGGAGATATTCAGGGAGTGAATCATGGAGAAATCAAGGGGATTTGATGCTTGATGTAAACTCTATAAATTGAGGCATAGCCCTAATGAGAATTTGCTGGTTTTTGAGTATCCATGCCTACATTAATCTATGTGCTAATTATTCACTAATTACGTCTTAATCACTTGCTAATCACTTTGTTAATTATGTTGATTCTAGTGTTTGATCCACCATAGCTCATCATTTAGCTCAAATTTCAACATGGTATCAGAGCCATGCCTAGAATCAACCAGATTTATGAGCCCATTAGTGAATTAATCAGGATTAGTAAGTAATTAGCAAAAAAAAATCAGTTTTTAGTGAGTTTTCACTCTTCCCCTTCACCCCCAGCCAGTGGAGGACTCTATTCTCCATGCACAATGAAAATTAGGCCTTTCCCTCTTAACACAAGCTAGCCAACACATCTAGCTACAAGCACATCAAACGGCGCAGCAAAACGCGAAGGCGTTTAGGAGAAATCGCCGTTTTCTTCAGCGCTGATTTTTCTGAGTATTGTGCAGATCTTGAGCTCATCAAATCAAATTGAGCTAATTCCTCTTAGCCCCGGGGGTTTTCAAGCATGCTCTACAAGCTGGTGAAGACAGAAATCAATTTCATCAAGTCTACAGAGAGATCCAAGCTCTTCATCAAATCTGCAGGTGACTTTGGTAAAACAGAGATTAAGCTTTCATTATTTGGTCAAATATTGTGTTTCTTGGCTTAATCCTCTACTAGACTCATTGCTATTGATGCCTTTGAAAGCATTTGAGCTCATTTGAAGTGGAAGGCATCAGATCTGGGCTCCCCGCATACTCTGTTTTCTGCACACAAACCAGAGCATTAATTTGCTAATCAGTGATTAATCAGTGCTAATCACTGTACTTTGGTGCAATTGAGGGTTCAAATTAACCATTAGGTATCTGATACAGATCCCTAAAGCTTCAGATTGAAAATCGGAGTTGGTTTGATACTCCAACCATCCCGTACAAATTGGTTACTCTCAATTTAATGTAATTTCTGGTGATTTTATGCTGATAAAATTATTGTAATCATCTATTAAACACCAGATTGAGTTGTAAAAGGGTAGACACTGCCCTTGAATCTGGAATTTGGATCAAGAGGTAAGACCCCCTTCACATCACCATGAATTCAGCACAGGAAATAGCCAAATTTAATGGAGAACAGTTTTATACATGGCAAACAAAAACCATGTATTTGCTGATGAGGAAAAATCTGTGGGGATTAGTTGAAGGGAGAGATGAATGCCCAGAGAGGGGGGAAAATGAGTGGAAGAGTAGGAATGAAAAAGCATTGGGGCTTATTGCACTCAGTTTAAATGATGAGATCATTCATCATATCACAGGGATACAGTGGGCAAAAGATGCATGGGATGAACTCAATAAATTATTTGGTACACAAGCAAAAAATTCCAAGATAAATCTATTAATGCAATTCTACAAACTGGACATGAAGGAAAGTGAACCCTTAATCACAC
This sequence comes from Cibotium barometz, assembly GCF_041138505.1. NCBI lineage: Eukaryota > Viridiplantae > Streptophyta > Polypodiopsida > Cyatheales > Cibotiaceae > Cibotium > Cibotium barometz. The sequence continues at coordinate 58,726,847 of NC_141054.1, forward strand.
ACTTGAACAAATATAAAAGTATTAAGCAACAGCTGGCAGCTATTGGCAAAAAGGTAGAAGATGATGAAGCATTAGCTGTACTTTTGAAGAGTGTGGACAAAGGAGATTATGAAAACATTGTAGCAACACTAAAGAATGTACCTGAACTGAAGATACACGAGATAGAAGCAGCTCTACTAGAGCAAGAGAGCAGAGGCAAAGAGAAGAAAGAGCTCGACTCAACAGCAGGAGAGGAAAAAGCATTCTTCACCCGAGGAGGATTCTCTCGAGGACGAGGACGAGGAAGAGGCAGAGTAGGAGGGAGGACCTTCACTTGCCACAAATGTGGAAAGCCAGGATAGATGGCGAGAGACTGCTACAGCAAACCCAGTGAAGAAGGAACGACATCGGTAAACTTCATGGAGGCTCCAAGAGAAGTGGAGTCGGATCATCTTTTCTGAGAGAGAGAGAGAGAGAGAACCCACAACCCAATGTAACCTGCCCCAATAAAGTAAAACCACCTCTGAGCCACCGATGATGTAGGCCAAGTGGTAGATGTATATGTGAGCACTTTAGTCAAGGTCGCGGGCACTTATAGTAGCCTTGGACACATAGAGAGAGAGAGTGTCAAGGACTATGGAGTTTAGGGACTTGAGGCACTAGTCGCGGGCTATCAAGTAAGAGGGAAACTTGATACAGGGTCCAGGTGTGTTAGGATTATTCACTTGAGGGGAGGTGTTGAAATATACAAGTGAAAAGGGTGTGTGTGGGAACAAGCTCTTGGATAGAGGCTGTAAAAGAGGAGACGTAATTGTGAAAGAACCTGTGAAAAGGTTAGGAGAATCTACTGGGAGAGAATAATGGGTAGCATGAGGGAATTTAGGAGTGTGGAGATATTCTGGGAGATAATCAGGGAAAAGAGAAGAGGTGGAGAGAATCAGGCAAGAGGTGGAGATATTCAGGGAGTGAATCATGGAGAAATCAAGGGGATTTGATGCTTGATGTAAACTCTATAAATTGAGGCATAGCCCTAATGAGAATTTGCTGGTTTTTGAGTATCCATGCCTACATTAATCTATGTGCTAATTATTCACTAATTACGTCTTAATCACTTGCTAATCACTTTGTTAATTATGTTGATTCTAGTGTTTGATCCACCATAGCTCATCATTTAGCTCAAATTTCAACAGAATCTTGACAGGCACAACTTTCGCATTTGGAAGTATCGTATGATAAATTTTCTCAAAGGCAAAGGCCTATGGAACCTGGTGTGACAGGCGTTGAGGCGAAGCCAAGGGTCCCCCAAATGAATGCAACGTGTGCCCAGCTTACAGCACATCGAAATTGGATAGAGAGAGCCTTCAAAGTGTTGCATTACTTCTCGATATATGTGTTACAAACACCATGTTATGCCATATACAGGACACACGAAATCCCAAAGATGCATGGGATACTTTGGTAAAGTTGTATGATAATGACTACAGCACCAAAGAAGATACAATTGAAGCAGAAGATTCATGGTGTGACTCGAAGCAATAGAAGTGTAAATGATTATGTGCAAGAGATCAAAGAATGTGCCGATGCACTAGCATCTATTGGTGCTCCTATGGATGATGATGACTTGATAGCCATTACGTTGAATGGCTTGGGTAAAGAGTACAAGGCATTTAAAACCTCTATCAAGGTTAGAGGTGGAGATCCCCCAGACTTTGATGAGCTCATTTCATTGCTCATTGTGGAAGAGATGAAACTTGGAATAGATGCCTCATCTAGCACAAACGAAAATTCAAAGGGTCAAGCATTTTACACTTATCATGGTGCTGGAGGCAGGGGGAGATTCAGTCCCCAAGAGGACGTGTAGGTGGCCGTGGTTGTGGCAGGATCGATCACCACAGTCTGAACAAAATTTCAGCCATCATTGGGTGCTAGAGGTGGATGTGGTTTTCACCCTCATGCTAGAGGAAGATCTGTATATCTAGAGAGGCAGGGGGATATGGCAAACACCGCAAAAGAATGCTAGTAGCATTAAGTGTCACTAGACTTGGTACAAAGAAAGTGAACATGTCATAGTTGATGACATAGATGTAAATGAGGATGTGAATTTTCCTATGCAGGAATCTACGAGTATAAGTGGACCACTTGTCATCCAGTGATAATGTGAGTCTATGGTCAGGAAGATTGAGACATGATGTGAGCACTGAGAGTAGTGTTGTGGACAAAGGAAAGAAGAAGGTGAAAGGTATTGGCATTGGTACTACAAGTTATGAATCATCAAGCTCAGAAAGCCTTGATGAGGAATTGCCCAGAGCATGCACATTTTGTTTCTATTGTTTGACCTAGCACAAGGTGGTACAAGGACCGTGCCAAACATTTTCATCGCATCATGCAACAGATGCCAGTACATTGAGGGGCATTTTTGCACTTCCACCCATATCGGACATTCTTGCTTCAGTTTTTGTGTCACAAACGGGCACGTGTATATGGAACCAATTCACTACCAAAACAGCATACATACATCAACCATTCCTGGCATATACATGATTACCGTCATTGTGAAACATTACATGAGCATATTCATCCTGCAAACATAAACCAACTTGCACATGACACAGCACTAGGGGCTGAAGTTGGGCCAGCCCCCCCTGAGGTATCTTTATAACCAAAAGAAGTATTTATATGTACAAGATGCGGGTGCCCGGAGAGTACACACTCATCCAGCCGACACCAGATTTATCAAACTGTGAATACATAGGTAAACACATTATCTGCAACTCCTCAGTCACCAACCAAGGTCGAGTGGTCACCAACCACTCCTGTTGCAACACCCTCGGTCACCAACCAAGGTTGAGCAATCACCAACCGCTCCTATAGAACACCCTCGGTCACCAACCAAGGTAGAGTGATCACCAACCACTCCTGTACTTTGATAGAGCGGTCACCAACCCTCTAACAAAGTGTTGTCCCAAACTTGCAAAACAGTAACCAGCCATTGTTTTGGCTCACTGGCCACCCACCACAGGCTCCACCAGATCATATTCCCAGGCCTGCTACTTTTCTAGGGATATGTTTGCTCAAGTTTCATTGCGAGAAACCTCCTGCAAACCTGTGAAAATAGTCAATAATGACCCTTACAACAATCGGCCAGCTCCTGTAGAGACTCTGCTCACTCCGTCCAAGCCCTATTCTCAGCAGAGGAGCCCAAAAACAGTCCCAATAGCCATGCGCAAGCTTCTGGAACCTAATCTATTAGTTTGTAGCCCTGTAGATGCAGTCAACCTGCCCTATAGAGAGAGAAATAGTAGCCGGCCAGAGCCCTGGGACCTTTGTGCTTCACATGTATTCCACCTGTAGCTCATGCGTATGAGTAAACTTGCTGTTTTTCCTGTCCAAACAGCCCACGACTTCCAGATGAGTGCTCTCTACAAGTCAGGGCTTGCCTACTTAAGCCCTCCCACACCCAGAATAACAACTCGTGGAGCTTTTTGGGAGTGCACGGGTGCCCATCTCTCATAATTAGCCTTGGTTCATTAAAAATAGTCCACCCTGATGTGCTCACTTATAAAATTATAAGTGTGTTCGCCCACACTTTAAGTGAATGTGAAACCTGCACCCAATAAACCTTAGTAACATGAAATAATGAATAAATTGGGTTAAGTGTGCACACTTACCACTTGCTGCAAAACACATAAGGAAACCATATGAGTCCCAAACAAGTGTGCACACGTGTATCCACGGGTTGTCCAGGCGTCCCCCCGATGCCCGTGGACATTCACAGGCAAAATACCAAGCAATGTCCAGGCATCAAAAACAAGTCATCCATGCATGTGCAACTCACATACATATGCTGGTGCGCACAAACATAGTGGATAAAACCTCCCAAACATCTTGTACATCCAACTAGCCCGTTCACAGGCACCGTCCACACAGGACGAAAGTACCCACCAGGGTAACCACCCTTCCATGAGTCCAGAGTAACTCACCAGGGTTACCACCCTTCCATGAGTTCATTAATCATGCCAGGAACTCACACCACGATACCGATCCTTCCATGGAGCCCTTCCACATGTATTCAATCATGATATCATTTCAGACGTCTGCCAGAGAAGTGGTGACATTCCCCCCGGCTTCTAATCAGTTGCCCGCAAAACTGAAAAGCTTCCAAGTAGGCAGCAAAAAGATCTGGATAGTCTTTAAAATATGCCTCGTCCATCCACTTCACATCAAGTGCTGGATAGTTCCTGAACTTCACAAGGTACTTATGGACAAGCCTGGCTCTAGTAGCTTTCCACTCCTTTTGTGAAAAACAATATGCTCAGGCTGCAATACCTCTTCCAGCTCATCAACCGCGGGTTGATCTTCCATAACCAGCTCCACCGACTCAGGACCAACATATCTCTTCAAGAGACTGACATGGAAAGAATTATGAATCCACCAACAATGATCTGGCAACACCAGCCTATAAGCTACCTCATTGATCGTTTCCAAGATCTGAAATGGTCCATAATACCTGCAAGATAGCTTCAGATAATTACCATCTTTCCTAGTCCGCTTGCGAAGGCGAGCCTTTTGGAATTTCAATAAAACCCAATCTCCATCCTTCAAATCCAATTGCTTTTTATGCTTATCTGCAGCTTTCTTATGCTTATTCTAGATCTCTGTATGGTTGTCCGGACTTGTGCAAAGGCCGTATCCAAATCCCTTACATACTCATCTGCTCTGCAAATATCTCATCCTTCGTGCGCGGAAGGATAGGTGGCAAAATAATCTTGCCACCATAAAAAATCTCAAAGGGTGCCTTGCCCGTAAAAGTATGCACTGTATTGTTGTAAGCAAACTCTACCAGTGACAAATACTTCCCCCAATCTGATTTGCGATCAGCCACATAGCATTTCAAAAGATCAAGCACTGCTAAATTTGCAATCTCACTCTGCCCATCTATCTCTGGATGATATGCAGAAGAGAAATTCAGCTTCGTTCTCATGTTATCAAACAATGCTCACCAAAAGAGACTTCTGGTGCGAGGATCTCTATCCCCCACAATCGTCTTTGGCATACCATGGTGCTTGAAAATCTGTGCCCTAAATATCTTTGCCATATGCTATGGCTTTATGGTCTTCCGTATACCGGAATAAAATGTGCCTGCTTACTAAACCTATGCACAATAGTCCAGATGGCATCATTCCCTTGCTGCGTCTTAGGAAGGCCTGTGATAAAATCCATGGCAATACTCTTCTAAGGCTGATTCGGAATCGGCAACAAACGGTCGAAAAGCAACCCTGGAGTCTTATACCTGTCAAACTTAACTTTCTGGCAGACCATGCATTTGCGCACATAGTCATCTATGTCTTTACACATTCCTCGCCGGAAAAAGTATCTCTTCAAATCATGTGTAGTGGCAAGGATTCCTCTATGCCCTGCATAAGGCGGTGCATGGCATTCATCATCACTTTCTACCTCAAATCCTTATGTACACAGATCTCTGGTTTTGGGACCCTCTTCAATTATGGTTTCATTCAATCCTTTTTTCCCTTCCCTCACCAATGTTACTTTTAGATATTTCTTCCCTTCTCCATTGAAAGTGGGTGCCTTTAAATCTTTGAATACCATACCCTGAACTCTGGTTTTGGGACCCTCTTCAATTATGGTTTCATTCAATCCTTTTTTCCCTTCCCTCACCAATGTTACTTTTAGATATTTCTTTTACTCCCAATCCTTTCCCTCCCATCAAGGAGCTAAGAAGACCCGTCATTTTCTCAAGTTTTTTTTTCTATATTAGAGATTTTTTCTTTCATCTCCTTCATTTCCATATCCTCATAATCATTAAAGTCTAAATCTTGCATATCCATTTCATTTGGTGGTTTTGTAATGTTCTCTTCCATGTGGAAATAGGACATTAGGTTTTTTCCCTTCTCACCATTTTCATCCTTCCCACCTTGAGAAGCCGTTTATTTTAACACTAAGCAAAATGGAAAATTTCTTACAAAGCAAAAAAATGTATCACAATGACCTTACTTGTTGGGTAATTAATGATGTGAAGAACGATTCCGTTGATTCCTCCTTGTTGATATTTGCTTCAATGATCCTTCAAGGTTGTCTTATACTCCACTTGCTCCATGTAGAACTCCAAAGTATGCCTAATTTATTAGGTAAGAGGTATTTTGTATGGAGAACATTTGAGAAATAAAGGTATTAGCTTATGGAACTAAATAGAAAAGAGATTAATGAGTATAAGTATAATTAGAGTTAGCAGGGTGGCTCAATGAAAACATGGAAGAGAAAGAACTTGGCTATGATACCAATGTAATGCTCTTTGTATTATAAGCTTGAGGACTTGTAAGACTAGTGCTTTGATTTTCCACCCAACCATATCCCAAATGGACCCTAAACTCATTGTTATATAGGCCTAAATGGTGCATGACCTTCCAACTTCATCCCCTTGACCTTTCATTGGCTAATCATGCCTTTTCATGCCAATGACTCTTCAACTACCCCTAGAAGGAGGTGCCCTCTTCTATGTCTCTTCGGCTTCCATTGTGCACCATTTACTTCCCCTTTTACTTTAACTTTTATGCCTATTAACCATTACTTAAGTATTTCCTATTTGAAATCCCATGAATCTTATTTATATTACATATAAGTAATCTTTCCTAGTCTTACCTTTTAGTGTTTCATGTCAGTTTCATAACAGCCATTGATGATTTTGAAACGAGTCGGAGATGTGTCTTATAAATTGGACTTACCACAAGACTATCGTGTCCACCTAATATTTCATGTGAGTTGTAAGATCCCTGTTCCCACCGTGCAACAGATTCGGGGTACTAGCAGCGGAAGTAGCATTTCATGCGCGGGGCAGGGACCCACACTCGGGGCCTCATCCACGGATATCCGGACAAGAGACTAATCCGTCGGTTTTTCAAAAACCGAACCCGAAAAAACTTCCCTTACCCGGAAAGCATGGGCGATTCCACCAGGATAACTCTTTACTCTAACGTAGTCAAGATCATTACTGATCAAACCGATCCGACTGCACCTCTAACGGTACTTGGTCAGATCAAGGAAGAAACTTGCACTTGGATCATTGGGATCAACGCTTTTTTCCCCATCAAGAGGCACAGCCGTTGATTCCTATCCATAGAACAATTTACTATCCGGGATTTACTTCATCTATCGTAATAATAGAATTTAATTCTCGATTTACGGATCCATCAGTCCAGCCTAACCCCATCCGATCCCATGGGTTAGCCAACCGCCCAACCACTGTAGTGATGGGATCCAATTTGGAATTTGGTTATGTTTTGTCCCGGGTACCAAGGAAAAGAGTTCCAAGGCCCCCTAGCCGGAAGTTCATGCAAACATAAAACTAGCCACACCACTTACACACCCAATATGAAAATTGCCTTTTTCTTAGCATCAGCTAACTTTAAAACAATCCTTTAATGAAACCATAGTACCACTGATCACAATCTTCCAATTTATCCAGTTGATTCATAATTTCCCATCATTCCTTCATCAGAGTATCTATGGCATCATTGGCAACTAGAACGCTCACCACCTGTCCACACAGGGGCCTTTTCAATAGTTCCTAGCCCATAATACTCGGTAATATAATCACTTATAAAAATCAAGATGGACTCTCGTTGAAGATCAGCAAGATCAACCAACAGATCCATATAAAGAGCCATGGACTCATCCATTGAAGACCAGCAAGGTCAATCAACCAGATCCATGCCCGTTTTCACAAAACAACTCTTACTCCTTGTTCCAATATCTTCCTCGACGCATGCGTGGGTATCCTGGGCGACCCAGAGCCCGAGCACCGTATGGTCAGCACCCTCTAGGATCCTTCGCAGGTGACCTAGCGCTTCACTCATAGGCCGCTTCCTTGGTCCCTCATCCACCGTACCGGAAGCTCACCATTTTAATCGAACCGAGGCTGGTCAAGACCTCGGCCGACCTTGCTACGCGAGACGTCCTCCATTGACTCTCCGTCAGCAGTTGCAACTTTATCAGTTAGGTCTCCATGACCTTAATCACAAGACGGTCAAAATGCTTTCCCAGCATTCTTGACATAAAACAGCCATTTACAAACAGCATTTACAACAGTTTACAAATACAGTTTCTATATTAACTCTCATTTTTTCACATTGTCCCTCATTAATCCACATTACTTATTCCACATTCCATTTATATATGTACTCATCCAATCACATCATTTTCCATCTCTTCACTTCAGATTCCTTCACATCACATATCATATATTCACATCCATATCCACATCCACATCCATATCCACATCCACATTCACATCCATACATCTACATCAACATGCTTACCCTCCATTTTCACATCCTCATTTATACATCTACATCCCGTATCCACATTCATACATACCCATCCATATCCACATCCATACATCCACACCCACATGCATACATCCACTACACGTCCTCTTCATACATCCACATCCACATACATACATACATCCACATCCACATTCCCATTCACATTCCACATTCACATCTATACATCCACATCCACATTCCCGTTCACATCTATACATCCACATCTACATCCACATACATACATACATCCACATCCACATCCACATTCCACATTCACATCTACATCCACATTCACATACATCCACATCCACATTCCCATTCACATCTATACATCCACATCTACATCCACATTCACATCTATGCATATACATCCTCATGCATACATCCACATTCACATTCACATCTATACATCCACATCTACATCCACATTCACATCTATGCATATACATCTTCATGCATACATCTACATCCACATTCACATCTATGCATATACATCTTCATGCATACATCCATTTTCACATCATACATCCACACATCCACACTCCCATCCACACATCCACACTCCCATCTCCACATCCACACATCCACATACATACATCCATTTTCACATTCCCATTCATATAACCCCATATGCCTTCACATCTAATCTTTTACATCATCTTCATGCATACATCCATTTTCACATCATACATCCACACATCCACACTCCCATCTCCACATCCACACTCCCATCTCCACATCCACACATCCACATACATACATCCATTTTCACATTCCCATTCATATAACCCCATATGCCTTCACATCTAATCTTTTACATCACATCCATTCTCGCCCTATCACAACCCATATACATCTTATCCTATCACATACACTTCTTACCTCATCCCATACACATCTTAATTCATCTTATCACCTCCTAACTTATTTCATAAGCATCTTATCACCTCTTATCACATCTTATACACCTCTTATCACATCCTATCACATCTCATTTCTATTTATAGAATATAAGAGAATTCTTATATTTGATATAAGATTTCTTTACACATTTATTTATGCAAAAAATCAATCTTTTATGCATCTTCCTATGCATAAATTTATTTTAAATAAAAATGATACTTTTGAATTAAAATTCAATCTTTCATGCATCTTCCTATGCATGAATTCAATTTCGATGAGAATGACACTTTTGAATCAATCTTTTATGCATCTTCCTATGCATAAATTCAATTTGGTAGGAATTACACTTTTAGAATAAAAGAATTTCTCTTATGCATCTAAGTTATGCATAAAATCCCTTTATGATGAAAATCACACTTTTAGTATAAAAAGAATATCTTTTATGCATACTTCTATGCATGAAATCCAAATATGATAAAAGTAACACTTTTATAATAAAATAATAAACTCTTATGCATACTTCTATGCATCAAAATAAAAATGATAAAAGTAACACTTTTGATATAAAAATTTATCCTTTATGCATACTTCTATGTATGAAAATAAAAATGGTAAAAATAACACTTTTGATATAGAAATTTATCCATTATGCATACTTCTATGCATGAAATAAAAATGGTAAAAATAACACTTTTGATATAAAAACTTATCCTTTATGCATGATATTAAAATTCAATTTCTCTATGGTTATAATGAAATTCTTTCAATTAATCTAGGATGATAATTCCTAGAATATGGTAGGAAGTCCTCTTTTTATGCTTTGAATGAAATTATTTTATGCATAATTTTTATAAAAATTTTACCATAGCTCCGCTGACTGATAAATCTCAATTCTTCTAAGGGATAAAGCTTATCATTAAGGAAATAATTAAAATGATCTCTAATTGGATCATTAATCCATAATGGATTGAATCATTAATATACATAAACTAAAAGCATAGAAAAAAGCCATTAATTTGGCCTCAAGCATAGCTTAATCTTGGGTTAAGGAAAAGCTTTATGAAGAGCTTAATTTGGATTGAGAATGGGTCATGAGTATGACCATTTCTTGAGTGAGAGAGAGAGATTACATAAAAGCCATTAGAATTTAAACATAAATGGAAATTAACTTCAATAACATTTATTAAATTATGTAACTCTTCACTATTATTCACCAATTAACTTCAATAGCATTTAAAAAACCATACCAATTAAGCTTCTCAAGCTTGAGAGGGGTTGAGAAGAGAGAAATATTGAGAAATTATAGAAAAGATCAATATTCACTAATTACCTTACAAATTGCTTGATTCTTTGTTCACGGTAGAGGCCCCCAACCAATCAATTGGTTAAGTATGTTGATGGAGCCACTAATGGGGATTGAAGAAAGAGGGAAGCTCCAAAAACTAGTGAATTATTAAATGAATTCACAGTTCTTGGCTTAGGTGGAGTAGAGTAACGATGCATAAACACTATCTATTTTTCAACAAGGGGGAGGCTTCTATTTATAGGAAAAATTGAGCTCTTAACCAAACAAACTGATTCTAGAATTTTTCAAATCAGTTTGGTCAATTTTTGACCATTTTTAGGTCAGTAAAGCTAACTTTTTGGAACTAGACTTGAATGAGGAGAGAGGAGAGATGAAATATCTCAATTTTTATGAGTTTAAAACTCATTCAAGCATGTGAAATATGCACCTCCTTTAAAGAACTCCCCTTCCTTACATATGTGTCATAATGGAATCATTTTAATATTGCTCATAGTTTTTTAACTAATAAACCTTGTACATTTTCAACTCTTCATCTTATGTGAAATATGCACCTCCTTTAAAGAACTCCCCTTCCTTACATATGTGTCATAATGGAATCATTTTAATATTGCTCATAGTTTTTTACTAATAAACCTTGTACATTTTCAACTCTTCATTTTATGTGAAATATGCACCTCCTTTAAAGAATTCCCCTTCCTTACATATGTGTCATAATGGAATCATTTTAATATTGCTCATAGTTTTTTTACTAATAAACCTTGTACATTTTCAACTCTTCATCTTATGTGAGCATTTACTCATTTTTGGATACCCAAAATATCTCATATTTTTAATATTGCTCATAGTTTTTTACTAATAAACCTTGTACATTCTCAACTCTTCATCTTATGTGAGCATTTACTCATTTTTGGGTATCTTCTTTTACAAATTGGATTTATCTCCTCCCTACACATGGATTGATGCTATTGGCCCATAGGAACCTTAATTGGACCATAATCCAAAAATTTCTGAAAATCTAGACCCTTAGGCTAAGGTCCTTTATACCCATTTCCAATTAATTCCAATTGCACATTGGAAAGTTCTTTTTGAATTTCTGTTTCAGGGGAACTTATTTTAATAAGATGAGATAATTTTCTATCCAAAAATATTAAAATTCTGAATATTCTCTCTCTAGAATATTTTCTCTCTCTAGGTTAAAACAGTTAGGAACAAGTCTTTTATATTTCTGAAGAGGGATTGATAACATGAGAAGATGCTGGACATTTTGAGAGGCTGGGGAGGAATCTTACATTCTCTCCCACTTGAAAAACGCGAGATGCCCTCATCTCGCAAACTGGGGGTAATTTCGCAAGATGCACAAGTAGGAGACTGAGAGAAATTTTTTTAATTAAGATTAATCACCAATTAGAAATGTCTCAAAGAGAGTAAGATTCAAGACAAGAACAAGATTTAAACTTTATTCATTCTTGGAACATACACAGTAAAGATAGAAGAACTCTTTACACTTCCATAAGCCCGTCCATCATATGATCACAAAAGCAGCACTCACAAGCTGCGCATGTATTAGGTAACTCATCTATGGGAATAATTCTGTTGGTTATTTCCGCACCTATCTCAGTGGTATGAGGTGATCTAACAAAAGGACCTCTGAGAGGCAAGCCAAAAACGGGGTAAAGGCATATCTTCTCATGAGGAAGAAAGCACGCCAGTAAGAAGACCCGCTCAGAAAACCCAAGATGCCTTGATCTCATGACGCAGTAGTATCGGGGACCCAAACCCAAAGCTTCAATAACCATGGCTAAGCGGACATTGTTACGAAAGTGTTGCTGACCCCAAGGTGTTACCCTAGTTATGTCTTGATAGGTCCGCCATTTGGTCTGAGCTACAGAAGTTCCCAAGTGAGGGAAAAGTGAGCGCTCATACTGTTCTATAAAATCCTTCTTCACAGACTCACTTGCGTCTTGAAGGTGAGGAATCATTATGGATAAAACTAATTCTTGTTGCCAAGCCATGAAGGAGATTAAGAAAGAAAATGAGATCAATGGGAGTAAGATTACTGTGAATGACAAGTAAAAGTTACGACTTATATAAAGGAAGGAGCTAGCGTAACTTAGAAGCCAACGGTAACTTGCCACTGAAGTTTTACCGTCTTTCCATGATTTGGGTTTGGCACATTTTTCTATAGAAGGCATTCAGAACTTTGAGATGAGGAGATAAAAGAAGTTCGTAAGCTAAATCACCTACTTTCTTTGGTCCACAATATCTAGGAGATAACTTCTTATACTTCCCAAGAGATAAAGAACTTCTTTTGGGCCGTACTCGAATGAAGACCAAAACCTTGATATCCACAACATCGATTCTCACTTCTGAACTCATTGTTCTGAATCCTTAAAACAGGTGGGACTCTTGAGAAGTATTCAGGGAAAAGGTTCTTCCTTTTTTTAAACAGAATCTTTCTTTTATTTTAGAGAGAGAATAATTATAAGATCAAAAAGGGAGATTCTTACTCCTGTATACCTCGAAGGCTGGGGGAGAATCTTACATTCTACCCCACTTGAAAAGTGCGAGATGTCCTCATCTCGCAAGGTAGAGGACAACTCTTTTTCTTAAGATCCAATTTTTTTCCTGGGTTCCTTATATTCTGGTCAACCCAACAGAATACTGGGATAATTATCCCCTTAAATGGAACTCATCATTAAATGACAATTCATTCAAATCATATCATTCATATCTTTAACATGTTAATGGTCCATTAGACCAAAAATTTCCCTTCTGAATATTCCTCCACGGAAATTTCAGTTAAACAAGTTCTCAATTTGCCATCCCTTAACTTGATCTACGGGTCAAGTGTTAACAATAGCAATCTGACAGCACAATCCACTAATCTCATAGTGATTTGCTGAAATCACTATCATCATTCCAGTTATGAATATCATCACAGGGACTCGTCCCATTCATCCTCATTGAGGTTTCGCTCAGCTTATTACACTTCAACCAATTTTCAGGGATCATCATTTTTCAATCAGAATCCAAATCAATTCATCAATTCTCAAACAGAATTAAAAATCATATCAACCACATTCGAATTCATCATCTGGATAGCATTAACGCTTACAATTTCAAATCTTAGATTTACTCGTATATACTGTCAGTAAAGAGCTGCAGTTATACTCTCGGTATATACGGATAGTCACGGCCCTTGGAATTATAAGGTAAATACCATCATGTCTAGGCCTCAAGCATGTCAAGGATTCTATATAATTGCGGTACTTCCATCTAAAGACCCAATTACCAAATTATGAATTTCAGTTTGAATATCAAATTGTATGAATTATATCACACAGTTACAACCTTTTTTGTGTTTCTTAATAAATTTTTGACATATTTGGTTTCTCAGTTGATCTTTATTAGCCAAATGCTCTGATACCAACTGTAAGATCCCTGTTCCCACCGTGCAACAGATTCGGGGTACTAGCAGCGGAAGTAGCATTTCATGCGCGGGGCAGGGACCCACACTCGGGGCCTCATCCACGGATATCCGGACAAGAGACTAATCCGTCGGTTTTTCAAAAACCGAACCCGAAAAAACTTCCCTTACCCGGAAAGCATGGGCGATTCCACCAGGATAACTCTTTACTCTAACGTAGTCAAGATCATTACTGATCAAACCGATCCGACTGCACCTCTAACGGTACTTGGTCAGATCAAGGAAGAAACTTGCACTTGGATCATTGGGATCAACGCTTTTTTCCCCATCAAGAGGCACAGTCGTTGATTCCTATCCATAGAACAATTTACTATCCGGGATTTACTTCATCTATCGTAATAATAGAATTTAATTCTCGATTTACGGATCCATCAGTCCAGCCTAACCCCATCCGATCCCATGGGTTAGCCAACCGCCCAACCACTGTAGTGATGGGATCCAATTTGGAATTTGGTTATGTTTTGTCCCGGGTACCAAGGAAAAGAGTTCCAAGGCCCCCTAGCCGGAAGTTCATAACTAGCCACACCACTTACACACCCAATATGAAAATTGCCTTTTTCTTAGCATCAGCTAACTTTAAAACAATCCTTTAATGAAACCATAGTACCACTGATCACAATCTTCCAATTTATCCAGTTGATTCATAATTTCCCATCATTCCTTCATCAGAGTATCTATGGCATCATTGGCAACTAGAACGCTCACCACCTGTCCACACAGGGGCCTTTTCAATAGTTCCTAGCCCATAATACTCGGTAATATAATCACTTATAAAAATCAAGATGGACTCTCGTTGAAGATCAGCAAGATCAACCAACAGATCCATATAAAGAGCCATGGACTCATCCATTGAAGACCAGCAAGGTCAATCAACCAGATCCATGCCCGTTTTCACAAAACAACTCTTACTCCTTGTTCCAATATCTTCCTCGACGCACGCGTGGGTATCCCGGGCGACCCAGAGCCCGAGCACCGTATGGTCAGCACCCTCTAGGATCCTTCGCAGGTGACCTAGCGCTTCACTCATAGGCCGCTTCCTTGGTCCCTCATCCACCGTACCGGAAGCTCACCATTTTAATTGAACCGAGGCTGGTCAAGACCTCGGCCGACCTTGCTACGCGAGACGTCCTCCATTGACTCTCCGTCAGCAGTTGCAACTTTATCAGTTAGGTCTCCATGACCTTAATTCACAAGACGGTCAAAAAGGCTTTCCCAGCATTCTTGACATAAAACAGCCATTTACAAACAGCATTTACAACAGTTTACAAATACAGTTTCTATATTAACTCTCATTTTTTCACATTATCCCTCATTAATCCACATTACTTATTCCACATTCCATTTATATATGTACTCATCCAATCACATCATTTTCCATCTCTTCACTTCAGATTCCTTCACATCACATATCATATATTCACATCCATATCCACATCCACATCCATATCCACATCCACATTCACATCCATACATCTACATCAACATGCTTACCCTCCATTTTCACATCCTCATTTATACATCTACATCCCGTATCCACATTCATACATACCCATCCATATCCACATCCATACATCCACACCCACATGCATACATCCACTATCACGTCCTCTTCATACATCCACATCCACATACATACATACATCCACATCCACATTCCCATTCACATTCCACATTCACATCTATACATCCACATCCACATTCCCGTTCACATCTATACATCCACATCTACATCCACATACATACATACATCCACATCCACATCCACATTCCACATTCACATCTACATCCACATTCACATACATCCACATCCACATTCCCATTCACATCTATACATCCACATCTACATCCACATTCACATCTATGCATATACATCCACATTCACATTCACATCTATACATCCACATCTACATCCACATTCACATCTAGGCATATACATCTTCATGCATACATCTACATCCACATTCACATCTATGCATATACATCTTCATGCATACATCCATTTTCACATCATACATCCACACTCCCATCTCCACATCCACACATCCACATACATACATCCATTTTCACATTCCCATTCATATAACCCCATATGCCTTCACATCTAATCTTTTACATCACATCCATTCTCGCCCTATCACAACCCATATACATCTTATCCTATCACATACACTTCTTACCTCATCCCATACACATCTTAATTTTTCTTATCACCTCCTAACTTATTTCATAAGCATCTTACCACCTCTTATCACATCTTATACACCTCTTATCACATCCTATCACATCTCATTTCTATTTATAGAATATAAGAGAATTCTTATATTTGATATAAGATTTCTTTACACATTTATTTATGCATAAATTCCATTTAAGGAGATTAATACTTTCGAAGTAAAAATCAATCTTTTATGCATCTTCCTATGCATAAATTCATTTTAAATAAAAATGATACTTTTGAATTAAAATTCAATCTTTCATGCATCTTCCTATGCATGAATTCAATTTCGATGAGAATGACACTTTTGAATCAATCTTTTATGCATCTTCCTATGCATAAATTCAATTTGGTAGGAATTACACTTTTAGAATAAAAGAATTTCTCTTATGCATCTAAGTTATGCATAAAATCCCTTTATGATGAAAATCACACTTTTAGTATAAAAAGAATATCTTTTATGCATACTTCTATGCATGAAATCCAAATATGATAAAAGTAACACTTTTATAATAAAATAATAAACTCTTATGCATACTTCTATGCATTAAAATAAAAATGATAAAAGTAACACTTTTGATATAAAAATTTATCCTTTATGCATACTTCTATGTATGAAAATAAAAATGGTAAAAATAACACTTTTGATATAGAAATTTATCCATTATGCATACTTCTATGCATGAAATAAAAATGGTAAAAATAACACTTTTGATATAAAAACTTATCCTTTATGCATGATATTAAAATTCAATTTCTCTATGGTTATAATGAAATTCTTTCAATTAATCTAGGATGATAATTCCTAGAATATGGTAGGAAGTCCTCTTTTTATGCTTTGAATGAAATTATTTTATGCATAATTTTTATAAAAATTTTGCCATAGCTCCGCTGCTATGACTGATAAATCTCAATTTTTCTAAGGGATAAAGCTTATCATTAAGAAAATAATTAAAATGATCTCTAATTGGATCATTAATCCATAATGGATTGAATCATTAATATACATAAACTAAAAGCATAGAAAAAAGCCATTAATTTGGCCTCAAGCATAGCTTAATCTTGGGTTAAGGAAAAGCTTTATGAAAAGCTTAATTTGGATTGAGAATGGGTCATGAGTATGACCATTTCTTAAGTGAGAGAGAGAGATTACATAAAAGCCATTAGAATTTAAACATAAATGGAAATTAACTTCAATAACATTTATTAAATTATGTAACTCTTCACTACTATTCACCAATTAACTTCAATAGCATTTAAAAAACCATACCAATTAAGCTTCTCAAGCTTGAGAGGGGTTGAGAAGAGAGAAACATTGAGAAATTATAGAAAAGATCAATATTCACTAATTACCTTACAAATTGCTTGATTTTTTGTTCACGATAGAGGCCCCGAACCAATCAATTGGTTAAGTATGTTGATGGAGCCACTAATGGGGATTGAAGAAAGAGGGAAGCTCCAAAAACTAGTGAATTATTAAATGAATTCACAGTTCTTGGCTTAGGTGGAGTAGAGTAACGATGCATAAACACTATCTATTTTTCAACAAGGGGGAGGCTTCTATTTATAGGAAAAATTGAGCTCTTAACCAAACAAACTGATTCTAGAATTTTTCAAATCAGTTTGGTCAATTTTTGACCATTTTTAGGTCAGTTAAGCTAACTTTTTGGAACTAGACTTGAATGAGGAGAGAGGAGAGATGAAATATCTCAATTTTTATGAGTTTAAAACTCATTCAAGCATGTGAAATATGCACCTCCTTTAAAGAACTCCCCTTCCTTACATATGTGTCATAACGGAATCATTTTAATATTGCTCATAGTTTTTTAACTAATAAACCTTGTACATTTTCAACTCTTCATCTTATGTGAAATATGCACCTCCTTTAAAGAACTCCCCTTCCTTACATATGTGTCATAATGGAATCATTTTAATATTGCTCATAGTTTTTTACTAATAAACCTTGTACATTTTCAACTCTTCATCTTATGTGAAATATGCACCTCCTTTAAAGAATTCCCCTTCCTTACATATGTGTCATAATGGAATCATTTTAATATTGCTCATAGTTTTTTTACTAATAAACCTTGTACATTTTCAACTCTTCATCTTATGTGAGCATTTACTCATTTTTGGATACCCAAAATATCTCATATTTTTAATATTGCTCATAGTTTTTTACTAATAAACCTTGTACATTTTCAACTCTTCATCTTATGTGAGCATTTACTCATTTTTGGGTATCTTCTTTTACAAATTGGATTTATCTCCTCCCTACACATGGATTGATGCTATTGGCCCATAGGAACCTTAATTGGACCATAATCCAAAAATTTCTGAAAATCTAGACCCTTAGGCTAAGGTCCTTTATACCCATTTCCAATTAATTCCAATTGCACATTGGAAAGTTCTTTTTGAATTTCTGTTTCAGGGGAACTTATTTTAATAAGATGAGATAATTTTCTATCCAAAAATATTAAAATTCTGAATATCCTCTCTCTAGAATATTTTCTCTCTCTAGGTTAAAACAGTTAGGAACAAGTCTTTTATATTTCTGAAGAGGGATTGATAACAGGAGAAGATGCTGGACATTTTGAGAGGCTGGGGAGGAATCTTACATGAGTTTATTGAAGTGTTATCTTCATGACGGTGATAATTTAGTTGATGGTATGATTGCTTTATAGGAACCTAATTAATAAGACCATGGACCAGAACAAATCCTGGAATGAAGAGAAAGCCGATTGCAAAATCATACTCTTTGAGAGTTCCATGTAAAATGAAAAGGACATCCCTTAACGGATGTAACTTAGGAAATGGAGTTTGAGTTCATAAGCGTTATCCTCAATTTGTCATTGAGGATGATGATTCCTAAAAAGGGGAAAGAATGTTACGACCCTTACACGTGGAAACACATGGGACACGTACACATCAATACACGGGATCTACATTCTAGTACATCATGGGACATGTAGGCATTGCATGGGAAAACCAATGGTGGCATACTATTACACATCACCATTTATATTCATAACTGTGAGAACGAGTAACGTTCGTGGGTGACGGTTGTAGGTCAAAGACCCAATGATGTTTAGCATGAGGTACCAGGCAGCTGGTTAAAATGATGTTTAGCATGAGGTACCAGGCAGCTGGTTAAAATGTGCAATATAAAGTGTATGAGAGTGAATCTTGGGCTTGAGTGTGTGAAGAAGCATATGTTGTTGCTGCAAATTATTGATTGCTATTTTGATGCTCATAAAGGGGTGAGCATATGATGAATGCTTCATGGAAGAAAGAACAAAGGAGTGCATAATGGGTGCACAAATGAAAGCTTGGACATCAAGCTTATGTGAAAAGAGAGTGGACTCTCTCTGATCAGCAGTAATGATATAGGCCATAATGACCTTAAGAGCCTTGGTACAAAGGCAAAGGAAGTGTTTGGATGCCTCACTTGGGGGGCAATCTTGTAGCATGGATTGAAAGCTCTATGGATGAGCTTATGCAACACCAACAACCACGAAAAAGCTTATGGAAGCTTTGAAATGCTTCAATAGATGGAGGAAGAGGAAGATTGTAGCAAAGATAAAGCTAGAGAAAGCCTTGAGAGGCTCAAGTGAAGAGCCACAATCCTCAGTACATGTAGAAGCTTAAGTCCATGAGAAGAGCTTAAGTGCAACCAAGAATGAAGGAAGAGGTTTTGGGAAGCCTCATGAAGAAGTGCAACTTGTAGTGGAAGGGAAGGCTTTTGAAGCCTTCAAGTCACGGAAGAAGTTGCTATCTCAAATGGAAGAGCTTAGAAAGATTTAAGGTTAGCCACCGTGCAGTAAGAGCACACATGGCAGCAACAAAAATGCTTTGGTAGCAGCACTAGGGGAGTGAAAAAAAAGGCAATGGACCTACAGTCTCAAGCTCATGAGTAATGTGTGGCAACTTAGCTAGCTTTAGATTGGAGTGGTGATAAATAGCAAGCAACTGGATGGACGGATAGCTTGCAAAGCGGTGATAGTGCCAGTGCTTGTTGGCTGGTGACGAGGTTAAGCAACAAGAAGTGCATACTTAGCACACACAACCTTGGGGTAAGAAAGGCAGGTGCATGCAACAACAAAAAACACTAGGTGAAATATGCCAGATGCAAGTCGATATGGCAAGGTGGTGACCTCGACTGATCAGCACACCAAAGATAGAAGATAAGCGGATGAGAAAAAGGAATTGTAACAAGAGATGCAGTAGAGAAGAAAAATCCCATAGAGAGGACATCATGCACAGAGGTTCAACCACACTCAAAACAGAAGAAAGAGGTGGTTGTGTTAGGGCTACCCACCACAACGCGCAAAGAGAAAGCTCGAGAGGAGTGCGACAACAGAGGGATGGTGGCTGCCATCTACGAGTAGAGAAAGTGAATGGCTTGAAATTTTTTTAATTAAAAAAAACAAGGATAAGATAAAAAGATACGGTTCAAACCTAAGGCATAAACATTACCTTATTAAGCCTCCATTCCAAAAACAAATAAAAGCTCGCTCTCATTTAAAACATCACAACATTCCAAAAATAAATAAAACCTCTCTCTCTCTCTCACTTGGGTTTGCCCTTGGGATGACATGGACCCACCTAGGTTCAAGTCTCTCTGTCAATTGGTCTCTCTAGATCAATAAGTTGACGTTAAGGAGTCTCGTCTCCCGGGTGTGTGTAAAGACACCCTACCTTTCTTCCACCCATTGTGTGGGATAGAAATGGCTAACGGGATTGCCCTTGGGATGACATGGACCCACCTTAGTTCAAGTCTCTCGGTCGATTGGTCTCTCTAGATCAATCAGTCGACGTTAAACAGTCTCTTCTCACCCCTGCGCAGCACGCTTCTCTTTTCTGTCCCTCCTAGAATGGGTTCACAGGCAGCCCTCTTTCTCGCTCGCCCTTCAACCCGGCTTTCTTCTCATCATCAATCCGGCCTACTTCTCTCGCACAGGACGAATAGCATGATATTAAGGTTTTTGTTAACCTTTGAAACGTCACAACCCTGCAGTTCCATAAAAACTAACTCTCCCTCACCCCTGCGCAGCGCGCTTCTCTTCTCTGTCCCTCCTCCTCGAATGGGTTCACAGGCAGCCCTCTTTCTCGCTCGCCCTTCAAGCCAGCTTTCTCCTCAGCATCATCGCAGCCTACTTCTCTCGCATAGGATGAAGAGCTGTCTATTGATAGAATTTGAGGACGAGCAGGGGAGAATTTTGAATTTTGAATCCATAGAAATTTCCTTCAAGAATTTTAAAAAACATCTATGGATGCAGATTTCTCATAGCTGAAGCCATTTGGGAGACGCATTTTTAGAGATCCGAGAACCATTCGACATTTTGAAAGACCAAAACTTAACATGATGACATTCCTCCTCCGAGCTCCCCTCACCTGTCTTGAAAGACACATTGGGTATAGCCCCCTGTCGGTTTAGTAAAGGAATAAATAAAAGCATCTACTTCCACCTTAAACTTTGTAGGTATTTTGTTCCTGAATCGGTAAAGAAACATCTGATTGCCATGGGTAAGACTTTCATCTGCCATCCTTGGAAACAATGACCCCTGTGAGTCATCTCCCTGTTTTTTCGTATCCACATCAGCCTCCAAACGTTCTCACAAGTCTTTGCATTCTCATTGATTTTCCCACGGGTGAGAAACCTTTGACTAGTGTCCTACATTAGAACATTCCTTTGCACAACCAGTCTCGTCTCTCCCTAAAGACCAACTCCCCTCCAGACATGGCATACAGCCGTGCCCTTCAAGGGAGAAACTATCCCTTAACTGAAAGGAACATCTCTATATGCTTTGCGTGAGCCAGATTAGCCTTCTTAAGCTCTCCATTCATTATGCATAATGGGTGTTATAGATGTTCCTTCAACAAAGGAGTACTTCCTGCTTCTGCTCAATCCAGCTCCGATTAGACTTCATGTTTCTATACAGACTTTTCCACCTACACTGCACACTACCCAGCATTGGCATATACATTCGACATCAGAACATATGCAGTAGCCTGCTTGGGCTGCAGATTCACTGCATGATCAAATGCCTCTTTGGCCATCTCTAAATTGCCATGTGTACGACAGACACCCAGCAAGCAAAGCCATGTGTTAAGATTAGCTTGCATCGGCATCTTCGACAACATGTTTTCTACCCTTCTGAAGTCCCCTGCACGGCCAAAAAGGTCCAGCATACTGCCATAATGCTTCAAATACGGAGTTATGCCATAAACTCTGTTCATGAACAAAAAAAATTCAAGACCTTCAACAACAAGGCCAGTATGGCTACAAGTTGAGAGAACAAAAAAGAGGGTGTCTTCATCAGGCTTAAAACCTGCAAGAATCAATCTTTCTAGCATATCCAAGCTTGCTAGAGAATTTCCCTCTCCTGCATGGCCAGAAATACATACGTTACAGATCAAGATATCAGGCTCCGACAGCTTATCAAAGACTGCCTGTGCATCTGTCATGCCTGCACAACTCCCATACGCATAAATTAGAGTGGCAGTCACAGATGGAATCTGGTCAAACCAAGCAGAAACCATGTCAAAGTGACATTGTCTGCATATTTCCAAGCCTCCGATTGCACTACAGGCTTGCAGAATGCACACAAGTGTAACATGATCCAAACCCACACACTGCTTTTGCATCTGTCTGTACAGCCCTAAAGCCTTCTCTCCTTGGCCCTGTTCAACATATGCTGAAAGCATGGCATTCCATGACACGACAGTGCGCCAGGACAATGCATTGAAGGCATCCTCTGATGCCACAATGGCCCCACACTTGCCATACATACTGACAAGGGTGTTACCAACAAAGACATCAGATGCAAAGCCTTTCTTGTGGGCATCAGCATGTAATGCTTGACCAACTTCTAGAGCCATCACAATGGTTGTGTGTCCCTCCAAAAGAAGAGCTTCTTCCTTCTTTGCAAGGATCGCACAAGCCTGAAGAACGACCACAAATGTCGCCTGGTCTGGACTCACGCCTTCTTGTTGCATCTGCGGGTACAACTGTAAAGCCTTCCCTACTTGGCTCTGTTCCACATATGCTGAGAGCATGGCATTCCATGAGACAAGGGTGTGCTGAGACACTGCACCAAATACATACTCCGCTTCCACAGTAGCCCCAAGTTTGCCGTACATACTCACAAGGGTGTTGCTAACAAGGACATCTAGTGCAAAACCTTTCCTACGAGCATATGCATGTATTGCACGTCCTATTTCAAGAGGCATCGTCTTAGCAGATCGTCCCTCCATAAGAAAAGCTTCTCCCTTTCCTGCAAGGGTGACACATGCCTGAAGGGCTATCACAGTTGTCAACTGGTTCAGACTCATGCCTTCCTCCAGCATCTGTCTGTACAGCCGTAAAGCCTTCTCTCCTTGGCCCTGTTCAACGTATGCTGAGAGCATGGCATTCCATGACACAACAGTGCGCTGGGACAATGCACCAAACACATTTGCTGATTCCAGCACAGCTCCACATTTGCCATACATACTCACAAGAGTGTTGCCAAAAATGTCATCGGATGCCAAGCCTTTCTTGTGTGCACTGGCATGTAATGCCTGTCCGATTTCTAAAGGCACAAAAAGAGCTCCTGCTTTTTCTGCAAGTGTGGCACATGCCTGAACAGCAATCACAAATGTCAGCTGGTCTAGACTAACACCTTCCTGTTGCATCTGTGTGTATAACAGCAAAGCCTTTTCTCCTTGGCCATGCTCAATGTATGCTGAGAGCATGGCATTCCACGACACCACATCATGGTAGGATGATGCACTGAACATATCCTCTGCTTCCACAATGGCTCCACACTTACCATACATACTCACAAGAGCGCTGCCAACAAATATATCGGATACAAAGCCTTTCCTTCGGGAGAGGTAAGCATGTAATGCATACGCGATTTCCAGAGACATCACCTTAGTGGGTCGTCCCTCCATGAGATGCATTTCTTCCTTCTCTGCAAGGGCGGCACATGCCTGAATGGTGGTAACAGATGTCAGCTGGTCTGGGCTCACACCTTCCTCTTGCATCTGTCTATACAGACACAAAGCCTTCTCCCCTTGGCCCTGTTCAACATATGCTGTGAGCATGGCATTCCATGACACAAGGTCGGGGCAGGACAGCGCACCAAAGACATTCTCTGCTTCCACAATGGCCCCACATTTTCCGTACATACTCACAAGGGTGTTGCCAACAAAGACATTTGAGGCAACAAAACCTTTAGTCCAGGCATCAGCGTGGAATTTCTTGCCTTGCACCAAGTCCGGTGTGCTGCCACAAGCTTTGAAGAGGGCGACAAAGGTGTAATGGCTCGGCTGGACATGGTCTTCCTGCATGAGTTGATACATTCTAAGTGCTTCACGACCACGGCCACACTCTGCGTAACCAGAGATGAGGGCTGTCCAGGAGAAGACGGTACGGCAAGGCAATGTGTGGGATGTGTGGAAGGCATCTTCAATGGCACCACACTTGGCAAGGGTGAGGACCAGGTAGTCACCCAGTAAGCCAGTGAGGTGGACGCTGTGCAAGGCAAGGTGTGAAAGGACCCGCTTGGCCTGAGCTAGGGCTTTGCCCTTGGCGCAAGCCTTGAGGAGAGAGAGGTAAGCGCTGGGGGACGGGGCTGTTTCTGCGCGAAAGAGCACATCCAGCGCCCTGTCGAGATCTCCTCTTTCGCCAAAAGCTTGCGGAACTCCTTTGCCCATCTCGGCAAGGGTAAGGAAGAGCCATTTACACGAGCTGTTCTGAAACCCCTCTCTGCCCAGCAATGCTCGAGAACTGAAACTCCTCCGGCGGGCTCTCGCTTTGGATGGTAAACTGAAGAACAACCGAATGGAAGTGAGACGGCTCTACCTATTTTAGGCCCAAGTAAGTAAATGGGTGTTTCGCCCACACCATAGACGAGAGTTGTAGCACAGTCGACGTTGCCTCCAAAGAACGGAGGAATGCGTTTGTATGTAGCACATCCAACAGCAAGCAGAGCCTGCGTGAAATTCTAGTGGATGAAATTAAATGGGTTTGGAGAACTGAATGGCTGTCCAAAGCTTGATTTGATCCACCAATAGGTCTCACAAGTCTCCAATCTTTGCCTTGATGAAGACGACGTTGCCCTCACACTGTCTTACGATCAATGAAGCCCATCCTTGTGCTCATTGGGAAGCATCACCATGCAAATTAGTATGATTAGAGAGAGGAAAAATCTAGGATTTGCTATAGCTTTTGGGGGTGATTAGAGTATTCTAATTACTATTAAATTGGCCACTAAACAAGGGTAATTGGCATAGCAATGAGGCAAGGCAATTGCATAAGGGATTGCTTGTGCAAAGCACACTTGAGGAAGGAGCAATTTACACTTTTCACATAGAATTTTTGGACTATAGAAAAAGCTTCAATTCACTCCAACTAAGACTTTACCTTAGTACATATGCCATTGATTAAGCATATTAACAAGCTATATATGAGCTCTTGTGATGCACACTTGATCAAGAAAGGAGTTTGTGCCAACTTCATGATAGATTTGGGGTCTTGATTGCATAGCATAAGGACTAGACGAGAAGGAGGTTATACTTGGGCTTGATTAGCCATCAATTGGAGAGTGCTAAAGAGTAGCAAAAGCTACACTATGGATGCCTCCCTCAAGATCTCCATTAAAGCTACAAAAACATTCCAAAAATTACATGAAAATGAAGCTCTCCAAACCCATGAATACTTTAATTACCTAATACCACCACCTCTAGGAGCTATTCACACGAGACCACAGGAGGGCAAACAACTGGTCGTCCACCACTGGGCCAGCTTTTTGCAATTCACGCTAGTTGTGGATTTGGTGTGGGTGCTCCAATGGTGCGTGTTCACGACTTCAGCTCGAACTGGACGGTTACATCTACCACCAGCCTTGTGAACAGGCTATAGCCGGTGAGCGCAATACTGCTCTTAGCCTTGCTTTTGTTAAGTTTAAATTCTTTCTTTGTTAATGAAACGGCGCCAACGAATTGACCGACTGGGGTCTCTAACTTCGCGTGGCCTGAACTACCCTCTAGGAGACCTGTTGGTCGCCCACCACTGGAGAGGTCGCTCAGCTGTATTCATGTGAACAGGCCCCTACTTGGCCCAACATAGCAAGTATATGGTATGTTTGCTCTAATTTGCAAAAGTAGATGGGTAGGGGATGTTTTCACTTCACCTTGGATGAGGTTGGTGTTTTTCCACATAATTTGCATGTTCACTAGTCTTATTTATCCCCACCATTGTCATCTGATCTTTTATATTAGTTATCTGTAGTATGAACTTCTCTTCTACTTGCCCATTAGAATGTCTTTCTACTGCAAGCTAATTCTCAAGGTTTTGAATCTTTTTCTGATTCCTTTTCTCATACTGGTTCCTTAGAACTTTTTTCATGCTTTAGAAGGTGTGGTAGTATGTTGAATTAGGATCACCAAAGATGTTGGTGATGATGGGGTAGTATGTTGAATTAGGGTCACCCCAAAGATGTTGGTGATGATGGGGTACATGCTGTATGTGCATTCCTTCACCTCCAAGCCAAAGTGAGAGCAAGATCTGGTGGTATGGTTTAGTATATCAATCCCTATTATGTTTTCCCACAACTAATATGAATCAAGAATAGAACACTTCAAGAGAGTTTAATTTGTCTTATCCAACTTATATGTCTCAACCTCTATTGTAATTTCCCATAGCTAATATGAATTAAGAATAGAACTAATCTTGAACTTCAAGAGAGTGTAATTTGTCTCATCCAACTTCTCATCACCAAAAGGTGGAGGGCGGGCATGAGCGGTTGCATTGTTTACATGTTAGGCCATCTCTCTAAATCTGGCTTGAAATAGAAAACTATTAAAGACAAGCTTTGCCTAGAGCTTATACTTGATTACAAACTGATGGCGTTTGCGAACCCGTGCCAACATGTGTGCTCTACGTAATGAGCTTTGATGGTGGTGATCTAGAAAAACTCTGAATGGAGGATGTTTTGCTTATAAGAGTGCTTGAACACAATGAATTTGATGATAAACTAAGGCTACTAAACTAGTCTATATTATAGTATCCAAAGTCGACGAGGTGGATGACCACGTCGGCCAAACCCACGACTTGATCTAAAATAATCAACCGACCACATCATCCGACTGGGACCATATTAGATTAGTTTGGCATTAAGTTCATTGTGTTCAAGTACTCTTGTAAGGAATACATTCTCTATCGAGAGTCTATGGATCGTCACTATCAAAGATCCTTAGTCAAAGCTTATGGGTGGGTGGATGTAATCAATTTGTAATCAAGTTTGCAAGTAGTATTATTATTTCTTTCTACAATTCAATGCTTTGTATTTTGTTAATCCATCTTTCGCTATTTTGTTTTGTTTCAAAGTAATAGGCAAGCAAAGAAAGTGGTACACAAGTAAGGGTAACTACAATGCTTTGTATTGTGTTGATCCATCTTTCGCTATTTTGTGTTGTTGCAAAGTAATAGGTAAGCAAAGAAAGTGGTACACAAGTAAGGGTAACTACAATGCTTTGTATTGTGTTGATCCATCTTTTGCTATTTTGTGTTGTTGATGAAAAATAATAGGCAAGCAAAGAAATTGGTGCACAAGTAAGGGTAACTCCATCTCTTTCCCTTTGATTGGAAAGAAAATCTCTACAAGAAGCTGTTACGCAAGAGTAGTAGGAAAAAACAACAATTAGGTACATTGTCACATCTTGAGGTGTCCTTCATGGTGGTGAAGAAAAGGGGAGTTATGTTATGCAAGGGAGTTTTGAAAGACCTCAGGGATTCTAAAATATGCATTCGAGGCCATTTTAGGCCCCATATTGTCTTTGCAAGTTTCTAGTAGGCCCTTTGTGAAAGTGTCAATTTTGACTATGTGAGCCCAATTTCTAGCTCGATATAAAGTTACGGCAAAAATTTGGTTGCAAGATAGTCTATGCAAAGAATCTGAGATTTTTGCAAGTTATTCATGGTGGATGTGTGTTTGTGTGAATGTTTCGTATACAATTATATTATAACAAGTTTACAGTCCTGATGTGCTGGAGATTGCAGGTCTATCTCCACTCTAGTGTAAAATATTTTGCAAGGATTATTTGATAAGTTACTACAAGTAAAGATGTATGTCTGTACCACCCTTCTTTTGTTTATTTCATCAGCACACTTCCGATGGCTGTGTCTAATGTATACACAAACAAATAGAACATCTTGTCCCATTCTGGTGGTTGAATTGTTGGTGTCCTATAGCAACCATTTTCTTCAGATTTTGGAATGCCCCCCTATGTTCTTCTGACTAGAGGAATTTCTCCCCCAAATCTTATCATAAATTATGAGTGAGAAGTTAAATAATAATAATTTCTAGGCTTGGAAATTATTATTTTCAAGCTAAAATGATAATTTCCAAGTTTGGAAATTCAGGATAACCAATTTCCATTGGAGTTTGAGAGAAATTTTTTGATTTTCAGAAACTAATTTCTCTCCGCATCCATCATGAAATGAATATTGGGGGAGGTTCATCCTCTAAAAATTCACATAAGCAAGCCTTCTACTCAGATGCAAGAAGAGGTAGATGCACATTGTCATCTAGAGGACGTGGTGGTGGTGGTCAATTTGGAAATCAAAACTAGAAGTAGCAATAACAACAAGAAAATAAGTCTCATGCAAGTGAAAGAGGCTACTCTAAAGGCAAGGGGAGCCAGGATGTTGGCAAAAAAAAGCAAAATGTAAATAGCATGGAGACTTGCTATTACTATGAAAAACTAAGAAACATTGTAAAGGATTACTACAAAAGCAGAATAGAATCAAAAGTGGAAAGTTGCCAGTAAGGTAACTATGCATCATTAAGTAACATGATGATTATAAAAGTGAGCAAACGTTTGGATTGCAACACACATGCTCAGTTCCACAAGACAAGAGATGTGTAAGGATTGGGAGATATTTGGTATGTGGATTTTGGTGCCTCTAACCACATGACCAATCATGGTGAGTGGTTTAGAGATATGCAAAAAATATAAAACTAGATTAAACCTCTTCATTAGCTTCTGTATATATTTAGACTCCACCATAACAATGCCATCATTGCACTGCATAAACTGAATCCACAAATAGTAATGCAACGACCCCAAATCTGATAAAACGATGACTGCCTTAAAGGTTGAAAATCGGATCTATACAAGGTCCTGTTGAGCAGCATGTCATCAACGTATAGAACGATGACCAAAATGGTGTCCTTACTCCTCTTCAAATAGAGGGTACTCTCTGTTGGACTGTTGCAAAAATCATTTGCAATCAAGTATGTATGAATCTTCTCATACCATGCTCTAGGAGCCTGCTTAAGGCTGTAAAGATCCTTTTTCAACCTGCATACTTTAGACTCTTCTCCTTTCACAACAAAACCAGGAGGTTGCGATACATACACCTCCTCATGTAAATCACCATTTAAGAATGCAATCTTAATGTCCAACTGATGTACATTCCACCCATGATGTGCTGCCAAAGCAATGAGACACCTAATGGTAGTCATACGAGATGTGGGTGCAAAGGCCTCATCATAATCAATGCCCTTTTGTTGGGCATACCCCTTTTGCTGGGCATACCCCTTTGCTAGGCATACCCCTTTGCAACAAGTCTTGACTTGTAGCGATCAATGCTACCATCTTCTTTGCATTTTAACTTGTAAACCCACTTAGAACTAAAGGCTTTCTTGCCACCCATGAGGTAGATCTGTCAAATACCAGGTGTCATTCTTGAGTATAGAGTTATACTCATCGTGCATAGCATACATCCAATGATCATCATCCTGTGCTTCCTCAAAGGAAATAGGTTCCTCCTCATTACATAAATTAGAAATGAGAACACGATCCACATGAGAATAATCTGCATGATGAGAACCTGCACAAGTTTTGCTAGGTAAAGGAGCTGCCAACTTGTTATCCCTCAATGTCTGCACAAGCCATTTTGGTATACACCTAGATTCTTCTATGGCTGCTCTCTTCTCATCCACTACATTCTCAATAATTGCCTCATCAAAAGGCTGATTTGTAGGCTAATTTTGCACTTGCAAAGGCTGAATTTCAGCACTTGGTTGAGCATTCAATTGCTCTACATATGGCTGCCCTCCATTAAACAAAGGTAGGAGAGAATCAAACATGTCCTGTGAGCATACATTTTGCTATTTTTTGCATGAAAGCATGGGATGAACTGAGTTTTTGATAAAAACAACATCTCTTCTTACTAAAATCTGCTTTGAGGCTGGATGGTAGAGTCTATATCCCTTGCTTTCTGACTTGTTTCCCACAAATATGCATTTAACTGCCTTATCATCAATCTTAATGCGTTGTTGCTTAAGCACAAGAGCATAAGCAAGACAACCAAAAACACGCAAATGAGCCACAAAGGGCTTCCTGCCGCCATGCCAAGCTTCATAAGGAGTTTTAGATTGCAAAGCCTTGGTAGGGCATTTGTTCAACACATAGTTTGCGCACATAGTTGCCTCTAACCAAAAACCATGAGGTGAATCTTGGGCTTTCACCATATATTGTGCCATCTCCATGAGTGACCTTCTTCCTCTCAGCCACACCATTTTGCTAAGGTGTGTATGGCACTGTACATTGATGCCTTATGCCTTTTTCAGTCATATATGCATGAAATTACTTGGACATATAATCCTCCCCACGATCTGAATGAAGGTTGCCAACTTTACAATCACATGCAGCCATGGATACGAAGTGCCTAAAGCACATAAAAACCTTTGACTTCTGCTTTAATGGATATACCCAGCTATATCTGGAGTAATCATTAATAAAAGTGACGAAGTAGAGATATCCCCCAATAGATGTGTCCTCATAGGACCACATACATCACTATGTATAAGCTGTAATTTATTAATAGCTCTCACAGATTTATCCTTTGGAAATGATGCCCAATGCATTTTACTAAGAATACAATCCTCACATACATGTCTAGTAGGGGTCTCAAGAGTTGGCAACTCAGACACCATATCATGCCTTTGAAGGAGTAACAAATTGCTATAATTCAGATGGCCAAATCATGCATGCCATAATTCTACATCACTCATAGCACGAGTCATAGAGACTGAGCAAGCATCATGCTACAACTTCTCAAGTACATTCATCTTGTATAGGCCATGAAATAAGGTACCTGAGGCAATGATCGAATAACCATCATTTCTATCCTGAACTGTACATCTGTCATCCACAAATTTCACCATCAAGCCTGACAAGGCTAAGGCTGAAACTAACAACAAGTTTTTGTTAATGCTTGGTACATATAAAACTTTAGAAAGAGTAAATGTGCCCCCATTTGTAGCAGTGAGCACAACTCTACCAACTCCTTTGTTGACAAGATACGAGGAACCATTTGCACATGTGACGGTTCCTACACTTGGGACAGATTCCAGATATGAGAATAATTTTTTTTGTGAAGTAATGTGCTTACTAGCACGATTGTCAAAGTACCAAGCATCTAATTCTACCACTGACATGCATACATCATGAACAGAAGACTGCAATGTACAGTCCATGCCCAATCATCTTGAGCAAAACTTGATTCCTTCTTCGCTGCTGCACTTAGTGCAGATGCATCAGCCACCACAACCATGCCCGATTCTTTCTTTTTCTCCTTCTCAAGCCTTTTCTTACACTCATTTATGTAGTGCCCTGGTTTCCTGCAGTAGTGACACTTGCCCTTCTTTTTAGGCTTATCATCTTCTTTCTCTGCATCCTTACTTGAGGATTCTGATTTTGGCTTATAGACACCATGCGAAGAAGCTTTACCTTTACCTTTCTAATTGGCAACAAAAGCTTGGTCACCAACTCGCATAACAAATCTGTTTTGCCTAGACTACTCTTCTTGCAAAAGTACTGAAACCAGCTCATAAAATGTAAGGGCATTTGGATTTCCCTTCATCATGAGTCTAAGGGTAGAGGAAAAACTTTGATAAGAATCTGGCAATGTATTGAGAACTATGGGCACCAATGTACTATCAGGATATATCTCATCCACACTAGCAAGCTGCTCCTTAAAATCTTTGATTTTTGTCAAGAAGCCATCCATTGAGTCTCCCTCATTCACGTGCTCAGACTCCAACTGTTTACGTAGATATGCAACACGTGCTTCATTGCGCACCTGGTATAATGCAGCAAGTGCATCCCATGCCTGTTTTGAAGTCTTACATGACCAAACATGAGGAATAATGCTTCGCTTCACAGAAAGTGCAAGCAATGCATGTGCCTGTGCATATCTTCCTTCCCATCTCGTGACCAGTAGTGGGAGGTACTGGTGGTGCATGTGGAGGAGCCACATCTGTATATCAAATTCTACTTCAGATGTACTTGTAGCACTTGGTTGCACTGGTAGTTGTGAAATAGGACGAGTTTCACTACCATTGACCACATTCCAAAGGCCTTTAGAAACCAATACATGCTTCATCATATAGGACCACAATGGGTAGTTAGTCCCATCAAATTTGTCCTTAGCAGACAACATGTTGAATACATCACTACTGCCAGCCACGACTTTCTACCGATCGCAAAATCTTTCAACACACTGCAAGTACTCAATATTCACTGAATGCAACCCTGGATGGGTGCCAACTGATCGAATTACCTGCAAAGTGTATGAAAAATACCACAGAGTAGAGAATAGAGTGTTACTGCCAAAAGTATGATGATCGATGTTGTTGAAGACACTGTAGATGCTGCTGCACACCAAATCTTTGCCGCTACATAGCCCAAACACCCAAAATCGAGCAGCAACAATCCAAAATGACGCCTCTCCAGAATGATACTATAGTATATACTTTCTTCTCCCAAGAGGGTATCTCAATCGGAGACAGAAGAATAGGGTCGTGAGGAGGGAGATAGACTACTAGATCAAGTGTCAACAAGGAAGCTAGCTCTGATACCAATTGTTGGAATTAGGGTTAGGGTTGCAACAATGCACACACACAAGATAGAGAATCTTGAGAGCACACAAACTCACTAGATTAGAATGAACAAATGTGTGCCAAATACTAAAGATAAGTACACACTCCAAGATGAGTAGATAAGAGGGTGTACATACGCGGTGTACATACGCACGGGGGAAAAAACCTCCTAGTGAGGGAAAAAGTGCCCTGACGGTCCTAAGTGCGTTCACACACATCACTACCATATAATGCTACAATGACATGGGTGTGCATTTTCTTGGCATAGAAGTTGGTGGTGAGGTTGTTCTTTCCTTGATGACGCACCGAGATGGTGAAATTACCATCATAATATCCTTGTGCAATGAGTAGTTATGGAGGAACCCATTTTTTATGGATCTTATTGAGGGGGTTGGTGTCTTTGTTTTGAGGTTGCTTCCTTTATGCAAGTGGAGGAGATCTTGTGGATTTCTTTGGGATCCGCACATTTCCATTACCTTCATAGAATCCATGTGCTATAATAAGTTCTTTGGGATCCACACATTTCCATTACCTTCATAGAATCTTTGATGCTTGCAATAATTTATTGGGAACCCATAATCCTTGTGCTTATAATAATTTCTTGGGAGCCCATAATTGATGCATTGGAATAATTTTTTGTTGGGCTCTTTGGTGGGATTGCTATTGTAGAAAAGGTTGATGAGTGCTCTGCTCTCTAGACTTTTAAGATTTGCATTTTTTGCATTTCCTTGAGTGTTGCTTTGAATTGTGATATAACCAAACTAGATTGCCACCCTCATAGAAGCCTTGCTACTAAGAATTACTTTTCCACTTATATTTTGATATTATGAAGATATCTTAACATTCACACACACACACACACACACACACACACACACACACACAAAATCACAATCAATTTCACTCAGTCACACATTCAATTTCACTCACACACACATACACAATCTATTTCACAAACACATAAAATTTTTGTCAAACTACACACACACACACACACACACACACACACACACACACATTCCCAATCACCAACTACTGGCATGTAGCTCTTTTAATTGCTTTGGGATTACCCCTATAGGGTACTCTATCCACCATGGGCAATGGCTACACTCCCATGGGGTAATACGCTTTTCCACCAATGCGGTTAGAGAACATAGTGTTCTGACGACCTAAAAGATCCCACCACTTTGTAATGATCGCAGGCATCTCAAAAATGACTTTTCCCCCCAAACAATCAGAAATCCATCTACAACATAGCAAACCCACAACAATCAAATGATCAACATAGTAAACCATATAAGCAGTAAAAGTTTAAACATATCCAAATTTATACCTAAATACTAACCTCTGGCATATGCACACCATACGAAGCACTCTTAATCTCACCCAAGAGGTGACAGCAAGCTTGTATAACATGCATCCTTATTTAATATTTAAAGAAAGGCTTAAAGATTTTGGACAATTTTGGTCCCTCCACCCTAATAATCCTAATAAAGTATGTAAGCCTCTGAATACGTAAAGGGCCTAATAGACCTCCCTCCTCATGTATGTAAGCCTCTGAATACGTATGGGCCTAATAGACCTCCCTCCTCATGTAGTTTCCAAATTTTTGGTAGTTAGCAAAATCAGAACCTTGAGGGTCTTTGACCTTTGTTAAGCTCATCATATGTAATAACACCATCAATTTGTTTCATTTACAATATTGCTTCACACATGCAAGAAGGACACCAGTACAAACCGGGGACCATTGAATTGAAGGTCATAGATGAAGGTGATGGCTTAAATTGGATTTAAATGATGTCCACCATAGACACTTGGGGAAGGCAAGGATCAACATGGGTAACACCAGATGGAGGATCTCCCCAAAGTTATACCATTGCAAATGATGAGTGCCATGTACATAGACAATGAGGGAATCAAGGAGTATATTAAGCTTGGATCCACATGGGAAGAAGACTCTCTTTCATACACTTCTAACTCTTAAACCTCTGGTGAGAGGAGTCTAGAAATGAGACAGAAATAGAACTAAAGCAAACCTAGGTGAGTGGAATCAAAATAAGGAAAATCGAGACAAGTGAAATAGAAACAAAATCAGATGAAGAAGCTTCTCACTAAAGCAAAAGAACAATAAAGAAACAAGACAAACAAAAGCATTATAAGATATACACACACATGAGGTTGCAAGAAAGAACAACCACAGCCCAATGGCTACAGTACATTGGTCCTATAGACATTCATCAAAAGTTTATAGAAATTTGGGGAGAAGAGTTACAAAAATTCATGTATTGTAGACTACCCCCAACTGATATAGCTCAGGTGGTAGTCTCTATAGCTCAGGTGGAAATCTCTAGCCAACGCAAACTTAGTCGTTCAGCTTGAAGGAACCAAAACCGTGCATTAGCCCAAAAGGAATGAGAGGCTGAGGCTAAGGTTGTTAAAGTAGCTAAGGAAAAGAAAGAATAAGAACATGACTTATGCCTAGTACATACCGTGACATAAAGGAAGTTCTCGTAGTGGTGGTACAACACACCATCCCCATGGTACATGATGCTAAACTAGTCCAAGAATGACCCTATCCATGAAACCCAAATATGTAAGCACTGTTAAGGAAGTGATTAATAAAATTATGGATTCATCTATGATATTGAATACTCAGAATGGGTCTCACCCATTGTGGTTGTGCCCAAGAAGAATGGAAAACTTAGAGTGTGTTAATCTCAAGAAAGTGAGTGCTACCATGCGCAGGGATCACTACCCCTTTCCATATTCAGAACATGTGCTTGAACAAATAGCTTTTTGGATGAATAATCAAGATACAATTAAATTTTGATTGCACCTGAGAACCAAGCCAAAATAGCTTTTGTCTCAGTGATCATGGTGTGTATTATGCTTATGCCAGATCAAGGAAAGATATCTTATACTTATGTATGGGGTCTGTAGTAGAAGAAAAATCTCAAGTACACTAGGAAAGGGCCATTTAAGGTTTGTGAAATTATATCACAAGGTACTATACGTGTTGAGACCCTTGATGGAGATGAAACCGTGAGTTTCCTTAATGGTAGTAAATTGAGCAAATACTATGGCCCCCTCACATTGAAGAAACCTTGTGTGCTTCCCATGACAAGAAAGCCACCAAGGAATGTGCTGCATTAAAGAAAATCCGGGCCCTGGAGGAGGCACAAGCAAGACAGACCAAATGTCAACAATGACGTGAAGCGAATCTCGGACCTGTTGCACAAGCATATATTAGAGAAGTTGTAGATGCTGATAAGAAAGAGTACATTCTACCTCTTACCTCCCCTGGGACACCCATTGAGTTGCCTAGCCCCTATGGTAAAGCTTTCTACAATGCCATGCTTGACATGGGTACTAGTTATAATTTACTCTCTTTTTCTGCATGGAATCAATTGGGTAAACCTCAACTTGAAATGTCTAACATGAGAGTAGATGGCATAGGTACCAAGAATGCTAAAGTGCTTGGATTACTTAAGACGGTAATCTATAGTAATAATGGGCATTTGGTTGGTAGATTTTTGGTCATGCCTACAGGAACATTAAAGGTGCTTGGAAGAGCATGGATGATAGTGGATCAATCCAGTATTAACTTGAATGAGCATGGATAATAGCAGTTCAACGTAGTATTAATTGGGCCTTAAATAGTGTTTCAATGCTGCCGAAAGCCTTTAAAGGCCACAAGGAGGAAACCTCGACCTTGACACACTCTGATACTTCATCCTCCACATCAATATCCACTCTCCAACATCATACTAGTTCATTTTCAATCATTGCTTTCATGTCTACCTCGATAAGGATCCCACCACCACAAAAAAGGTTGCAACCTACCTTCAAGTGGGTACCTAAAGCTTTGCCACTAGCCTTGAATGTATTTTGCATATTCATGGGGTAGTGGAACATAAGTGAATGGTTATGCAAAACCCTTTGTCTCTCTAGATTTGGAGTTTGATGCACAATGTTGTTGGCTTGTAGAGTTTCTAATGGAGGTTTTCAATGGCACTAACCCTATGTTTGCCTAGCCTTAAGGTCATAGGCTTTATGGTGGCTAAAGATACATTAGATGCTTGCCCTTATGAAACAATGGGATTAGAAGTAGTCCTTCAAGCTACTGTTACCTTTCCCCACATTCCCTATTCCTCGTCCATTCCATGTCTAAAGTTCCTTATATCCAAATGGAGAGAAACTCGAACTTGACTCCATGGTGAAGAAATGTCCAAAAAGAGATGTACTAGAACTGGAACTTGGCTCCATGATGAAGAAATGTCTAAGGCGGGATCCTTTAAGGGGCTTTAATCCTTTAAGGTGGGATTTACTCCTTTAGGGTAGGCTCCTTCAAGGGGCTTTACTCCTTTAATATGGGCTCCTTCAAGGGCTTTACTCCTTTAATATGGGCTCCTTTAATATGGGCTTTACTCCTTTAATAAGGGGCCGTGCTCCCACTCTTACACTATGTGTGGTTTTTCCCCTGTGGGTTACATGCCCCTTGATGACGAGCTCCTTTAAAGGGTTTTATTGCTTTAACATGGGAACCTTGTCTATGGTTTGACATGTCCCAATCGCTACTCATGATGGTGCTACAAAAGAGACATGTACCAATTGCTATAAGGGAGGTGATGGGGCTACATGGATGAGGAAGTTAGAAGTATCCCTAACTTTTTATCGATGCCTAGAGTTTGGAAAAGTGTGCCTACTAATAATGTTTAAGCAGTTCTGACTAGAGAAAACCTTGATGGTTGTGGTCCTCTACTCCTATTATTGTAGGTTTTTTCCCTAAGATAGGATGGTTCCATGCCATTTTCATGAAATTCATGGTGATATTTATTGAGCTTAAATTTGGGGATGGCACCTCCCATTTCCATGGGCCCAAAGTTCCTCCCAATTCTATGTTTATTTATCCCATTTTTCCCCAAAGCTCCTCATTTGAGGTAGACTCAAAGGTTGATTGAATGGGGCCACAGGTTGGGTGGGTTTGATGATGTATGATTTGATGTGCTACAATCGAGACCAGATTATTGTTTTTAACAATTAGCCGCGAGACTCAATTCGCATCAAAGAGTTTCTCTTGGGTGAGTCAGTCTTCTCTAGCTCTCCTTAATAGCACTCCTTGAGCAAGTCTAAATATACTATCCAATTTGTAAGGCAAGTTGCAAACAATATATTAGTTATTTTTTAAAATCTATTTTTTGATTTTTATTATTTTTCTACTAAGTTAAACGTCATGCTTGCTAAGGCTCATGGAAATTCGGAGCAACTTGGCTCATACAATTTTGGTGGCCTACATTTAACTGGGTTCATTGTTTGGGACATCATAGCATAGCGGAGGCTACACTCCAACCCACACACTTTGTCAATCCGTGAGTGCAACCCGATTAGCGCATAGAGGCTATCCCGAATGGGAGAAGATTAGTTAACCACACACTAATGACTTCTAGTCCTACTCAATCCTTCTTCATCACTCATGCAATCAATCTAACATAATCAAAGCATCAAGATTAGGCTACATTTAAGCACAAAAATGCAACTTATGCAAAGAACCTAACATGCAAAGAGCTATCACACAAGCCTCAACTACACATCATTTCATGCACAAGCTTCATCACATGCACTCTACAACTCACAAATCAAAACATCATTAAGAAATCTAGATTAGCAAGTGTGTAGACCAAAACCTCATATCATTGAAAATGTAGAGAATAGAGAGTACAAGATTGAAGCAAGAATGGAGATGGAGAGCCTTGGGAGAGCACATGAGAAGGAGCTATGGAGCAAGCTCTCTCTATGAGCCTCTCAACCAAATGACCAAAGAGTTCTCTTTAGCTCTCAAATGGGCCACCTTTTATACAAAAATTCTAGAACTCCCAAAAGTTCCCATGTGGGATTATTGTCAAGCCCTCTCCCACATTCATCTACAACTTGGAACTCTTTTCAAGAGCCCTAAGTGTCTTTTTTTGTTGCATCCTTGTATTGATCTTCATGCAACACTCCCCCCTTCCTATTTTGCGCATGTCCTCGAGCGCGGTAGTAGCAAGAGCTGCAACAAAAAAACAATGGATACAAGTAAAGTCTTTTATTGAAAAAAAGAAAAGAAAAGAAAAACCAGCAATGATAATTTCACACGTGAGCATACAAGTGCAAGGCTGATTAAAGTTTTAATGAGTACTAAAATAGGTGAGTAAAGACTAGTCAAAGTGAGACTTAAGTGGTAGATAGTGCTATGCAAAGGCAAGTGTGCTTTGTACACCGCCGGTTATGACCGCAGTCTCAATGTCCTACAAGTATGTAAGTTATTCCTAAGTGGCAAACCTACTCCTAAATATGAGCATAGGTGATTGGAATCCTTTTTTTTTTGTTTTTTTTTTGTTGTGTGTGTAGAAGGTGATAAAGATTAAGGTTCCATCCCAAAGAGACCCAAGCAATGGCCAAGAGACCTCCGCCAAGAGAATCTAAAGACCGCTAAGTATCTCAAGGGCGACAGACCCTTTTTCTTTCTTTTATGACATAAGGAGTACCCCTTGAAGATGAGGGCATTGGTCTCGAGGGCCCATAGTGTACCCCCAAGTCCTACCAACATCTATCAAGGCGATAGATTCCTCAAAGGTCTTTTTCTGAAGCTTTTAGACATCAGTGTTCACCCCATGGAAACCAAGGCATCGGCCCCAAGGTGCTAAGACAACCCCAGGTCCTACCAAGCATTTCACTTGGCGGTAGACACTTCATGTCTCAATTCACTTTGTATATATATATATATATATTTTAGGGTATATTTTCATAAATTTTTATTGCTCCTAGCACCTAGCTCATATCTAAGAGGTAGCTACCACTAGGGATAACTAATATACCTTGAAAGCATAAGAACTTGGCATATTCCATTGGTCTATATCCTACACTGTCTTTAGATAGAAATATCTTTTACTAAGTCTTCTAAGAGTCTAGAATTCACTCACCATATTTTAACAACTAATCAAAAACTTAAACCAGCCAACATTGTGTGAACATGCAAACCATATATTCAAAAGATAAGAGTACATAAAGAAATAAAGATTAAGATCTGAATACACCTGTTGTAGTGCCCTGTTGATGTTGTTCGTTTGCATTGATGCATTGCTGATTTTGTGCAGATTGCTCCTCCTTGATCTTTGTAGGCGTAGCATGTCTCCCCCCTTCCTAATTTGTGTGCACGATAGGTGGACTATTGGGGCGTGTTTGATGCTCTTGTTTTAGCGAAGATCTCTGCAAAATTTTTATTAACAAACAAGAAAAGAAAAGAAAAGAATAAAATTTGCCATTGGTGCCAAACACCGAATATAGCCGAGGGGAAAAACCCAATGGGAGAAAAGTGCCCTGGCTTGTCGATCTTATTGTGGAACCACTGAG
This sequence comes from Cibotium barometz, assembly GCF_041138505.1. Taxonomy (NCBI): domain Eukaryota; kingdom Viridiplantae; phylum Streptophyta; class Polypodiopsida; order Cyatheales; family Cibotiaceae; genus Cibotium; species Cibotium barometz. Next base: position 58,767,408 of record NC_141054.1, read on the forward strand.
TTTACTCTTGCGCTGGTGGTGGATCCGTGTCCTCGTCTGCTGGAAAGATGGTATCAATTTCCTCAGGATGCAGAGATAACCCCTCACAAAAACCGGCCTTTGGAGAAGGTGGTAGAGGAAGGAGTGCTTCCTCACTAAAATATGGCATTGGTTCTATGGGAAGGTTAATCAGACAGTTTCGATTTTGGAACTGCGCAATATAGGTACTCATATTGATCCAATATTGACATGTTGAGGCTTGGGGAAGGAGGGCTTGCAAGATCGGTGGTTGCAAGTCATTTAAGCTTGTATCCCTCCATTGTTGTGCTTGAACCTCCTCAGGTAATCTACGTTGATTTGGTCCTCTCTCTGGTATTCTCACATTAAGAAGATTATGGCGTTGGGGTGTAACTCCCACAATTTGCTTCATTAAGCCCGTGCCATATCGTCTAAAGTAAGAGCGGCATATCCAGCAAATATGTGAAGCTTCTCCTAATACGAGCCGTGCACACTCTTGACAATGTGGAAATGGGTGATGCTGTTGATAGAATAACGTGACAAAGTGATGCCCACAACAATTTTCACCTAAGGGAGCATAGAAGTACCTAGAATGTGTTTGAAACGGAGGAGCACTATAACCCCTGCGATGATCTGGTCGAGTACTATCAGGGTCAATGCATGGTGGACATGTATCTCGCCAAATATCCATCAGGAGTTATCTGGACGTAGAACAATGAAATTTAGAACACTCATATCCATCATGACAATTCCAATCAAAAACAAGATTATCTGACAATTCCAATCAAAAACAAGATTATCTCAAAAAGAACACATCTTCTAAAGGCATAAGGAACTACATTATTCAAACATTGATTTACCAAAGAGCTTTAATTGTAGTGTTAATGCCTTATCTTTAGTTTTTGGTATATCCTTTTTAAGAGGTGGAAACTTTAGCAATTGTCTTGGAATTTGAGCAAGATAAGAGGATTTAGGCATTGAAATGCTAGAATCTATGCTCAAATGAGACTCATTTGGACTTGTCGGGTCGTAGGTACACAAGTTGATGGTTGAATTGTGTAACAAGGAGAAATTGGGACAACCGGTGTTTCAATACATGTTTTAGGAAGATCAACACAAGTAGATTTGTAGGTGCTATCATAGTTTGTGTTGATTTCTTTTGCACCCACTGATATGGAAAATCAAGGGTGGCTTTTGGAATCTTTCTGAAACACTCTTTTACCCCTAGCAAAGCATGGCATTTTGGAAGCCAAATTGCTGTTGCACCCTCATAATAGCCTTGTGCTTTAAGAACATGTTTTGGGACCCATCAAGTAACAATCCGAGGTTTAGGCTTGGAAATGATGTGCTTCTTAAGAGGCTTAGCAACTGGACTAGATGGTACAAGTTTGTACGCATCTTTGGGTAGCCACATTGATAATTCCTTCTTGTCTGGCCTTCTTTGAGCAGCAACTAGAGTAGTTGGAACATGCCAGCCATGGCCCTCACTTGAGTACTCATCAATTATCCACATCATTTGTTTTGGAGCTTCAAGAGCAGATTTTGATTGTGGGTTGGGTAAGGTAGAAACATTACCCCTTTGACACGATAAAGCTCGTGGAGTAGCAGATCCCAAGATGCAATCAGAATCAATTTGCAACTTGTATTGTCTATTCTTCCAATCTAATGAGCAATTGGTAGCACTTAACCACGATCTGCCAAGAACAACCTCTACTACTGCCTTTGACTTACGTGCCACATAAAAGGGCACTGACATCTGGTGATCCTGAATGGTCATCATAATGACACATTTTTCCTCTATAGGGTTATCTTCTCCTGAGAAGCTTCGTAGGTCCACAGGAATTTGCACAAGTGGTGGTTGACCCAAGGCTATCCAGGTGTCAAACGAGAGAACATTATAGTCTGCACCAGAGTCAATTAAGGCAGAGACAAAGTAGGTAGTCTCAGGAAGATGGAGGCACACTTGAATATTGAATGGATCGACATAAGGTTCATCAGTAGCCAACTGTATGGCCAACATAGAAGCTTTGCGACGCTCCTTGGCTTTTGCAACTCTAGCTTTAGCCTCCTCTTGAGCCTGACGTTTAAGTAGGTCAAGTGCTTCTTTCCGTGTTTGTGCAGCATGCATCTGTTGAAGCATGGCTTCAGTTAATGGTTCATTGTATTTCTTGAGACGACTTCCATTAATGAAGTTAGGCATTTGCTCACCGTCTAGTGTCTCTAAACGCACTGCACCACTTGGAGTAAGCTCATTAATCACAAACGGTCCTAGGCCACGTTTCTTGAGCTTTCTCTTATGCTTCTTAAGTGTGTACAAGAGCACCAGGTCTCCTTTTTTGAATCGGCCAGTTGTTACATTTCTATCATACCATTGCTTCTGTCTCCTCTTCTCGGCATACATCCCCATTACCGCCAATAAGCGGGTCTCATCAAGCTTTTCCAATTCGTCAACGCATTGTGAAAGCTCATGACCAGTCCAATCCAATTGTTTAGCTACTCGTAGAGTAGGTACAAGAAATTCAATGGGAAGAATTGCATCTAACCCAAAAGCAAGTTCAAATGGGGTTGTGCCCACAGATGTTTTATAGGCTGTCCTATATGCCCAGAGAACTGAGTGCAACTTTTGCTCCCAATCAGTCCTATGTCCCTCAACAATCTTTGTGAGTGCTGTGCAGAGAATCTTGTTAGTACTCACATTGGTCTGGGGATGATAGGGTGCAGAACGCTTATGAATTACCATAAATTCTTGAAGCAAAAATTCTATGACTTCATTTACAAAGTGTACACCTTGATCACTAACGATCTCAATAGGTAAGCCATAGCGTGTAAACACGTACTCATACAAGAACTTGGCTGTGGTTCTGGCATCATTTTTGACTGTTGCCTTTGCCTCTACCCATTTGGTCAAATAGTCGGTTGCGACTATAATATATTCTGCATGCGTGTTACGAGCTGGAGGTTGAATGGGACCGACAAAATCAATACCCCATTTTGCAAAAGCATGTGTGCTTAACATAGGCCGCAATGGCATATTGTCCTTTGTGATGGGAGGTTTGGTCCTTTGACAATCGTCACAACGTTTCACATATTCTTCGGCATCCATTTGTAAGGTTGGCCACCAAAGCCCAGACCACCTAATCAACTTAGCTGTGGTATTGCCAGAAAAGTGTGCACCCCCAACACCTGCATGTGCATGAGTTAAGATTTTTAAATAGTCAGCTTCACATACACACATGCGTAAGTTGCCATCCTTGCCCCTCTTGTAGAGTTGGCCCTCTATCAGCATATAGTTTGCCGCCTCAATTTTAATAGCATGCTTTCGATGTTTAGGAATTTTTTGATCCGTATGACCATGCTGAAGATAGTCCACAATATACTTACTCCAACTTGGTGTAGTTGAAATTTGGAATAATGTGACATTATGAATTGGCTTCTGAATTTTACATATAGCACAGTTACGAACAAATGTTTCAGCATCTACATGCATGGTAGGCCACCATTGTCCATCTTGAGATATACGTCGCACACAAGTAGTAGCTGATGCATGGATTCCATCGATACCTGCATGTGCCCATTCCAAGATCTCCTTATATTGGTCAGGGTTAGGTATAAGCCGCAACACTCCATCATTACCCTGACGATATAATCTCCCTGAGATTAACGTGAATGGTCGCCATAGGTCCACATTAGGACCCGCTAGTTGTATCTGCCCACTTGTCAAAATTTCTAAAATGGATTCAGACCATCTAGGAGCTGTCTCTACAAGGAAAAGTGTTGAATCTAACATATCATCATCCACACCCACAAGAGCTTCGCCAGAGGTGATTCGAGACAAATGATCTGCCCTTAGATGAGTTGTTCCTTTTCGAACTGCAACTTCAAAATCAAACTCAAGAAGGATGATAAACCACCTTACTATCCTTCCAGTTGCACAAGGTTTATTCACCAAATATAGCAATGCTTGATGGTCCACAAAAAATATGAATTTGTTTGCCAAAAGGTAATGGCGAAACTTTTTCACTGCATATATCATGGACAATCCTTCTCTTTCTGTTGTGGTGTAATTCTTCTCAGCATTGTTCAACTGTGTCGACTAGCATATGAGATTGGGAAATCCTTATTGTGTTCTCCCGATTGAGCCAAAATACATCCAATTGCAAAGTTGGAAGCATCAATATGGACATGAAAGATTTGGTTCCAATCTGGTGCCCGTAAGATGGGTGCAGTCACTAATGCTTGCTTCAACTTTTCAAAGGATTCCTCACACTCATCAGTCCAATTAAACTTTACAAGAAGAGCATATAATGGTCTGGCTAGGACAGCATACATGTAGATGAATCTACGGTAATAGCCACAATGTCCCATGAATGTTTGTACCCCTTTAGGGTTGATCGGCCGAGGTAATGAGACAATGACATCAATTTTATCCGTATCTGTTGAAATCCCATTGCGAGAAACAATATGGCCCAAAATTTTCCCTTGTCTTACCATGAATTTGCACTCGTCAGGATTCAAGTATATACGATAAAGTTGACACTTTTGAAACACAAGTCTCAGGTTTTCTATATGATCATCACGCTCTTGTGAGTGAACACATAAATCATCCATGAAAATCTCAAGAAATTGCCTAAGGTACTCCTTGAATACATGACTCATTAACCGTTGGCTGGTGCATTTGTTAGACCAAATGGCATAACACGATAGGCAAAGATGCCATCTTCAGTAGCAAAGGCTATCTTGTGTTGATCCTTCGGATCAATTGACACTTGATTGTACACGGAGAATCCATCCAAGAAACTATATGCCTTTTTCCCCGCAACTCGTTCTAGAACATGATCCGTGATTGGAAGTGGGTAATGATCACGCACAGTAGCTGCATTTACCTTCTTGAGGTTTACACATACTCGAAGTTTTCCATTTTTCTTGGGCACCACTACAATAGGGGAGACCCATTCAGTGTGTTCAATCTCATAGATAAATTCTGCCTCTAAGAGCTTGTCTAGTTCTTCCTTTATCTTCCGGTCGAAGTTTTCATTGTAAGTATAAGGACGTTGCTTGGAGGGTTTTGCATCCTCTCGCAATGGTATTGTATGCTGACATATGCTTGGATCAACTCCTTTGAGGTCTTTATAACTCCAAGCAAAAACATCGCGATACTCCTTTATTGTTTGAATTAATAACTTCTCCTCATCTAAGGACAAGTCTGTGGCAATCCACACATAGCGAGGCTCTTCTCCTGGCTTAGCAATATCAATCTTTTTTGCATCTTCTGGACCATCGTATGAAACCCCTGGCATGCTTGGTTTTTGTCGCATGGGCTGTTGAAGAACAATCTTCCGATCTTGAAGAGTGTACTGTGTGAAATTGGGAGGAACATTTAGACCTTGTTCTTGTCCACTTGAGTCTTCACTCATTGAAGACCATGCGGTTTTGAGCTCTCCTTTGCCATCTTGCATCGGATTTTTTTGTTCAACCGTTGTCTTTGCACTTCCCACACTCTTTTTTGAATCGGTTTTAGACTTGAGTTTTGGTTTTTGTTTCTTCGTTTTTTTACGATTTTTGCTAACAGTTGTTAGCTTTTCCCCTGCTTGGAATCCATCTGATCGTTTTATTTGGTCTTTGATACTATCTTGTGCTTGGACATAGTATAGATATCCGTTCTTTCCTGAGAAGTGAGGTGGTGGTCGAGAGTTTTCACTCTTAGACTCCTCCTTTTCTTTTTGTAGTCTCTCACGTTGTTCACGCTCATCTTGTCTACGGATTCTTTTATGGCTCTTACAGCATTTACGTTTAGGTCGGCTTCGAGGGATCTCTACCTGAACCTCCCTTCCTCTCAAGAGTAGGCGTGCCTTTCCTAACTCATCCTCAGGGATTGTCACATCATTATTAAAATCAGAGTCCCATCCATCTTCCTTATCAACATCATTAGCAGATTCGAGTGTTAAGTCCTCTACTGAGACTTCCTCGACATGCATAGCTGTTGTGGATGTATCCCTATAGTACAAATCATCTAGAAGGGCACGTGGTTGTACCATTCATATAGGAATAATATCATATCCATCTGAGTCACAAAATTGAATTGGCTTCGGTAAAGCACATGTCGATAATGTTGCAAGGACATGACTCCATTCTAATGGATCAATTAAATGCTCAGGGAAGGGTTGTGGAATGTATGCCTCGTCTGATACACTTCGATTACCCTTAAGTCTCTCAGTGTTGAAATCCCTACATGAGGCTCCACACATCCACAGATCTTCTCGCCCATCTGACAATGTAACTCTTGAGCCCTCAGATGAAGCAGAATCAAACTCATCTATTGGAGACCTTGTTACATCACGATATGAGTGATTCCTTAGGTTGACCCTTGTGATGATAGAATCATGTCGGAGGTACAAATAATTGTATCCCCAATCTTGAATCATTTGAAATTGTCGCATGAATGGTCTACCCAATATCACTTCATAGTTTGGATGTTTTCCAAAATCCACTACTGCAAAGGTGTGCTCATATTCAATCCCACATGTGGTGACCAATATGTTCTCAAGCAGCCCAAGGGGATGTTCTAAGCTTCCATCTGCTCTAGCGGCAAGCGCATCCTGGTACTCCTAATAGCTGGTTTGCCCCACTTTTCCCAAATGGACCTTGTCACAATGCCCACTCCTGCGCCACTATCAAGTATTGCAGTTGAAGCTACTTTTTGCACTTCTAATGGGAGGGTAGCATTTCCTTGATCGTCCTCACAAAATTTTCCTACTTTGTTGATAGGAACTGGCATAACATGTTTTGTCTCAGGGTGTATAGTACACTCATGGTGACCCTTTTGTAGCAATACCTGCTCTGACAAACATGTGGCAATATCATTCCACAACTCAGGTCGAATTTTTATCAAATCAAGCAATGGTAAGGTGCAAGCCACTGGTGCTGACAAAATAGCTTGCACCATACTCATATCCTTCTCCTTTGTCAACCTTTTATGCATGGAGGGTATCAACCTTTTATGCATGGAGGGTATCCTCAAGGTTTGAGAACAGTTCTCATATTCTCCCAGATATGACGGTAAGGTTTTCATTGTGTGCTTACTTCTAGGAGAAACAATTGTTTGAACTTCCTCCTGGATGCTTGGGCGTCTAAAGTTGTTTTCCGTGCCTCTGGTAAAATCCACCTCAGAGAATGGAGGCGAACTAATAGAAGACATGTTCTCATTAACTTTCTCATGAACTGCGGCCCACATCTCATTTGCCATGTCCTCATTAGCATCAATAACTTCATCATTGCATGGGAAGACAAGGCCAGGTGGTGGCAGATTACCCCCTTTCAATTGGGTGTCAATTGGTGCAAACCTTTCGCTATGAGCTTGTGAAATGAGCTCACTTTTCATTTCCTGACTCGATGACACTTCTGGTATGGTTTCTAATGTTGGCTTAAGAGAGGTTGGGCCCCGAGGAATAGGTGGTGGTGGTCCCTCAAGTATTGACTGAGCTTCCCTAATGAGTTGCTGATGTACAGCTAGATTGATCTTCTCCTCACGAGGGTTTGGGTATTCTTGAAGCTTCTTGGGTAGCTCAGATAAAGCTGCAATGCGACTTCTATGAGCATCAATGATGGCCTCTAGAGTCTCATTCACTTTATCCACAAAAACAGAACCCCCAGAACTATCCTCAGTCGTACTAGCCTCATTTTGTTTAACACTAGGCCCAGGTTGAGGTTGATGTTCCTTATGCACTTCTTGGGATGTAAAAGTTTTATCCCTCATGTTTTGTTTTGAGGCTTCTTGAGAACCAGTGGATGTACTTTTAGTTTGCTTGTTTCGGTTCTTCTTCCTCCTAGTGGTCTTTTTTCTATTGGACTGTAGGGTCTTGTCCACTAGATTTGTCTTTGCATCCCTAGTTCGAGGTGTCTCATCAGTTTGTATTTCGGCATTTTGTGTTTGTGATCTAGTCATGACTCTAAGTGGCACGACATCCTCATTCTCAGATGAAGGTGGTGATGGAACTGTGCCTACAAGGTTGAGTGAGACCTTTGGTTGAGAGGTGCCCTCCTCATGTGGTTTCAGCAGACAATCTTTTGGGAAGTGTTCTACACAACACCCTAGACAATATCTTTCAATTGGTGGAAACTGTTGTACTGTTGTATTGGATCGAGATGCTTGCCTTGAGCGATGTGGACAATCACGAGCCCAATGGGGTTCTCCGCACTCATAATAGGGGCCCATTGGTTTGGCCTCTACTTTCCTTGGCTGCCATTGACCTGAGGGGCCTGGAGTCCTAGGTTGGTAACCGCCTAGCAGTATTAAAGAGTTTTGTTCCCCTGGTTGAGTGTCCAGTGTTGGGCTTGGGTATGCGGGGCTTTCAAAGATATTTTCTTTGGATGAATATGATGCATATTCCTCCTCCACATAGCCTGGGTTTACCAAGTCTCTACACATATTTGAATTGTCGTAGTCGACAACCCTCATAGGAGCAGTCCCTGGAGCAGGAGGTTGAGCACCAAGAACAGGTCGTGCTTGCTCTTGTGCCATCGGTGGCTTACGCTCAAAATTAGTATATTTTTGATACATTTGTGGAGCCACTCCACTCCTTGGCTGCTCACGTTCCTGTCTCATTCTCGCAATGCGAGTACATTCCTGTGTGGTGTGGGTAAAGTTCCAAGCACAAGCTTGGCACCACTTTTTTGTGGGTTGGTTTGTGATTAGAGGAGAAAAGGTATTACATTCCTCTGTTTTATGGTTACCGCCACATGCTCCACAAAGATGAGGACCTGTAGGAAGTACACTCCTCATTCTCTGCTACTGTTGTTGTGGCTGCAAGGGTGGACGATAGGTCTGTCCCAATCTCCTTAGTACTAGGTTAGCTATCTGGTCTAGATTTACTAGCGCGCTAGACCCTGAACTTTGGTCATCACCCCACTGATCTCTAGGTTTCACCTCTGGGCCAGACCCATCTTGGAATTTGAAGTTATCAGTGAAATCCATAGCATCATGGCAACACTCATTGAAATTTGTATGCTTCTTTCGCATAGAGATGTGTATGCAGTGTTGAATTCTTGAGTCCTTTTAAGAAGAGAGAAATTAATCGACTTTGGGCGGGCTTCTCATCCCCTGGGCAACGATTAATGTACTGCTTCATTCTATTTACACAGTCTCTAACACTCTCATGCTCGCCTTGCTTGAAAGAGTAGATGTGTGCTACCGTGTCATGTTGAATTCCCATCAAGGAAAAAGCAGCAATGAATCTCTCTTCCAAAACTTGTAAAGAAGATTTGTCTGAAGCCTCTAATGCCTGAAACCAAGCCAGGGCTTTTCCCTCAAGAGTGAGTCCAAATCCTTCAATTTGAGTATGCTTGTCAGCCACTTGCTCAGCTCGAACTGCTTGCCTAAATGCTGCTACATGGTCGTATGGATCTCCCGACCCTTCATACTTCTTTACCAGTTTCTGAAGAGTTGATGGCCTTACTTGTCTTGAATACTCATCATAGGGCCTACGGCCTCTCACTCTCAGTGGGAATTGTTTCTCTCTTTGGAAAGATGGTCCACATGTTTCCAAAATTGGTATGGGTACCCTATTACCAGCCTCACCAAACCCCTCCAAAGATCTTGTCACACGCATTTCAGGAGGTGCATTAATGGGAGGCCGAGTTGGCTCCCCTATCCTCCGATTGTTATAATGAGAAAGATGTTGTTGTGGTGTGACCGGTGGTCGCACATTTGGTGTAGGACGATATCTTGGTGCTAGAGTTGGGCTACTAGCAGTGGCCCACTTGGATGTTGAGGGTCCCTCTCTAGTGAACTCTCGTAGGGAAGGAGCAACAGTTTCTCCAAGAAAGGCTGTCTCTCCTGGTTTGCGTGTATTTGTTGATGAGAACACTTCCATGAATAATGGTTGTCCTTTCCACGTGAGTTCCCGAATCTCTTTCCAATCTAAGGTTCGGTATTCATTGGCCCATTTATCAATTATTTTGTTCATGTGTCCTGCAAGCTTCTCAACGACCACCACATGAGCTAGAGGAAGATCTAGCTGTGGCAATCTAGTTGTGGCATAATATCCCTCTAACGAGTCCTTATAGACCTCTTGAAGTGGATCATCCTGTAAGACCTTTGTCACTGGAATTTGTCGTACAAACTCCCATTGGTTCTCAGCCCTCTGATCCATTTTACTCTTGCCTTTCCTATCCCTTTCCAAATTTAGATCTACAAGAAGTAAATCATCTATGGATGGTTTTGAGGACTAGGCATTGGAGGGTCCAGGCATGTCCGGCTCAATGAGCTAGTCATCTCTAGACTCCCTTGCTCTGGAAAGTTCTGATAAGTCTAAGAACTCGGTTTTAGAGAGCTCCCCTAATTTGTCTACCTTTTCTGGATGGTAGGTGACTTCGTAGCGAACACCATCTCCACCCATGTACATATTACCCTGGTCATTGACTAGTGGTGCTCTATCAAGTTCTGAGAAAATGTCTGCGATCTTAACAAGATACCGTTGTTGTGGATCCCTAAAGATCTCAGCTCCTTGAGCATTTGTGTAGACATATTGGAGTCTCACATTAAGTGTTAACCCCATGGTGTCGGCTTCAAATGGATTAAAAGATCTTGCGGGTGTCCTATTTGGGGCTACGAGATGACTATTTGTCGGCCCTAGATTGTCCATGGACAATGAACTAGTTGTTCTGGAGGAAAGGGTATCGGATTGGGATTCAGAAAGGGTTTCAGCAATATCTGCCAACGATTGGGTCCCACTTTCCTGCGTAGGTACTCTAGAAGGTGCCCTAGGCCCTATGGCAGAATCTACAAGACGTCCCGACCGCAAGTGCATAAGGTCAAATTTTTTTTTTGGTTTTTAATGTGTTTTTGTTTTGTTTTGTTTTGTTTTGTTATATATATATATATATATATATATACATATATATATATGTATATATATATATGTATATATATATATGTATATATATATATGTATATATATATATATGTATATATATATATGTATATATATATATATGTATGTATATATATATATGTATATATATATATATATTTTAACCTACCTAATCACTAAATGCAACTAAAATGAGTATGTGTGGTGTAACTATCTATCCTATTTTTTTATTATTTTTTAAATGATTTTTTAAATAATTTTATGTTTTTATATTTTTTTTAAATTACAAAAATTATGAATCACGCTAACAAAATACTAATTATGCACAAAGTTACAAAAATTAAAAAATGCAGGTTACACTAATTATGCAAAAAATTTAAAAAAATAAAGAATTACAAAATATACAAAAAAATAGACTCCTAAAAAACACTTAATTTATAGATTTTTTTTTAATTTTCTTTTGTTTTCTTCTCCTTTTGTTGTTGTTTTTTTTTGTTTGTTTGTTTGTTTGTTTTTTTTTTAACTAATAAATTTCGTGCCAAATATAAAAAATATGAATTTACTAATTATGCATAAATTACAAAAATTCTAAAAAAATAAAAAAAAGAAAAAAATACAAGCTACTTTAATTATGCAAAAATTTAAATAATGAACAATGGAAAAAAATAAAAATTGTTTTTTTTCTTTTTTTCAAAAAAAATAAATTTATTGTTTTATGGTTTTTTTTCTTTTTTCTTTCTTTTTCTTTTTTCTTCTTTTTTCTTTCCTTTTTTTTAAATTAAAATCTCTTTTTCTCTTTTTTTTAAAAAAAAATTATTATTTTTTTTGTTTTTTTATATTATTATTATTATTTTTATTTAAAAAAATAAAAAAAACATGAAAGATTAATAAAAATTTAAAAAAAATAAAAAAAAATAAAAATTGCACCTACCTTATCCTCCACGCTCCACCGCTCGCCGCTCGCCGGATTTGTCGCTGCATCCACGTGGGTCGCCTTCAACGCCTGCACGACTGCCTCGCCTTCAACGCCTCCTTCACGCGCTTCTTCACAGCCAGGCACCTTCTCCTCCTTTGCGTGCTGCAGCTCCTTGCGCTCCTCCCGGCTTCTCTTCCTTCGCCTGCCTGCAGCTACTTGCGCCCACTTCACAGCCTTAGCTGCAGGTGTGACGATGCCGCCTTCGCTTCCGCAGCGGCCACCTCTTCACTCACAACTGCAGCCGGCCACCGCTTCCTTCGCATCCCACTTCCAGCCGCCTACTTCCACGTTAATATATATATATATATATATATATTAAAGCCGCCTTCGCCTGCGCTCTTGCCGACAACCAGTGCTGCTACCCGCCTTCTCTTCCCACTGCAGGCGACGCTTGCTGCGCTTCAATTGCAGACGTTCGCTTCAGTGCAGACGTTCGCTTCAGTTGCAACAGCCGGTCTTTTTTTTAATTATTATTATTTTAACGTTTTTTTTCCTCGCCTTCGTCCGCTTCACGGCCCTTCAACGAATCTACTGCCTTTGGTTGCGCTTCCACTGGCCGCCTTACAGATGCATGAATATATATATATATATATATATATATATATATATATATATATATATCTATTTTTCTTTGCTGCTCAGACGCCTCCCCACCAAACAACAAAACCACAAAACAATAAAAGAAAGAAGGCCGCTTTATATATATCTATCTATTTTTCTTTGCTGCAGACGCCTCCCCACCAAACAACAAAAACCACAAAACAATAAAAGAAAGAAGGCCGCTTCCACTACTTCCTACCTATCTCTCGCCAACCCCATCAAAAATACAAAAACAGAAAGTACTTGAATCTGATTAGTGGCGGGATTTCTCTACCGCAATGAGGTTTTAAATTTTTTTTTTTTGCTTCTAATAAAAAAAACGAAAACACACAAGGCGCCCTTGAGATCACACACTCAATGCCCTTGCAAACTCTACTCTAGTCTACCCTAATCCACGATTTTGCAATCAATGGAGCACTTAGTAAGAAGTAATGGTTAACACCCTTCACTAACTTAGGTGTGCGTTCCCCGGCAGCAGCGGCGCCATTGTTTGGGACATCATAGCATAGCGGAGGCTACACTCCAACCCATACACTTTGTCAATCCGTGAGTGCAACCCGGTTAGCGCATAGAGGCTATCCCGAATGGGAGAAGATTAGTTAACCACACACTAATGACTTCTAGTCCTACTCAATCCTTCTTCATCACTCATGCAATCAATCTAACATAATCAAAGCATCAAGATTAGGCTACATTTAAGCACAAAAATGCAACTTATGCAAAGAACCTAACATGCAAAGAGCTATCACACAAGCCTCAACTACACATCATTTCATGCACAAGCTTCATCACATGCACTCTACAACTCACAAATCAAAACATCATTAAGAAATCTAGATTAGCAAGTGTGTAGACCAAAACCTCATATCATTGAAAATGTAGAGAATAGAGAGTACAAGATTGAAGCAAGAATGGAGATGGAGAGCCTTGGGAGAGCACATGAGAAGGAGCTATGGAGCAAGCTCTCTCTATGAGCCTCTCAACCAAATGACCAAAGAGTTCTCTTTAGCTCTCAAATGGGCCACCTTTTATACAAAAATTCTAGAACTCCCAAAAGTTCCCATGTGGGATTATTGTCAAGCCCTCTCCCACATTCATCTACAACTTGGAACTCTTTTCAAGAGCCCTAAGTGTCTTTTTTTGTTGCATCCTTGTATTGATCTTCATTCGTTATGCAACATTCATGTCAGGGTAAAATGTGAGATGCCTCCATGAATATATGTGTAGGTGGGTTGGTGATTATTCCTCCTATATAAATCTAAAATTTTAGAAAATGGAGTGAATGTTTTCAAAAATGCCATAAATGTCCAAAATCGGGTGAATAATTTCTAAAACCCTTCAAAATAGCCAAAATTTCTAAAACCCTTCAAAATAGCCAAAATTTGGGCAAATGTTTTAAGATGTCCGACGAATGTTTTTTTGGAAAAACCCCAAAAAATAGCCAGTTGGCAAAGATTAGCTCTTATTTTTTTCCTCTTGGTTTGCGTCATATTAAAATATGACTTGGGAAGTTTTGTATAAAATAGGCCCACATAAATTTTGTGAGCTTGTCTCTCATGCAAGTTTGGTGAACTTGGCTCACCCCATCTTATAGGCACATGTTATCTTGACTATAGTGAGCTAGTGGGTGTGGGTTTAGTGAGCTAGGATCACATCATCATGACTATAGTGGGCTAGTAGGTGTGGGTTTAGTGAGCTAGGCTCACATCATCAGGACTATAGTAGGCGGGTTGTTGGTGAGCTAGGATCATGGAATTTGATAGGCTCACATCACGTTTGGTTAGGGGCACACGAATTTGAATAAAATAGGCTCACGTCATGGGTTTGTATGACAAGCTCACATAGATTTGGTGAGCTAGGTTGCAAGTGGGACACCTGTGCCTATATGATAGGGTTAGTGAGTAAAATTGGAAAATAATTGGGCCTTAATGCTCATTAAGTAATTGGGACTACAAGGACAATAATTATTTAATGCTCATTAAGTAATTGGGACTACAAGGACAATAATTACTTAATGCTCATTAAGTAATTGGGACTACAAGGACAATAATTATTTAATGCTCATTAAATAATTGGGCCTTTATTCTCATTAAATAATTGGGACTACAAGGACAATAATTTTCCTTGAAATTTGTTGCTAGTTTAGTAGATTTTTATAAATATTTATTTATTTCTCTTCTTTCTCTCTCTCTCTCTCTCTCTCTCTCTCTCTCTCTCTCTCTCTCTCTCTCTCTCTCTCTCTCGTTGAATTGCCTACCCTTTTTTATATGGATCGTCCCATTGTGACAATGTATACATTCCAATACTTTGGGGTTAAGATTTTGGCCAATCACATGTGGAGCACATGAGTAGAGCACATACTAGAGGTAGGGTGGACCAACTACTGTATACTTGAGGAACAACTTCATTCAAAGTGACACACATAGATGGCACATCCGAACATTGATCTTGTAACATAGGTAGTTACTCTATGGTGTCGAAGCTTGACGTGGGAGATTTTTTACAATAGCTTGGAATCGTATTAAGAAAATTTAGTTGATATTTCTTTGTTAATATTTAGGAGTAAAAATCTCCAATCATGCTAGATTAGAGAAGGGTGCCCAACTATTGGAGTAGATAGATCTAGAGAGGGTTTATAGATTTGTGACCAAGGTCAAAGACATGCCATTTGATAAGCTAGTTTCATAAGCAAGCTCCAAAACTCAACGCACCATCAAAAGTAAACTACTAATGCTTGTGTGGGTCCTTGACCTAAGGAAATGGTTACAAAAATGGGGAGTTGAGAGGTTCCTAAACTTTGCTCCTAGAGAGACAGAAAATATGCAAATTTAACTACATTTATTAAATGCTCTACATTCTAAATGGAGGTTAGCATAGAAGCAATCCCAATTCTAATATTATTACACACATATCCACCTTGATTATTGGAACATACACAAGAACATGCCCACACTCAAGGGAACATACTAATGAGATACTACTGTGTTGAGATATCGAGCTCGTCTAGTGAGGCGGTGGCCACTGATGACCCGCCTGGGGGATAGGCCCCACACTTACACCACTGGCATGCTTGGTGAGATCTTGGGTGATATGCGGCCAGTGGGATGACAGGCTGTGTGACAGCCATTCTAGAGACTGGCATAGTTATAGCGCCAGCTCATTTAGTCGGGTTCACACTATAGAGAACCCGTGTATGTATTGGTTGAGTACCTTTCATATTATGTGTACTCTTATCTTGTATATGGTGTGTTGAGTAGAGAAGAAGAAGATTTTCAGCCTCTCACCTTGTGTGTTCTCTATTAGGGTTTTGTGAGTGTGTGTGTGTGCTTGCAAGAGCTCAAGCTCTCTTCCCCCCTGCATCTTTTCATGGTATCAGAGCTTGGTTCATGCTAAGGGCTGAGCTGCAAGCAAGAGAACCACAGGAAGCGGTACGAGGGTAAGAGCTTCAACTACTCTTCCCTATTTGTGTTGGTGACTACACCCTTGTCGGGAGCTCTACGGGAGGCACCGGCAAACGGTCTCTGTTTGAGGAGCTTTCTTCGCAGGAGTAAAGCTATAGGGCAACTATACAGTCCTATCAGACTACGATTTTTGGGCCGAGAATGCGTTTCGGGGGGGCGTCTGGACCTCTGTTTTTCAGAAAGCAGGCGATTTCGAGCACTGCGGGTAAGTCATCGATTCTCTGCTGAACTCTGTTTTAAGAACTGCAGGAAGACAGATTGACTGTGCAGACACTGTGGGTGCTGCAAAGAGGTCTACAGTTGCCATTGGGTGTATGTATGCACATTGAAGTCACTGTTGGTGACATTTGAGAGTACTACAGTACCGCTGTGCAGAAAATACAACAGTTTGTGCAGAAAAACCAGAGTGCAGTTTCTGGTAAAATTGTGTGTTTGGCAAGATGTCAAATGATGGGATAACTCAGATTGTGGCTGAGAAGCTTGACAAGAATAACTTCCATGCTTGGAGGTTCAGGTTAACAAATTTTCTTATGGGAAAAGGCTATTGGGACTACATAGAAGGTGAGCATAAAGAGGCACCGGATATAAATCTGGCTGCTCTGCAGATGTGAAAGAGTTTAAAGACTGGAACCAAGGAGCCAGGAAGGTTATGTATTGGCTATCCATTAGTATATAGGACACCATGATTGGGCACATTCAGGATGCCAAGTCCCCCAAGGAGGCGTGGGACACCTTGGTAAAGCTTTATGAAACAAATACCAAGGCACGCAAGATACAGTTAAAGAATGAACTTCATACTGTGGAGAAAAAGAGCATGTCTGTGAATGACTATGCGCTGAAGATAAAGGGTATTGTGGAATCCCTTGCATCTATTGGTGTGTCAGTAGATGATGATGACAAGGTGGAAGTCTGTCTACGTGGTCTCGGGCCACAATACAAGGCGTTCAAGACGTCTATTCGGACTCGGGAAAACATTCCCAACTTTACAGATTTGGTGTCTATGCTGATTATCGACGAAGAGAAGAACTTGGGTGAAGACCAACAGTCTTCACAAAGCAAAAATAGTTCAGAGCAACAGGCCTTCTACACGAGTTCAGGAAGAGGACGAGGTAGAGGAGGCCATGGACACGGTCAAGGAGGTGGCCAAACAGGTAATCAGAATTATGGTCAGCAGAGCAGCAGCAACAACAACAGTCCCAAAATCAACAACAACAACAACAACACGCAGGTGGAAGAGGCAAATTCAGAGGCAGGGGGAGTCAAAGAGGCCGTGGAAATTGGCAAAGGCAATATAATGATGCACGTGAATGCTATTATTGTGGTAAGCCTGGACATGTGTAGTCAGAATCTTATAAGAAGCAGGCTGACATGCAAAATGGGAAAGTGCAGCAAAACAACTATGCATCCTCAAGCAGAAATAATGAGGATAATGAAAGGTTGTTTGTTATGCAGCATGTTGTGAATGCCATGTCTGAAAATGTTGATGCAGCACAAAAAGATAATGTATGGTATGTGGATTCAGGCGCTTCGAACCACATGACGAGTCATGGGGAGTGGTTCAAGGAGATGAAAAACCCGGAAAGACTAGGTTTTGTGGAAACAGTGGATGACACTGCTCATCCAATTGCCCACGTTGGAGATGTGCCATTGTCTATGCAGGATGGCAAAGTGAAGTACCTTGCAGATGTACATGTACCGAACATAACAAAGAATCTGGTTTCAGTTGGCCAGATGATTGAGCAGGGTTTGCAGGTTCGGTTTAACCCTGATGGGTGTTATGTTGAAGATTTTAAAGACAAGTGCAGGTTGGTTGCAAAAGGCAACAGAGTGGGAAGAATGTTTACATTGAATGTAGACATGCCTGAATTGAGTGCTGCGATGTTTGCAAATGGTTCAGGAATAGTTGCAGACACTGTGAGATCCCCCGTTCCCACCAAGCAATAGATTCGGGATACTAGCAGCGGAAGTAGAACTTCTCGCGTGGGACAGGGGTCCCACATTCGTCGGGGCCTCGCCCACGGATATCCGGACAAGAGACTAATCCGTCGGTTTGTCCAAAACCGAAACCGGAAAAAACTTCCTTTACCCGGAAAGCATGGGCGATTCCACCAGGATAACTCTTTACTCTAACGTAGTCAAGATCATTACGGATCAACTGATCTGACTGCACCTTTAACGGTACTTGGTCAAATCAAGGAAGAAACTTGCACTTGGATCATTGGGATCAACGCTTTTTTCCCCATCAAGAGGCACAGCCGTTGATTCCTATCCATAGAACAATTTCTATCCGGGGATTTACTTCATCTATCGTAATAATAGAAATTAAATCTCGATTTACGGATCCATCAGTCCAGCCTAACCCCATCCGATCCCATGGGTTAGCCAACCGCCCAACCACTGTAGTGATGGGATCCAATTTGGAATTTGGTTAGGTTTTGTCCCGGGTACCAAGGAAAAGAGTTCCAAGGCCCCCTAGCCGGAAGTTCATGCAAACATAAAACTAGCCACACCACTTACACACCCAATATGAAATTGCCTTTTTCTTAGCATCAGCTAACTTTAAAACAATCCTTTAGTGAAACCATAGTACCACTGATCACAATCTTCCAATTTATCCGGTTGATTCATAATTTCCCATCATTCCTTCATCAGAGTATCTATGGCATCATTGGCAACTAGAACGCTCACCACCTGTCCACACAGGGGCCTTTTCAATAGTTCCTAGCCCATAATACTCGGCAATATAATCACTTATAAAAATTCAAGATGGACTCTCGTTGAAGATCAGCAAGATCAACCAACAGATCCATATAAAGAGCCATGGACTCATCCATTGAAGACCAGCAAGGTCAATCAACCAGATCCATGCCCGGCTTCACAAAACAACTCTTACTCCTTGTTCCAATATCTTCCTCGACGCACGCGTGGGTATCCTGGGTGACCCAGAGCCCGAGCACCGTATGGTCAGCACCCTCTAGGATCCTTCGCAGGTGACCTAGCGCTTCACTCATAGGCCGCTTCCTTGGTCCCTCATCCACCGTACCGGAAGCTCACCATTTAAATCGAACCAAGGCTGGTCAAGACCTCGGTCGACCTTGCTACGCGAGACGTCCTCCATTGACTCTCCGTCAGCAGTTGCAACTTTAACAGTTAGGTCTTCATGACCTTAATCCACAAGATGGTCAAAATGCTTCCCCAGCATTCTTGACATAAAACAATCATTTACAAACAGTCACAAAATACAGTTTCTAAATCGAACTCTCGTCTTTCCACATTATCCCTCCTTAGTCCACATTACTTATTCCACATTCCATTCAATGTGTACTCATTCTCATCCATTTCCTCATATCGACGACACATTAATTCACATACACATTCACATTCACATCCATACATCCACATTTACATGCATACATCCATTTTCACATCCTCATTTATACATCCACATCCCATATCCACATTCATACATACACATCCATATCCACATCCATACATCCACATCCATATCCACATTCACATCCATACATCCACATTCACATCCATACATCCATATCTACATGTATACCTCCATTTTCACATCCTCATTTATACATCCATATCCCATATCTACATTCATACATACACATCCATATCGACATCCATACATCCACATCCACATCCACATTCATATTCACATCCATATATCCACATTTACATGCATACATCCATTATCACGTCCTCATTCATACATCCACATCCACATTCATATCCATATATCCACATCTATATGCATACATCCATTATCACGTCCTCATTCATACATCCACATCCACATTCCCATTCACATCTATACATCCACATCTACATCCATATTCACATACATCCACATCCACATTCCCATTCACATCTATACATCCACATCTACATCCATATACATACATACATCCACATACATACATACATACATCCACATCCACATTCCCATTCACATCTATACATCCACATTCACAACCACATTCCCATTCACATCTATACATCCACATCTACATCCACATTCACATCTATGCATATACATCTTCATGCATACATCCATTTTCACATTCATACATCCATACTCCCATCTCCACATCCACACATCCACATACATACATCCATTTCCACATTCCCATTCATATAACCCCATATGCCTTCACATCTAATCTTTTACATCACATCCATTCTTGCCTTATCACAACCCATATACATCTTATCCTATCACATCCACTTCTTACCTCATCCCATACACGTCTTATCACATCTTAATTCATCTTATCACCTCTTATCACCTCTTATACACCTCTTATCACATCCTATCACATCTCATATCTATTTATAGAATACAAGAGAATTCTTATATTTAATATAAGATTTCTTTACACATTTTCTTATCCATAAATTCCATTTAAGGAGATTAATACTTCTGAAGTAAAATCAATCTTTTATGCATCTTCCTATGCATAAATTCATTTTAAATGAAAATGACACTTTTGAATTAAAATTCAATCTTTTATGCATCTTCCTATGCATAAATTCAATTTAGATGAGAATGACACTTTTGAATTAAAAATCAATTTTTTTATGCATCTTCTTATGCATAAATTCAATTTAGTAGGAATTACACTTTTAGAATAAAAGAATTTCTCTTATGCATCTAAGTTATGCATAAAATCCATTTATGAGAAAAATCACACTTTTAGTATAAAAAGAATATCTTTTATGCATACCTCTATGCATGAATTCCAATATGATAAAAGTAACACTCTTACAATAAAATAATCAACTTTTTATGCATACCTCTATGCATGAAATTCAATTATGATAAAAGTCACACTTTTATAATAAAATAATCAATCCATTATGCATACTTCTATGCATGAAAATAAAAATGGTAAAAGTAACACTTTTGATATAAAAATTTAACCATTATGCATACTTCTATGCATGAAATAAAAATGGTAAAAATAACACTTTTGATATAAAATTTTTTCCTTTATGCATACTTCTATGCATGAAAATAAAAATGGTAAAAGTAACACTTTTGATATAAAAATTTAACCATTATGCATACTTCTATGCATGAAATAAAAATGGTAAAAATAACACTTTTGATATAAAATTTTTTCCTTTATGCATAACTTCTATGCATGAAAATTAAAAATGATAAAAGTAACACTTTTAATATAAAAAAATTATCTTCTATGCATGAAAATCAATTATGCATAATATAAAAATCAATTTCTCTATGATTACAATGAATATCTTTCAATTAATCTAGGATGATAATTCCTAGAATATGGTAGGAAGTCCTCTTTTTATGCTTTGAATGAAATTATTTTATGCATAATTTTTATAAAAATTTTGCCATAGCTCCGCTGCTATGACTGATAAATCTCAATTTTTCTAAGGGATAAAGCTTATCATTAAAGAAATAATTAAAATGATCTCTAATTGGATCATTCATCCATAATAGATTGAATCATCAATATACATAAACTAAAAGCATAGAAAAAAGCCATTAATTTGGCCTCAAGCATAGCTTAATCTTGGGTTAAGGAAAAGCTTTATGAAAAGCTTGATTTGGATTGAGAATGGGTCATGAGTATGACCATTTCTTGATTGAGAGAGAGAAATTACATAAAAACTATTAGAATTTAAACATAATTGGAAATTAACTTCAATAGCATTTATTAAATTATGTAACTCTTCACTAACATTATCAATTCACTTCAATAGCATTAAAAAAAACCATACCAATTAAGCTTCTCAAGCTTGAGAGGGGTTGAGAAGAGAGAAACATTGAGAAATTATAGAAAAGATCAATATTCACTAATTACCTTACAAATTGCTTGATTCTTTGTTCACGGTAGAGGCCCCCAACCAATCAATTGGTTAAGTATGTTGATGGAGCCACTAATGGGGATTGAAGAAAGAGGGAAGCTCCAAAAACTAGTGAATTATTAAATGAATTCACAGTTCTTGGCTTAGGTGGAGTAGAGTAACGATGCATAAACACTATGTTTTTTTCAACAAGGGGGAGGCTTCTATTTATAGGAAAAATTGAGCTCCTAACCAAACAAACTGATTCTAGAATTTTCTAAATCAGTTTGGTCAATATTTGACCATTTTTAGGTCAGTTAAGCTAACTTTTTGGAACTAGACTTGAATGAGGAGAGAGGAGAGATGAAATATCTCAATTTTTATGAGTTTAAAACTCATTCAAGCATGTGAAATATGCACCTCCTTTAAAGAACTCCCCTTCCTTACATATGTGTCATAATGGAATCATTTTAATATTGCTCATAGTTTTTTTACTAATAAACCTTGTACATTTTCAACTCTTCATCTTATGTGAAATATGCACCTCCTTTAAAGAACTCCCCTTCCTTACATATGTGTCATAATGGAATCATTTTAATATTGCTCATAGTTTTTTACTAATAAACCTTGTACATTTTCAACTCTTCATCTTATGTGAAATATGCACCTCCTTTAAAGAACTCCCCTTCCTTACATATGTGTCATAATGGAATCATTTTAATATTGCTCATAGTTTTTTACTAATAAACCTTGTACATTTTCAACTCTTCATCTTATGTGAGCATTTACTCATTTTTGGATACCCAAAATATCTCATATTTTTAATATTGCTCATAGTTTTTTACTAATAAACCTTGTACATTTTCAACTCTTCATCTTATGTGAGCATTTACTCATTTTTGGGTATCTTCTTTTACAAATTGGATTTATCTCCTCCCTACACATGGATTGATGCTATTGGCCCATAGGAACCTTAATTGGACCATAATCCAAAAATTTCTGAAAATCTAGACCCTTAGTGTTATATGTACACTATGTGTGCTATGTTATATACACATTATGTGTGCATATACTAGGAGGCTAACCCACATTAGGCTTGTGAGCATGGGAGCATGGGAACAAGCTCTAGTGGAGCATGGGTTAGGACTAACCTTAAGGTTTAAGGTTAGGGTCAGGCATCCAAGGGTCACACATGAGGAACGGAAAGTCAAGAGTCACTTGAGGGCCCTCCTATATAATAGGGGCATGGGGCACACTCAAGGGGGCTTGGGGGCTTGGAGGTTTGGGCTCCATGAGGCCAAGGCTATGTTATGCTCTCTTTGTAGAGGTTCATATCTATTCATCTACCATTTCACACTTTAGCTACATGCTATTGGATTGGAGTTATATCTCTTGATGGTATGGGACATCAAGGTAGAGGTATGATGTATTTCATTTATTATTCATGTGTGCATCCCTTGGGCTCGGGGGTGGTTGGGTGGTTGAGTTTATGCCTGATTTATGCATGTTTATGCATAACAATTATCTAGAGAGATCTTAGGGTTTTAACACTTAGGCTAAGGTCCTTTATACCCATTTCCAATTAATTCCAATTGCACATTGGAAAGTTCTTTTTGAATTTCTGTTTCAGGGGAACTTATTTTAATAAGATGAGTTATTTTTCTATCCAAAAATATTCATAATCTGAATATTCTCTCTCTAGAATATTTTCTCTCTCTAGGTTAAAACAGTTAGAAACAAGGTCTTTATATTTCTGAAGAGGGATTGATTACAGGGGAAGATACTAGACATCAAAAGGGGGTTGGGGGAGGAATCTTACAGACACAGACATTTAGCATAAAAGAATTGGACATGTAAATGTGCAGAGATTAAAGTCTATGCAGACAAAAGGAATTGTGACAGGGCTGCCAAAATTTAAAGTGGAAGGTATGCAGAAAATATGTGAAGCATACCAATTTGGGAAGCAAACAAAGCATGTGTTTCCACGTAACAGATATGTGAGCAGAAATGCACTAGATGTTGTGCATTCAGATGTATGGGGTCCTACGAAGACCATATCTATGGGAGGCTGCAGGTACTATGTGACTTTCATTGATGACCACACAAGGAAAGTGTGGGTATATTTCATGAAGGAAAAGAGTGAGGTGTTCACTCACTTTCAAAATTTCAGAGTTTTGGTTGAAAAGCAAACAGGGAAATATGTAAAGTGCCTAAGGTCAGATGGAGGGGGAGAGTACTTCTCCAATGAGTTCTCTGAATTTTTGAAGAAGAATGGTATTCGGAGACAGTTTACATGCAGATACACTCCGCAGCAAAATGGAGTTGCTGAGCGGAAAAACAGGCACATTGCAGAGATTGCACGAGCATTGATGGAAGAGAAGAATATGCCACATTGCTATTGGGTTGAGGCTGTTTCTATAGTAGTATACATCATGAACAGGACTCCAACTGCAGCCATACATGATGTAACTCCAGAGGAGAGGTTTACTGGCAGAAAACCAGATTTGTCTCATCTGAAAGTTTTTGGATGCATTGCATATGTGCATGTGCCAGATGAGCTGAGAACTAAGCTGGATCCGAAAGCTGAAAAATGTGTGTTTATTGGATATTCCCTTGAGCAAAAGGGATACAGGTGTTATAACCCTGCTACATGTGAGTTGAGGGTAAGCAGGGATGTTGTCTTTGATGAGATGAGCAGCTGGTATGCTGCTGAAAAAGAAGCTGTTGGGGCTGATGTGAGTGGAAGTGTGGTTGCACAGAATGCAGGTCAGCAATCACAGTCTTTGAGTGGACCAGGAGAGTCCTCATCTAGTGGGTCTGTTTTGATAGACCATGGAGTGGCAGGCTGTGTCATAATACCAGTCCTGCAAATGTGATTACTATATCACGTAAAGGAAAAGAGAAAGTGGTTGAGCCCCTTGGTATGCCTGACATTTCTGCAGGGCATTCTCATGTTGATGGAGAGTCTAGTGGCTCAGATATGAGCCTTGATGAGGAGCTTGGGATCCCAGCTACTATGAGAACACCTGGTGTAAAGAAGGCTATGGAAGCCATGAATGAAAAGCTGCGAAGATCTGGGAGAGTGAAGAACCCTGTGCAGAGGTTTACTTATGATGGTTATGTGGCACATCACTATGCATATATGGCAAAGGTTGTGCAGGTTGTTGAGCCCACATGCATTGATGAGGCTGTTGGAAATGTGTGTTGGGAGAAAGCTATGGATGAGGAGATGGATGCACTATATGGAAATGAAACTTGGGATTTAGTGCAATTGCCTGAAGGCAAGAAAGCCATTGGATGCAAGTGGGTGTACAAAGTTAAACATAACAGTGATGGAACCATAAACAGGTACAAGGCTAGATTGGTAGCCAAAGGATATACGCAGACATATGGGATTGATTATGAGGAAACTTTCAGCCCAGTTGCCAAGATGGCAACGGTGAGAGTTGTGATAGCAGTGGCTATGTCAAAGCAATGGTCTTTATATCAGATGGATGTAAAGAATGCATTCTTGCATGGGGATTTGCAAGAAGAGGTGTATATGTTGTAGCCACCTGGTTATGAGGATGTGGGTCACCCTGAACATGTTTGCAAGTTGAAGAAAGCCTTGTATGGCTTAAAACAAGCACCAAGAGCATGGTCTGACAAGATTTCTGAATATCTTGTCACTATTGGCTTTCATGTAGCCAATGCAGATTTCTCGTTGTATGTGAGACATGGTGATAGAGGAATTGTGCTTGTTGTCATATATGTAGATGACTTGATCATTACGGGGGACCATGATGCAGAGATCTTTGATGTAAAGATCTTGCTTAGACAGAAGTTCGAGATGAAGGATCTGGGGGAGCTCAGATATTTCTTGGGCATTGAGGTGATTAGGTCACCACATGGTATTGGATTACTGCAGAGACAGTATGGCTTGGACATGTTGTCCAAGTATGGTATGACAGGCTGTAAGCCTATTTCTGTGCTATTGGATCAGAATGGCAAGCTGAGTGCAGATTCAGGAGAGATCTTGGAGGATCCTACTATGTACAGGAGCATAGTAGGAAGTTTGATCTACATGACGATCACCAGACCAGATTTGAGCTATGCTGTTGGGTTGGTGAGTCAGTTTATGCAGGTTCCACGGAAACCGCATTTGGATGCAGTGAGACGCATACTGAGGTATGTGAAGTCTACTTTGCATTGTGGACTATTCTATGAGATTGGGACAGAGATATGTGTACATGGGTACACAGATGCTGATTGGGCTGGTAGTATCTCAGACAGAAGATCTACCAGTGGATTCATGTTTTCTTTGGGGAGTACTGCTGTGACTTGGAGCAGCAAGAAGCAGCCTACGGTTGCTCTATCCACCAGTGCAGAGGCCGAGTACAGAGGAGCTGCTATGGCAGCATGTGAGGTAGCTTGGTTGAGAAAGCTACTTGCAGATTTGGGTCTATCAGAGGATAGACAAGTTGTCATTTTCTGTGACAACATTAGCAGTATACAGTTGGCTAGGAACCCAGTCTTTCATGCTCGTACGAAGCACATAGAGGTCCACTACCACTTCGTCAGAGAGAAGGTCTTGGCAGGAGATCTTGACCTTGTTTATGTCAGCACAGAGGATTAGGTAGCTGACATCTTCACCAAAGCATTGGGTACAGAGAAGCTCCGCAGATTCAGGGCTTTGCTTGGTGTACATGAGATGGAGCTGAGCTCGAGGGGGAGTGTTGAGATATCGAGCTCGTCTAGTGAGGCGGTGGCCACTGATGACCCGCCTAGGGGATAGGCCCCACACTTACACCACTAGCATGGTTGGTGAGATCTTGGGTGATATGCGGCCAATGGGATGACAGGCTGTGTGACAGCCATTCTAGAGACTGGCATAGTTATAGCGCCAGCTCATTTAGTCGGGTTCACACTATAGAGAACCCGTGTATGTATTGGTTGAGTACCTTTCATATTATGTGTACTCTTATCTTGTATATGGTGTGTTGAGTAGAGAAGAAGAAGATTTTCAGCCTCTCACCTTGTGTGTTCTCTATTAGGGTTTCGTGAGTGTGTGTGTGTGCTTGCAAGAGCTCAAGCTCTCTTCCCCCCTGCATCTTTTCATACTGTACCCATGTCGTCCATGGAAACAGAGAGCAAACACATTTCTCCTATGCACTCGATCGCTGCATGTGCACTCTATGTCACCTACATGCTAAGAAGATTGTATATAACATATTGTATTTGTTAGTATACACTCAATGCCCGCTTCTCAGCATGTATCTCACTTTGATGTAAAATGCATATTTGTTAGGCCCCCATTATGATGAGGAGTAGCCATGGTGCATATGTCTTTAGTGGGAACCCTGGCTTAGATGCCAATGGGGTCATTATTGTGACCATTGATGATGGTTAGGATATGGTCACTCGATCGCCATGCATGTGCACTCGATCGCCATGCATGTGCACTCTATGTCACCTACATGCTAAGAAGATTATAACATATTGTATTTGTTAGTATACACTCAATGCCCGCTTCTCAAAATGTATCTCACTTTGATGTATAATGCACATTTGTTAGGCCCCCATTATGATGAGGAGTAGCCATGGTACATATGTCTTTAGTGGGAACCCTGGCTTAGACACCAATGGGGTCATTATTGTGACCATTGATGATGGTTAGGATATGGTCAGGGGTAGGAGCATTAGCCGCCCCAGTTGGGGGGGTCCGAGCCCTCGAGATGATAGTATATGAGGAATATTTCCTAGAATATTCCCTCGGATACTAGGTCCATCATTAGTGGGGCAGTGGGCCACGTTCTTGATATGCAGGCGGTGATCGTGTCTATGCACCGCCCTCATTGTATACACGTCTACCACACCACCTACAATACTATATATGGACATGGTTGCCACGAGCTAAGGTATCCAATGCTTGTGAGTATCCACCCCCTTCTATACCTCGTATATACTCCATCCAAGGTCTATCTAGATTGCCATCTAAGCTCTACTTGAGAGCGCACGGGTGGACAGCACCATCACTTGTACCTCTTTGGTATAATCAAAATTTTAAATTCTCTCCATTGTGTATCTATTGCATTCTCTATTGTGCTTTGTCTTGCTATCTCTTTTTGCTATGCCATATTCTTATATGGTATCAGAGCTTAGGTGCTCTTAGCCGGAATAGTGCATAAATTTTAGTCTTTCTTTGCTTAGAACCCTAGGAGTGATGGCTTCTACCTCTGCTGTTGCACTAGTCTTGCACATTCATCCACCTACCTTCATGGAAGGCAAGCTTGATGGGATGAACTATACTCGTTGGAAATTCAAAATTAATGCCATTCTAGACTCTTATGAGCTCCTAGAAACTGTTCTGGGAATGGATGCAGAACAAGTGGGAAGTGTCGACCCCCCAACAACCCTACAAACATGCTTTCGCCAGATGCTACACTTCTTCGGGCATGGAGAAGGCGCAATGCTGACGCACTTTGTGCCATCGTCACCAGCATAAGTGATTCTGTTCTCACTCTGATTCAACATACTACCAAGGTTACAAAGGATTGGATCATACTGAGAAATCAATATAAGACTCGCAATCAAACCAGGATTTTGAACCTAGAGAATCAGCTTGCTGTTAAAAAGTTTGCTGAAGGAGAAGCTGCTGAAGCATTTATCTCGTGGATCAAAAATCTGCGAGATCAAATGGCTTCTTTAGGGGTTACACACACTAGTGAGGAGTTGGCCCAGAGGTGCATCCAAATTCTTCCACAGAAGTATGACGGCTTGGCTACATCACTAAACACTCACGTTAGAGTACCATCTTTATTATTTGAAGAATTTAGTGCTATGCTACTTGAGGAGGAGATGCGACTGAAGACCTGCGATGGTAGTGATACTGCATTTTCGGCCAATGCTAAAGGCAAAGGCACGACATCTTCTGATGAGAAGAAGAAGAACCAAAGAAGAAGAAGTTTCAAGGGAACTGTTATTACTGTGACAAGAAGGGTCATGACGAAGACTATAGAAAGAAGTAGGCTGATGAGAAGAACGACACCTTGAAGTCTTCATGGAAGGGAAGGAGTCAGTCAACAATGTCGAGACCAAGCTTGAACTTTGGGTCGCCATTGAAGAGGTATGTTCATCTTCTTAGGCTCCAGTTGATGATTCATGGATTTTGGATAGTGGAGCATCCCGACACATGTTCCTGGAAGCCTCTACAGGAACCCATCAGTGTTGTTGTTGGGAATAATGCTGAATGTCTAGCCGAAGGGTTTGGAACCATATCTTTTGTGGCAGCTACTACAGGTGAAGAGAAGAAGCTGTCAAATGTGCTTTATGTACCCCAGATAAAGAGAAATCTACTATCAGTTTTTGTGTGATGACAGATCGTGGGCTTGAAGTACGCTTCAAGAAAATTGAAGCAAAAATTCTAGATGCTGTTAGCAAGGTAGTCGACAAAGGAGTAAGGCGCAACAATCTCTACGAGCTGAGTGCCCTCACAATATTTGTAGATAAGAGCATAAGCAAGCTTTGGCACAAGTGATTTGGTCAAATTGGATTTGCATGCTAGATGCAAAAAAGGGTATGGTAACTAATTTACCTACATGTTTAGAATTGCAGGAACCATGTGAAGCTTGTATGATGGGCCAGTAACAACACAAGGCATTTCCACAGGAAAGTAGCAATCAGGCAAAGACTCCTCTAGAGCTGGTACATGTTGATCTTTGTGGTAAAATGTCTACTACTGTATTAGGGGATCTTCTTACTTTATGCTGTTAGTTGATGATTATAGTAGGAAGATGTGGGTTTATTTCCTTCGGGATAAGGTTGAAGATTTTGGCAAGTTCAAACAGTGGCATAAGCTTGTGGAAAATGAGATAGGAAAGAAGGTGAAGAAGTTTCATACAAATCGAGGAGGAGAATTCCTTTCAACGAAATTTGACAGCTATTGCAAGGAGAATGGCATCAAGCACCAACTCACCACTGCTCACACACCTCAACAAAACGGTGTTGTAGAACGCCGCAATCGAATTGTCATGGTGATGGCTCGATGCATGTTGAAGGCAAAGGGTTTGCCCAATACATTTTGGGCTGCTGAAGTAGTCAACACAACAGTTTATGTCCTCAATCGGAGCTACACAAAGGCAATCGAGGATGTTACACCTCAAGAGGCCTACTCTAGTAAGAAACCTTCATTTCTCATTTCAAAACATTTGGTTGTGATTGTTATGTGCATATTCCAGATGCATCTAGGACCAAGCTAGATGCCAAAAGTAAGAACTGTATCTTTCTTGGATATAGTCAAGAGTTGAAGTCTATCGACTCTATGATACAGAGGCAAAGAAGATTGTGGCTAGCCGAGATGTGGTATTTGCAGAACAACCACACTCAGTGGAGGAAGGAGGTTTGTGGGTTTGGAAAGCTAAGTATAAGGCTGATCACTTGAAAAATACAAAGCTAGGTTGGTTGCACAGGGATTTGCACAAGTAGAGGGTTTTGACTTTGATAAAACCTTTGCTCCCATAGCTCATATAACAACTATCGGGTGCGTCTATTTAGCGAGCCAAGAGCAGTGAGCACAGAGCAATGAGTTGAAATAAAGTCCTTGAAAAATACAAAGCTAGGTTGGTTGCACAGGGATTTGCACAAGTAGAGGGTTTTGACTTTGATAGCACAGGGTTTTGACTTTGATAAAACCTTTGCTCCCATAGCTCATATAACAACTATCGGGTGCGTCTATTTAGCGAGCCAAGAGCAGTGAGCACAGAGCAATGAGTTGAAATAAAGTCCTTGTGAAAGTGAGCAAGTAGGGGCATGGTATGATGTTAAGCGAGCATGTACTGTTAAAGAGAAGAGTGAAACCATAGTGCAACTCTATAATGAACAGAACAAAGAAAACTAAAAAAGTTAAAAATGACTATTGCAAATAAAGCATTTTCAAATGAATGGTGCGGATATAAAAAATCACTACAAAACTCATACTACTTGGCTCGATAAAAAGAGGTTGAATTGGTCATTGAGCTACTAATAGAAACAAACTATTGTTGCAACCACATGGAAACCACAGCAATGAGAGAGCATAGAAATCAAGCCATTAAAATGCACACCAATTTTAATAGCCATACCACTGACACAACAATATAATACTCTTTAGAAACCATAACCATAGGATTTAAAATTTTTATAATCCAAATAAAAATTGTCTACATGCTATTGTAAAAAACATTCACAAGCATAACATCCATCAAAACATTACTTCCAATAGTCCCAAAAAAATGATTGTCTCAATAAAAAAAAGACTATCTCTAATGGCATTCTGATGTAGACATGTGATCCTCATAACTGCAAGAGACACAAAGAAAAGAAAATAAGCTTTATCAATACAAAATTATTCTCTACTAACATATTTATCTTTTCAACATGCATACCTTTGCTGAGTATGGTTCTAACAGGTGATCATAGATCCGCTCATCCTTGTCTAACATTATGACATTGCGATCCATAAATGCTGCCACTAGCCCAAGAGTTCCAGTGCCAACAAACAAATCCAAAATCATGTCCCCAAGACGACTGAAGACGGAGACGATGTATTTGCTAAGCCGCTGACCTCTCTGACAACCGCCTCGCCATGGTCTACCCTTTCTCTTCACCAGATCTGGCACTCTTGAAAACTCACACAAACCATTAACCATATGCCATAAAGATCACCGAAAATTATTTTAAATTCTATCTTGATTTGAATGCATACATACATGTCAAAGATAAGATCTTGCCCTACATCAAGATCATCACCTAGTGCCAAATCCCTTAGCTGATCCCCATGCATCACAAAGCTTGTAGCAGGAGATGTTGAGCAAACAAAAACAGCCAATATTAGACAAGTGACCTACAAGCAAAGACACATTGGTTGTTCATGCATTTTCACCTTAAATGGGACAAAGAAGATTTGCACAAATGATAGTCCCAAAGAGAACAACACCAATACCTGGGTATCATTTGCCCCATCTTCTTCCCAATAGGTGGAGTACACCTCACAACCTGTCTATGATAAATGCCAAACCCAATGCTCTCTGCAACCTGCTCAATGGTCACTCCTTCTTCCATAGTGTAAAGGCATGTAAAGAAGCCTCGATCCGAGAGACAAGAATCAACAACTTTAAAAGTAGAGTCATACATGCCATCCCCAATCTTATTCCAATATGGAACCTTGTTTGCAACACAACCTCCAATGATGATATTTGAGGGGAAGTCTACAAATATTAACTCCACACAGTAATCGGACCCTCTACTCTTGACATTCCCTACTGTGCAAATAACATTCATGGCATCAAGCACTTGCTTTCCCAATGAGGATGCATCCTCCAACGGTTCACAAAAGTAGCTGCAAGGTCCTCAATACTAACATTGAAGGCACAAATGGTTCCTATAGACAGGTTTTTGACATTTAACACACATAGTCTTAAGTCAAAACAATCGGATCACGATAGAGATGAGGTAGGAAGCTCACATACCTGGAGCTTGCAATGTCTTGGTGTTATGATGTTAGTTGGTTGTATCCCGCTTGCACTACTATTGGATGTCTGTTGTTGACTCTGCTCCCTATTTGCCTCCATTGCTCAATTCACCTCCAATGCACGATTCACTATTTCCCTCCCTAAATTCACTGGCAATGACTTATGAAAAGAAGCCGATGCAATCGATGTTGCATGTGATGTGGATGTGGCCTCATTATGATCAATTTGCTGGCTACGAAGCTCCAATATAGACTTATGTTGGCGATACAGATCAAGCTCCTCCTCAGGCACATGGTTTCTTTCAAGGTCCAACCACCACGGGTAGAAACAAGACTCCATGCTTGACATGGCCTGTTCAATGACAAACATGGGTAAACACAACTCACCCTCAATATGAACATGTTTCTCAATCATGGATTCAATATGCCAAATTCAATCACTTACTCTTCCAAGCTTCAAATCGGCATACATACATATAAGATTGATTGTCAACACAAAGCCACACACTAGCAAGAGGGGGTAAAATATCCAATTGGTACTCCTCAATTTCAAAAAGCAACCATCTGCAAGCCAAAGCCCAAATGATAAAACAACACATAGAAAGAAGTATGCATGTTTTTTAACAAGGAATATCTGGGTTATGTTGTAGGAAAACCTGTAAACGACTCGCCGTGTGGCACTTTGTAGGCCTGGTTGATGGTCAATATCATGGCTAAATTTTATGCCTCCTTCGTGCGCTTTGAAAGTACTTTCTTCTACATAGAACAACAAAAGAGGTGAATCGGCTCTCACCTGGCAACCTGACTCGATCGGCATTTTTAATATCATTTTGGATTCTCAAACCCAGCTCCGTGATCTGAAGCCAGTAGGAGTACATGTGTAGCCATTCCCTAACCTTTGTCTGATCATTTGGCATACCATCAAGTGATCGCACTGCAGCCTGAGAGTTGTCCAATAGCTTGACAATGTGAGCCTTATATGTGTCTCTGATGCATGCAGAACCTATCATATTGAGCTTTTCCTCTATGGCCACATGATTGGTTGACGCGTGCCATGGGAGGGAGAGCACCACACACCAAAAGGCCTCACCGTTGGAGGGATCAGTAATCCTTGCATATTTTGATGTTTTTCCTCTATAGAGAACTTCTATCTTTCGAGTCACATTCTCCCTAGCAGACTCGGCAAGTGGTCCATTTGATGCCTCATCAATTTTTTGCTCCATCTCGTCCTTGAACAAGAGCTAAGTCATAATCTGGATTGGCAAATGAAGCCAACTGGGCCTTCCTCTGGTGGGCAGACGCACTCTGCATCTCTCTCTCAACCCACAGCTTGTCCTCATTGTCCAAATGTGCCATGAGAGTTGTTAGGTCGGACTCTCCTAATCTTCTTAGTTGAAATAGATGATCACCAAATGTGGTTGGCACAAATGCATAATCATGCGTCCTACAAAACAAAGAAAAAATATGTTAATATTCTTGAGTACAAACAACTTACTTGACATAGAAGGAGACTCTGATAACAAATTAACTTACTTGTTCAACCTGGACAATGAAAACATAAGCTCACCCACATCCCTCCACTCGAACACATAAAATTTACAGAGAACACAACAATGCATGGACAAATCCCCTTGAAACCCTGTAATAAAACACAAAATTAGGAAGGACAAAGAAGCATAAGAAACTATAACATCCCAATGAGAACTCACCTGTAGAAATGCAGTCCATCCAAGCATTGTGTCGATTATTACCATCAAGAATATGCACCATTTTTCGGCTCAAGTACGGACCCCAATCGGGGTCAAGTGCAAGAGATTCCTCAAATTATTGATTCACAGTCCTCCAATGCTCATCCCAAGATTCCTCCCTCTCTTGTTTCAATGGTGTCTCCTCCCCTTCCAAGTCCATAATTGATACTGTGAAAGCTCCCATGCTCTCAATGTACCCACCTAGTTTTTTGAAGCTTCGAGTAAGAGACTTATCTGTTGAGGGAGAAACCTTTCAGATTGCCTCCGTCTAGATCATCCTATAGAGAGGAACATGTGGAGGTGGAGACCTAAATTTGACTCCTATCCTATCTAAGAAGGCTTGTGGAGTAGATGTCTCAAGAATCTTCCCAAAAATATCAACCTTATTTTTTTTCTGCTTGCTTCCTTCAGTTTGGGTTGTGACAACTGTTTCTTCTTGATCCTCTAGTGGATGTGTGTTCTCTTCCCCCTCTATCTCTCTCCCAGTATCCTCAGTATTCTCACCTTCGTCCTCATTATCACCACCTTGAGTATTCTCACCCTCATTTTGATCACCTTTATTTTCCTCAATTGCCCCCACTACATTTTGTCCATCCTCCTCATTTCTTTCATCACTATGTAGATGCTGCCTATCCATCACCTCCAGGTTAGTGTCATCTATGATATGTACCGCCTGCTCTGTAGTAGTAGGGTTTGAGGAGGCAGCCTGCTCCAAAGTGCTGGAAAAATCAGCTTGCCTCGTGTGTCTCGATGAGCTCTCACCTGGGCCAACCTGCACACTCTTTTTCCACTTAGCAAGAGGTAACTCATCCATTTTTGCACAACAACAAGAACCTTTCAAGCAAGATGCTCTAGTGAAATGACTCGAACTCATTTGAAAACCAGATAGCCATGCAAAAATACAAGAATAAATCTTCAAATAGTATTCTACTCGTATTGTGTAATTAATTGATTATTTTAACAGCAAATTCAGTACTACGACACAAACTTCAAAAAAAGGTGGCACATTCTAAAGAGATTAAATTCAGTACTGCAACACAATCATCAAACAAAGGTGGCACATTCACTGTCCAACAAAACGGCCAACTCATTAATGAACAGAATATCTTTGAGATTATCATATGGAGTGCTTTGGCCCAAATTCCAAGGCATTCAATGCCGTATTGAATATTTTAAAAAAATCTTCATTGGAAAATATTTACGGAGCCCTTTTCAGGTGTTCAATTCAAGGCATTCAAATTTATTGGAAAATATATAAAGATTTGGTAGCCCAAATCTCAAGGCATTCAATATTGAGTATTAATAAACTTTAGAAGTGATATTTCGCAATCCAACACTTTTTTAAGGACAAACTTTTTTCTTTTTGTGCTATTGTTCTTTAGATGCACATGTTTGCTGGTCTCCTCTCTCGACTGTGTGAGCCATTTCTCAACCAAGAAGACATCAAATGTGAGTTTTTTGAGCTTCTTGTATACATAAAGTCTATGCATAATATAGACAGTAGTAAGAGAGACAGTCTATGCAATAATATAGATAGCATGTTCTTACACTACTCTCTCTAAATTTCTGCCCGTCGCGGGGGGATCCAAGGGGGGGCGGTGGGGGGAGTTCAGGGGGCAGCGCCCTCGAAGCTTGAAACGAACTCAAAATCGTGATGATTTTTTCAATGGTCGGCAGCAAAACATCCTATTATTTTGTGCGCTGAGCGCACAAATTCATTCAAGAAAAATAGCAAGAAGTAATGCCGCACATCTCATACTGTGTGTGGAGTGTGGCGGTAGCAAAACATCCTATTATTTTGTGCGCTGAGCGCACAAATTCATTCAGGAAAAATAGCACAAATTCATGGATGATACCTGTCTGCGTCTCTTTGTTGGGGAGAAAGATTGGAGTGGGGAGAGGGCCCTGCGCATGAGATCAGCGTTTCTTTGCTGGGGAGACGTATGATGCTTCATGATCGCTTCTCTGCGTGTGTGTTGTTCGAGGGAAGATGCTTCTGTGCCGACTACTAAAAGCCTTAAGTAATTGCTTCATAAGAAGTAGCCGACTACTAAAAACCCTAAGTTAGGCACTGGATAAATTTTTTTATCCTAACAGTAATGAATTTCAACACTAAAATTTAAGGGTTTGGTCAATATTTTTCCGTTTTTTTAAATCTAGCTAGCACAGTTATGCTATGGCATCCAATTGGTAGAGTTTTTGAAATCTAACAGGAGATTATGAAAAAGCGCAAGAACTAACACAAAGCAAATGTGTGTGTGTGTGTGTGTGTGTGTGTGTGTGTGTGTACATACACACACACACACAAACATATATACATATATACAACATGTACTCTTTTTGATACCCTTCATTATGACTGTTTTTGCAATAAATATTTTTATTTGCTTCTACCCATAGTCTTAAAATGAGCTTGGTAAAATTGTATTATGGCTGGTATATGCTATTGATTAGAGCAAGAACATCTAGTATTAAAATATTTTTGGCTAATATTCAATGTAAATTCCTTAATTGTTGTTGTGATTGCATTATGCAAGGAGGCTCGTGTTTTCCTCCATTCTACAATGGGTGCATGCATTGGAGTCCCCTTCTCGAATGGCAAATGTCTTGTGTCAATCAACATGATCCGGGGGAAGCTTGGAACTATTGGTGGGATAAATGTGGAGGCCTTACTTGAAATTGGAGGAGAGTATGAGCCCATTTGTCCTTTACACTTGTATGCAGGGATTGGAGACGAGGCATATTTTATCCTGGAGCATTCATTGTCCTCTGTATATATTGCCAAATTAGAGAATTATTTTGAGACCCCAGAACAAGGCCCCTCAACTATATTTCCTCCCGGTTCTCGAAAGAGTACTCCAATGTAAGTGGCATTAACTTTGACTTTGACATTTTTTGTTTTGCATTGTGCATTGAATTAGAGAGCATTGTGCTTTGCAGTGACTTGGACACTGAAGAGATAGAAAACATCAATGTCCAGGCACATGGGTCATTGCAAGAGGAGGTAGAGGTCTCTCCTGTGGAAAAGTGCTTTCAACATTTGGAAGAGGAAGATGTTCAGTTTGATAGTGCGGTCTCTTGCTTTCAAATAATCTGCATGTTACCTCCTACTGATGTCTTGCACACTTTTAATCCATGATTGTGATTACAAAGGCAAGGTAAAAGAGCTTCCAAGGTGTACCCAGAGTTCAGTACTACGTACGAGCTTGAAGGTGGGAAAGGTATGGAAGGGATGGAGCAAAAATAAGAGGGCAACGTTTGGACAAAGCCACAAACGCAAACTAGGGCCAATAAAACTTTTGTTCTTAGGAAGAGCTTCTGCGGGGGAACCTTCCAGTGCATGAATGAGCACTGCTCCTTTAGGACACGTATGAATCAACCAAACAAACTCCATTGGAATGGGCAGCTGATAAAATCTCCAAAAGATGGGAATTTAGCAATTGGGAGCTTCGGGAACCTTGAGTGTTTTTTCTGCAAGCATGTGCCAATGTGTCTTAAAGAATGCCCTTCTTGTGTCTATTATTTTATGCCAAAAGAATCAATGCACAACAGACTATTTATTCATTATGGCAGACATACACACAGGGTTTCCAAGGGAATGTGCCGAGCATCGATACGAAATATCAAGGCCTTTGTAGCACGTGCAGTGGGCATCGACCACAACGCTGGGCCCAGAAAGGTACAAGGGAGGTGGTTCTAAGAGCGTTCACTGATGATGATAAGGCACAGGGAGAATTCATGACAAAGAGGGAGCTGCAGGAGATGTCGCAAGAGTTGCAAAGTTTGATAAATGTCAAAAAGTACGTAGGAAGTGCAATTTAGCAAAGAATAGTATGCAATTATCATCTTTAATACACTAAGTATGCTTTATGAATGCAGGGTGAAGCAGATGGTAATGTAAACACGAAAAACAACATGGCCTCTGGGTGAAGGATATGAAGCCATTCTTAATCTAAAAAGAACATGCCATTTTAAGTTCTTCCATGGTTCTTGATTTCCATTGCAAGCCACCACTACTACTAAGCGTTGCTTTATCTTTAAGATGTCTACTACTGGACCTGGTTCTGGGATTGACATTGTTCGGCGAATGGACAAGGATGGTAATGGGGATCTTCATCAAGCATGGGTCTGCTTTGATCATGTGCATCGAGTGGATACTGGGGACGGCATACAATGGGAGCACATGTTTATGACCACATGTAAGTTACAAGCGGTAGAGTGCATGGCTTGTTTTGTGTCTTTAATATAACTCTGTTTCCATTTGCGGCATGCAGGATTGGTGAGCTGTTAACAATAGCAACTTGTGAATTTAGAGAAGAGGATGAGGATGCTCAAGTCATGTTTTGGGAAAACATGAATTTGGTAATGGTGGAGCACACAGGGAAGGTAGCAATTTTTTTTGGGTTTATGTGGCGGATGAGGCTGGCGCTAACTGGAATGTAGTGAGACGTGTCTTTAACGACGGCAAGGAGATGATTGAAAGGGAAAGGTCATGTTTATGGCATTGGGAAGACAACCTTTGTGTCCACACGCAGAGGTACATATATAGCCCACATCAAGAAAAGCACAGGGAGATGTGTGAGAAGTGGAGGACTGCCCCAAACAAAGAAAGTGCCCTTCAGCAATTTCGCAGGATATGAGCATGATGGGCAACTGGCAAGGCAGCTGATAGAAACATCCTTAAGCTTGTTAGCTGGTTGAGTTGGTGGCACTATAGGGTTAGTCGATGGGGTCATTTCATTTTAAAGGTAATGTTTGTAAGAGATTATTCATTGTATTATTGTGTGCCTCCTACTTATGTGCACTGCATTGTTTTTAATCAATTTCTACCACTGTCTTGTAGGATGGAGAGCCTATTGTCAATGCTCTTGTTCCAAGGACAAATATGTTGGAGACCAAGCATGCAAGCTGGTTTTGGCAGGGGAGGGGTATAGGAAAAAGATTAGTCTTTATGATGCTTGTGTGACAGATCTAATCAATGCTTACTTCCAATGTGCCAGACAACTGGCTTTCTTGGAAGGAAAATACATAGGTTGTGGGCCTACATTGGAGCTTTTGGTTGAGAGATCTCTTTCTCGATAGAAAGCAAGTCCATCCCCAATAGCTACCTCACAAGCAGTGGATGATGCAGTGGCGGGGACCCCTATGTTTTTAAATAGGGTAAAATTCAAGGGTGAGAATAAAACTATTCGAGCCAAAAGGCCACTACATGACTCAACAGAAGAAAACTTTGGCAACTCTAGCCATAGGCCTGAGTTTAACTATGCGATAAGAGAGAGGTTAGAGCCTACAATAGAGGTCGATGAGCAATGCAAAGTTTTCGAGAACCTTGAAAGTGATGTGCATGATACAAAGTGGGCCTTGCGGAGGATACCAACAGTGAATCGAGTTGAGTGCAACCACTGGGCATCGGGGAAAAAGTGTAGCTCAAAGTTGCGAGGGGGTGATGTCAGTCCTTGTTTTTGGAGTGATTGTCAACTATCCTCCTGGAAAAAGGAGAAGTATTGCTATTTTTGTAATACAGATGTTAGGCACACTTGGAAAATTACAAAGACAATATTACATCCACCAGAGGATGTCCCTTGTGTTTGGCCCATTGCTAAAGGTACCAAGTTACAAGTGAAAGAAGCTTGCAAGCTTATTAGAGCAGGATATGACATTGGTATTCCTCTTGAGTTTTTTCTAGAAAAGGAGCTTGCAAAAGGCACTAGCGAGACAAACAAGGAGGTGAAACAATTTCCATATCGACGAGGAATTTCAAAGGCTGCATTTGGTCAAATCACAGCCTTAGATATGCATGCAAAAGTTGTAGGCAGCCATATACATATAGAAGGGGTAAAGGAAACATTTAGTATTAATCCATTGACCAAGGGGAGCCAAGACACACCTCTGATAGAGGTCACTATTCAGAAGAATCCAATGTGTTCATGTGTGGAGTTCAGAGATAGAGTGGCCAAGAAAAGACCATATCTTGCATGCAAGCACATATACTTTGTGTTCTTAATGATTCTTGGACAGGATGTGAATAACAATATGCATATTCATCAAGTTTGTATTTCTGAGAGAATTGTAAAAGACATGCTAACTCAGTCTATTAGAAGTCATCCCCTCAATAGCTTTAGGAACCTGCAACCCACTTTAGTTGAAATATGTATGGGGGTCATGTCATACCAACTGAACCGTAGTACGAGTTTATTAGTGATTGTTTTGGTTATTTTATAAATTTTCCTGTCTATTGTCTTTTGTTTGCTAATGGCTCTCCAACATTGTGAATACTATAGATTCAACATCTTTTTAGCGAGCCAAGCAATATGGGTTTAATAGTGATTTTTTGTATCTACACCATCGGTTCGAAAAAAAATTTATTGCAATGGTCATTTTAGAACATTTCATGTCTTCTTTGTTTGATTGCTACAGAATTGCACTGTGGTTCCACATTGTATGGGCTAAAACAGGCCCCAAGGGCATGGTATCATAGGATAGACCAATTTTTCAAAAAGATTGGGTTTATAAGAAGTGATTCTGATGCTAACTTGTATGTTCTAAAAAGTCATGGCAATATTGTTTTTGTTGTCTTGTATGTAGATGACTTAAACATTTCAGGTGATAATGAAGAGATGATCCAGAAGACAATGGATATGTTGAGCCATGAGTTTGAGATGACAGACTTGGGTCTTATACATTTATGTTTGGGGATTGAGGTCTAGTAAGAGTTAGGTAAAATCTTCATTTCGCAGCAGCAAAAGTATGCTTGGGAGATTCTCAAAGCATTTGGGATGACAAACTACAAGCCTGTGTCTATGCCAATGAAAGTGAACATGAAGCTTTCTGCAGCATCACTTGTTGACATTAGGAAGTATATGAAGTTGGTGGGGAGTTTGATTTTTCTCACTAACACTAGACCTAAAATCAGCTTCACACTTGGTGTGTTGAGCAAGTTTTCCAACAAGCCACGAGAGAGTCATTGGAAGGAAGGGATGAGGGTGATTAGGTACATCAAAGATACTCTTGAGTATGGCATCACTTATAGCATGGGTGACACTCTGACAGGTTATTGTGACTCAGATTGGGCAGGAGATTGTGATTCTAGGAAATCAGTTTTTGGATATTGTTTTTCACTTGGTTTTGGTGCTTTCTCTTGGACCAGCAAAAAGCAACCTTCCTACAGTGGCACTTTCTTCACAGAGGCTGAGTATAAGGCAGCTTGCTTTGCTACATGTGAGGTAGTATGTGAGGTAGTATGGCTGAGGAGAATCCTGGCTGACAATCAGAGTTGCATGGCTATCTCCAAGAACCCTGTGTTTCATGCTCGCACGAAGCACATTGACATTCAGTATCATTATGTGCGAGAGATGATAGAGGATGAGATAGTGGAGCTGGAGTATGGCTGAGGAGAATCCTGGCTGACATGGGCGTTCATGTGCAACAATCAGAGTTGCATGGCTATCTCCAATCAGCTTGCTTTGCTACATGTGAGGTAGTATGGCTAAGGAGAATCCTGGCTGACATGGGCGTTCATGTGCAACAATCAGAGTTGCATGGCTATCTCCAAGAACCCTGTGTTTCGCACGAAGCACATTGAGATTCAGTATCATTATGTGCGAGAGATGATAGAGGATGAGATAGTGGAGCTGGAGTATTGCTCTACAGAGAAAAACTGCGTGGACATCTTCACCAAGGCTCTTGGGAAGGACCAACTCACTCGGCATCTTCATCGACTTGGCATTGGGCCAAAAACCTAGTTCATCTTTGGGTGGATATTGAGGGGGGTGCTAGTATACACTCAATGCCCGCCTCTCAGCATGTATCTCACTTTGATGTATAATGCACATTTGTTAGGCCCCCATTATGAGGAGTAGCCACGGTGCATATGTCTTTAGTGGGAACCCCGGCTTAGACGCCGATGGGGTCATTATTGTGATCATTGATGATGGTTAGGAGATGGTCAGGGATACGAGTGTTAGCCGCCCGAATGGGGGGTCCGAGCCCCCAAGGTGACGGTATGAGGAATATTTCCTAGAATATTCCCTCGGATACTAGCTCCATCATTAGTGGGCGGTGGTTGGTGGTCGGTGGGTCGCATTCTTGATATGCGGGTGGTGACCACCGTGTCTATGTAGTGTAACCGCCCTTGTTGTATATGCGTCTACCACACCGCCTACAGTACTATATATGGACATGGTTGCCCCCATGAGCTAAGGTATCCAATGCTTGTGAGTATCCACCACTCCCTTCTACACCTCGTATATACTCCATCTAGAGTCTGTCTAGATCACCATCTAAGCTCTAAACCAGAGCCAGTCTCCATTACATTCAAGGGAGAATGGCATTGATATCATTCTCAAGGCTTCCCATAACCTTGATTGAAGGCGAGAATGGCACAATTGCCATTTGCAGGGCCTCCCATCACCTTAAAGGGGAGAATGGCACTGGTGCCATTCTCAAGACCTCCCATCTCATCAACTTAAAGGGGAGAATGGCACCACTGCCATTATCCCTTATGTTCAAGGAAGAATTGTAGTGGTGCCATTCTTAAAGCATGCCTTCACCTTGAAGGGAGGAATGGCAACACTGCCATTTTCCATTGCATTCAAGGAAGAACATCAGCAGTGGTGAAATTCTCAAGGCCTCACATCACCTTGATTAAAGGGAGAATGGCATCACTACCTTTCTTAGGGCCTCCCACATCTAGAAGGGGAGAATGGCACCATTGCCATTCTCAAGGCCTCCCATCCCATCACCTTGAAGGGGATAATGGCACCCACTTCCATGCATGCAGTCACAATTCCAATGTCCTTTGTCATCTTGTCCATTCTCCTTCAACTGTACTTCTGATTCTTCATCAATTTCCTCCAACATTACTGCATTTAGCTGAGCCCAGAGGGTTGATTCTGTTGATTTTGATTTCCCTCCTTCCTGTCACTATATTTGATAATTGGGATTCCCCTTTCACTCCTATGCTTACACCAAAGCTCACATGCTGGCCCTTGTCTGTTTGCGCTTGAGCACCACAATAATTATAGGTATTTTTTAATTAAAATTTCTGTTCTGATTATTGTTGTTGAAGTTTCTCTACTGTTCTCCCCACTGATTCTGATTTTGATTCATGGGTTGACACTGAATTTGATTCTGATTCCTCCTTGGAGGACCAAGAGCCCTTCTGTTTTGTTCCACCCCGACCTGATTGGCCTAAGGGTTTGTTGGCTGATTTACTGCTTGTTGCTGATTCATTTGCAAAATATGGGGTGGCACTCTCCCCCTGTACTGTGGGTTATACCAACAGCTAGCTGTAATGTGACCCAACTTCTGACATATCTCACAAAATGGTTTAGATGGCTTCCCCTGTACTGGTGCCATTCCCAGAATTTTGATTTTTTCCAAAATCTTCTTTTCCAAGTCATTCTCCTTGGTTGCTTTACTTTTTGTTTCCCCATTCTTTTTGGTTTCGTGCTTTGCTTTATTTTTCTTTGATTTTTTCTACTTCTCACTCCATTCCTCATCATCTGAGGATTCAGAGCTACTATCCTCATATTTTGAATCACCCTCATCTTTTTCTGAATCATCATCATCCTCATCAAAGTCCCTTGATTGCTTCGTCTTCTTAGTCTTCAATCTTCTCTATGCGCCCTAAGTGTTGTCTACACCATGTCATTAAAATCATTGTTATTCTGAATATCTGTACCAGCCACCACAGCACTCTGAAGGCTTGTTCTGAGGCCCTTGCAACAATAATAGTATCCCAACTATTCAGGAGTTGGTCTTTGATTTGCCAAACAACCTGTTATAGAGATTTCTAAATTTTTGGGTATAGTTTTCTACCCCCAACTTTTTCTGTTTCATCCCCTTGAGCTTCTTGAG
Organism: Cibotium barometz; assembly: GCF_041138505.1. Classification (NCBI taxonomy): domain Eukaryota; kingdom Viridiplantae; phylum Streptophyta; class Polypodiopsida; order Cyatheales; family Cibotiaceae; genus Cibotium; species Cibotium barometz. The sequence continues at coordinate 58,811,237 of NC_141054.1, forward strand.
GACATCTTCAGGAGTCTTCTCCTTTCTAAACCTTGCCAAGAATGCTACTTTGAGGGTATCATAATTTGCAAAATGTTCCAATCCATACTACGTGTGAACCAACTCACCGCTCGATCTTCCAATGTGGCTGCAAAGTGCTCCTTCACTGCATCCGAGTATATCCCAAAGCCACTAGCCTGCCACATCGCAGGTCTCAGACTGACCCACATGGCTATTAGCATTATCTTTCTTTGAGCCACACTGAATTTGGCTGGGTCAACCTTTGGGTTTAATGGGGCACTAGGTGGTAGAGGATTTGCCTACACCATAATATTGGTGGTGGTCTTCTTGCTCTAAGTGGTTGATGTGGCAGTGGATCAAATTTTAGGATTCTTCTGACACCCGAACTAATTGAGCAGCAAGTTCCCTCACTCCAAGTAGTCTTGTCACACCCTTATTAATTTTAGCATCTGGGGCCGTTGTCTCCTCTTCTCCTGAAAATTTAAAAAAAATTGCTCCTTCCTCTAGATTGTCTGTCGATGGTGGTGAATTGGGTGGATTAATACCTTCATTAGTATCTTCTACCAGAGAAAACAGTCTCCCAATCGGAGTCTGAATCTCGTACCATAGCCATGCCGTGGTCTTCGAAACGGATGTTCTTTCTCACTCATCTATGTATCACCTGGTGATAATAGCACTCTTCCAAGAACCACCTAGCTTGCCGGTTTGATACCCCAAATGGGAGAAAATCTTTCTTCTGTTTCTTCCAAACAACTTCCCTAATGCGTTGGATTACAACCACAAGCAGATTGGGGAATTGCTCCCTCAAGAAGGCCTTTGCGTACGTTGTGTATTCTTCTTCTTTTGTTATCCAATTGCTAAACTCCTGAAGCCAAGCATCCATTTATTCAGCCTGATATTAAATTGTTATAGCCCTGACTCCTTATAGAGAAATCTCTAGGCATGCACAACAACAGGATCGCTCCAAAACTGTTGAGGCTAAACTCAGCACCAAATAATCACAATCACCACACACCTGGCTGTTCAAGAAACAATATTATGTACTTTACAGATAGCACCACCATGATCTTAGATTATCCATACACTCACAAACTAGTTAACAACATTACTAAAAACAATATTCATAATTACAGAATATCAAACAACAGATATCACATCCCTGAAACATCATACAAAACTCCCAACATAGCGATCCAACTACACAGACTTCACACAAAACGATTATGAGTGTTTCTCCATGTTCCCTAAAATATGATTACAGCTATATATAGACTTAAAAATGATGTCCCCTGAAATCTCAAGTAATTGACTAAAGTTTAAAAGTACTTAACTAGACCGTGTAAAACTTCAGATTTTAGACTACCTACCCAGTCTGCATCTGTGTACCCATATAGCTCCAATGGTACACCTGCTGCATAAAACAATGCATAATCAACAGTGGCCCTCAAATAGCGAAGTGTGCGTTGCACACTGTCAAGATGTGGTTTGCATGGAACTTGCATAAATTGGCTCTCTAAGCTAATAGTGTAACTCAAATCTGGCCTGCTATATGACATAGATCAAACTCCCCACAATCTTCATGTACATAGTGGGATCCTCCAACACATAACCTACATCCACACTAAGCTTGCCATTTTGATCTAATGGCACCGAGATTGAGTTACAATCAGCCATCCCATACTTGGATAACATGTCCAATACATATTGTCTCTATGTGACAGCCAAATACCCTCAAGTGTGCAAATGACCTCAATTCCCAGAAAGTAGCGCAGATCTCCCAAATCCTTCATCTCAAACTTCCTTTTGAGAAGACTTTTCACATGCTCAATATCATCCAAGTTGTCACCCCCCAACAATAATATCATCTACATATATGGTGATGATCACAATACCCTTATCACTCTTACGCACATACAAAGAGTAATCTACATCTGCCATATGAAAACTAGTAGTGACAAGATACTTAGCAATCTTGTCATGCCATGCTCATGGAGCTTGCTTCAGCCCATGCAAAGCCTTACTAAGCTTACATACATACTCTGGGGTGACCTTTATCCTCACAACCAAGTGACTGATCCATAGACACTTCTTCTTGCAAGTTGCCATGCAAGAACACATTTTTTACATCCATCTGATGTAAAAACTAGCATTTAGTAGCTGCAGCCACCACAATGGGCAAATGTCTCCTTGTAATCAATCCCATGTGTCTACACATATCCTTTGGCTACCAATATAGCCTTATACTTGCTTATGCTAGCATTCTGCACTACCTAGAAGATCTCCATAGAGGGATAACTCCGTTCAAGATAGTATATGTCCCTGAAGTAGTTGTGTGCCAATGGAGTTCCTGGTGCTGCTCTGCCGAGCCTTTGGATACCCATATCCGAGAAGCTAAGCATCAAGGAATCCCTACAACATCACTTGGATTAGCTTCTCCAACTAGACAAAGAGGGATTTAAGACGTTCTTCATAACTATAGTGATCCAGAAGTGGCAAAAGAAAAGATTCAGGCCCATTGTTCCAATCAACGGATGGGTCTACATCCGGGGAAGCTAAATCTAAGGTGGACTAGACCGTTCTAGATCGTGGAAAAATTTTACGATGAAACATTCCTCCTCTCTGGATGTTCATACGGGAGCGCTTCCAAAACGGAGTCATCAATGGCTACCACCTGCGGCCCTACAATGGGATGATGCCACTTAATCCATTTATTTAGGTGGCACCACTAATCTACTACATGGGAATCTATCACATTAATACGAGCACACTTCCAAGAACCATAATCACAAATTCACCTAGGAAGTTGAACGATTTGATACCCTTTCATTATGGTTATTCAACGAGCTATAACAATCATGCACGGCACAAGGCACGGTAACTATTTTTAGATTATCGTGCACTGCCCCGTTAATATTTTTGTGGTATCTATCTTTTTGCATGTAGCCCATCTTCTCGCTTAAAGCTATGACCTTGCACCTATTCCCAGCCCTTTGTAAGTCTTTTTCCCGCTTGCAAACAATTGCTACTCTCTCTTCTCACACAACACCTTGCACCTATTCCCAGCCCTTCGTAAGTCTTTTTCCCGCTTGCAAACAATTGCTACTCTCTCTTCTCACACAACACCTTCTTTCTTCGTAGCCATGACCTCCACCACCATTCTCTATTTACGGGATGTTCTTGGAAACCCTCTGGCTACAAAACAAGATGTAGCACAACTCGGCAGCATGGGATGGATCCGTAAGGCCGAGAAAGGTGAACACATCAGTTGGTGTTAAACTTAACATACTACCTTGCACACAAGAGAGAGAGAGAGAGAGAGAGAGAAGAGAAGAGAGACAACATGCAAGGGTCGAGTCTGGAGAGGTGCACTTAGCCAACCCTAATGAGGGTTAACTCCTCGATGTGAAGCTCCACCTCTACTTATGTCACCCAAGCAGAGACTCAATGGCTAGGTAGAGAGCAAGAAGGAGGGAGCTATGGAAAGCTCAACCTTCACCTCATGCCACATGTATGCAAGAGGGACTTCGTAGAGAGCAAAGAGAGGGGAGAGAAGTTAGAGCATCACCATCCCTACAAGCACACACTAATAATCAAGCATGTAAGCACAACAAGCAACCATACAAGAAGGTGAGATTCCACCTACCCCACCACTTGAACGCAAGGAGGTTGACCCTCCTCTTAGTCCTCTAAATTGGTGGGACCCCCTCAACCAAACAGAGTTCAAGCAGGCGCGATATGAATCATGGTGGTCGATCGACAACTCTAGGCCACATGCCGATAACCCGCATCACGGATCGCATGGACATCAATGTCATGCATCCTTACCTTGAGGCCAAGAATCAAACATGGCGGTGTGAAAATCCACCACAACAATGAGGCTATCACTGGCCACCCGCCGCCTGCTCGCCCCATGACTTTTGAACTCATGGGCGAGTAGCCGCCCCCCACGGGCTGCAATGCACCGTGACCCCTCCACATCAACCCAGAGTACCTATCAATCAGAAGATGGTGGGTGTGGAGCCTCTTCCACGAGGAGCAATAGAAGAACCTAAAGCTGCACTTTAATTTTCCATGGTTCGCTCCTTCGACGCGGTGCAGTAGCCCTGCACTAAAGCTACCATAATTAAGTTCTTCCACGAGTTCATCCATCGCTATGATCAAGTACCCAACCCAACCTTGATGGAAACAATCAAATTCTTCAACTTGATCATCACCCTACTGGAGGCCTTCCCTAACTTGGACCACTACCACGAAGGCGCATAGGGATTGGCCTTTGATATCAACAAAGGGCGACCGCTCAAGCAGATTTTTGGATACTATGAGCCCGTCATGTGGATGCTTGCTTGGTGCTTGCAGATTTTTGAAATGGAGACAAAATTTTGGACAAGCTACAGAGTCTTCCATCACACAACCCCTACTCCTACCAACCACCCAACCATGATAGAACGATCAAATTCTTCAACTTGATCATCACACTATTGGAGGCCTTCCTTGACTAGGACCACTACCATGAAGGCATGTAGGGCTTGGCCTTTGATATCAACAAAGGGCCAATGCTCAAGCAGATTTTTGGATACTATGAGATGGAGACAACATTTTGGACAAGCTACAAAGTCCTCTGTCATGCACCCCCTACTCCTACCTTGTGCCGCGACTTTATTCGCACATATTTGATCTACTATTGCCGATCTACTAATGCTTAGATCTGGCCAACTTCGAGGAGGATGGACCTGAATTAAGGAAGAGGGTGGTATGTTAACCACTCTAGTTAACTTTTCAAGCATAGATATGCTTATTGTACTCATATTTTGTAACCGCATAAAGTTCTTAATGTAAAAGAGACATGGGATGATCGAGCTTACAGCGTGTAAAATGCCGATCATAAGGAATAGTTGTACATAGAGCTATGAAGACTAGTTTTGGGCCCCCAATTATAAATGGGAGACTGGCCATTGTAAACTATGAGCTCTTACGGCCATTATAAACTATGAGCTCTTGTATATAAGACATTTGATGAAATATGAAAGGGGAAAATCCCATTAGTCTCATTTGAGTCTTGTGTCTTTCTCTCTCTCCCTCTTAATCTTATGAGCTTGTGGTGATATGTCGGGGATGAGGGTGGAGGGGTAGTCGATTAAGAAGCTCCCATTGAGGTTGGCATCGAGGAGTGGTGGGGGCTTTTCTGATGTGGAAGGGATATCACGGAAGGTGGTGTGCATGCCCAAATTTAAGGACAAAGAGGGCAGTGAGGGTGCGGTTGGTGAGGAGGGTGGGGTAGGAAATTGAATGGGGGAAGAGGATGTTGAGATATCGAGCTCATCTAGTGAGGCGGTGGACACTGATGACCCGCCTGGGGTAGGAAACTGAATGGGGGAAGAGGACGTTGAGATATCGAGCTCATCTAGTGAGGTGGTGAACACTGATGGATAGGCCCCACACTTACACCACTGGCATGGTTGGTGAGATCATGGGTGATATGCAGACAGTGGGATGACAGGTTGTGTGACAGCCATTCTAGTGACTGGCATAGTTATAGCGCCAGCTCATTTAGTTGGATTCACATATAGAGAACCCTAGTATGTATTTGGTTGAGTATCTTTTCATATTGTGTGTACTCTTATCTTTGTATATGGTGTGTTGAGTGTTGTGTGAAGAAGAAGAAGATTTTCAGCCTCTCACCTTGTGTGTTTTCTTTTAGGGTTTTGTGAGTGTGTGTGTGCTTGCAAGAGCTCAATCTCTCTTCTTCCCTACACTTTTCATGGTATCAGAGCCTGGTTCATGCTAAGGGCTGAGCTACAAGCAAGAGAAGCACAGGAAGCGATACGAGGGTAAGAGCTTCATCTACTCTTCCCTATTTGTGTTGGTGACTACACCCTTCGGGAGCTCTACGGGAGGCACCGGCAAACAATCTCTGATTGAGGAGCTTTCTTCGGGGGAGTAAACCTATAGGACAACCATGCTATCCTATCGAACGTAGTTTTTCAGGCCAAAAACGGGTTTCGGGCGTGTTAGGACCTCCGTTTTTCGGAAAGCAGGCGATTTCGAGCACTGCGGGTAAGTCATCGATTCTCTGCAGAACTCTGTTTTAAGAACTACAAGAAGACAGATTGGTTGTACAGACATTGTGTGTGCTGCAAAGAGGTCAAACAGTTGCCATTGGGTGTATGTATGCACATTGAGGCTACTGGGTGGTGTGATATTTGAGTGTAGTACAATACCGCTGCAGAAAATACAGCAGTTTGTGTAGGACAAACCAGAGTGCTGTTTCTTGTAAATTTGTGTGTCTAGCAAGATATCAAATGATGGCATAAACCAAATTGTTGCTGAGAAGCTTGACAAGAACAACTTCCATGCTTGAAGGTTCAGGTTGATAAAGTTCCTGATGGGAAAGGGTTACTGGGACTACATAGAAGGTGAGCATGAAGAGGCACTGGAGATACCCAGAGATCAATCCAACTGCTGTGCAAATGTGAAAGAGTTCAAGGATCGGAACCAAGGAGCCAGAAAAGTTATGTATTGGCTCTCTATCAGTATAGAGGACACCATGATTGGGCACATACAGGATGCCAAGTCTCCCAAGGAGGCATGGGACACCTTGTAAAACTCTATGAAACGAATACCAAGGCACATACAGGATGCCAAGTCCCCCAAGGAGACATGAGACACCTTGTAAAACTCTATAAAACGAATACCAAGGCACGAAAGATACAGTTGAAGAATGAACTTCATACTATGGAGAAAAAGAGTATGTCTGTGAATGACTATGCAGCATTGAAGATCAAGGGTATTATGGAATCCCTTGCATCTATTGGCGTTTCAGTAGATGATAAGATGATAAGGTGGAAGTCAGTCTGCGTGGTCTCGGGCCACAATACAAGGCATTCAAGACGTCTATTCAGACTTGGGAAAACATTCCCAATTTCATAGATTTTGTGTCAATGTTGATTATAGAAGAGAAGAGCTTGGGTGAAGACCAACAGTCTTCACAAAACAAAAACAGTTCAAGCAACAGGCCTTCTACACAAGTTCAGGAAGAGAACGAGGTAGAGGAGGCCATGGACACGACCAGGGAGGTGGCCAAACAGGTAATCAAAATTATGGCATCAACAAGCAGCAACAACAACAGTCCCAGAATTCACAACAATAACAACACGCAGGTGGAAGAGGCCAATTCAGAGGCAGGGGGAGTCAAAGAGGTCGTGGAAATTGGCAAAGGTAGTATAATAATACACGTGGATACTTTTATTGTGGTAAGCCTGGACATGTGCAGGCAGATTGTTATAAGAAGCAGGCTGACATGAAAAATGGGAAATTGCAGCAAAACAACTATGCATCCTCGAGCAGAAATAATGAGGATAATGAAAGGTTGTTTGTTATGCAGCATGTCGTTAATGCCATGTTTGAAAATGTTGAAGCAGCACATAAAGATGATGTATGGTACATTGATTCAAGTGCTTCGAACCACATGACAAGTCATGGGGAGTGGTTCAAGGAGATGAAAAACCTTGAAAGACCAGGTTTTGTGGAAACAGGGGATGACACTGCTCATCCAATTGCCCATGTTGGAGATATGCCATTGTCTATGCAAAGTGAAGTACCTTGCAAATGTACTTCATGTTTCGAACATAACAAAGAATCTGGTTTCAGTTAGCCAAATGATTGAGCAGGGTTTGCAGGTTCGGTTTAACCCTGATGATTGTTATGTTGAAGACTTTAAAGACAAGTGCAGGTTGGTTGCAAAAGGCAATAGAGTGGGCAGAATGTTTACATTGAATGTAAACATGCCTGAAGTGAGTGCTGTGATGTTTGCAAATGGTTCAGGAATTATTGTAGACACAGACATTTGGTATAAAAGAATTGGACATGTGAATGCACAGAGAATGAAGTCTATGCAGACTAAAGGAATTGTGATAGGGCTGCCAAAGTTTAAAGTTGAAGGTATGTAGAAAATATGTGAAGCATGCCAATTTGGAAAGCAAACAAAGTATGTATTTCCACGTTACAGAAATGTGAGTAGAAATGCACTAGATGCTATGCATTCAGATGTATGGGGTCCTACGAAGACCATGTCTATAGGAGGCTGCAGGTATTATGTGACATTTATTAATGACCACACAAGGAAAGTGTGGGTATACTTTATGAAGGAGAAGAGTGACGTGTTCACTCATTTTCAGAATTTCAGAGTTATGGTTGAAAAGCAAACAGGGAAATATGTAAAGTGCCTAAGGTTAGATGGAGGGGGAGAGTACTTCTCCAATGAGTTCTTAAAGAATAATGGTATTCGAAGACAGTTTACATGCAGATACACTTCGTAGCAAAATGGAGTTGCTGAGCGGAAAAATAGGCACATTGCTGAGATTGCGCGAGCATTGATGGGAGAGAAGAATATGCCGCATAGCTATTGGGCTGAGGCGTTTCTACAGCAGTTTACATCATGAACAGGACTCCAACTGCAGCCATACATGATGTAACTCCAGAGGAGAGATTTACTAGTAGAAAACTTGATTTATCTCATCTGAAAGTGATGACCCCTGGATCGAAGCCATTTTTCACAATTTTTAGGGTTAAATAGGGTCAATTATGGTTATTTTAGGTGCATTTTCATGGTATTTGAAAGCATATGTGTGTGGAATGTCATGGTATTTGCATGCATTATGATGGTCGATGTTGTCCATTGGTGGAAGCAATTGCATGGGAATGATGAGACGATTAATATTATTTTGTAGGCAGAAGAGGTTGTATGTAAGTGGGTAGAGAGAAGAGAGAGATCGAGGGGAAGAGAACGACTTTGTAGACCTTAATGTGGGTAGAAATGAAAAATTTCAAATTAAAAAAATTGAAGGGGTGGGTAGTTTTTTAGCACCCGTTGGCACCTCTTGAGAGAATAGAAGAGAGAGAGAAAAAACGTTCTCTCTCTCGCTGGCGTGGAGAACACGAGGAGGAGGAGGAGGAGGTAAGCCGTTCTGTTTATTTGGTTGTTGATTAATGAATGTGTGTGAATTCTGTACGTAAAGAGAGAGAGAACACGCTAACCAGAAGAAGAGAGAGAGGTCTGTATCTGTGAGGGAGAGAAGCGATGGGTTGTTAGTGTTTCGGTTGAAGGAGCATAGGGAGAGAGCGTATTGGAGAGGTGAGTTTGATGCTGGCCATCTGCTTCTCAAGGCAGCGTGTGGGCTGGCCGGTTGCTTGAGAGGAGCAGGGCGCATCTTTTGTTAAGGAGGCGTGCCATGCTGCATAGTGATGAGAGAGGCTGACTTTGGGAAAGAGAGGAAGCAAGATGCCGTGTTTCGCTTGTGGGGTTGCAGTGTGCACCGCATGGTGAGGGAGAAGGAGACGAACATCGTGCTGGTAAATGAGGTGAAGGTAACGTTTTTTTTCATTGTGCTGGTTTGCTCACACGATGCAAAGCGTTGAAAAGCATGCGCACTATTTGTGAGAGAGCGATGAGTTGGCTCTCGAGCGTGAAGGCAAGGCTGGAGCGTGAAGGCGTGGCTGGTGTGAGGTAGCATGGGGGAGGCAGATTGTTGGCCATTTCAGGCTGATCATCGGCGCACATACCAGGTGGGCTGGCCGAAGGGAAAGAGATGCACATAGGAGGGCAATGGCTGCAGTTGCGTAGGCGGGAGAGAGAGGAAATTGATGGTGTTGGTCGGCAGCTGCAGTTGCGTAGGCAGAGAGAGAGAGAAGGAGGTTGATATATATATATATATATTTAATATCAAACGCTGCAATGTCCAGTAGAATCTTGATTATGGAGCAGATCCAGATCGCGGCAGGCGGCGCTGGTGATTCTCACAGGTATGTACCCATAAGAGGTAAAAGCCCAGCAGACCAGCCAACCTCTCCTCGTCCACTATAATATAGTGGGTTGGCGTCTCTATACCCCTCATTCATTTTAAGGTGTTGTAAACAACATTGTATTGTCTCTGTCTTTGGAGGGTGCGAATGTATGCCTCAGATTGTTTCGTGAACTTGACACCACCACACATATAGAGAGCCTACAACTATAATGTTAGAGCCATTCAATGAATGTGCTATGCCATATTCATACCATAAACATGTCTGCACTATAGTGTTGCTACCATGAGCAGTTATCTGTGCCAGAAATTACAAACAGCGCTTTCGAGCCGGCATCAATGATGGCAAAGTGCGACCCGCGGCACGGCAAATACGTGGCCTGCATAGGTAGCTTACATATAGGCTTGCACGATGAGTGCTTGGAGCCGATTGGCCCACATAGTAAGAACCTTGGCCAGGCTGCTAAGGGGGATGCTCGTGAAAAGAGTACGCACACACCTAGGAGTCACATGGGTGGCGGACTAGTCGTTTGGGCCGTTCAACATTGGAAGGTTACCATGGTAGACTGTGAGAGAGAGAAAGAAATGTGTGTGCATGTGGGAGGTTTCCATGCTTTCATGGTAAAATGAGGAGAGAGAAGATGGGGAACCATAGTAAGTAGAGGAGACCTTGTGTGTGAGTAGAAGAAGAAGGAAAGAAGAGAGAGGGTAATATGGCTACGCTATATGTGTACATGCAAAATAGGAAAGAGAGAGAAAGAGATTTGATCATTTGACATGATGCATAATTAAAAGTAAAAGCATGAGAGTGTGAGAGAATGTATTTGTATGCCTTATTCTTGTGTTTGTGTTTCAGGAGGAGGAGGCTAGAGAAAGAAAGAGCTAGAGAAAGAAAAAGAGCTAAAGAAAGAGCTAGAGAAAGTGAGAAAGAAAGAGGAAGAGAAAGAGAAAAGAAGAAGAAGAGAATTCATGAGAATAATGAGTAGAGAGAGAGAGTAAAGAGTAGATTAAAGTGAAGATTAGCCAATTGTGGAGTGCAGTGATGCTGTTGTCTACTGAAACATGGAAGTGTTGAAATATCGGTTCTTTCTTGGAAACAATTTAAAACAAAATCATTTTAATATTAAATTTCTTTATTCAGTTTAAAAAGTGAAGTTGTGTCTTGAAGATCTGTTGGGGTCGTAGTTTTTTTTTTCTTTCCATTTGTGTGTCCGTGTGGGTGTGTGTTTCTAGGAGTTAGGCTCTGTGGGGTTGTTATCTAGGACGCATTCATTGTTTTAGTGGATATTTAGTGCGTTGGACTAGAGAGTGGGAAGGCAGGTCATTTTTGGTGCGTTCGCCGGGAGGGAGCTAGTCTTTGATAGGCTATGGGTAATCCCAATGCATATATTTTGCATGCTTCCAACTCTGGTCTAGATGTCAGAGGACTATGAGTCTAGGGACTTGTTATGAGAGTACTTCCATTGATGGATCTTAGATGAGGTTGACAAGGAGATAAGAGAATACCTTGGTAAGATGTCCTTAATGAAGATAGAGAAAGAACAAGCCCATTTGGAAGTGAGGCAAACTAGAGAGCTCGCCAGTCTAGTGATGCTGGGTCCGCCGGGAGACTGGTAGCATTACTAAAAGGGGTAAATAGTATGAGTAAAAGACAATGGTTGACAGACTATCAATGATGAAAAAGTTTGAAATTAGTGAGAGTGTTATGGATGTTCTTGGAAATGTTGAGTGGGGTTCAATTTGAAAGACTTGTCAAGAGATAAAGGAGTTTCTAGAGGTCATGGGAGATGTTAAGGTTCCATTCGTCAAAGATGATGAAGTTAACGACATGTTAATGGTCAATTGCTATGGGGATAAAATCCATGCTTTTGATGGAATGATGAGCGAGGTGCTTATGAGTCATAGGGAAAAAGAGTTAGAGGTACTCTGTCGGGAGATAGAACATGAAAAATTTGCAATCGCGGATGAATTAAGGGAGGCAAGAGTGAGAATCACTCATTTGAAAATTGATAAAGCACAAGCATTAAGAGAGATACATCAAAAAAAAGAATTGATGAAAAACATGGCTACATATCATAGAGAAGAGATTGAAATATGGGAGACTATGTTAGATGAGAAGGATGCTATGATAGAAGAGAGAGAAATCTTGATACAACAATTGAGGGACAAAGAGAAGGCTATCATTCGTCGGTGGTCCAAGAGGGACGAACAAGGGATCCTTAGGAAATTGCAAAGAGTCATAATACTCAATGATGGACACGTGCGAAGATTACGAAAGGAAGTGGCTTTCTATAGAAGAACAAGAGATGGCATTGAATTAAAAGGTGCTAGAGTTACAAGGAATGGAAGGATGAGAAAGTATAGGAAAGGTTTGTTGAGTCTAAGAAGGACAGACACAAGTCAAAGAAAGAAGAATCATGATGCCTGGGGAGGTTATGATAGGAATAAACAAGAAGAAGAGTCCATAGACCTTGGTTGCCTAATGGTGGAACTAGTTGAAGCACATGAGAAGGGGACCAATGAATGCCAAATAATTGCACCTTATATACCCATGGAGGGGGGAACATCTGACGATGTTAAAGAAATGACGCATCCAAATCCACATGGGTTGCTAGAGGTTGCGTTGGAAGAGAAAAATGTGATCATAAAGGAGTATGAATTGCTTATATATCAACTCAAGGACAAGGAAAAAACCATTATTCAACAATATGAGAGAGAAAACGAAGAGTCCCTATGGGCATTTCAAAAAGTCATAGCACTCAATGAGGGTCATGTTCAAACATTACGGAAGCAAGTGGAGGTCTATCAATGGAAAATGCATGATAAGATAATCAACTTTACTAATGTCAAGGATAGCGGAAAGAGGGATGATCACGTGCAAATATTATTGAGGCCGAGAGAGATAGATTCAAATGGTAAGAGGAGATATCCTAATATCTTACAAGGATACAATGAGGATGGAGGTGAAGAAAAAACATTAGATTTTAGAGGTTTTATGAGCAATATAGTTGAAGCACATGAAGGAGAGATGGATGGACGTCGTGTTCTCATTCCTTACATTGGGATAATTGAGGATATAAAAGGTGTCATAAATACAAATCCACAAGGAGCTTCGGAGGAAGTTCCGATGCATGTTTATTTTGGGAAACTCTTGCTAGGACACATCACAAAAAATTGGAAAAAGAGAAAGAAAGAGGATCAATTCAAGATAGCTAGTTTTCTTGTTGTGTGAAGTGGTTAGGGCGTGGCCTACGTTTAGGTTGCTCTAGCTTTCAAACAAAGGTAGGTGAGTGGATCATATATATGTGCTTGTAGACCATAGCACAAGAGAAGACTAGACGATCATCCTATAAAGTTGTAGTGGTGTGAACCCTTTTGAAGATAGGTTGGTGTGTGTTTGTGTTTGTTTTTTTATTACAAAAAAAAAATCCATAAAAAGTACAAATGTAAAAATTCATTAAAAAGACAAGTAAAATTTAAAAAATCGGGTGGGTGAGCATTAATGCTAAATCTTTTGTGGGTTTTTCTTCATTGATAAATCTTTATGGGTTTTTATTGGTGCTAAAGGTGGACTTACCATTCTTTTCTATGCTTGGTTGAGGAGCTACTTGCTTGTAATTGGGACTGGTTCTTTTTGCCTTATCTTTTGCGGTATGAGAGTAGAAGTAGAAGAGTGTGAAGTGTGAGAAGAAGTAGATGTCTAAATGACATTGGGAGTTTGTGAAGATTGTTGAGATGTGGTTTCGTAATGGCAAAGGAATTTTTCTTGATTGTTCACAGGAGTTCACAAAGTCAGTGTGGAAGGAATAACCACATCTAATTTTGGCACCAAGTTTTCCTTATTATTTTTCTTTTTAAATTATTGATGTTTTCTTTATTTGTTTTGGTATTTTGTTTGTGAGTGTTCTTTCTTATTTGAAAACTAAAAATTAAAAAAACTTTGAAAAATTCTTAAAAATTAGAGTAGGTAGTGTTTTGTGCCATGTACAAGTGGGAGCTGGATATGGTCACTAAGGTGGTTCTAAGTATGTGTTTGGAGGTAGTTGCTCAAGGTGTAATGAGGTTTCTTTACAATTTCTAGGTGCATTCTAACCTTGGTATTGTTTTTTGTTTTGCTTTAATATCAAAATGAAAATTAAAAAAAAGAGAAAATATGAAAAGGAAAAAATGTGGTTTTAGGGTAGATGAAATTGTGTGTGAGAGTGTGTATATGTGTGGATGTATGATTGAATAAAGATGTTGTGGGTGAGTTAATAAGTGATGTTGTGGGATTAGCGTGACTAAGTTACATTCCATTTGGGTTGCTAGATAGAGAATTGCTAAAACTTTGCCATTTTAGAGGCTGAGTAGGTTTTGGCCATGCTGAGATTCTATTTGAGGTGTGTTGATGGAGTATGCCAAGTGCTTGAGACTTTGTCTTGAGTGAATCCATGTTGAGATTGCATATTCTAGGTTCATAGGAGGACTATGAATAGGAGGAATGACCTTTTAGAAGAAGTGGTAGTAATGGAAGAAAAAAAAGAAAAAAAGAAAAAAATAATAAGTGGTGAACCAAGAAGATAATCATCGCCATAGGGATTCTTGGTAGGTTCCTTGGAGAGAAATTTCCTTGGACCGATGCCTTGGCTTTTATGGGGTGAGACCTTGGTTGGTTGGAGAAAGGAAACAATAAGACCAAGAAGATAACCAGCGCCATGTGAGATTTTTGGTAGGTACCTAAGGTTTCTTTACGAGCCTGGGGCCGATGCCTTGATTTTCTGTGGGTTGGGACCTTGTGTCAAAAAGAAAGAAGAAAGGATGTGAAAAAGAAAAACAAAAATGAGGAGGAGAAATGAAAAAAAAAACAAAAACAAAAAAAAACATAAGAATAATGAGGGATTTTTGAATGTTTGTAGATTTTCTATGAGGTTAGAATGTGTAGTTTTGGGATGGTTTTCATGACTATATGAGGTGTTTGAGACTAAGTTCATAACCGGAGACATGTTTTGAGTAGTGTAATTTGAGTATGATTTGGATCTATTCTGGTTTTGAAAAGTGGCTTAGTTTTAGTGGTTTTCTTTCTAGTATGCCTTGATGGAAATGTAGCTTGGTTATGCAATCCAATATTACATGTGTGAGTGGTATGGTGTGTTTGTGAGTGAATGATTTGTGTGAGTGTTGTTATGAGGTGTGTATGTGTGTTGATGTGATATGGTATTGGAGTGTTTGTATTGCAATAATATGGTTGACGAGAGAATGCTATATTTGGAACTTTTTATTGGTGGTAATGTTTGGTGGTAGATTTGGTGGAAGACATAACGCAATGGATGAAGTGATGGATGTTCGAGTTTTATGTTCGCGAGGACGCTCACATTTCAGTGTGGGGGGAATGATGACCCCTGGATCGAAGCCATTTTTCACAATTTTTAGGGTTAAATAGGGTCAATTATGGTTATTTTAGGTGCATTTTCATGGTATTTGAAAGCATATGTGTGTGGAATGTCATGGTATTTGCATGCATTATGATGGTCGATGTTGTCCATTGGTGGAAGCAATTGCATGGGAATGATGAGACGATTAATATTATTTTGTAGGCAGAAGAGGTTGTATGTAAGTGGGTAGAGAGAAGAGAGAGATCGAGGGGAAGAGAACGACTTTGTAGACCTTAATGTGGGTAGAAATGAAAAATTTCAAATTAAAAAAATTGAAGGGGTGGGTAGTTTTTTAGCACCCGTTGGCACCTCTTGAGAGAATAGAAGAGAGAGAGAAAAAACGTTCTCTCTCTCGCTGGCGTGGAGAACACGAGGAGGAGGAGGAGGAGGTAAGCCGTTCTGTTTATTTGGTTGTTGATTAATGAATGTGTGTGAATTCTGTACGTAAAGAGAGAGAGAACACGCTAACCAGAAGAAGAGAGAGAGGTCTGTATCTGTGAGGGAGAGAAGCGATGGGTTGTTAGTGTTTCGGTTGAAGGAGCATAGGGAGAGAGCGTATTGGAGAGGTGAGTTTGATGCTGGCCATCTGCTTCTCAAGGCAGCGTGTGGGCTGGCCGGTTGCTTGAGAGGAGCAGGGCGCATCTTTTGTTAAGGAGGCGTGCCATGCTGCATAGTGATGAGAGAGGCTGACTTTGGGAAAGAGAGGAAGCAAGATGCCGTGTTTCGCTTGTGGGGTTGCAGTGTGCACCGCATGGTGAGGGAGAAGGAGACGAACATCGTGCTGGTAAATGAGGTGAAGGTAACGTTTTTTTTCATTGTGCTGGTTTGCTCACACGATGCAAAGCGTTGAAAAGCATGCGCACTATTTGTGAGAGAGCGATGAGTTGGCTCTCGAGCGTGAAGGCAAGGCTGGAGCGTGAAGGCGTGGCTGGTGTGAGGTAGCATGGGGGAGGCAGATTGTTGGCCATTTCAGGCTGATCATCGGCGCACATACCAGGTGGGCTGGCCGAAGGGAAAGAGATGCACATAGGAGGGCAATGGCTGCAGTTGCGTAGGCGGGAGAGAGAGAAAATTGATGGTGTTGGTCGGCAGCTGCAGTTGCGTAGGCAGAGAGAGAGAGAAGGAGGTTGATATATATATATATATATATTTAATATCAAACGCTGCAATGTCCAGTAGAATCTTGATTATGGAGCAGATCCAGATCGCGACAGGCGGCGCTGGTGATTCTCACAGGTATGTACCCATAAGAGGTAAAAGCCCAGCAGACCAGCCAACCTCTCCTCGTCCACTATAATATAGTGGGTTGGCGTCTCTATACCCCTCATTCATTTTAAGGTGTTGTAAACAACATTGTATTGTCTCTGTCTTTGGAGGGTGCGAATGTATGCCTCAGATTGTTTCGTGAACTTGACACCACCACACATATAGAGAGCCTACAACTATAATGTTAGAGCCATTCAATGAATGTGCTATGCCATATTCATACCATAAACATGTCTGCACTATAGTGTTGCTACCATGAGCAGTTATCTGTGCCAGAAATTACAAACAGCGCTTTCGAGCCGGCATCAATGATGGCAAAGTGCGACCCGCGGCACGGCAAATACGTGGCCTGCATAGGTAGCTTACATATAGGCTTGCACGATGAGTGCTTGGAGCCGATTGGCCCACATAGTAAGAACCTTGGCCAGGCTGCTAAGGGGGATGCTCGTGAAAAGAGTACGCACACACCTAGGAGTCACATGGGTGGCGGACTAGTCGTTTGGGCCGTTCAACATTGGAAGGTTACCATGGTAGACTGTGAGAGAGAGAAAGAAATGTGTGTGCATGTGGGAGGTTTCCATGCTTTCATGGTAAAATGAGGAGAGAGAAGATGGGGAACCATAGTAAGTAGAGGAGACCTTGTGTGTGAGTAGAAGAAGAAGGAAAGAAGAGAGAGGGTAATATGGCTACGATATATGTGTACATGCAAAATAGGAAAGAGAGAGAAAGAGATTTGATCATTTGACATGATGCATAATTAAAAGTAAAAGCATGAGAGTGTGAGAGAATGTATTTGTATGCCTTATTCTTGTGTTTGTGTTTCAGGAGGAGGAGGCTAGAGAAAGAAAGAGCTAGAGAAAGAAAAAGAGCTAAAGAAAGAGCTAGAGAAAGTGAGAAAGAAAGAGGAAGAGAAAGAGAAAAGAAGAAGAAGAGAATTCATGAGAATAATGAGTAGAGAGAGAGAGTAAAGAGTAGAGTAAAGTGAAGATTAGCCAATTGTGGAGTGCAGTGATGCTGTTGTCTACTGAAACATGGAAGTGTTGAAATATCGGTTCTTTCTTGGAAACAATTTAAAACAAAATCATTTTAATATTAAATTTCTTTATTCAGTTTAAAAAGTGAAGTTGTGTCTTGAAGATCTGTTGGGGTCGTAGTTTTTTTTTTCTTTCCATTTGTGTGTCCGTGTGGGTGTGTGTTTCTAGGAGTTAGGCTCTGTGGGGTTGTTATCTAGGACGCATTCATTGTTTTAGTGGATATTTAGTGCGTTGGACTAGAGAGTGGGAAGGAAGGTCAGAAAGTCTTTGGATGCATTGCATATATGCATGTGCCAGATTAGCTGAGAACTAAGCTGGATCCAAAAGCTGAAAAATGTGTGTTTATTGGGTATTCCCTTGAGCAAAAGGGATACAGGTGTTATAACCCTGCTACACGTGAGTTGAGGGTAAGCAGGGATGTTGTTTTTGATGAGATGAGCAGCTGATATGCTACTGAAAAAGAAGCTGTTGGGGCTGATGTGAGTGGAAATGTGGTTGCACCACAGAATGCAAGTCAGCAACAATCACAGTCTTTGAGTGGACTAGGAGAGTCCTCATCTAGTGGTTCAGTTGATAGACCATAGAGTGGTAGGCTGTGTCACAATACCAGTCCTGCAAATGTGATTAGTACATCACATAAAGGCAAAGAGAAAGTGGTTGAGCCCCTTAGTATGCCTGACATTTCTGCAGGGCATTCTCATGTTGATGGATAGTCTAGTGGCTCAGAGATGAGCCTTGATGAGGATCTTGGGATACCAGCTATGAGAACACCTAGTGTAAAGAAGGCTATGGAAGCCATGAATGCAAACCTGCGAAGATCTGGGAGAGTGAAGAATCATGTGCAGAGGTTTACCTATGATGGTTATGTGGCACATCACTATGCATACATGGCAAAAGTTGTACAGGTTGTAGAGCCCACATGCATTGATGAGGCTGTTGGAAATGTGTGTTGGGAGAAAGCTATGGATGAGGAGATGGATGCACTATATGGAACTTGGGATTTAGTAGTGCAATTGCCTGAAGGTAAGATAGCCATTGGATGCAAGTGGGTGTACAAAGTAAAACATAACAGTGATGGAAGCATAAGCAAGTACAAGGCTAGATTGGTAGCCAAAGAATATGCACAGACATATGGCATTGATTATGAGAAAACTTTCAGCCTAGTTGCCAAGATGGCAATAGTGAGAGTTGTGATAATAGTGGCTGCGTCTCAAAGCAATGGTCTTTACATCATATGGATGTAAAGAATGCATTCTTGCATGGGGATATGTTGCAGCCACCTGGTTATGAGGATGTGAGTCACCCCGAGCATGTTTCCAGGTTGAAGAAAGCCTTGTATGGCTTAAAACAAGCACCAAGAGCATGGTCTGACAAGATTTTTGAATATCTTGTCACTATTGGCTTTCATGTAGCTAATGCAGATTTCTCGCTGTATGTGAGACACAGTGATAGAGGGGTTGTGCTTGTTGTCATCTATGTAGATGACCTGATCATTACAGGGGACCATGATGCAAAGATCTTTGATGTAAAGATCTTGCTTAGACAGAAGTTTGAGATGAAGGATCTGGGGGAGCTTAGATATTTCTTGGGCATTGAGGTGATTAGGTCACTACATGATATTGGATTACTGCAGAAACAGTATGGCTTGGACATGTTGTCCAAGTATGGTATGACAGGATGTAAACCTATCTCAGAGCCATTGGATCAGAATGGCAAGTTGAGTGCAGATTCAAGAGAGATTTTGGAGGATCATACTATGTATAGGCACATAGTAGGAAGCTTGATCTACATGACGATCACCAGGCCAGATTTGAGCTGCTATGCTCTTGGGTTGGTGAGTCAGTTTATGCAAGTTCCTCGGAAGTCGCATTTGGATGCATTGAGACGCATACTGAGGTATGTGAGGTCTACTTTGCATTGTGGACTATTTTATGAAACTGGGACAGAGATATGTGTACATGGGTACACAGATGTTGATTTGGCTAGTAGTATCTCAGATAGAAGATCTACTAGTGGCTTCATGTTTTCTTTGGTGGGGAGTGCTGCTGTGACTTGGAGGAGCAATAAGAAGCAGCCTACGGTTGCTCTATCCAGTACAGAGGCCGAGTACAGAGGTGCTGTTATGGCAGCATGTGAGGTAGCTTGGTTGAGAAAGCTACTTGCAGATTTGGGTGGATAGACAAGTTGTCATTTTCTGTGTGACAACATTAGCATTATACTATTGGCCAAGAACCCAGTTTTTCATGCTCGCACGAAGCATATAGAGGTCCACTACCATTTTGTCAGAGAGAAGGTTTGGCAGGAGACGTTGACCTTGTTTATGTCAGCACACATAGGATCAGGTAGCTGAAGAACCCAGTTTTTCATGCTCACACCGAAGCATATAGAGGTCCACTACCATTTTTTCAGAGAGAAGGTTTTGGCAGGAGACGTTAACCTTGTTTATGTCAGCACACATAGGATCAGGTAGCTGAAATCTTCACCAAAGCATTGGGTATAGAGAAGCTTCGCAGCAGATTCAGGGCTTCGCTTGGTGTACATGATGAGATGGAGTTGAGCTCGAGGGGGAGTGTTGAGAT
Organism: Cibotium barometz; assembly: GCF_041138505.1. NCBI lineage: Eukaryota > Viridiplantae > Streptophyta > Polypodiopsida > Cyatheales > Cibotiaceae > Cibotium > Cibotium barometz. The sequence goes on from NC_141054.1 coordinate 58,831,324, forward strand.
ATCGAGCTCATCTAGTGAGGTGGTGGACACTGATGACCCGCCTGGGGGGATAGGCCCCATACTTACACCACTGGCATGGTTGGTGAGATCAATGGTTGTGAACTTCATCTACGGAGTCGGTTGGTCCATGTGATCTGAAAAACTCTTCTACCTTTGTTGCTTCCTCAGGTGTGAAGTCCATGGGAAGGCCACATGAGATTCATCAAATTGGCAAATTCCCATGGATTCCATGACTTCCATTTCAACGTGGCATCTATGGTAGAGGATAAGGAGCCCCACCGTCGTGGAGTAGGGAGGAAGTTTTCTCTGGAGGGAGCGGTATGTGGCATTGACCATGTGCTAACCCCTACTATGGATATGTTACAAAACGCCTGCAGTACTTTAGGAGGAGTAGGGGAATGGACAGAGGCCTTCGGGGATGGACAAGCCGATAAGATAAACTAGGTTTGCTGGCTGGCTGAATCTGAAGAGATGACACCAGTTGATCAAAGTATCTTGGAGAGGGTAGGGAGGCAGCTCATAGAAGTTGTGGGGGTGGGTGAAAGAGATGAGCTCCTCAAAGTGAAAATGGGGAAGGAGGGCAATGCTGAAGAGGGGGAGTTTTGTGAGGATATAGGTGTAGGTTTGGTGGGAGAGGGGCTCATCCAAAAAGACATTGTACTGGAGTATGTTGAGTCGGACACTCTTGAAGCGGAGGTCAAGGAATTGGAAGGGATTTTGTGTGGGGGGGGGGAAGAAGGGGTAGCTCTATGGCCACATTCATAAGTGCTTCCACCTTTCGGTCTATGGTGTTGGAGGAAGGAGTAGGGAGAGTCGGTGGTGGCTATGCAACTTTGGGTTTTGCGGCATCCAAATGTTCCTCCATTTCATAGATTGTGTCCTCTAAGACCTCCCTGTATCTTTGGAAATCCATTTGTGTCTTTTTTTGTAAGGGCCTCTTCCACATCTTGAGCTCTAGTCTGGGGGAGTCTCTAGCAATGGTCTCTACTAAAGAGAGTTCCTGGTGGGCCCTCTGTGCAGCTTTGTGAGCATGTTGGTGTTGATGCTGGAGTTCTGTGATCCTTGTGATTTCCTACTCGAGTTGTTTCTCCTTCTCATTGTGCATGTTTTGGAGGTTGTTTAGATTGGCCATGTATAAATCTTCTAATACCTACCGCTCCTATGCCTTTGCTAGAGCAGGCAACATCTCTCTTTGCGAAACAGTTGCCACCTCTTGTTGGTGGTATATAGAATCTGTCATTTGGGTTATCAGCTCTCCTGGGCCATAGGAGAAAATCCAAGCGCAAAATTGGGCACTTCTCCATGGTGGGCTGCATGCACACTCCCTTGGCTTGACTTGAAACTACTTGACCACGTCGCCCAGTGGAGGGGGTCTTCTGTGTGTTGAGGTGCAAAGAATGAGGGGAGGAGAGTCCTGCCTTTGTGAAGGGGGGAAATCTATGAAGCTCTCTAGGGGCGGTGTTTCAGAAAGATTTGGCTAGAAAAAGTCATGCTTTTGCCTCTCCTCCTCCTCAGCCTTTCTTCTGGCTTCCTTAACTTCCAACTCCTTCTACGTAGGGCCTTGACTGGGTGGTGGGGCTACTTTCTCCTTTCCCTTAGGTTTTGGGTGGTGGCGCTTTGCAGCAGGTGGTGATTTGGGAGAGGATTGAGGTGGGGGCATGGATATGGATGAACGGCATGGCAACTTGAATGGTATGGGCATGGCATTCCTAGAGAACGGGCATGGTAACCTGATTGGATTTGGTACGGGCATGGACGTTGGAGAATGGGTCTATCGAGTTTTGGCTGAGAAGGGAACAGGCATGGCACTCTAGTTGGGGGGATGGTCTGGTGTCGTGGCATTTTGAGAAAAATTTGGTGCAACGTGGCACATTTGGAATGGCCGTGGTAGTTGAGTTCGATAATGGAACGGCCTTGGCACTTCAGTTTGTAGGTTGGTATGGCCGTGGCAAGCTGATCTCAAAAGTTCGAATGACCATGGTAGTCGAAGGTGATGTTGGTGCATCCGTGGCAAATTCAGAACAGCCATGGCAAGTTGGAATTCTACTTGGTGTGGCCGTGGCAAATGGGGAATGCAAATGGTATGACTGTGGGAAAGATTTGGTACGGCCGTGATACTTGATTATTATTATTTTGTGGAGGACCTTGAGTCAATTTTTGTACCCTTGGGCTATGCAACTAGCACCCCATTGTGGGTTTTGTACTAACTACGTGCCCAATTTGCCAAAGTTAGGAGTCGTGTCCAATTGGGTGATGGCAAGGTGGGGACGTCCGATTTTTGATGTGCTACAAAGGCTAATGAGAAGGGAGTACCTCAAATCGAAGAGGTTGATAGTGGCTTTGGAAGGTAGCCTTACCATAATGGGTGGAGGATTTGCCAACATTGAGGGTATATAATTCATGAGGGATGTCGATAAAATGGGGGGTAGAGTGCCCTAGTGAAGCTTTTGCTTCCCTTTGTCTTGGGAAAACTTTGTTGAGGAGGCCACCTTGGGTTTCCATTGAAATCTTGGTGACTGCGGTTTGACACGAGGTGGGAGTTGGGGTTGGGGTGATTTGGGGATCAAAATATTGCGATTTACCTATAGAAATGTTAGGCTTATAGTAGAGGTTTGGGGATCCACCTAGGAGTTTTTTTTGGGCATGACTAAGGGTTTGATTGAGGATAGGGGGCCATGAAGAGCATTTGGGTGGCATCTTTCCTGTACCCTATAGGTTTGTGGTTGGCGAATTGGTTGCCATTGAGGGGGGGACGAGGAGCTCGGGGTGTCGGTGGATGAGGGTGATAGTTGGATCGTCGGGGGATCCATAATGTAAATGTGCCCTCATAAAGTTATTGGGAATGTGTTCCCTTGAAATTGTCCTCAAAGTCCATAGCATTCCTAAACATGGTGGGCCATGGCATGGCATATAATGAAATTGTGCAAGGATATGTCATCCAAACCTTCCAAGAATCTCCCCTATTAGTCTTTCATCAGAGAACTTGTCTCTAGCATTGTAGCGAGAGTGGAGAGAGATCTGACTCTATTGATATAGCCTCGGATAGTTTCACCATCCCTTTGTCTAACATTGTGTAGTTGCTCCACCGGACTCCATCTTGTACCTTGGCAAGAATATTCTACCTTGAAGGCCTCTTTCAAGGCTTCAAAGGTGGCCTTGTCCTCAACTTTCAAGGACCTAAACCATTGGCCTGCTTTACCATCTAGGTGAGGACAAAGGCCTTAGCTTAATCTTCTCTGTGGCCAAAGGGTTCACAAATTTGGTTGAACATCTCCAAATGTGGGATGGGGTCTCCAGTCCCATCAAGTTTAGTGATTAGCTTTGATATGTTTGCGGGTTTGTTCCGCTCTAATTTGGGTGCAGTAGCAGGTTGCATTGGTGCTAGGGTCAATCTGCCTGCTGCAACCACCCCCCTCTATCTCCATGGCTAATCTTAGCATCTATGGGGTTAGCCCCCTGCCATGGCTAGATTGGGTGTAGGTTGAGAAATGTTTGCAGGAGGAGCAGGGCTAGGAGGATAATATACCATTGGAGGCCCTTATCTTATAGGTGGGTGAGATTGTGCCCATTGTGGTCTCATCATGTGGTACCTCAGAGTATGCTCCCTGTGGTGGGTACTCTTGATATACAAGCAGACTGGGTTGATGTGATGGGCCTTGATGAACCCTTTCTCACTGTGGTATGATGTTTCTAGTCCTTGAGAAGATGGATTTGGCCCTAGGTTTTGTACAGGTCTTTGGGCTGCCCTGTAAGAATCGGCGACTCCTCCTGAGACAGGTGTGGATCTCCAAACTAGTGATTCAGTTTGGGTCTGATGGCTTTCACTTTGCCCAACTTCCGCTCTGGCATTTAGAGACAGCATGGGCTCACTTTCTTATGGATGGTCTATACCTCTCACCTTAGGTTGTGGTTCTTCTGGTTGTGTGTTTCCTAGGATAAAATTGTGGAGCCTCGAAGCAAGGCTTCTCTGTGAATGTGTGGGAGAGGTAGGAGATTGCTCTTGGACATGTGGTCTGTCCATGCATTAACGTTTAAGCTCTCCTATCTCGAGGTCAATAATTTCTCATACTAGGATGGTCTTCACTCTCACTGGTGTTATCAAAGACGAGCACCGTTTGGCTCCATGTGGTATTGATCGATGGGTCCAACCTTATAAACGAGATAGCTTCGAGAGAGTTCACGCCGTCAAAAAGAGATTTGTTTTACACCAATTTTCCCAAGCGTAGGAGCATGAAAATGTGGAACTACTGTGCAGAACCCCCAGTGAAAAGTCTCTCTTTTTTTTATGGGAATATTATGCACGTATACTTTGGGATGGTATGAGTGTATGCTTTCTAGAGCTGAAGGGAATGGGCGTACGATTCACAGAGAGAAGATGGCATGGGTGTTATCTTTTTGAAGGACATGGGCATGGCTTCACAAAGGAATGGGTGTGTGCTTTGAGATGGAGAAGGTATGGGCATGGCAAGTGAATGGAATAGGCATGGCAAGTTTGCCACGGGCGTACGCTTCAGGCAGAATAACCGGTATGGGTGTTTGCATTAGGCAAGACAAGTGGTACACGGGAGTGGCACAAGTGGAATGTCCGTACGCTTTTTGAAGCTCGAGCAAAAGAGAATGGCATGGGCGTGGCAAAATTGACACAACCATGGCAAACACGATAAATGCTCTGGAATAGGCGTACCCTTCGGGAGGAAGGGACCATGGCAAACACGATAAATGCTCTGGAAACAGGTGAACCCTTCGAGAAGGGACCACCGTGGAAAATAAGGAACGGCTGCGAAAAATGTGGAACGGTTGTGGAATTATCAAATTCAAAGATGTTTTCAAAATTGTCAAGGGATTTAAGGGAATTTAAGGCTGCAGGCCTGACAGCCACCCACTATACTCCCTGACAATGCAACTGTACCTACTTGGTTGAATGCAATTGAATGCACTTTATGCTCACTTAACGAAATTATTCTGTTTTTTATGCAAACTGTCACATTTAAGGTTGGAGATCTTCCAAGATTTGGCAAGTGAGAATGGAACGGGTGTGGCACAAGTGCCATGGCCGTGGCCTATAAAAGGAACGGCCATTCGCTTCTTAGAATTACCTGCAGAATGTGATTTCTGCCTTGACTTTCCCTCAGATTCTTGTTATTTCAGGTATCTTCCTTCCCCACTAATTTTTTGGGTTTTTGATTTAATAGAGAGCTAGCGCTAGTCTTAAGCTATCTATTGATGCCTACAATGCTTAATGAAACCTAACTAATTAAGATTAATTTGTTAATTAATCTGAGGTGCAAACTTGATGGAAAAATGAACAAAAAATCATAGATTTGCATGAATGTCAAGGGCAATGTTTGAGCACTTACTTGCTTCTCCCACTCAGTAAAGATCTCAATGCTCCAATGCTCGATCAACCTCCATTGCTCCATGGAATCACCATTAACAAAAAAAAACAAGCTCAAATTCAAGCAACCAACTGGTGGATTTACACTCCAACCGAGCCAAATAAGGACTCTAGCAAATGAACAAAGTGGAGGACCCTAAGCTAAATGCATTCCCTAACAGTGGCACCAAAGATGTTAAACCTAACATACTACCTTGCACATGAGAGAGAGAGAGAGAGAGAGAGAGAGAGAGAGAGAGAAGAGAAGAGAAGAGAGACAACATGCAAGGGTCGAGTCCAGAGAGGTGCACTTAGACAACCCTAATGAGGGTTAACTCCTCAATGTGAAGCTGCTAGGGACTCACTCCACCTCTACTTGTGTCACCCAAGCAGAGATTCAATGGCTAGGTAGAGAGCAATAAGGAGGGAGCTATGGAAAGCTCAACCTTCACCTCATGACACATGCATGCCAAAGGGACTTGGTAGAGAGCAAAGAGAGGGGAGAGAAGGAGAAAAGCTAGAGCATCACCATCCCTACAAGTACACACCAACAATCAAGCATGCAAGCACAACAAGCAATCATACAACCATAATCTCATGAGAGTGAGAGAGTGAGAGAGAGAGAGACAGAGATACAAGACTCAAATGAGACTAATGGGATTTTTCCCTTTCATATTTCATCAAATGTCTTATATACAAGAGCTCATAGTTTACAATGGTTGGTCACCCATTTACAATTGGGGACCCAAATCTTGTCTTCCTAGCTCTATTTATTTACAACTATTCCTTATGACGTCTGGCATTACACAAGCCATAAGCTTGGTCATCCCATGTCTCTTTTACATTAAGCACTTTGCGTAGTTACAAAAGATGAGTACAAATTAACTAGATTAGTTAACAATTGGACAACCCTCTGCTTTGCCAAATAGTTAAAAAGGAAGCCACCCGCCTACAGAAAAGCAACACCCACACCAATATGGGCCAGCTTCTCACAATACTGTTTTCATTCAGCACAGCATAGAACAACCCGCCCCCCTCAATTGCCGAAGTATCAACCTTGTCTAGCCTGTCAAAGTGCAAAACCCTCCAGAACCCTAGTTGGAGATCCAAACTACCCAAAACCCTATCAAGGGGGCCAGTTCAAAGAGAACCGTCAGTCTCAACACCAAGATGGGATGCACCCAATCCATGGCTTCACAATTTAAATGCAAGATGGTACTGTCCTCCTAGGTCTCCAAAGAAAAGAAACAGCGCATCCTGCTAGAAGCTGCCATCTACCAGACCAGCTAAGAGACTCCCGAGAGTCCTAGTTGCCCCAACCCAGTCCATCGTAGTCTCTAGGCCATCGGGTCCCCCCCCATTGACGTCCCACGGCCAAAAAGTACGTCGAGTACCTGGCCTAGTGCTTCCAGGTACAAGATCCATTTGGCGCCCCCACCACCACCAAGCTGAGTCCCAAACGCTCTGCCTACAAGTCACTATCAATCGACTCTAGCAGGAGAACAACACCTTGAGGGACTAGGTAAGCAGATACCGAGAGGGAGCTGACCCTGGCAACAAGGGAAGCTAAAAGCCAAGCTGCCACCCACTTCACTGGCTTGCTCGACTTGCTTAAAGACCAAGTCCTTAAAGATAAAACCCAAATCAGCTTTCTAGATGCCCAACTTAACCCCTCCTCCAGTACCATCTAGATTGACACCTAAGTCCTAGCCGAGCTCTCCAACACTTTGAAGGACAACCTTAGTAATCTCTGGGATCAACTCATGGGGATGAGCTCCATCCGGCCAATGCAAGTAGCCGGCAATTAGGCCAAAGGAGGATGCATCGACTCAGCAGATGACAAAGGGGATTCTCAATCCGGAGCATCGAGCAAAACACCCGCCCTATAGTAGCAGTCGGTTGAGCACCCCAACCACTTGGACCCAGTCCCTACCCCCCAGAATATTAACCTTTGCCGACGACCTCCTCATAAAGGTGGACCAACTATAATAAGAGCTCCCACCGCCCTGGGCAAGAAGCCTATCCAAGCACCGGCCAAGCCAAACTCGGAGGAGCTGATCAACTCATGGGGATGAGCTCCATCCGGCCAATGCAAGTAGCCGGCAATTAGGCCAAAGGAGGATGCATCGACTCAGCAGATGACAAAGGGGATTCTCAATCCGGAGCATCGAGCAAAACACCCGCCCTATAGTAGCAGTCGGTTGAGCACCCCAACCACTTGGACCCAGTCCCTACCCCCCAGAATATTAACCTTTGCCGACGACCTCCTCATAAAGGTGGACCAACTATAATAAGAGCTCCCACCGCCCTGGGCAAGAAGCCTATCCAAGCACCGGCCAAGCCAAACTCGGAGGAGCTGATTGACATGCAGAACCTGACTCGTGATGGTGTTGTACTCTAAGGGATGGTGTTGTACTCTAAGGGAGCCACTTCTAGAGAAGACTCCGCCATGGCCCTAAGGGAGCCACTTCCAGAGAAGACTCCGCCATGGCCCTCCTGAAAGACCATGTGGCGGGGCCTGCCAGAAGAACTATGACGAGCTACATGACAAGATGGCCACCAAAAGATGGCCTACAAGGATCAGCACCAGTGGGCCACAGAGGACAAGGGGAAGATGTAAGCTCACATCGATGAGCTCAAAACCAAGGTCACAGGGAAGAGGCCCATAACTTGACAAAAGAAGCCCAACGAGACGCACAAAGACATCGAGGAGAACAAAACCACCCTGAGGGACCAAGTAGCAGATGCCCAGAGGGTGCTGACCCTAGAAAGGGAAGCTAAAAGTCCACCAACGCTACAGCCCACTGGCTTTTGACTCGCTCAAAAACCAAACCCTCAAAAATAAAACCCAAATCAACTTTCTAGATGCCCAGCTCAAGGCCCACACCAGCCCCTCCTCGAGTACCATCCAGATCAACACGAAAGTCTTGGCCAACACTCTACAGGATGACCTAAATCATCTCTGGGACCAGCTCATGGACGATCTCCATTTGCTCCTCACCGACCAATGCAATCAGCTAGGAATCCGGCCAAAGGAGGATATCGACTTGGATGACAAAGGGAATGCTCAATTATTTGGAGCGTCGAGCCGAACACCCGCCCCACAGTAGTCAGTTGTCCTGAGTGCCTAATCGCTCTGACCCAGTCCCCGCCCTTGAGAGCATTAACCTTCATTGCCTCCCATGAGACAACCTCCTCACATGAAGATGGACTAGCTCGAACAAAATCTTGCCCATTACAAAGATTAGAACACCAAACTCACTGCCCTGGGCAAGAAGCCTATCCAAGCACCAGTCGAGCTGAACCCGGACGAGTTGATGACATGTAAAACCTATGAATTGGCGATGGTGCCATACTCCAAGGAGAGCGTTCACTCATTTTCATAATTTCAGAGTGATGGCTGAAAAATAGACAGAAAAGCATGTGAAGTGCCTAAGGTCAGATGGAGGGGGAGAATACTTCTCCAATGAGTTCTCTGAATTCTTGGCAAAAGAATGGCATCATTTAAGGACAGTTTACATGTGGATACACTCTGCAAAACAAAATGGAGTTGCTGAGCGGAAAACAGGAACATTGCAGAGATAGCATGAGCATTGATGGTGGCAGAGATAAATATGCCGCATAGCTATTGGGCTGAGGCTGTGTCTACAACAATTTATATCATGAACAAGACTACTATTTCAGCCATACATGATGTAATTCTAGAGGAGAAGTTTAGTAGCAAGAAACCTGATTTGTCTCACTTGAAAGTTTTTGGATGTATTGCATATGTGCATGTGCTAGATGAGTTGCATACTAAGCTGGATCCAAAAGTAGAAAAATGTGTGTTTATTGGGTATTTCCTTGAGCAAAAGGAATATAGATGTTATAATCCTGCTACACGTGAATTGAGGGTAAGCAAGGATGTTGTGTTCGATGAGATGAGTAGCTGGTATGCTGCTGAAAAACATGCTGTTGGGACTGATATAAGTGGAAATGTGGTTGCACAGAATGCAAGTTAGCAATCATAGTCATTGAGTGGACCAAGAGAGTCCTCATCCAGCGGTTCTGTTGATAGACCATCGAGTGGCTGGTTGTGTCATAATACCACTCTTGAAAATATAGTTGGTACATCACATAAAGGCAAAGAGAAAGTGGTTGAGCCCCTTGGTATGCCTAATATTTCTGTAGGGCATTCTCTTGTTGATGGAGATTCTAGTGACTCGAAGATGAGCCTTCATGAAGCTTGGGATTCCAGCAATGAGGACACCTAGTGTGAAGAAGGCTATTGAAGCCATGAATGCAAAGCTACGAAGATCTGGAAGAGTTAAAAATCATGTGCAAAGGTTGACTTATGATGGTTATGTGGCACATCACTATGCTTATATGGCAAAAGTTGTGCAGGTTGTAGAACCCACATGTTTTGATGAGGCTATTGGAAATGTGTATTGGGAGAAAGCTATGGATGAGGAGATGGATGCAGTGTATGGAAATAAGACTTGGGATTTCGTGCCATTTTTTGAAGGCAAGAAAGCTATTGGTTGTAAGTGAGTGTATAAGGTGAAACATAATAGTGATGGTAGCATAAGTAGATACAAGGCTATATTGGTAGCCAAAGGATATGCGCAGACACATGGGATTGATTATGAGGAGACATTTTCCCAAGTTGAAAAGATGGCAACTGTGAGAGTTGTGATTGGCGGTGGGCTGTAGCTAAAGGCTGGTTTTTACATTAGATGGATGTAAAAAATGTGTTCTTGCATGGTGACTTGCAAGAAGAGGTGTATATGGATCAGCCACACCAGGTTTTGAGGATACAAGTCACCTAGAGTATGTATTTAAGCTTCGTAAGGCCTTGTATGGGCCGAAGCAAGCTCCATGAGCATGGCATGACAAGATTGTTAAGTATCTTGTCACTATTGGTTTTCATATGGAAAATGTAGATCACTCTTTGTATTGTGCGCAAGAGTGATAAGGGTATTGTGATCATCACCATTTATGTAGATGATCTTTGGGGGTGACAACTTGGAAGAGATGAAGTATTTGAAAAGTCTTCTCAAAAGGAAGTTTGAGATGAAGGATTTGGGAGATCTATGCTACTTTTTTGGAATTGAGGTCATTCGCACACCTGAGGGTATTTGACTATCATAGAGACAATATGTATTAGACATGTTGTCCAAGTATGGGATGGCTGATTGTAAGTCAATCTCGGTGCCATTAGATCAAAATGGCAAGCTTAGTGTGGATGCCGGTTATGTGTTGGAGGATCCCACTATGTATAGGAAGATTGTAGGGAGTTTGATCTATGTCACAATCAGTAGGCTAGTTTTGAGCTACATTGTTAGCTTAGAGATCCAGTCTTGCAGGTTCTGTGTAAACCACATCTTGACTGTGTGTGCGATGCACACTTCGGTACTTGAGGGCCATTGTTGATTATGCATTGTGTTACGGCATGTGGAGCTATATGGGTACACAGATGCAGATTGGGCAGGTAGCATCTTAGATAGCAGATCTACCAGTGGATTTATGTTTTCATTGGGGAGTGCTGTTGTGACATGTAGCAGCAAGAAGCAGCCCATAGTTGCCTTGTCACGTACAAAGGCAGAGTACCCAGGAGCTATGGTGGCAGCATGTGAGAGGTAGCTTGGTTACACAAGCTACTTTGTTGATTTGGGGTTTCATGTTGGAGAGAAAGGTTGTCATACATTGTGACAATATTAGCAGTATACAGTTGGCCAGGAACCCATGTGCAGCTGAAACACATTGAGGTACATTACCACTTCATCTGGGAGAGAGTCTTGGCAAACGACATCGACTTGGCCTACATTAGCACACAAGATCAGGTCTCGCTGACATCTTCACGGCTTTGGGAGCTAAGAAGCTCCGAAGATTTTGAGATATGCTTGGAGTTCATGAGATAGAGTTGAGATTAGGGGGAGTGTTGAGATGTCAAGCTCAACATAAGCTGACACTCACGAGGCGCCTGCATGACTGCTCGACATTTACATCATTGGCAGATTCAATAGCTAGCACTCGACATACCTTCGCTAGAGATTCTACAGCTGGACTACACCAACTAGTCCACATCTACCCACTCCTCTTAGCGTGTTCACATTATGGACCGCTTGTATATACTCTGTTATGTGTGTTAGTCACTTTATCTTCTTTGTAGACCTCTTTTGATGTGTGAAGAAGAAGAAAAAGAATTTTTAACCTCTCACCTTGTGTGTTCTCTTCTAGGGTTTATGTGATCCCCCATACATTTTTTCACTCTCTACCCTCTGCATTCATAATATATCAAGGATGTGCATGGTGGAATGGCCTTAAGGCCATTCCATACCCCCCTTGTTCATGGTAGGATGATCATAAGGCAGTTTCTCCATGCACAATGTGCTTTAGGGCCATTCTACAATGCACAATGTCCTTGAAATAATGGCCCAAGGGCCATGCTACAATGCGTATTATTCTTGGATGTCCCCCCTTGTGCTACATCACAACATCAATCTACTTGGTAGAATGTCCCTAGGGCCATTTGGGACCCTCTTGTCCCAACTACTGGTGCATGGTAGAATGGTCGCTAGGGAAATTCTATTGAGATTTTAGTGATCTAGCATCCATTAGTGTTAGTCCTTAGTGGATAAATGCTATGTGCACCTTAGGGATAGAAGCTCTAAGATCATAAGGTCTCCAATTACCATGGTTAACTAGAGTAGGCATGGTAGGTAGGTAGCACCCTTTAATTGTGGAGTCACTTTATGGTGGTGAGACAATCAAGGAAAGGTGGAGACATCTTAGGGAGCCTAAGCACTTACCTCTAGGATATCTATATAATTTCTAGACTCATTGTGTACATGAGAGGAGACTTTGTACTTGCTTTGTGCAACATAACATTTGTTGGCAATATACTTGGAGGTTCCTGTTAGTATATGTTCAATGCCCGCCTCTCAGCATGTATCTCACATTGATGTATAGTGCACATTTTTACGGCCCCCATTATGATGAGAAACCATTGGTGCACATATCTTTAGTGGGAACCCCAGCTTAGATGATGGAAGAAGTCGTAGTTGTGACCATTGATGGTTAGGAGATGATGAGGTCCAAAAAGGTATAGGGAACATTCCCTTGGATACTAAGTTCATCACATTAGTAGTCAGTTGGGACACGTTATGAATACATAGGCGGTGAGCCATGTCAATGCAACGTAGATACTCATGTCCTGGACGTGTCCACCGCACTACCTGCAGCACTATAAATGGACATAGTTGGCACAAGCAAAGGCATCCAATGCTTGTGAGCATATATTCTCTATACTCTCAGTTCGCCCTCCATCCAGACTCTATCTAGATCGCCATCTAAGATCTACACTAGAGCACACAGGTGGACAACACCATCATATTTTACCTATCTCTTGTTTGGTAGTATAATCAAAATTTCATAATTCTCTGCATTCTTTCTATTGCATTGTCTTGTGTACTTTCTCTTGCTATATGTGTTTCCGTTGTGCCATATTCTTATAGTTCCTTTGTGGGAAAAAGGCTACTTACTCTTGCATTAAGGTAATCATGGTATTCATTGCTTATCATTTCTATTCATGATGTCTATTGTTTAGTCTCTCATATGCTTGGTGCATTCATTTACGTATTACAGTAGCATTGTGTATGTTTATGTGTTGAGATTGTTTATGATTCTAAATCTAGGTGATTAACCATCATTAGAATTGAAATCTCATCACCTATTTTCTAACATGGAATTAAAGCCTCCCTTCTTGGGAGCTTTCTCTATGTGAGAAAGTGTGTGGGTTTTCATAATTGATTTGTTCATCATTCCCTCTTACAATTTGTGAGAGATTTCCTTGTTGCATTTGTTGCAAGAGTGGGCTGATTTCTTTGACTCATTAAGTGGAATTTTGAATCTCCAATCAAGCCCTAATCATACTTTTTATGAGTATAGAATCACATCCATTAGTGTGAGCATTCTTATCACTCTTAGTGAGTATCATTATTTTTGTGAACATCATCGTGTAGTGCATATGTTTTCCCCCATACTTGTTTGAGTGGCTTGCATAAGATTGAGAGAGGCAAGAGCTTTGTTTCACTCTCTTTTTTGGGTACAAGAGAGTGAGCGGAGAGAAACATTTTTGTGTGACAATCTCTATGTGAGAGAAGGCCAAACTTTGAATGGAGAGAGAAGGAGGTAAACCAACTTGAAGCTAAGAGTGAAGCTAGGTTGGAAACTCCTTTCAAAGGAATCGTCACTATAGCTAGAAAATCGCCTATAGCCAGAAAATCAGGCATAGGTCTTAAGGCTCTATTGAGCAGAGAACAAGGAGTAAATTGGAGGCCTTCATTAGCCTCAGTATATAGTACATTCGGCGCATCCTCTAGGGGATTTTTTGGTCCTACCTATGGCGAGTCGACGCAGCAAAAAGCCCAACCAAAATCACTGCTTGTGTAAGCATATAGTAGTTTTCTCTACAGACGGGTTCCGATGTGCCTTCTACAAAGAACCAGGTTTAGAGCACTAATTAGCTTCTTCTAATTAATGGGTAATCGAAAAAATCTTCAACATTTCCCTCTAGCGCATGTGAAGGTTGTTCAGTTCCACCAAAGCAGTGTTGATTTGGTCCCTCATCCTTGGAGAAATTGACCTCCATCAACAACATACCTTCCTCCTCCATTTTAGGAGGGAAAGTTCACTCTTTAAAAACCTATCTTAGTAATTTGTTTCAAGGGTCCAAAGCTATACTATTTCACTCAATCTTCTTGATCATCTCCTAGAAAATTCTCAGCATGATTTGCAAGTGGAGAGTGTGTATATCTTTGACACAAATCATTTTGTATCATGCTCTAGTGTTATAAAGCGCAAATCACACCATCTCATCTGAGTGAGAAGTTGGATCACTTCGGTAAAGTCATGCCTGGGTTTATTCACACACAAAACAAGGCACAACTCAAGATATCTAAGGCATCTCATAAAATTAAAAACTGGGAGAAATGGGGAGCACTTGCTATGGAGATGACACATCTTTACTTGTGAAACTTGCTGATGGAGCCACCACAAGGCCCATAGGCTTTCTGCAAGTCAGCAATCACAGTCATTGAGTGGATCGGGTGAGTCCTCATCCAACAGTTCTGTTGATAGACCATGGAGTGATAGGCTGCGTCATAATACCAGTCCTCGAAATGTAGTTGGTACATTACATAAAGGCAAAGAGGAAGTGGTTGAGCCCCTTGGTAGGCGTGCTATTTCTGTAGGGCATTCTCTTGTTGATAGAGAGTTTAGTGGCTCGGGAGGAGCTTAGGACTCTAGCAATGAGGACACTTAGTGTGAAGAAGGATATGGAAGCCATGAATGCAAAGTTATGAAGATTTGGAAGAGTCAAAAACCCTGTGCAAAGGTTGCAACACTTATGATGGTTATGAGGCATATCACTATGCTTATATGGCAAAAGTTGTGCAGGTTGTAGAATCCACATGTTTTGATGAGGCTATTGGAAATGTGTGTTGGGATATAGCTATGGATGAGGAGATGGATGCATTGTATGATGAAAATGAGACTTGGGATTGGGTGCCATTGCCTGAAGGCAAGAAAGCTGCTGGTTGTAAGTGGGTGTATAAGGTGAAACATGACAATGATGGTCATAATGCCGATTACAGGTTCTCATTGACCAACGTCTTAAGGATCTACTGTTGCAATATCTTGTTTGGTAGACTCCTCCTGTGACCATTGGCTTGTGGGATAACAGACCATGGACCTCTTATGGATGATGAAGAGCTACCGAATGACATCATTCACAAAAGTGTTTACCCTAGTAATCACATTGATCAACTCAATCGGGTAGCCAAACCTACCTACCAATGATCATCTCATAAAGGAATTTTGCGGTGTACTTGGTCGTTTTATCCCTAAGGGCTCTAGCTTCCACCCACTTGGTGCTATAGTCTGCTTTGCTCAACTAGAATATATTGGTTATTACTGGTGAATCACGTTGGTGGCTTGAATCGGCCCATAAAGTCAAGTCCCCATTTCTAAAATGGGTCTAGGGGGAGGATTGGATTGTGAGGCATCTGGTCTCTATTAGTCGCGAGACTGACCAAGTCTCTAGCACATATCACATTATTTGGCCCATTTATAGGCATTGCTGAACAGACGGCCACCAGAGGTTGGCTTGGAGGATCTTTCTTCCTATTACTTCCCCTGCAAAGTGACCACAACTAATCCCCTGATGGGCTTCTCAGAGGACAACTTCTTGTTCATGGGGTGGAATACAACTCTGAAGGATCTGATCAATGCCCTTCTTGTATAGTTGCTTGGCTATTACTTGGAAAGACCGGCTTCAAACAGCTATCCGTTTGACTTTGACCATCTTTGGGTCAGCATCCAAGATTCATCTCGATCAGTTCATCTTTCTTGACTCCTTTGAATTGCTTCAGGTCCCTTTCAAAGGTTTTCTCTACCACTAATAGGAATTTTTGTGCCCAAGATATATACTCAAATGTGTGCCTACCCTAAGCTCCAAAAAGATAATAAGCTTGTTGAGTATGTTAGAAACCTTACGAAATAAATGATCGTTGTGTGGTCAAGTGAAAATGCACAGGTGCGTGAAACCAAAATGGGAAGAACATGGGCAAGTAAAGGAAGCAGGCGCGTAATGTTTTAAAAGAAATCAAAAGCAACAATGAGTAGAAGAGGAAGAATTGGGAAGTTTACAAGAGAGAGAGAAGTGAGACTGTCCAAGACACGATGATGAGAGTGACTACCTGGAAAAGAGACCACTAGAGATGAGAGACTACAATGGAGTGTGTCTCCTATAGGATTGTTATGTCTGGTTGAAGCTTGCAAGCTACAGGACCTGCTCATTTTTCAAAATGAGAAGATCAGTGCAATGTGGGAGGAGCTAATTGAATCAGAGCAGAGGGAGTGTCTACTGCAATGTAACATCTCTGTTAGAGACATGATCCAGTCCAAATTTATACTCTACTGTTACTGTTGAGAGTTAGTTGAATGTTGGTTTCTATAAAGTTTGAAGTCTTTGATTTGAAGTTGTGTTGTTGGGGTCTACCTAAGGGGAATTCTTGAGTTTCTTTTGTGTTTTCTTCTCATGTTGGTGTGCCCAAGTCTCCAAGCTATTGAGACAGTGTTGTGTTTTGTATATATGATGAAGACAGAGTTTGGTTTATGTCAGCTATGTTTTGTATATATGATGAAGACAGAGTTTGGTTTATGTCAGCTATGTTTTGTATATATGATGAAGACAGAGTTTGGTTTATGTCAGCTATGTGTCATTTGTGAATGTTTTTGCTATTTTGTTTTGAGGATTTAGTGGTGATGAGTTGTTTTGGTAGAGTTCTTCAAGAGATGAAGCTCTTGTATGTGTGAATCTGAAGCCTAGTGAGCTGATGCTGAGTCAATGCTGACTCGGTCTGAATCAGTTAAGAAGGTACAGAGTCAGTTCAGGAGTTGAGCTTTAGATATCATCAATTGAAAGTTTAGAACTCTTGATTTGGAATGTTTGGGTTGGAGGAAAGTGTTTGTGAGTCGGAGCTGACACATAGAGGAATGTTAGCAGTCAAACATATAGGTGGTCTCACGAGTGATCTAGAGTCAGCCGACTGATACCTACAATCTGTTGATTGTCTGTAGTGTCCATGTTTGGATATAAAGTTTTGAGGGTTTAGAAGTGTCAGTGGGGCCAGACACAAAAGAGAGAAAACTAATCCTGCTGACTCAGTTGAGTCACTTCAGTCAATTCCATCAGCACAGTCAGTTTGCATTTAGTTGTGAGAGTCAACTCGAGTCGACAGAGAGCTTATAGTGTGATATCTCTATGTGATTAGTGTAGCTTGAGGGTTGGAGCCAAAGGACACATGGGAGGAAGTTCCTAATTCAATTGAGGCAACTGAGTCATCTGGATCTGTTTCTAACTATTGAGTCAATTTTCTGCATAGTTCCAGTCATGGAGGTGTTAGAAAAGCTAAAGTTTAGTAGAGGATCAGTCAAGTATTCAGTGAGGCCCTAGGGTTGTGAAATTGAGGTTAGTTGATGTCGGAGAAAGGTTGGAGATCCTAGAGGACACTTATATGACTAGGGACAGGAGGAAGACTTTTAAGTCAGTCGGGGAGTACTCAGGCTAGTTGTGTCAGTAGAAGGTCAACAAGGCATCAAGAAATTGTTTAGTCAAGTGCTAGGTTTTAGGATTTGAGGTTAACTGATGTTGAACAACAATAGAAGAGTTAGCGGACAAGTTGTCAACTCAAATCAGCAGAAGTAGGCATCTGAATCAATCTATAGCCAGAATTTGGTCAGCTAACTCTGTTAGTTGTGGGAGTTATTTTGGTCAACTAAAGTCAGAGTTGAGGCTTATAGGTGGAAGATCGAAGGTGTTAGAGGTCAAAACTAATCTGGGAGGACCATTGGAATAATCACTAAGATAGTTTAGAGAGTGCTCATGTATCTTCTTATGTTAGCTCGAGATCAGGAGACATCACAGCTGAGTGGACTCGTGCTTTGATTTGGTGTTTGTGCTGGTGTTGTGGTGCTAGAGGTTGTTTTCTCCTTACGCTGATGCATTCAGAACAAGCTATGGAGGCAGGTCTCCCTGAAACATCATTGTTTTAGTGCCCCCACTAAGGAGGGCTTTGAATCACCCTTCAGTCTGTTTTGCTGGTCTAAGGAGTTTTCAGTTTTGGAGATGGCTACCATGATAACCTACCCTATTTTCCATGGTCATGCTAGTGAGGATCCATAGGAGTTTTTGTTAGGAATGGAATTGGCATCCTTTACATTTGGGAAGGATAGAGATGAGGACAAGTTGACATTGCTGTCTATGTTGAAGGGAGATGCCAAACTATGGATTGGAGAGCTCAGCTAAATCAAGGTCAGGTATATGAGGACATCAAAGGGGTCTTGGTACAACTTTATAAACAAGGTGAATCCCCAGATGCTTTGTGGGTGGCAAGAAATTCAAAGGTTAAAGCATATCTATCAGATGTGTTTGGCAAATTTGTGGACCGTTTTAAAGACCTATGGGTAAGATGGGATACTTCTTTGGGAACAAAGCATCCTCTTGTTCTTCTGAAGAAAGGCATGTTTATCCAATCTCTTCATGCAAATTTGAAGGAAAAAATGGAGTTCAAGAGGCCCGGAACCTTTAAAGAATCTTTGAGAATTTCTAGGGAGAAAGACTGGAAGCTTCAGATGATGGCCCAGAAGCAAAGAGTTCAGACTGAAGAAAAACTAATTGTGACTGGAAAGAGAAGAGTATGAGAAGGCAGAGCTACTTTAGTTCTAGTGGTTACTGTTTAGCTGATGAAAAGTATCAACCATCTGACCTAGCAGATGGAGACTTTGAATTTTAACCTGTTGTTGCAAGGTGGCAGAAATGCCCCTAGGGTAGGAGATAGAGATGGCTTTAGAGGAAGGGGAGGAGAAGGACCCAACATGAATATCTACTAGTGTTTCAATTGTATTAAGAGGGGCCATATATCTCCTCAATGCCCTTACCTCAGGGGGGGATGGGAGGCGACACTTATCCTATGCCATTCAAAAGGGAAGATAGGTAGGAACTATTTTTAGATTATCACGCACTGCAGTTAACCTTTTTGTATCTATCTATTTGCATGCAGCCCATCTTCTTACTCAAAGCCACAACCCTACGCCTATGCAAGCCCTCACCATGCCTGCAACTATCGTCTCTCTTCTCTCTTGTTGTGCAATGCCTACTTTTCTCCTAGCCATGGTGACCTCTGAGAGCCATTCAACATCATCGTCACCAAGAACGCCTAGTGGACTTCCTCAACATGTTGTGGTACATAATACATGTGCATCCTGAAGCTCAAGACCTAGTGAGGTAGCTACGAGCAGGCTCAACAATCTCCCTATGTGGCATTGAAACCACGCTCACAAAAACTTTGGTGGATGAGCGCCTGAAGCTGCCCCTTGTTGGCTTGATAGATGTCGCCTCAGCCAAACATGACTACATGGTGAAGTACTTCAACTGTGCCAATGGCAAGCACAAGTTGGGCAACCATAAGAATGCTACCACCATTCTGTGTTACAGAATTTTCTTGGAAGCCATCTGGTTGTAGACCAAGACACAACACATCTCGGTAGTAGGGCCATGGGCTGGCTCCGCAAGGCTGAGAAAGGAGAAGACATCAACTGGGTGATCCTTTGCTTCGCAAAGCTACAAAAAAAAGCCACCTACCTCTAGAAGAGAAATACACACACCAAGATGGACCAACTGCTCACAATGTTGTTTCCATTTTTTGGTGCTAGGCCGTTGATGTGAGATCCCACTGCCCCCTCCGCACACCGGAATCCCGATTGATAGCAGCGGAAGTAACTTCCTCTTGCGCGGGGCAGGGCTTCCCACTCAGGGCCTCACCCTCGAATGTCCAGACACGAGACTAATTTGGTGGTCATTTCGAAACCGAAAACGGGAAAATTTCCCTTGCCCAAAAAACGGGGACGATTCTACCTTTTTGATTTTCTTAACAAATTTTCTAATGGGGTCAAGAGATTAAACTATCCTTCACTTGAATAAACCAGATAGAAGGAAAACTTGAACAGACTTAACTTGAAGAAATCAATGCTTTTTTCCTAGCTGAAATCAGGCACAGCCGTTGATCTATTCATTTGAGAAGTCTTCAGATTTTTATCTAACTAGTATTCTAAGCGTATTCCTATTTTTCAATTTCATTAAAACTCCACTGATTCTAGCCTAACCCCATCCGGCCCATGGGTTAGCCACCACCCAACCACTCGAATTGGTAGAACCAGACAATTACTCACCCACCCATAATTGATGAATGCCTTTCTTAACTTTTGCTTTTGAATACAGATATGCACACACTCCTCTTTAAAACTTAACTTATAAAACAATCCAATGACAAACAATTATTGGTTACAGATGTCATAACTCGAAATTCCCATCCAATCCTTATTTCTTAAAAAAAACAATATCACTCTGGACTCTCCGTTGAGACCAGCTGGTCAGCCAACGAGATCCAGTAAAACAGATTACAATAATCATTGGTCCATCATACAATCTTCCACGACATATGCATGGGTGTCCTAGGCATCGCGAGCCCGTGCATCGCCTGGTTAGAACCCTCCAGGATCCTCCTTAGGTGTCCTGGCACTTCACTCAGGGGACCGCTTCCTTGGCCCTCGTCCATTGTATCGAAAACTCACCATTTTAACCGTACCGAGGCTGGTTAAGACCTTGGCAGGCTTTGCCGCGTGAGCTGTCCTTTGAACACTCTCCACCAGCTGTTGCAACCGAACTTCCCATAGAAAAACACATACCAAATCCTCCCTCCAGCATTCTGGCATAAGACAATCCTTTAAGAAAACAGGGTTTCTATGTAAGTTTTCAGTTTGATTTTCTTTTAAATACAATGAGTATATCTTAAATCAGTATCCCCAAAACTTCATAATCGTAATACTGAATTTCAAAACAGAATTCCTCGAATTCTATAACCTTGATCCTCAGATCAATTGAAAGGGTCTTAACTTAGTTTCAGATTTGGTGGGAGATTTGAGTGTATTTTCCTGAATTGGTCACATCTTCTTTTCTTGAAACTAACGAAGAGTTTGGTCTTGGTCATAGTCTGATTCAAGGTATGAGTCTAATAAGGTTCATCCTGAACTATCTTTCTCAAAAAGGGAGTGATATTTCAGTTACTATTTTACTAAATTTCATTCATTGAATATTCACTTAACTGATTTCTAAATTAATCACAAATTTCGATGAGGGATTAATCATTTATCTGAAATTCTGACTTCGATAGATTTTTTGAATTTTCTCTTTACAATCCGAGTGAATATAAAACGATAGAAATTTCTCTCTTAGAGTATTTACTTATTCATTTATCAAATACTCGTAGAAATTAAAATAGAATTAAAGAGAAATCTAATTTTGATATAAAAATTCTTTATGTATCTATTTATGCATAAAATCCAACTTTAATGGAAATAATATATTTGTATAAAAGAAAATCCTTTTATGCATAAAATCAATTTCATAGGAATAACACTTTTAAAATAAAAAAATTTCTAATATGCATCTTTCTATGCATAGAAATTAATGTCAATGAAAATAACACTTTTATAATAAAAAACTTTCTATCATGCATCTTTCAATGCATAGAATTTAAATTCAATGAAAACAACACTTTTATAATTAAAAAAAATTCTATTATGCATCTTTCTATGCATATAATTTAAATTCAATGAAAACAACACTTTTATAAAAAAAACATTTCCAATATGCATCTTTCCATACATAGAAATTAAATTCAATGAAAATAACACTTTTATATTAAAAACAAATTCTACTATGCATCTTTCTATGCATAGAATTTAAATTCAATGAAAATAACAGTTTTATAATAAAAAAATTTCTAATATGCATCTTTCTATGCATAGAAATTAATTTCAATGAGAATAACACTTTTATAATAATAAAAAATTTCTAATATGCATCTTTCTATGCATAGAAATTAATTTCAATGAAAACAACACTTTTATAATAATAAAAATTCCAATATGCATCTTTCAATGTTTAGAATTTAAATTCAATGAAAACAACACTTTTATAATAAAAAAATTTCCAAAATGCATCTTTCTATGCATAGAATTTAAATTTAATGAAAACAACACTTTTATAACAAATTTTTTTTAATATGTATCTTTCTATGCATAGAATTTAAATTCAATGAAAACAACACTTTTATTATAAAAAAGATTTTCCAATATGCATCTTTCTATGCATAGAAATTAAATTCAATGAAAATTACACTTTTATAATAAAAAAATTTCTATTATGCATCTTTCCATGCATAGAATTTAAATTCAATGAAAATAACACTTTTATAATAAAAAAAATTTGATTATGCATCTTTCCATGCATAGAATTTAAATTTAATGAAAATAACACTTTTATAATAATAATAAAAATTATATTATGCATCTTTCCATGCATAGAATTTAAACTCAATAGAAATCAGGCTTTCTATTCACAAAGGGGATTTAGAGGTAAGGGGAGATTTGCATCACGTGGCTGTGGTAATTGTCGTGGATGGTAGGACAGGTCACCACAATAGAATTTTCAGCCTACATATGGTGCTAGTGGTGGTCGTGGATATACACCTCAGAGAGATAGAGGTAATCCTCGTGGTAGAGGACGTTGGCAAGGCCAACAAACATCTATGCAAAATGTGGAATGCCATTACTGTGGGAAATTTGGTCATATGGCACGTGATTGTTTCCGCAAACAAAATGATTTGAGAGGGGGTAGAGCACAACATGGTGGACATTATGCACAACATGGTGGAAATTATGCAAATGGTAGAAATTTTGCATCAAGCAGTAATGATGGCAGCGCAATCACTTGTTTGCCATGAAACATGTTGTGGGATCTATGATGACAAATGGTGAAAGTGATGACACTTGGTATATGGACTTTGGAGCATCAAACCATATGACTTGTCATGGCGAATGGTTTGAGCATATGAAGCCTATGGATGTGAAAGGCTATGTGGAAACAGGAGATGATAACCAACATGCTATCACACATGTTGGAAGTGTACCATTGGTTATGCACAATGGTGAAACAAAGTCTATGGCAGATGTCTTATATATGCCTTCTATTACAAAAAGTTTGGCCTCAATTGGTCAAATGGTGAAACATGGTTTACAGGTTCGTTTCAAACGAGCATGGTTGCTTCGTTGAGGATTTCAAAAATGGATGTACAGTCATTTTTGCCAAAGGGAAGAAAGAAGGCAGGTTATTTAAGTTTGATGCTGGGATTCCTGAGTTGAAATTAGCCATGTTCTCTAAAAGCCGAAATGTGGTACATGACATTGACATGTGGCATAAAAGGATTGGACATGTGAACATACAAAGGTTAAAGAACATGCAGGCAAGAGGCATTGTTAGTGGGCTGCCTAGATTCAAGTACGACGGGAATATGCATGTTTGTGATGCTTGCCAATTTGGAAAGTAGGCAAGGTTGCCGTTTCCTAAAGAAGGCAACATGAGTAGCAGGCCACTTGAGATAGTTCATAGCGATGTATGGGGTCCTGCACAAAACCCATCCATTAAAGGCAGCTTGTATTATGTGACATTCATTGAGTAGAATGACTTGGATTTACTTTATTAGAGAGAAAAGTGAAGTGTTGGGAAAGTTTATGAACTTCAAAGATTTTGTAGAGAAGCAATATGGCTCTTTGGATAAAATGTTTGAGGACAGATGGAGGTGGTGAATACACCTCACATGCTTTTGAGAATTTCTTAAGAAAGGATGGCATAAGAAGGTAGTTAACTTACAGGTACACACCTCAGCAAAATGGTGTTGCTGAGAGGAAGAATAGAGTCGTTTGTAATGTGGCCAAGGCGATGCTTAATGAAAAGAGCATGCCAGACTATTATTGGGCAGAAGCGTGTGGCAAAAATGTCATTGGTTGCAAATGAGTTTATAAGGTGAAATGCAAATCATATGGTTCCATTGAGCGACATAAAGCGCAATCGGTAGAGCTAAGGGTTATGCACAAACCCAAGGCTTGGACTATGATGAAACATTTAGTCCAGTTGCAAAGATGGGAACAGTGAGAGCAGTCATTGCTATGGCTGCATCAAATGGTTGGGAAATGCATCAAATGGATGTGAAAAATGCATTTCTAAATGGTGATCTACAAGAGGAAGTTTATATGGCACAGCTAGAAGGATATGTACACCTGAGATAAGCCAATATCTTATCTCCCTTGGATTTCAGGTTTCTTCAGTAGATTCTTCACTCTATGTGAAGAAAATAGATCATGGGATTGTCTTACTTGTCATCTATGTGGATGACTTGATTGTCACAGGAGATCATGCTATAGATGTTATGCATGTGAAGAAGGCATTGAGTGGGCAGTTTGACATGAAAGACTTGGGTGAATTGAGATATTTTCTTGGGATTGAAGTGATCAAAGACCATGCAGGTACATGGTTAGTGCAACGCCAATATGCATTGGATATGTTGTAAAAATATGGGATGACAGGGTGTAAGCCAATGAGTACACCTTTGGAGCAGAATGTGAAGCTGTGGGCTGATTTTGGTGAAGAGTTGGATGATCCATCTATGTTTAGAAAGATGGTGGCAGTCTAATCGACTATCACACGCCCAGATCTCAGTTATGCTGTGGGGCTAGTAAGCCAATTTATGCAGAGCCCCAAAAAACCTCGTTTGGATGCAGTCTGATGCATTATGTGATATGTAAAGACCACTACACATTATGGTCTTCTTTATGAGCATGGTAAAGGCTTGGATGTACATGGCTACACAGACGCAGATTGGGCAGGTAGCTCGTATGACAGGAGGTCTACTAGTGGTTATGCCTTTACATTTGGAAGTGCAGTGGTGAGTTGGAGTAGCAAGAAGTAACCTACTGTTGCTTTATCTAGTACAGAGGCTGAATACAGGGGTGCAGCCATTGCTACATGTGAAGGAGTATGGTTAAAGAGTCTCTTGGCTAATTTGGGTGAGCTTATTGATGGCAAGGTTGTCATTCATTGTGACAACATGAGCAGCATACAGTTGGCCATGAATCCAGTTTTTCATACGCAGACCAAACACATAGAGGTCCAGTATCATTTTGTTAGAGAGAAAGTGTTGGATGGTATAGTGGATTTGTAGTATGTGAAGACTGAAGAGCAGGTGGCTGACATCTTTACAAAGCTACTTAGCAGGGAGAAGTTTGAGTACTTCCGTACTATATTGGGAGTACGTGGGATGAGATTGAGGGGGAGTGTTGAGAGCTTTGATAGCCCAAGCTCATCTACATCTTCAGCTATGGCAGTACATCATGAGCTTGAGAGGGGCTATTGAGATTCAAGCTCGATGTCAGCTTGTGCCAGCTGCGCTATGTGCTGGCATGTTAGGTAGGAACATGTGTGAGACATAAATGACCGCGTCCAGCTGGTCATTAGTGAGTGGACAATAGCTAGGGTTAGGAGTGTGTGGACACAATACATAGTGTGTGTTGTAGATTATAAATTATGGCTTTATGCATTGGGTGAGAAGGGAGATGGCTTTATGCATTGGGTGAGAAGGGAGATGGCTTCCCTCTATGGTTAGGATTTGTAATATACATTAGGGTTTGCTCTTGTGTGTGTCTCTTCTCTCCCTCTACCTGTTTTTCATCAATGATGTAATTAAAGAGGGCTATAGACTGCATAATGTGAATTGCTTAAGGATGATCCAAAGTTTGGATGCTGTGATAAGTGGGCATAATGATGGTAACTTCTGCTTCCAACAAACTTTGGCCCAGATCCATTTCATCATTTGATCCATCTAAAGACTCTGTCACACAAGTATCAAAGCCTGTCTTCCCACTTCTCAGACTAGTAATTTCACTTTCCTCTTCAATGGGTTGCTTCTAGCATACTTACATTACCAATTAGACCTTGGGGTAGACCTTGGGGTGGCTGCTGTGCTGGCACTGGGTTCTCTCTAACTTCAATAGTCCTATTGACCTCTTGTCTATGAATGACAGGGTAGACTCCACCTGGTCCTCTCCTTGGCTGTGTAGAAATTGAAGTGCCACATGACCCTATACTCCATAGCTAAAGCATGGGACCTCATTCATCCTATTCCCTGGCTGCCCCCACTGAGGCCTGAGGTACCTGTTGATTTAGCATTTCCTCTTCTCTCCTGACCGTGAATGGTGGCATGCCGCATCATGATTGCTACTACGCAGCCATCATATAAAAATGATGAAGAGGTATCACATCGTTTGACTTCCCATGAAAATTTGCGATAATTATTCTTGAAAGTGTGCCCGTATTAATGGTGATGGATTCCCAGGTAGTGGGTTGGTGGCACCGCCACATAAATGAACAAATTAGGTGGCATCAGCCTGTTGTATGGTCGCAGGCGGTAGCCATTGACCGACTTATGGAAGCGCTCCCCTGTGAGCATCCCGAGGAGGAATGTTCCGTCATAGAATTTTTCCACAATCTAGAAGGGTCCAATCCACCTTATCTTCAACTTCCCCAGATTCGGACCCATCTTTGATTGGAACAATATGACCAAATCTTCTTCTTTGAACAACCAAAACTTGGAATGGTGGTCGACCCACTTCTTTCTCTGCTTCTGGATCACTGTAGTGACAAAGAAGCTCTTGAATCGATCTTTGTCTAGTTGGAGGAGCTAATCCAAACGATGCTACACATGGATTCTTCGAGGCTTGGCTTCTTGGGCTATGGTAATCCTAAGGCTGGGCACCAAGAACTCCATTGGCATGACTGCTTCAGTGCCATATATGAGCTTGAATGGAGTCATTCCTATGGAGACCATGTAGGCTGTGCAGAATTCCCATAATGCTAAGTACAGCTTCTCATCCCAATCAATGCGATTCTTGAGGATCCGCTGGAGTATCTTGTTGGTGGATTCTGCTTGACCGTTGGCCTATGGATAATAAATTAGGGATCTCTTATGGATGATGAGGTGTTAAGTGACCACCTGACGTCATTCACAAAGTGTTTTCCCTAGACACTTATCAGCTCAATCGGGTAGCTGAACCGGCTGATGATCATCTCATAGAGGAATTTGGTGGTGCACTTGGTCATATTATCCCGGAGGGCTTGAGCTTCCACCCACTTGTGAGTCATGCTAGTGGCTTGAACGGCCCCACAAATTCAAGGCCCCATTTTAGGAAGAGTTTGAGGGGAAAGATCGGATTGTGAAGCATCCGATCTTTGTCAATCGGCTAGCTGAGTCACTCGCACACAACACATTGTTTGGCCCACTTGTTAAGCACGTCAAGTACAGACAGCCACCAAAGATTGGCTTGGATGATCTTACTTCCCTTGCAAAATGACCGCCCTGCTGATCCCTTAATGGGCTTCTCCAAGGAAAACTTCTTGTTCATGAGGTGGAATGCACCTCCGGAGGATCTAATCAATGCCCTTTTTGTATAGTTAGCCGGCTATTACTTGAAAAGACCAGCTTCGGATAGCTATTTTCTTCCTCTGATCTTGAGAAAGGTTATCCTCCATCAAACCTATGACCACAAATGCCAACACTTCATCATACCAGGTCTAAGGAATCGGCAAGACTTCTTCTACTTAAGCAGCTCTACATCAGGTAGATCATCTGCTACGCCGATTGGGACAAGTAGTCTACCACTGTATAGTTTGCGCCCAGGGTATGCACTATGTTGAACTCAAATTTGTGAAGGATCCACATCCATCTCACCATTTTGCTTGCCAAGCTCCTTATCAACAAGATAAAGTAAGGCATAATGATCCACATGGAAGATAAACTTGTTGCCCACCAACAGATAGTGGCAAAACTTGCCAATTGAGTAGATCATGCTGAATGCCTCCCTATGGGTGGTGGAGTAAATCCTCTTGGCCTCTGGGGATAATCACTGGCCTAGCACAGTAGATGGGTCGAAACCACTTTTTGTCGGCTTCCTGCATCAGCATACTCCCAATTGCCACATCTAATGCATCCACAAAGACATGGAATGGTAATCCCCAGCTAGGTGCTTGAACTACATATGCTTTGGATAGCATTAACTTAAGGCACTTGAATGGTAATCACTGGCCTAGCATAGTATATGGGTCGAAACCACTTTTTGTCGGCTTCCTGCATCAGCATACTCCCAATTGCCACATCTGATGCATCCACAAAGACATGGAATGGTAATTCCCAACTAGGTGCTTGAACTACATATGCTTTAGATAGCATCAACTTGAGGCACTTGAATTCAATGTCGCATTCCTCGATCTATTGTAGATTGTCCTGCTTTATATGCTAGTTCAATGGAATTTTTGACTGGGCCATTTGCTAGTTCAATGGGACTACTACGTGTGCTAGATACCGGAGCATTCAGCTATGCCATCTAACTTGCCCCAAGAACCTTCTTAGATCCTTCACATTAGTCGATGTCGGGGCTTTCCTAATCACTTCCACCTTGGTCGGGTCTACTCCAGTGCCTTCTTGAGATACTATGTGGCCAAGCAGCATACCGCTTTGGATGAAAAAGGCACATTTAGCTGGATTCAAACTTAGTCTAGAACCTCGACATCTGACCAAGCATAGCTATAGGTGTGTCAAATGTTGGCATGATTTTTTGAAGACACTAAAGTCATCGATGCACACCCGCATGAAGCTGGTCAAATACTTGGCAAAAATCTCCTAAGCCACACTGGAATGTGGCTAGGAGCATTCATGAAATTGGATGCAAAGGCTCCCCATTCGATGATGAAGGTTGTCTTTTCCCAATATTCCGGTGCCATTTGGGCTTGATTGTAGCCACACTAAATCCATCCAAGAATGAATACATCTCATGGCTAGCTACAACATCTACCAAGGAGTCTATGAATGGTAAAGGGAAGGGGTATGAATCGTAACGGTATTCAACTTCCTGTAATCCACACAGACCTTAAGCTTCTGATTCTTCTGGGGGGAGAAATCACGATCGGGGACAACCATGTTGCTCAATCGCTTGGATATATGAATGCAACATGTAGTAATTTATCTAGTTCCTCTTTGACCCTTTTTGCATAGTTGGGATTCATCCGGTATCTTTTTTTACATATGTACCCAGTTTCATCTTGATTAGTTCATCTTCCCTCACCCTTTTAGATTGCTTAAGATCCCATTCAAAGGCTTTCTCTGATCTGCTGGAGACTCGGTACACTACCATCATCGGCTAAAGCTTCATAAAAATCTTCAACCTTATCAGAAAACTATCCTTTAGTCAGTAGATCGTGCTACTCCCTGGCAGCTTCACTCGTGATGATGATCTCATCAGTATGTTTCCATGCTATGGACCACATCAACCTCAAACAGGCTGATTAGATTTGCATTATATTGGAGATAATCCTCCTCTTCATTGAGGTCTAATCCTTCTAACATGTTTACTCCTTTGGCTACTTTCAAGCGAGAAGGATTCTCCAATTTCCTTCGACTGGCTGCTACTAAAAGCCTGATTTTTTTATTTCCTCTTTGGATAGTTATCCTATCCACATCCCAATCTTGCTTAATCCTTGTCTACTTGAGCCATGGTGGTCTGCTAGTAACATTGGGTAGGCACCATTGATGTCCTCCATACGAAGTACCACTACTCCAATCTAGAAAGTGAATCCAGAGACTTCCAGTGTGAGCTCGCGGATTAATCCAAATGGCTGAACTTGCCCGCTGATCTATCACATCTGTAGAGAAAATGAGGTTGGATCCCATCTGCTCAATCTGAGCATTTGGCATGTCATATCTGATAGGATGTTGACTCCTGATCTGCCCATCCAGGAGTACTTCTGCTATGTCCACTCTATCAAGATTGACTTGGATCATCGGGATGGCTTCATCTCATAAACCAAGGCTTCTCTTGGTGGAGTTTTTGTCCTCTCAATGTGCATGGCTTCTAGAGGCTGCAATGACGAGGGCGCCATCTTCTCCTTCTGAGGCATGAGGCAGCGTCTCAGCTGCTCTCTAAAGTTTATGATCCTCTCAATGGACTGATGGCACTAATGTAAGGAGATGTTCCACCGACATATGGATTGGTTGCTGCTTTCGATCTTCCCATAAATTGTATGGAAGTGTTTCTCCTTCTCTAAGCCTACTTTGGATTTCCTTCTTCTACGGTGTCTCTGTACCTTCCTTCGGCGTCGGTGTGTTCGCACCTTTCTCTAGATTTTATTTTGGTCATGACGAGGGAACTTTGCCTCTTTGCTCTGGGATTTGTTGGATTGGGTTCATCGATAGTATGGTGACTCTGGCATCTTGCTGATAGATTGGCTTGGGCCTTTTTGGCTCCTTCTGCAGTACCTCTCGGGCATGCTACTTTTCCACCCAATCGGGACACTTTTGTATGCACCTTGTTTTGCTACCAGGTGACAACCTTTTTCTTCCTCCCCCTCGTATCCGAGGTTGGCTCTTTCTCCACCTTTAGAGTCTTGGGTTGCATGGATCGGATCACTGCCATGGCAGCTGAAGCTTTGGTGGCCAAGCTCTTGAAGTTTCCCCTCGATGGCTTGATAGAGATTTCCTTGGCAAAGCATGACTACATGGTCCAGCATTTTGGCAACCATGTCAATGGAGAACACAAGCTGGGCAACCACAAGAGCACCACCACCATCCTGTGCTACAAGATGTTCCTAGAGACCCTCTGGCTATAGAACAAAATGCAACACATCTCGATAGTAGAGTAGTCATGGGATGGATCCGAAAGGCAGAGAAAGGTGAAGACATCATCTAGGCAACCCTCTGTTTCACTAAACTCCAAAAGGAAACCACCCACCTACAGAAGAGCAACACCCACAATAAGATGGGCCAGTTGCTCACACTATTGTTTTCGTTCGACGTAGCGGAGAACCTTGCCCAGCCCATCCAAGTGCAAAATCCTCTAGAACCACAGCCAGAGGTACAAACTGCGCAATCCCATTGAGGTGGCTAGTTCAAAGAGAGCCATTAGCCTCAACACCAAAATGGGATACACCCGATCCATGGCCATGGCATCCCAGTTTAAGCACAAGCTGGTCCTGGCCTCCCAAATCTCTAAAGAAAAAAAGTAGTGCGTCCTAATGGAGGAGCTGCCATCTATGAAGCTGGATAACAGACCCCCGATAGCCGCAATCACCCTGGCCCAGTCGATGGTGGTCTCCAACCTAGCGGGACCCCATCCAATACCCGCCCGTCAACATCTCCCCACCACCATGGCTAGATGGTACGTCGAGAACCTAGTCTAGTGCTTCCAGGGTGAGGATCCATTAGGCACCCACCAATCTGCAGCCCAGATGCTTCACCTACAAGAAAGCATCACTCGAATTTAGCAGGAGAATACCACCCTGAGAGAGCAGGTGGTGCAAATGAGCAAAGAGAGAAGTGACCATGGAGAAGGAAGCCAAAAGCCGAGTCGCCACCCACTTCACTAGCTTCCTGGGCTCCCTTAAAGACCAAGCCCTCAAAGACAAAACCCATATTAGCTTTATCAAAGCCTAGTTGTTGAAAGCACACACTGGCCCCTCCTCCTAGTAGTACCATCCAAATTAACACCAAAGTCCTGGTTGAGCTCTCCGGCACTCTGAAGAGGATGACCTTGTAAGATTCCTCCCTCCAGCTTTTGAGGTGTAAAGGTGTAAGAACCTCCCCTTCTGTTATTGAAATTATTCCCCTCTC
Source organism: Cibotium barometz (assembly GCF_041138505.1). NCBI lineage: Eukaryota > Viridiplantae > Streptophyta > Polypodiopsida > Cyatheales > Cibotiaceae > Cibotium > Cibotium barometz. The sequence continues at coordinate 58,862,851 of NC_141054.1, forward strand.
TGAAACAGGAGAAAGATCTTGTTTTACCCTGTTTTGGTCAAGAGATAATCCAAAATTTAGATATCTTTGGATATAAAAATCCTCCTAGTGTCTAAAATGGATTCCCCTAAAATAAAAGTTTAAAATGAACTTTCCAATGTGCATTAGGAATTAATTGAAAATGGTATAAGGGACCTTAGCCTAAGGGTCTACATTTTCAGAAATTTTTAGATTATGGTTCAATTAAGGTTCCAATGGGCCAATTGGATTAATCCAAGTGTTGGGATGAGATAAATCCAAAGAATAAAAGAAAATACCCAAAAATGAGTAAATGCTCACATAAGATGAAGAGTTGACTGAGTACAAGGTTTATTAGATAAAAATTATGAGATATTACTAAAAAATGAGATATTTTGGAATAATGATGCATTTTTGACACCTTGATAAAAGGAGAGGGGGACTCTTGAGGTAGGCGCCTATTTCACATGTGTGGAAGGGTTTTTAATTCAAAAAAATTGTGATATTTTTATCTCTCCTCTGTCCTGGATCACAAACCAAATCAAAAAGGGAGCCAAACTGGTCTAAATCTTGTCCAAATTGAGTTAAGCTGAGCCTGGAAAAATATAGAACCCAATTCGACTTGGTTAGCGGCCTCCCTCACCTATAAATAGACCCTTAGTCTTTTGTAAAAAAATATTGTAGCTATACCATGCCAGTATTATATTAAAATAATTATATTTTTTATTATCCCTTAAATTTTTCTCTCTCTTGAGAGCTTGGAGCTCTCTCTCTCTACAACAACTCTTGGAGTTGCTCTTCTCCTCTTGGTGGACCAATTGATTGGTCGGGGGCTTCACTGGTAATAGAGAATCAAGCCAAACTACTTTGATTAATTCTAAATGAGAAATAGATTATCCTATCAATTTGGAAAAAGAGAAATAATAGAATTAGCTTAATCTAGTGGAATAATCATAATTAAGTTTATGATTATGATTTAAATTATGATTTAAATTCATAATTTGATTTTAAGTATAAAAGAGGAACTACTATCATATTTCCATTACAAGTTTTTATTCTTTAGAAAAATTTAAAAATTATCAGTAATAGCAGCGAAGCTATGGTAAAATTTTCATAAAATAATACATATCTTATTGTTATGCATAATGCTAAAAGAGGACTTCCTACCATATTCTAGGATAGGACATCCTATGCAAAAAGAATGATTTTCATCATATTCATGAGAAATAATTTTTTAATAATTATGCTTAATTAATTGATTAAGAGAAAAGATGATTTTTTTGTAAATTTATTTTTATGCAAAAAGAGGAATTCCCATGATATTTGAGAATCAAGTGTTTAAATGGTAAAAGAGAAATTTTTGGTAAATTTATTTTTATGCAAAAAGAGGAGTTCTCATGATATTTGAGATCCAAGTAATTAAATGGAAAAAGAGATATTTTGGTAATTTGTTTTTAATGCAAAAGAGAAATTCCCTTGATATTTGAGATCCAAGTAATTAAATGGAAAAAGAGGAATTTTTGGTAAATTTATTTTATGAAAAAACAAGAATTCCCATGATAATTGAGATCCAAGAAATTAAATGGTAAAAGAGGAATTTTTGGCATAATTCAAATTATGAGTATTTATCCAAAGTGGAATTTTAAGTATTATTAATTTTATTAGAAAATATGGGTAAAATTGATTTTTGTCAATCCCATGAATCTTTTACTCAAAAGAAGAATATTGAATATATTTCACTTGAGAAATTTGAGAAAGAATATGAAAATATCCATCCAGAAAAAGTACCTTTAACTAGGCCAGGCAATTGGCAGAAACTTACAAAAGTTCCATCAGTATCGAAAGTAGAAAATAGTACTAAAAGTGGATGTGATAAGATGTGATGTAGAGCCGAATGAATGTAAATTAATGTGACGGGATGTAAATGGATGCGATGTGATTAGATGAGATGTGATTAGATGAGATGTGAATGTGATAAGAGGAGATGTAAACGTGATGTGATAAGATGTGAATGCGATGTAATAAGATGTGAGTGGATGTGATAAGATGTGAATGCGATAAGATGTGATAAGATGTGAGTGGATGTGATGAGATGTGGATGAGATGTGATGTGATGTAAATGGATGTCGATGTGGATGTGATGAGATGTGATGATAGGTGAGTGGGTGTGATGTGATGTAAATGGATGAGAAAGAGATGTGAAGTGATAGATGTGCATGTGAATGAATGGATGGATGTGGATAGATGTGCATGTGAATGAATGGATGGATGTGGATACTGAAAACGGAATCGTTCTCTAGGATAGCTTGTGGAATACTTGAGAAATTCAACACATAAATTCAACCATGAAAACACATGCTTTGCAGGTTTCAACAAAATCAAATAAATTTAACAAAAGCATAGCAAACATAATACTTAGCTCCAAGACAAACATGATGGGTGCAATCTTCCCCCCCCTTGTGCGTGGCCTTCCCCACACAAGAGTATTTTTATTAGCTTTCATCACCTCTCCCAGAATATCTCCACACTTCCTAAATCTTCTCATGCTACCCTTTATTCTCTCCCAGTAGATTCTTCTCACCTTTTCACAGGTTCTCTCACATTTACACATTCTCTTCATCTTCTATTCTCTATAACCATAACATAAAGAAATAAGTCCTATAAACAACTCGCGGCATATTACCCATAAGTTTCACTAATCCATCTAGTCGCGTAAGGGCAGAAGCTATCACCTAGGCGGGTCATCAACGTCTATAGCACGAGTAGTTGAGCTTGATATCACCTATAAACATAAAGAAATAAGTCCTATAAACAACTCGTGGCATATCACCCATAAGTTTCACTAATCCATCTAGTCGCGTAAGGGCAGAAGCTATCACCCAGGCGGGTCATCAACGTCTATAGCACGAGTAGTTGAGCTTGATATCTCAACATGAAGTTGCATTGAGTTTCCCCTGTCACCATGTCTACCTCTTTCTTCCCAGTTTCTTCTTGTTGTTGCAGTAGTGGAGGAAGGTGGTTTCTAGGACTTGAGTGGCAACACAAATAGGAGCATCATGTGCATGCCCTCATAAAACTAAGTAGCAATGCCCTTTGTGGTATTTATGCTGGGGACACCTAGCCACATGGCTACATGGCCTTTGTGAATGTGCGAGACCACATGTTATTTTATTTTTAATAATATTTATTTTCTTTAAAAATATCACTCATCTTTTTTTTCTTTTTCTTTTTTTTAAGTAGCCTAGCAGAAACAAGCACCAGAGTACCAACTCCACAAGAGGTGGATTCTTTAGATGATAAAGAAGAGAAGCCTGGAACACCTCATATACAGGGGTCATATCCGAAATGAGTGAAGCAACTCTTGGATGGGAAAGCTCCATCGAAAATCATAGAAGAGCCACACAGCTGTTCGTAGATCCAAGAGAATAGAGGAGCAAAATAGGGCCTCCACTCACATTTGTTGAGAAAAACAATGTATGAGGATACAACATGAATAGAGCAAGGGGAGGAGCATGCACATTAGAAAAGGATAGACTAAGGGTACATTAAAAAGGTTAATTTATTTGGTCATTTATAAAAGGTAAAGTCAAAGGTCAAAAAAGTAGCACATGGAAAGTGCAAGGGAGAACATGTAGTGTGAGCATTTATGGACACATGGTTGGCACTAGGGTGCACACATCTTGTGAATTGGGAGCTCCATGAGAGCTGTATAAGCATGTACTTGGATCAAACTAATGTAATGAGATTACGGTATTGTAAATCTTAAATCTTGATTATTAATTATTATTAAGATTAATCCCTTTTTACTATTACTATCTCTCTACAATGAAGGCTATCATCAACTTTAATCCTCCTTAGCCATGTGATTTCTCAACATGGTATCAGAGCCTAGAGCCTACTGGGCTAGCTACTAGTGCTTATCCTTGACTAAAAGGTGATTAGGGTATAGTGAGGTTGGCATCATCATCTTATGAGGCAATGGCTGGCTAGCTTGTCGGCTTAACAACACAAAGGTGAAGTTGTGGGTATTGTAGAGGGCCAACAAAACAAGTGAAGGTGGCCATAATAGCTAACTTTTTCTTTTGAGTGGAGAAGCAAAGCCAGGCGGCCTTATCTTGGAGTCAACAGCGAGCAGCTCAACCTGGCAAGGAGGTGTGACGTGGTGTGTCTCTCCAGCAGCACAAAGAGGTGACGAAGCTACAAAAGTAACGTGGCATAACAGTCGTAGAAAAGAGGAGAGAGCAACGGGCAGCTAGAGAAAGCACTGCACGGCACAGTTTGCAAGTAAACACAAGTGCAAGCATTGTGAGCAGAGAAGAACGCAGAGTGTGGGCAGCACGGCTTACAGAGTAATCATGCAGAGCGCAGGCAGCACGATCTGAACCTAAGAAAGAAAGCAGGGATTTTTTTTGTGTGGTGGTGGATAACCTTTCTTTTTGTGTGGTGGATAACCTTTCTTTTTTTGTGTGGTGGATCACCCGAGATAGGAGGATCCATACGAGACTCCTCCGCTGTTTCAGCACTCGACTCATTGCGGTGGTCATGGGGGATGCCTAATTCGTGGCTCTTGCCCGATGGTACGTGGCCCTTGCCCGACTATGATAATTGGCTAATTGTTGGAAGGGGAAATCGGCTCCACCCACTTGAGTGGGCCCCAGGTGTGTACAAAAAAAAAAGCTTTCTTTTTTTAAGAGGCGATAAGCTTTTAAAGTTCATACCCGGTGTAAAAAGGCTTTCATAAGAAGGTGTTCACGTGGGGGGGGGGCAAGTTTATATGCATCATTATTTAAGTGTTTTCGTACTTCAAATGCCATTTACTTAATTTTGGGTTTTCATGATAAATCACTTGCAATAATCATCCTCATTCAAATCACTCTTGTATTGAGATTAGACACTGACCTTAATTAGTACTCAAGTGTTAAGACCTTCTCAACCCAAAAATGACTACTTCATTTGTGCTTAAAAAATTCAAAGGGGAGTCCTTCCACACATGGCAAGTTAAAATAAAATTTATGCTAATGAAGAATGGGTTGTGGGGCATTGTAAATGGAAGGGAAAAATGTCCAGAGGATGAAGGGGATAAAAAGAACAAATGGTTAAGCCGGGATGACAAGGGATTAGCTATCATTGCATTAGGATTAGGAGATGGATTTATCCATCACATTGTATCACATAATATATCTAAGGGTGCTTGGGATGATCTAGAGAAATTGTTTGGGGCAAAGTAAATGAATTCAAAAATAAGCTTGAAAATACAATTCTTTGGCTTGGACATTAAAGATAGTGACTCACTTTCAGCACACCTTAACAAAATAAAAAGTATAACTCAACAATTGGCTGGCATTGGGGCACCAGTAGAAGAAGAGGATGCCATAGCCATATTGTTAAAAAAGATGACACTTGAGGATTATGGGCCCTTAGTGGCTACCTTGAAGAACCTCCCAGATCCAACCATTGCAAGAGTGGAAGCAACACTCATAGAAGAAGAGTAGCAAATTCGAGGGAAGACGGTTCAAGCCACATCGAGTGAGGAGAAAGCACTCTTCTTAAGAGGACCAGGATCGAGGACCAGAGAAGGACCAAGGAAAAAGATAACATGTCATCATTGTGGCGAGATTGGTCACATAGCAAAGGAATGCTGGCATAAAAAGAGAGCCAAAGTCGCCAATGTAATGTCAAAGAAGGAAGACAGTGGTAAGACATCACAAAATGGAGGCAACACCGATCATCTCTTCTAGATAATATGAGGAGCGTGGCTCCTGACTCCTAGTTGTAACCCTACTCTCCTAGTGTGTAAAGTGTCAAGACAAAGCTAACATTGTAGCTCATAGAGCAACTTAGAAAGACAGCTCCAACCATATGAGTATGGAGTGTAGGTCAAGTCAATATATGTTAGATGTTAGACCCTCATCATATTGAGGGTAGGTGTCGAGAAAAACAATGTATGGGGGTGCAACATGAATAGAGCAAGGGGAGGAGCATGCACATTAGAAAAGGATAGACTAAGGGTACATTAGCAAAGGTTGATTTTTTGGTCATTTGTAAAAGGTGAAGTCAAAGGTAAAAAAGGTAGCATATGGAAAGTGCAAAGAAGCACATGTAGTGTGAGCATTTATGGACACATGGTTGGCACATGGGTGCACACATCTTGTGAGTTGGGAGCTCCATGAGAGTTATATAAACATATACTTAGATCAAGCTAACGTAATGAGATTAGGATATTGTGAATCTTAAATCTTGATTATTAAGATTAATCCCTTTTTACTTTTGCTATCTCTTTACAATGAAGGCCATCATCAACTTCAATCCTCCTTATCCATGTGACTTCTCAACAACATTATCAATATGGCCTTAATGGTTGAGATGATGAAAGTATAGGAGCAAGCCATCTTGGAGGAAGAATTAGCAGATCCAAATTGGAGGGGGGCCACGAAGTCAAATTATGACTCAATTTTGAGAAACCTTACTTGGGATCTTGTGGATGGTTCTACAAAACAGAAGGTTATTGGCACCAAGTGGGTTTGGAAGGCCCAGTACAAGTTTGATGGTATATAAGTACAAGGCAAGGCTTGTGAAAAAGGGTTTTGCAAAGTTCAAAGGTTTTCACAAGACATTTTTCCCCATAATTAGATTGACCACTATTCGTATAGTACTTGCCTTGGCCCGCTAATGGGAAGTGGCCAGTATTGTAAATGGATGTGAAGTTAGCATTTCTGAATGGCCATCTCAAGGAGGAGGTTTAGCCACCCGGGTTTGACATGCTTAGTTCATAAAACAAAGTGTGTAGACTCCAGAAGGCACAGTACAAGCTGAAAAACATGCCCCTTGGGCATTGTACCAGCGTGGATAGTTGCTTTCTTTGCAAGTACTGATCTTTCTAAATTCCCATCAGATGCAAATTTGTATATTTTCTCTGAGCAAGGCAGGTACCTGATCATTGTCCTATATGTGGACGGCCTTATTATGATGAGGAACCATGAAGAGAAGATCTGGCAGAGACACAAGAGATATTGAGTTCAGAGTTTGATATGATAGACCTTGGGCTTATGCATTTCTGTTTGGGGATAGAGATTTAGTAAGAGTCAGATGGAATCTTCATTTCTTATACATGAGAAATTTTGAAGGCATTTGGTATGGCTGAACGTAATTCAATGGCCCACACCCATGGAGGTTTATGTGAAGACTTCTATTGAAGATGCTTCTCTACTGGTCGATATAAAGGAGTACACAAGAAGTTGGTGGGGAGTTTGATCTTTTTATGTAATACACAACCTGACATCATCTTTGTAGTTGGTATCCTTAGCAGGTTCTCAAATGAGCCCATAATCATCGAGTTCATTGTGTTCAAGAACTCTTGTAAGCAAGACATCCTCAATCTAGAGTCTGTCTAGATCACCATCAAAGCTTCTTACTCAGAGCACACGGGTGGGCGGACGCTATTAGTTTGTAATCAAGTTTTTTCAAGTAGTAATATTGTTTACTCTCCACTTATTTATGCAATTTAGTGATTTGTATTGTGTTGATTGAGCTTCCACAATTATGTATTCTTATAGCTTAATGGTCGCATGAATTCTACCTTTCTTATCTTCTTCCAAGTTGGCAATAGTGATAGCTTTGACAATAGCATAGCTGGCTAAGCTAGAAAATTCCTTCTCTGATTTCTCTAATTTTGAAGGGAAGATCCTTGGTAGCTTTAGGTCGGAGCAAGAGGTCTCTGGTTGATTTGGACAATCGTCATCAACCTTTGAAAGTGAGGTCCCACAACACTTTATATTGGGTAAGTCATAATTAGGATATTGGGACATCCACTCATAATGTGCCCTAGCTTACTAATATATGTAACATCTTTTCTCCCTTGTGAGCTGTTGGATACTTGGGAGCTTCCTCTTCTTGGCTCCATATTTTTAAAATCTTGGTTCAAATTTTGAGGGCATCCTTCTAGACTAAGATTTTTCCTTCGAAAAAACCTTGGCGAAGTCTTCCACCATACGCTCTCCTTCTCTTATAGAGTATGGCTTAATATTCAACTAGGTTATCTATAAGCGAGTCCAGCACCCTAACTGTGCATTTGTGTGCTAGGCCACAATAAACTGGTTTTTCGGTTGAGTTGTTTATGCTCTCGAGTGTGGTTGAGGCAAGAGCACTCTTGTATTCAACACATGAGAATGAGGGTTTTAGGGTTACATTTGACTCTTATAGGTGACTTGGCCGTTCACACATGGGCGCCCATACATAGCCGGCCGATCCTAACCCTTACCCTGCTGATATTCAAGGTGCGCCTCTCATCGGCGATCACCCAATCCCTTTATCCTTAACATATGGTGCCGACAAGCCCAGCCCATGACTCAGAATATTTAAATTAATGACGTAAAACATAGTACGTCTCAATGTCTGTCATGGGTTAACATGCCCCCTTCCTGATATAGATTCCGTCCTCGGAAGCTATGGTATGGTAAGCTCGATAGGGTTGTTGTGGTGGACCATCTGCAAAACAGGGAAGTAGAGTGAAAGTATGCTGGAATTCAAAAGATATAAAGTGTATAAATTCAAGCATGTTAGACCACAATGGATGTTGCTATGAGAACTTAGTTTAAGGGTCACATCAATGAGCTAGTGTAGCAAGTTAACAGAAGTTTAAAATTATTGAAAGTAAATCAAGAGTTAGCAAGGTGTCAAAGGTTAATCAAGGTTTATAACTGGCTTAAGTCAAAGAAAATAACCAAGCTTAATAAATAAACAGATGACCACACTGTGTCTACTCTAAGAACAAGTTAATACCACGAGCCTAGGGACACAATAAACATCAAAGTTACAAGAGCCTTTTGCCTTTATTTCTTTACGCACGTGACAATTTTTATACACAATGGCGACTTTCCTAAGGCAAAACTAACATCGATCCTGGTACCATGTTTAACACAAGGCATTATCCAGGAATCTATTAGCTCACTTTATGCAAGGCTACCCCCTATCAACCAAGGCATCGGTGTGGAGTAGAATACTCCTCGCCTACCAAGTATCAATAAGGCGATAGGCCAACATTAAAGCACATCATAGACTTGTATTGCCATTTATTATAGGCTCTTTTTTTTAATAATTTCTTTTGATCTTCGCTCCTGAACTATAATTTGTCTTACATCCTTTCGACAAAGGGGTAAAAGCTATGTCCTAGAGGTCAACACACACATGGCCAGGTGTCAAACATTAAGATGGTTTGACCCTAGACCTAAGACAATCGTATTCCAAGGTTAACTAAAGACGTCATGCATTCTCAGGAATATATCCAATAATGTTAAGCTCATTAATGATTTACACTAGCACGTCAAGCAACTTCACAAACTAAGTATTACATTGACAATTTCCATGTGGTCATGCATTATAGTTCATGCAATTAATTGAACAGAAAAAACAAAAGAGAGTGGGTATGGAAGAATTACACCTATATTTTGGAGATCTCCTTGATGCGATGAGAGAAATGCCCGCAATTTGATGAGATATTTATGTATGAGCGTTGCGGCTATCTCAGGACTTGAAGGCGAACCCACCTCAAACTTTTCAACTTGTACCATCAACTAACAAGCACTATACCTCGAGAGGCACATCAGTGTGAAAAATTAAAGACTTGTTTAAGGAATCCAAACTAGAAAAAACTTGAAAACACTAACCTACCTACCAGTCACCGCACTACTACTGAGGATACGGTAAGAGGATGTTGTAGAGTCCTGGCTCTAGCCCTAAGGCTAAGCCTCTATCCGCATCATCCAAATAAATAAAGTCAACCTCAGTAGTGCCATGAGTTTCATCCGTCCATTCATCATTGTCAGATATTTCCTTTTCATTTTCCCATCCACATAAACTCATCAAGAATGTAACCATGCGAGGATAGTCATCTTGTGGAAAAGGAAAGCATTGGGCTATCGGGGATATTTCCTCTACGGAGTAGGGGTCAGTCAATCATGGTCAATAGGCGAATTAGCCATTCTAATTCCTCAACATTTTCCTCTCTGGCTAGTACATCTATATGATCCCATTCAATTTCAATTACAGGATAGCACATGTGAAATATCTGAGAAAGGTACAGATGATACCTCTCACCAAAGGTGGGAGTGGATGAAGTGTATGATGATCGTGCATCTGCCATATCTGCAAACACAGATATAGCATCAGTAGGTTTGTGACAGGTCAATCTAGTTCTTGATTGTATACGGATATTTGTCCTCTTTTTGTGCTCTTGCTCTTTTTACTATTGTTTGTTTTTCTTTTCTTTGTTTTTTTTTTAATGTATGAAGCTATATATATACATCCCCTTGAATTTGGCAATTACATGGTCAGGGGAGAAGGTTAAGGAAGAAGCATTAGAATGTCGAGCATGAGTACATGCTCCCCCTTTCCTTGGGTAGATCATATTATTTGCAATGATGTTGCAGCCTCTTGGAACCAATTTGTCCAGCGGGTCATAGGTTGTGATGTGGGCAGATAGCTTTTTATGACCCTTGTGGCCACATCCAATTACAGAGATGGTAGTGTACGCTCCCATTGACAAATGGAGGAAATGGTTTCCAACGATACTATTACAAGGGGAGACGTAGACTCATCGGTTTTTTGTTGGGTGTTGACAAGGGTAGGTGTAGAGCATGTAGAAACTTCTATATGAGTGTGTGCCTGGCATGAGGATCTAGAAGCTTCATGTGGCTCCCCCCTTCCTGAGCTAGGTGGTAATGATCTATATCGTTTGGGAATCCAAACTAACTCTGGAAGAAGTGGTGCAGAGCACTCTGTTACCTTCCCCTTACCACGGTCTTGAATTGTCATTGGGGTGGCAACAATTGGTTTGCAAGGTTTTACCGGTGATGTAGAGGGATTCAGCTTATGTTTAGGGACCCAAATCCAGTCATTCCCCTCGTAGTACCCTTGGGCTACTAATAATTTTTTAGGGATCCATCGCGATGTTACATTGCCCTTTCTCGAGTGGTTAGCTGCTTTCCTTTTACGAGGCTTCTTGGTGGCTGAACGAGATTGAGCAGGGGAAGTAGCTGTTAACGAAGCTTTTGGGACCCATTTGTATATACTCTTTGGCATAGTAAGTGGAATTTTAGAGACCACCTTGCCTGTTTCCACTCTTGGCGTTGAAGCGTTAGAGGGATGGCAAACAATCAAAGATGGTTTTACCACTGGACTTTGTGATTTTTCATTATCTAATATTTGAGTGGATGACTTAGGTGCAGGATTTTGAGCGGTTAGACCTAGTGTTGGTTCTTGCATTGTGACTTGTCTAGTTGCCCAATCGATATTGCACTTGGTAGCCATCATCCATTTGCGCCCTAAGTTAACAGTCCCTTCCATGGTACCCACAGGCATAACCAAAAAACTTTGAATTACGGTCCCCTTGTCATAGGCAACCGGAGTGTGCAGAATTCCTGAGACAGGGGTTTTCTTCTTGTTGATTCCTTGAACTTGGATAGCACTCTTGGATAAAGGTGGTTTTCCAAGTTGACACCACACGCCATATGATAGCAAATTGTGTTGAGCTCTTGTATCTAATAATGCATTATATAGCACCTCCCCGTAAGGACTCTGTAACTCAATTGGGTATCTTAGAGGTGGGTCAGATTCCAGTGAATCGTCCTCTGCCTCCTCGAAAAATACTTGCGTAATTTCCAAGTTGGCTTCTCGTTGGCGCCTAGCACGCTGTTGACGTTCTTTGGCTTCAACTCTCGCTTGTATTTTCTTAAGCTCAGCTTGTTCTTTAGCTGCCTTCTTTTGATGGATTGCATATAACTCCTCTTGGCTTAGGGGGTCATAGTATCTTTTGAATTTACTCCCATTAAGGAATCCAATGGTTTCAACTCCGTCGAGAGTCTCCACTCTGATGGTACCTTGTGGGGTAATTTCACATACTCTATACGGTCCCTTACCAGCATATTTGAGCTTTTTCTTTTCGTTTCGTACTCCATACATCAGGACTTTATCCCCAACCTTGATGTCTTTGTCCTTTTCAGGTGGCGATCAAACCATTTTTTCCTTCTATCCTTCTCCACAAGTGCATTGTACACAGCCAATTGTCTTTCTTCATTTAGTCGCTCAAGGATATACAGTCGCTCTACTAAGGGATTACCATCCCAACCCTCTTGAGTAGCAACACGAAGACTAGGAATGACAAATTCCCATGGCATGACTGCTTCTTGGCCATATACCATTTTGAATGGTGTGCAATTAATAGTGTGCAATTAATAGTGTGCAATTAATAGCCACTTTGTACGTAGTACGATAGGCCCATAAAGCTGTCATAAGCTTTAGATCCCAATTCGTGCGATGAGCTTCAACTGTCTTTGTCAAAACAAAGATTAATGTCTTGTTTGTACTCTCGGCTTGGCCATTCGCTTGCGGATAATAAGGAGTAGATTTATGATGGGATACCATGAAATTTATTGTGAGCTCCTTAATCACTTCATTTATAAAATGCGTACCATTGTCGCTCACAAGTTCAAAAGGACAACCAAATCGTGTGATTATATTTTCAAAGAGGAACTTGGCTGTTGTCCTTGCATCTGCCTTACGTGTCGCTTTCGCTTCAGCCCATTTGGTCATATAGTCAGTGGCCACAATAATATAGCGAGATTGTGTGTTTCGGGCCGCTGGGCTAATTGGACCTACAAAGTCTAAACCCCACTTTTCAAATGGTTGGTTTACTTTGATTGGATGTAGGAGCATCTAATCTTTCCGGTGGGGTTTCTTGTATCGTTGGCATTCATCGCAACCCTTTATCACAAAGAGTGATGCATCTTGGAACATAGTGGGCCACCAATACCCTGATTGTAAGATCTTTCGCGCAGTTAAGTCTCCTGAGAAGTGACCACCGGCTACGCCCATATGTGCCTCTTGCAAAATGTATAGATACTCATCCTCTCGGGCACAATGCCTAAGAACGTCATCCTTTCCTCTTTTATAAAGAGTCCCGGCTATCAGGCAATAGGGTTCGCATTCTTTGATTAGCTTTCAAGCTAGATCTTTACGAAGCTCCTTGGGTGGAAAGCCATTAACCAAAAAGTTAACAATCTTCTCACTCCATTCAGGCATTGTCTCCACCATGAACAGGGAAGTGTCAGGTAAGTCATCATCAACCCCTGTAGGAGCCTCACCATTAGGTATGCGAGACAAATGATCAGCCATAACATGTTTTTTGCCAGGTCTCACAACAACAGTGAAATCAAACTCAAGAAGAATCAATAGCCATCGTGTGATTCTTCCTGTGGAGCATGGTTTGTTTACTAGATACAACAATGCTTGATGATCCACATAGAAAACAAACTTGGTGGCAAGGAGGTAATAACAAAATTTCCTTACTGCATATATCATTGCCAACCCTTCTCGCTCCGTAGTGGTGTAGTTCATCTCAGCATCGTTCAACTGGCGACTGGCAAAGCTAATGGGGTAGTCTAGCTTGTGTTCTCCAGGTTGAGTTAACACACACCCAATAGCAAAGTTTGATGCATCAATATGCACATGGAAGAGTAAATCCCAGTTAGGCATTCTCAAGATTGGAGCACTCGCCAAGGCCTTCTTTAATAGCTCATAGGCACGGTCACATTCTTCGGTCCAAATAAACTCGATGAGAAGCTTATACAATGGTCGAGCTATCTCGGCGAAGAAGAGAATAAACCTTCGATAATAACCAACGTGGCCCATAAAGCGTTGGACTCCCTTGTAGTTGGTGGGTGGTGGCAATTCCAGAATGACCTTGATTTTACTCTCGTCCATGGAAATCCCATTTTTGGACACTATATGCCCTAAGATAACTCCGTGTTTAACCCAGAATTGGCATTTGAAAGGATTCAAGGAGATGCGATATAATCTACACCTTTCAAATATTTTTCGTAAACACATCAAGTGCGCGTCCCAAGAGGAATGAACACAAAGATCATCTAAGAAAGCTTCACAAAAGTCTCTTAGATATTCCTTAAAGGTCGTGTTTATCAATCGTTGGAATGTTGCAGGTGCATTGGTCAAGCCAAAAGCCATGACGCGAAAGGCAAACACTCCAAACTCCGTGATAAATGCTGTTTTAGCTTGGTCCTCGACTGCAATTGTGATCTGATTGTAACCCGAGTACCCATCTAAAAAGCTATATGCCTCCTTGCCTGCCACTCTTTCAAGCATATGTTCAGAATATGGCAAGGGGTAATGATCCCTTCTGGTGGCTGCATTAACCTTTTTGAGATCAACGCACACCCTGAGTTTCCCATTCTTCTTTGGTACGATGACTATCGGAGAAACCCATTCTGAGTGCTTAATAGGGTATATGAATCCACACTTTACAAGCTTTTCAATTTCCTCTTGTATAATCTTTGCATACTTAAGATTCATTGGGTAGGGACATTGCTGGACTGGTTTAGCAGTGCTAATCATTGGAATCGTGTGTTGCACCACCGAGGGTGGAACACCCTTCATATCATGATATGTCCAAGCAAATATGTCCTTGAATTCTTTAAGAAGCTTCGTAAGTACAGCTTCTTCCGCCTTGGTGAGGTCTTGAGTAATAAAAACTGGTTTAGACTCCTCACCCGGATCTGCTAAGTCTATCTCCTTAACTACTGCAGGGCCATCATAGACACCGCTAGTCCCATTGGTAGGCGTTCGTTGGGCCTTTGTGTAGACCACTTTACGTTCCCTTGTGGTGGTAAATGATTTGAAATGCTCGGGTACAGGGTGTAAGTCTACTGGTTCTTGTTGTGCCAGGCTTTTTTCTTTCAATTCCGCTTCCTTTTGTTGCTGAGCCAACTCTTGGTTTTGCCGCCTTCTTGCAGTACGACTTAGTTTTGGCTTCTCTTCGATTTCTAATTGGGCGACGTCATGAGGTTGCGGAATACACCACATGACACTTTGGAGGTATTGTCCCCAATTATTCGCTAACTTCCGCGATGAGCATCAATGGCTCCTACATAACTGAGCCATTCTGCAGTGGATCTTTCCTTGTTTATTGCAGTGCGTACATTAGCTCAATAGTGTTGGCGCTTATGTCTCGTTTTCTTCTTACCAAGTTTTTGATTTTTGTTTCTATCAAATTCGGACTCACTTGGTTGATCTTCACGTTCGGATGAACTGTAGGAGGTCACTGTCCTAGGCCTTGAGCACCTTGCTTCCACATTTGGGTGAATATTTGATTCATCCCCCCAGGCTCAAAGTCAGTTTGTTCTTGAGATTCATACTCAGAGTTACATTGGTCAGAGTCTTCGCTACTGTCAGTTGAGTTTGCCACTTTCTTGCCATCAGGAGTCAAGTGCATAACACCTATCATGTTTATTGGCACTAACGGTGGCATATCTTGCCCCTCAGGTGTTACCCAACTTGTGCCTCTATTTCCCCATGTGTCTATGGTTGCCGCTAGGTGTACCCAATCCACGTTATCCGACTCAGTCATACCCGGTAGGACATCCATATAAGGAGAATCTTTCCCATCATCAGTCTCTTTTTTGCATGTATAGCAATACCTTAATGGGGCGGAGTGAATAGTGGTATCCGATCGATTATCGATGATAACCTTGCTTCCTAAAGGATTTGCACGACCATTCTCAAGATCAACTCGAATGACAGAGTCCTGGAATTGTAGGTAGACATGGTTTTTCGACCAATCATGCACCATTTGTGCTTCCCTCATGAAAGGACGTCCTAAGATCATTTGATATGACATAGGATGCTTGGAGAAATCCATTACAATGAAGGTATGTTTTACCTTGTATCCCAGAACCTTGATCTTAAGGTCCCTTAACATCCCAATAGGTTTAGCAATAGTTCCATTTGCCATCTTAACCACTATGTTTGTGACTTCGAGGTGAGGTCTCCCCATAGATTCCCAACAGTTTTTAGTCACAATGCTCACTCCAGCACCACCATCAAGGATTCCCTTTAGAGTTAATCCCTTGGTAGTAATGGGGAGGGTGGCATTAGATTTGTCACCTTCAAAATACTGTCCCAACTTGTTCACAGGTATTTCAACGACCGAGTCTTCATCTGGGTTGGGTTGTAGATCCCAATGTTCCCCTTCATCTTGAAGCGTGCCGGGTCTATCCATATTTGCAAATTGTGGTAGCCCCGCCTTTAGTTCTCCATTGAGAAATGCCCAAAGAGCTAAGAATAGCTCAGGATCTCCGTATAATTTGGATATGATCGTGGTTCTGATTTCAGAGGACATGAAATCCATTAGCTTAGACACATTCAACGGTACTTTTCGAGACATCGCCCCTTGACTAGGGAATGGTGAAGATGGAATCACTTCCTCTTCGATGGGGTCAGGCATTCCCTCACTAAACATTCTTTCAAGCAAAAAGGGTGTTTGCCCACTTCCTGATGTCCTATCCTCACTTTCTTCCCGAATGATACTAGGTATAGCTAACGGTTTATGGTTCCTATGAGGCTGAACTTGCATAGGAAACACTGTGTCTGGAATTTTGATTTTTCTCGGGTTTGACTCCAGTTCTCTTTGTGTTTCTTCCACCAAACCCCTTAAGTGTTGCACTTGTTCAATCTCCCAAACGGGGTTTGGGTAAGTTCCAATCTTTTTCTTGAGGGTTTTTGGCCCACGTGGCTTGTCTTGGGGAGTCTCAGTCAGTTTGGGTGGTCGAGAGGGCATTAACTGACTTGGTTGTGGGGCCGAGGAAGTTTCTTTCTGTTTCCCCTTATTTATGTACTTGCTTGATTCTCCCTCGTTGAGCTCCCGAGTGGGGTCCTCCCTTAAGGTAGTGGCTTTGGTCCCCATGGTTTCTATTGAATCAGAATCATCTTCAGGATCATTCATATACACGGGGTCGTCTCCTGTCCCTATGTTAATCTTTGAACTAGGCTTGGAGCTCGTAGGGCCCTCATTAAACGAAGTGGGTAGAATATCCACATGGACACTCTTTGGGAGGGTAGGGTCTACATAAGATGTGAATGGTGAATCTACTACCCCTCCTTCCTCATTTACTTCGCTTGTCGCATGTTCAGAGCGTGTAGCTCTACTAAAGGTCTCTATTAGACGACTAAACATGCTAGATCCGGGTTGTGGGGCCCAAACTGGCATGTTTTGGCTTATCTCCTCAGGGTTCTTGGTAGGGTGCCCTTCCATGGCTTCTAAGTCAGAGGACGAGTCACTATCCACTATTCGTGGATCTTGGGTTGCACTTCCTTGGGTTCCAGCCGAAGGCCAAGATGCTAACGTGGAGGGATGGTGTGAGCCTGCATAGACTGAAACGCTTTCTAGTGGTTCAGGCTCTAGCACCCGACCAGAACGTAGATGCATGTGACGTGGGTACCCTACGTGCATTGGTAACTACCCTTGAAGCCCACACAAGTGGTTTCTTGGGTATTTCGCACCCCGTTTTTACTTGTTTTTAGATTGTTTTTAACTCGTTTTTGACCCCCTTACTTACGATCGAACCTGAACTAGGACCTGTGATAGCTCGAAACGAGCGTATCTTTTAAAGGATCCTAGCGTGCTTTACAGCACCGTGTTTGCCTATCCGCCGAAGCTCTCGTGGTCCTTAAAACAGTCCGTTTCCCTATGGGGGAAGGGGCAAAAGCGTATTTGCTTGTGGAGGAAAGGGTGAGGGCTTTATCCCACATGCTCACTTTACTCCTTGGGGAGTGGGCTACATATAGGGCACAACTTCCCATAAGCTCTCACTTGAAAGAAAGCTATGGAGGCTCACTCTCCTATATATATATATATCAAAAGACCGAGGCCGAGGCCGGGGTCGGGGTCAATTGGGGGTTTTTCTTTTCAAAAAATTTTTCTCCAATTAAAAAATCTTTCCTCTCCACGTTTGGTTTTTTCTTTAGAAATAAAATTTATTTTTTATTTTTTTATTTTTTGAAATTAATTTTTTCTTTTTTTTTTAGATAAGTTTTCTAGGGTTTCTTTCTAGAGTTCAGCCTTGGCCGCGGCGCAGTTCGCACACAGCACAGGTTTGAACAAACACACAGTCGCTTTCTTACAGTGTAAATTAAACTTCACGTAGCAGCCCGAGCTGCAAACTGGAGCTTGGTGCAGGGCAACTCCCCGGCAGCGGCGCCAAAAATGTGTGCTTTTGCCGCACAGGTCATAGCTGGGGACTTGCCGAACACCGTATGCGAGCCACGAATGGCTGCAAGCATACAACCAAGAAAGCAAGCTCAAACAGAATGCAAGGGTGTGTCACTCACCGCTCTAACCGCCGCCGTGAAGGATTCCCGCGTCGCAGCCGTGAAGGAGGAGCCGCCGTCGCCGCTCTACCGCCTCGCCGCCGCCGTGCCGCTACACAGTGCTCGATCGCTCTCTCACTCTCTCTCTCTCACACACACACACACGCAAGAGAAGGAAACCAAGAGGATAAGGCAAGAGCACTCTTGTATTCAACACATGAGAATGAGGGTTTTAGGGTTACATTTGACTCTTATAGGTGACTTGGCCATTCACACATGGGCGCCCATACATGGCCGGCCGATCCTAACCCTTACCCTGTTGATATTCAAGGTGCGCCTCTCATCGGCGATCACCCAATCCCTTTATCCTTAACATATGGTGCCGACAAGCCCGGCCCATGACTCAGAATATTTAAATTAATGACGTAAAACATAGTACGTCTCAATGTCCGTCATGGGTTAACAAAACTCCATGACATTGGGTTATTTCCTACGTTCTTTGTATGGCTTTCAAGGAAGAGCTTGAGCTCCTTAAGCAAACACACACATACAAGAGAGAAAGACACAAGAGAGAGATGGATGGCTGAATTTTCTCAGCAACATGGTATCATCCATACATGGACTGAATCACATTAGATTAGCATAAGCTTGATGATATGCATCGATAGATCTACCATCCTAGATGATTACAAGAACTCATTCATCTTGTCCTCTTCATATCCTGGTGGGCAATACCTTCGGTTAAATCATCCCATTTTAGTTAATCTAGATTTAGACGGCCTCAACATGAATCTTCCAACTTGAGCCGGACCGGCAATCTTAAGATGGGCCAAAGCCATCTTACTGCGTTCATTGTAGTCGGCAATATAAAAATATTCATCCATTGTATCTATCCAAATATGAATAATTTTGGCCACATTACTTCCTTCGCCAATGATTAGATCCAAGGTGAGATTTGTGCAAGGATTCATAGATATCGCTATCAAGTTAAAGATTTGAGCAATGGTGATACTAAAAAGGTGTCAGAGTTTGACTCGATTTTGGAAACTACACTTGGGATCTTGTGGATCATCCTACAAAACGGAAGGTTATTCGCACCAAGTGGGTTTGGAAGGCCAAGTAAAAGTCTGATGGTACATTGGGTAAGTATAAGAAGGCAAGGCTCCTGGCAAAGGTTTTCGATAGGTTCAAGGGTTCAACATTTAGGAGACATTTTCCCACCAGATTCACCACTAGTACTTGTTGCCTTGGCTGCTCATGGTGGGAAGTGGCCAATATTGCAAATAGATGTGAAGTCGGCATTTCTGAATGGCCATCTCAAGGAGGAGGTTTATGTGTGATAGCCATCTGGGTTTAAGATACCTGGTTCAGAAAAACAAAGTGTGAAGACTCTGAAAGGCATTGTATGAAACAGGCCCCTCCACCCAGCATGGTACCTATGGTGGATAGATGCTTTCTTTGTAAGTATTGGTCTTTCTAAATGCCCCCATCAGATGCAAATTTGTATATATTCTATGAGTAGGGTAGGTATATGATCATTGTCCTGTATGTGGATGACCTCATTATGACGAGGAACCATGAAGAGAAGATTCGGCATACACACAATGAGTTGAAAGTTTGATATGATAGACCTTGGGCTTATGCATCTCTATTTGGGAATAGAGGCCTGGCAAGAGTCAGATCGAATCTTCATTTCTCAACAAAATTATGCAAGAGAAATTCTAAAGGCATTTGGCATGGTTGTAAATACAAATCAATGGTTGCTCCCATAGAGGTGGATGCGAAGCTTTCTGTTGAAGATGCTTCTCCACGGGTGGATATGAAGGAGTACATGAAGTTGGTGGATATGAAGGAGTACATGAAGTTGGTGGGGAGCGTTTGATCTTCCTATGCAATACACGACCTGACATTAAATTTGTAGTTGATATCCTTATTAGGTTTTCAAATCAATCCCAAGAGAACATGATCGTGGTTACGTGAAGTTCATACTTCATAGTTCATAGTTCATAGTACATGATCATGGTGTGGGTAGGGTCCAACGATCGACCTACCATATGGGGTACTATATATGGGAGGATTGATCGACCTACCATATGGGGTACTATATATGGGAGGATTTGTGGAACTCTATGATCAACCTACCATATGGGGTACTATCATCATCAAGTTCATTGTGTTCAAGCACTCTTGTAAGAAAGACATCGTTAGTCTTAAGGCTACCTAGATCACTAGGAAAGCTCCTTCCCTAAAGCATACGAGTGGATGCACGCCATCAGTTTATAATTAAGTTTTTACAAGCAATAATATTGTTTACTCTTCACTTCTTTATGTAATTCAATGCTTTGTATTGTGTTGTTGATACAGCTTCCAATTCTATGTGTTCTTACAATCTAAAGGCCAATTTGACAAAATTAATCCTAAGACTAAAGGATTAAATAATCTTATTTATCGTAATTTTATAGAATTTAATAAATAATAAAGTAGGAGAGTAATCATGATGGAAATTCAAATTTGAAATAAGACTAGCGACACAAGTACAATTTGTACCTCATATGAGAAGAATCTTGCATCCTCTTGTACTCTTCAAATAGTGTTGACTCCACCACACTATCTAGCTTTGGTTTTGGCAAGTTCAATCCACAAACATAATGAGGCATTCTACACTAAGAAAACGTTCTTCAACAACAAAGGTTCCTCTAACAAAAACCATAAGCAGAGCAAGATCAACTCAAAGAAGAAGTCTTGTGGATTTTGTGGTAAAACCAAGCATACCAAAGATAACTGCTTCCTAAAGAACAAAGTCAAAGCTCCCCTTATAGGAGAATAAGAAGGAAGAAAACTTTATTCAAAAATTAAAATATAAATATGACTAACCTTGAATAGGGATAATTTGGTGTAGTACAGCAGCCAAGTTGGGATGGAGGAGAGCCCAAATACCAAGGAGAAGTCCACGAGTTTTTATGTGGGGGAAAGTGCACACACAAACTCCAAAACTATAGTATCAGGCAAAAAAGGGACTACTCCACTTGTATCTCTAATACTTAAGATATGACAAAAAGGACTTGTGATGATTCTAAATCACTCTCACAACTACCAAGAAGGCAGGCGTTAAGAAAAAGAGGATGGAGGGGCATATTTATAAGCCCAAGGCCCCCTTTATGCTTTCCCTAAAAGCTTGGGACATGCATGTATTTTTAGCATGCTTTTATGGCAAATATAACCCTTTTCATCTAATTCTTGGAGTGCCCATTACTTCTCACCTATAATTTTTAGAAGTAGCAAATGATTATCCAGAGTGTGCAAAGGTTAGCAAAAGTTCAAAGATTGAAAGCAAGGAATCCAAGGTTTCACTAACTACATTCACCTAATGAAAGAACAAAAGGTAGCTACCTTTTGACCTAGATTCAAGGAGATGATTGAGAGAGAATGGTGGGCATTTGAAATTGATTCTCCACTTGTAGAACTCGTGGATGCTCCTCCAACAACTATGTAATCATGCCTATAAAAGGTCCCTTGGATTATTGAGATGTACTCTTGATGATGAATCACCATTATTATCCACCCTAAGCTTTCTAAAACCTAACAATAATTACCTTCCTTTTCTCCTTTTTTATCTTTATCCTAATTATTTTAGCCTTGGCCCCTTTATTTTCGACAAAAATAGGGCCAAATATATGCACATGGATCCCTATGTTCATTGCAATTATGGACCCATTTAATTTAATAAACCCTAGCCCTTAGCCCATCATATTAATTTAATTTGTGCATCGTGTACACATCCTCAAGGCT
Organism: Cibotium barometz; assembly: GCF_041138505.1. Classification (NCBI taxonomy): domain Eukaryota; kingdom Viridiplantae; phylum Streptophyta; class Polypodiopsida; order Cyatheales; family Cibotiaceae; genus Cibotium; species Cibotium barometz. The sequence continues at coordinate 58,884,790 of NC_141054.1, forward strand.
TTAATTTAACTATTTCATGAACCCATATATTTCAACCTAAATCTCCAATCTTACACATGGGTTTAAAATTTTAATTTTCTCTCATGTCAAAAGAATATTAATTTCCTTGTACACTTTAAATCTTTGTCAATTTTATTTTACTATGCAATTAACACTAATGTGCACATGCGCAAGGTCTATGTATTAAATTTTCTAACAAAGTTTTTACGTGTTACCAAATTAAAATTTTATTCCAAGTATAAAAATATTATTTCTCTACCTTTGGACTTTCTCTCTAAAAATTATTATTCCACATCAAAATATTATTCCTCTACGTTTAGACTTCCTCTCTCTAAAAATTTATGTTTTAGTCTACTACCACTTCGCACAATAATGTGCATAATCTTAACTTCTGAGGTTCTAAGGCTCAATACCTCAAATTAAAGGTTACACACTTCTTAAATGCTCAAGAGAATCTCCAAAACTTTCCATCTCCAAGGGTTTTTTAGTTTGTTCACATATATTTCTCTCTAGATAGTTACGACATTTATCCTACGAGAGGTATCTTACAAGGGCGAATTGAAGACAAAACCCAACACTTAATTCAGTAAGGCTAAGGTAAGACTCTTGATTTGAACACTACTCTCTAACTCTATAGATCTATAACTCTATAAAAGAAAAAGGGGGAACTGACACATGGGATAGCTGGGAGGAGCCACCCCATGGCAGCTCCAAAATACGATATAGATAACTCTAACTAAATCTCTCTAGCTCACTCTCTGTAACTCTCTCTACCTATCTCTCTCTAACTCTCTTCCCCTCTCTCTCTCTCTCTCTCTCTCTCTCTCAGAAGAAGAAGAAGAAGAAGAAGAATAGAATGTTATCACGTGGAGCAACTAGGAGCCAGCCACGTGGAAACTCTCAATTTTTATCTCATATCTCGCTTTTCGCTTTCTAACTGTGTTTGACTCTCTCTCTCCTCATAGCGCTCTCTCTCTCTCTAGCAGAAGAATAGGAAGTTATCACGTAGAACAACTAGGTGCCAACATGTAGAAACTCTCGATTTCTAACTCATCTCTCTCTAACTCTCCTTATTTGGCGCTTTCTAACTCTGTCTAGCTAACTCTCTCTCTATCCCTCCCCCAGCTCTCTCTCTCTAATAGCTCACTCTTTCCTCTGTAACTCTCCTTCTCACTCTCTCTAACTCTCTAACTCAGGAAGAAGAAGGGGGAGCTGCCTGTTTGCAGCAAAGTTTCTGTTGTAGAGCTGCATATAATACCCTTCAATTCTGAAATTCCGTTTTTAAATCCTTCTCCATTACATTAAAATGGTCCTAAAAAGATTCCATTAAAGTTGACTACACGTACACTATCGAAAAACGGCAGGCACAATAACAATTCCACCTTGGAGGCCAACCTATCGCTTCCATATTGATATTTCATTGACTCAATCCTCTCATCAACCGAGTCAATATGTACAGATAGCCCTTATATACACTCTCTGTAAGATGGTGGGGAAGAGCTAACATCTTAATGAGTGAAATTCTCACTCAGTATTGAGATGATTCTCTTAGTATTACAAACTAGTAGCTGCATTTATGCTTCAAAGAATCACCACCACCTTGTTCTACTATTCAAGAGGCAGCACCTATTGTTACAGAATGATTGTGCAGATGCCAAATGTCATGAAATGTTGCCATCGTAGATCATGTGTTCTTTTCTAAGACGGACAATGCCGGTGTCAGATAGTTGTTTGACTTGTCTGGTAAATGGGCCACCTGTTGCACAAACAATGCAGGGAGAGTAAGGCATCCTTAGAAAGAACATGAGCTTTAAGTACACAGGTAGGCAAAGCTCACACACAAGACCAATGATAGGGCTGTATCTCTAGAACTTTATCAAGTAACAGACCACTATATGTTTCTAAAATGCTTCCCATTTGCAATAAAAAAACCCAAGCAACGTCTTGTACCCTAATCCCCTAGAACAAGATAAATATACAACGCATACTAGCACCATAGAAGAATGCATGCATGTGCCAAGGCAACTTGTATGTCTGTGTGCATGCGTGTGTACATGTGTGTCTAGGGTGGGGTGGCGAGTGTTGCACATGTGTGTGCAAGTATGTGTGAGTGTGTGTGCGCGCGCGCATGCGCGCGTCAGAGAAAACCCTTCTGGATTTTTGGTGTTCTGCCAAGATGTATGGCTGGATTTGACACTCATCATTTGGATGAGATAATAGGCACTCTAGACTATTTGGAAGGCTCGGAATCATGCTATGTTTCAACAACCTTCTCTGGATTCATATGCTTTCTTTTGTGCCAATCTTTGCCAGTCCCTACATGACTGTTGACAGCTGGAGGCTATTGACAGCCCATAGTTTGAAGTCCTCTTCTATTGTTTTTAGCTTTCTTCATTGGATGACTTCTCTCTGAAGTACATCCTCCCCATTTGGTAATAGAGCACTGGTTTTTACTAAAAAGTGTGTGCACGTGTGTGTGTGTATGTGTGTGTGTGTGTGTGAGAGAGAGAGAGAGAGAGAGAGAGTTGTGTACATATGGAATGGAGGTGTGTGTGTGTGTGTGTGAGAGAGAGAGAGAGAGAGAATGTGTATATACACATGCACGTGGGTGTTGCACAAGCATGCTAAAGAGGGAGAGGGAGTGCATGTGGGAGGGCCTGCGTACAGGGGTGTGAATTGTGGGTGAGTGTCGAGTGTGTGTGTGTGTGTGCGCGCGAGAGAGAGAGAGAGAGAGAGAGAGAGAGAAGAGAGTTACAAGCTCATATAGTCCTTGTCCTTGCTCAGCAACATACTCATAGCATACCTGCACGTAACAGTCTTGGGATTAGGATATGGCGTTCAATATCACAAAAGAAAATGATGTTTTCTAACTCTCTGCCTCTAATGAAGCAACCAAAAAACCAACATGGTAAAACCACCGAATTTTATATATATATATATACCTATATGAATCCAGGAACATGCCCAAATTTACCTTCTAGGAACGTGCATGTTATATACTCATGGTAGTCAACCCACAAGACTATATAACTATCAACTCCATTATGCATAGTATGGACTAGATACTACGACATCCCCACTAACGTCATCAGTGCCCAATAGTGGGTGTAGAACTCTGTATCAAGATATGCTCTCACACACGCACTCCACACACACACACATAAGGGCATATATTCACACAAAGCCCTTCGTACTGAGTTTCTGTCAAACCTCTGGAGATGCAGGGGAGACTCAGCCATAATGGAGCCTAGCACTAAGGGAAGTAGAAAATAGAAAGAATTAGTACAGCAAATAACTAGTTGATAGGGCAAATGCACCGCTAAAGATAAAAAGAATAACAAAGTGAAATCTGCATGTCCGCTAATACGGCCAGATACACCTTAAGGACAGATACTGACTAAATGAAAAAAACATACAAAACTTACATCAAAGCTTCTGTTTCTTGCGGCTGGATTGTGTAGAGCTTTCACACAGATGTCTGCTACATCAGCACAGCTGATTCCCTGAATTAAGAACTCTCGTTAGCTTTCACACAGATGTCTGCTACATCAGCACAGCTAATTCCCTGAGAACTTTCATTAGGTTAACTTCCGGTAATACATTGCATCTACTGGCAGATAAGTTCTTCACTGACCTGTGAGATCCTATTTCCCTGGTCGAAGACAAGAGCTCGTTGCCCTCCTGGCTCATCCTATAACCAAGCACATATATGACGAATTGGAAACACAGTCACTAACTATCATACCAGTTACCCATAATGCACAGTTTGGTGCACCTGTAATGGTCCTGGTCTGATGATGGTGTAGCCGAGCCCAGAGTTCCTCAGAGCTGCCTCCCCAGCCTTACATAGCAAAAATTGAAGCAATGTTAGCATCTTACCCTCCAAAAACCTATAACCAACTCCTTTCACAAGGCTAGAAAACCCCAACCATATGCAGCATGCCACACCTGCTTAGCTTTGAGGACTTTCTCCCGTTCATCCAAGTCAAGGCCTGCTCCAGTGCAGGAGATCAAGACGAAATCTGTTTCTTGGCCTCCCTGTCAACACAGAATTGTCACTGTGATTTCAACTGCCATTCAAAACCTGTTTCAACACATAATCTATGCCAACTACCATCATTACCGGTAAAGCTTTGATGTAATCTATCAGTAGTTTGAAGCTGTTGTTGTCCCGCAAAGTTGGAGAAGTTGTTGAAGTGGTACTCCCATTGCGAACAGGGGGTGGCCTCTACAAACATCCCAGAAAATATGGTGGGAAATCTCATCATGAAATCTCCTTGCACAACTAATGTTCATATACCATGTAGTCCTATATGACTAAGATATGCTTGCGGCTTGGGACCAGTATCCACATAATTCCATTCGAGATGGCACAAAAATACCACAAGGTCCAACAAGACTGAGTGTGAATGACTTCGGACCTGTTTTCGAGGTTCAAATCTAATGGCCAGAGTGTGTACAGAAAAAGGATCCAGAACTGGGTCTTCGGGGTTCATAGGCCTGAAAGAAGAAAATGGTATCCTTACCTGCAGAAAACAACACATGCCATTGCTCATCAACAACCATGCTGGAAACCTATTTCCATGACAACTACATCCATGCCAATATCAAATGAAGTAGAAGAAACAGGAGAACTGGAGTCACACACCCTGCTGTAACCCAGACGGGTGGCAAATCTCGCAAAGTAAAGAATTTTATGGGAGGGGTCGTCCATGGAGCATGCCTCCAGTATCAAGCTATAGATTTTCCCATCCCCACAAACCGACAAGACCAAACCTTCGTATCTACAAAATCCCAACGGAAATTTTGCATTTGCTTAATGGATTGATAATGTATCGGGGCTGACAATGGCAGCTCAGCTGACAGTAGTGCAATATTAATGAGTCCATCCCACAGGTACCTATCTAGGGAAACACCAGGTGAAAGTGCAAGCTTCTTGGCCATCTCTACGTAACCGCCTCGTGTAAATACATAACCTGCACACAGGAGGATGGATTAACAATAAACATCACAGTATCTAAGAATTCATTAAATTACTCCTACCTCCCAATAAAGGATCATTAATCTACTCGATTTACCATGTCAAGTTACCACACTGCATCTCTAAGCACATGATGATGAATGAATTCGCCTCGCATTCATGTGATAGAGCACATTGAAAAGAGCCAATGATCAAGCAGCATTGGGATAGAGTAGGCCACCTGAAAAGACCGCATTTCCATCCTCCCCTATCTCGAGATCGGCATTCATGCCCCCATCAAACTTGACAGCAATATCATCTGTGAAGTACGTTCCTTGGCATACCGTCCAACCTTCCTTCTCTTTTGGCTGACTAAACTTTGAAATTAGCAGCTTGCTCTTGCTACTTCGCCCAGCCCTTGCTTGAGCCAGTTTATGATTGTAATCCTGCAACAGTTGAAGGTATAAACTAGCATGGCCAGAAAGGCTGAACCCTTGATCATTATAGTAGAAGAAAATCAACATCGATTTTGAGCTATGTAAACCTGGAATGCTTTGGACAAGTTATAGACCCCTAGCCGGTCCACTCTGTTGAGATCTCCTGTGATGTTGGAGCGCGCTCTTGCACAGAAGATGATTTTGCTGCACCCCTCTACGGCCGCCTTGAGGGTCAAAGGATCCCCAAGATCACCAACAACAATTTGCACTGACCTGGGCAGCATCTCCAGAGTTTCCGGGTCCGCTTTTCGCACTAAGGCCTGCATGTACAGGTCAGCATCTCTGATCAAGAAAGTGCTCGAGAATTTGGAAAGGGATGTATGTGAAACTACCCTAAGATTTTGGTGATTGTTATGCATGTGTGCAGAAAGACTGGGCAAGAATGCATGCCTTTAACTGTCCCATGAGGATGAATGCAATGATGGTGACCTTCCACATACTACTTTGATCATGCAGCAGAGAATTGATCATGTCATGTAGAATGCCAGGGATACCTTGACTTTGTAGCCCCTGAGCTGAAGCTTCCGGATAACAATGCGGCCCACGCGGCTGGTGGCACCCGCAACGAGGACAGTAGTGGATTCCGCCCCAGGGATGGTGAAGTCACACATGGGTCCTCCAATCAGGACACTGCTGTACTCCTCATCGTCTCGGGGGGAGCGGGTCAGCTGCCCAAGCTCGGTGAAGCGGCGCCATACCTCATCAAAGAGCTGGCGAGACCGGCGGCCGAGCCCAACAGGATTCACATCCTCCAGGCTCAAAGAGACAGCAGGAGCTTGCTTGCTGGATGTGGTTACAGTGGATGTAGATGTGGATGATGATGATGGGGATGCCTGAGGATCATCTGTCTGTGAGGTTTCATCTCCTGCAGAGGCATACACAATCAAGGGGAACTTCAATTGGCGATGGTAGATATGGTGGTGACGAGGCAAGCTATGTGAGATGGATTGAAATGGGAAAAATGAAGAGGATGTAGAAGCGGGTGAAGATGAGAGACGAGCGACAAGGGAGGAAGCCATTGCCAGAAAAGCACAGATCAAAACTCGTGGTAGAAGAAGAAGGAGAAGAACATAGGCTTCGTATTGGGCTCATCAAAACGCCGTAGCCAAGAGCTCTACTGCATGGAAACTTGAACAAGAATGAAGCTCGTGATCGAACCAAAGGGCAATTTTCCTGAGAAAAAAGAACAGGATAATAACGAAGTAGAGGCTGAGGCTGCCCCTTTTTCTTCAAATGTTGTTCCCCCTACTTTTTCTAATGGCCCCAATTTGTTTTTCATAAAAGACCACGTGGACCTCCTCCCTCCCTCTTTTTGCTGGGTCCACCCAATGGCTCTTATCCATTACTCGTGCTACTTGGCAATGCCAGCTCACTGACCTTTTCCAACGTGTCACACCTATGACATGGTCATTGGTTATACATAAGGGGCCGGTGCCCTTCTTGGACCGCCGTCTCTCGCCCTATGTGTAACCAACCTAACATTTGTAAAATGGTGGCTCTTTCCAAACCCCAATTTCACCAAATTTGGGCTGTTTTCATGTTACTCAAGAATTCCTATAGCGTTGAAGAAGTTATATGTCTAATGTCTACCATCGCATCAACTCTCCTCATGGAGAGCCACTTTAAGGCCACTCGAGAGCCTAGGAAGGTTACTTAAGCACCATGAGTAGAACATATACGTGGGTCTTTAGTGATTAAGGATAGACGTTTCAAATGCTAGAAAGAGGGGGCAATCCAACATGTGAAAAAAGGCCACATACATGGCACTTGCAACTTTTTCTTTTTTGCTTGCCTTTAATATTGGCCCAAATTGAGAAAAAAAAGCATTAGTTTTGAGAAACAAAACCTTAGTAAACTTTTGCTTTGGATGTATTTTAAACTTTGGAAAAAAAATCATAAGTCCCAAACATGTCTTCTTATTTTTTGGAAACATCCACTCTCCTTAGTGTCGAAAACAAGAAAGATGTGTACAGCCACAAAGTTTCACATCGAGTGTACAACAAAACTCGTCGGGTTCAAATTTCAACCCGAAATTTCATAGCATAAGTTGACATCGCTATGAGAAATTTCGTATAACGAGAAACATGTATGAGAGCAGAGGTTGACATTGCATTTTTAGGAGGAATCCTCAGGTCACATTAATCTAATTGTTCTGAATAGAGTATATTTAGACTAAGAAGGTAGGGTTCCATAGAAACAAGGAGTACCTATTCAAAATGAACCAAGAAAATGACAACCTTAGTGAAGGGCCGTCCAACCTACTCAAATGGCCCCTCACTCAACTTCCAATTATGTGAATAGTGACATAAGAAGAGTGTGTTCAAACGTCCCACTTTTGGGAGTAATCCAAGCACAGTTTCATGAGTTGGCGCTTCCAAATTTGCACAATTAAGAGTTATCCAAACACAGTATGAACTAGCATTTGAACACTACTCAGACAACCGGTCTCGAGTTAGGGGTGCCACCTAGCGTACCAAGCTCAAATAGCCACACTAAGATTCCAAGAAACTCAATGGGGTGGCCCACATGCACACACACAACTCAAACCAAAGTGGGCCAACTACCTCTCCCAGGTTCCCACCTGGACATCTCTTTACAAGACAACCTAGTACACGTTCTGCTCCCCCATGTTGGAGGTGTCACCTATACTAAAAGTAAAGGCGAGAGCTAGTTCTAGCACATCTAGTGATTCTAGTAGCAACCCACACTTGAACCCCTGATGATGATTGTTAGGGGTTTAGAAGCACCAGACCTAGCTGGTGAGTGGCATGTGCAAGTAGATGTTTAACTTGACCCCTAGTAGGTGCAAAGTTTCATGTGTAACCTAAACCTTATTTCCCACTGCCATGAGAAGGTACAAGGAGATCCTATTTAACTTGACCTAGTAGGGAATGCAAATCCTAACCTAGGAGGTGTAAGTTTTCATGTGCGAACCTAAACCTTGTGTCCAACCGCCGCCACCATGAGAATATGCCAAAACAAAATGATGGCAAGGGACTAGTGAAATCGGATTAATTCCTTTTCGTGGAAATTGTGATCAATAGTTTGAGAATCTTGGCTAGCTTAAAGTTAAACTAAGGCACCCCTTTGTTCTCAAATGTTAGCCCTTGATCAAGGACATATAAACACAGTCCACATCTCAAAAATGATGACACAGCTCAATACTTGGAAAATTTTGATCAAGTTTGCAAAGCTTTTGAAAGAATAGGCGACCTTAAGAAGGTCAGTTCTTTTGGCCTTTATCTTGAAGGCAAGGCTAGGCACTGGTTTAGAACTCTAAACCCACTAGAAAAGTCTAACTTTGAAATCTTAAAATCGTCATTTATAGTTGGTTTCTCCCTAAGTGGAGCAAGATGGAATCCCATTGCTCATATTTTACAATCTATCAAGGATAACATTGCCAAAGCTAAATATTTCCATATGAGATGTAGCCCCAAAGAAAGGCTTAGTGAGTCGCTCATCATCTCTTAATTCCTTATCGAGTTGAAGAGAAATAGACTTCATGACCATCTCTACATGCCCACCATTACATACCATTACCATGAGGCAATTGACATTGTGGACAAAATGTAAGATAGGGATGTGGAAATTATCCATCCTAACCAAGAGCAAGGAGACCTCCTCCAAGGCATAAAACCATAACAAGCATAAAATGTCCTCAACTAAGACCAAGGCTCCAAGCATATTGCATGCATGACCAATGCTATAGGAACCTTGAAAATACTATAGGAACCATGCCCAATGCTATAGGAACCATGCCCAATGCTATAGGAACCATGACAATTCTCAATGCTTTAGCCAAATAACTCCTTAAAGGGTGGAATCAAGGATTGTGTCCTATGGTTCCCCCCCACTCAGACAACCTTTAGTGGGGGGATTTTTTATAGTGAGCGCTTTTTTAGAATTGAACGAGTGGATTCCAAAAAAAATTCCTCCCCCCTCCAGCAAGACAGAGAGGGGCGAAGAGAGTTGGAGAGAGATAAATGACAATTATTTAAGAGGGAGAGGGTAAGAGAGAGCTGGAGGGAGTGAGAGAGAAAAACATGACAAGATTACATTCTCTACATCAAGGTTAGTGCTTCAAAGTGAAAATAAAACCAAGTTCATTCACATACAACTTCCAAATACAGAACTGTTGTACACCATGCTCTTTACTTTTATGGGCCTCTCTTGTATGTTGGGGTGAAGGCACAAAGTAAGCGAACGGTGTTGTTCCCTTGCGCACTTCCTCAAGTTAGAGACACTCATACACATCATCAATAAAACCATGAGCTCGCCATATGGTATAAGCCCACCACTTTGGTCTTCACTTGAGAAATATCATCATCCCTACCACCAAAAGTTGTAAGGATGTGAGACCTTTCCATGCTTGTGCACCATCTACGGTCTTTTGCATGACATTTGCATTGGTGGCCTCCCTAACGATACGTGCAAAAACAACTTCAATGCTAATATTTGATGAGGCCATCACAAACAATATGAAGGAGGGTTGTGGGTGGTGTACTCTACTAAGAAGAGGCTTAGGCAAATGGCGATTTACAAAGTGCAATGGATCTTATCTCTATATTTACAGTAGTGGGAGAGATGTACTCTAATTTTGCAACAAATTATAAAATAAAAACACATTTCTTCTTTTTTAATGTTAATAATAAAGGAATATTTTTATACTTTTTTGGGGAAGAGTGAGTATTTATTATTATTTTTGTATATGCAATTTTAAATTAGGGTTCATGTGCTTTGTGGTCCAACTTGTCTCTCTCTTCTCTAGTTCACCATTCCCCTCTCATTTTCTCGAGACTGCTAACATGAATACCATTCATCAATAGATGACCATGTTCTACAATACCATAGCTGCTTGAAAATGCACAACCCATATCGAGAGGGCGGAGAGGGGGAGGGGGGGAGATAAAGTTATTACACAATTGAACCCTGTACAATGAGGTTTCATTCATTGAGGTTACAAAAGTCCCAAAATACTATAGGACATGTGAAATTTCATGCATTCAATGGTCTACATTAGGGTAGGTTCTCCTACCAGATAAGGCATTGTAAAGCTCCAAGTCCAATAGGATAGGTTGGTGGATTAACATATTCTTGTTCTATCTCAAGCCAAGCACATGCCAATAAACAAAGTATAAGTGCTTCCATGCAAAATACGGTTTCTTGTTGGATTTTCTATGTGCAAAATCTAGACATATATATACAACACGGTTTGTCTTTCACATACTCATCATACTTTCCAACGTGTGTATCATCCCCATGTGATTCGATCTTGAAAACTTCTTGCTTGTGCTCCACTCTCTGCACCTTTTCTACCACTATAGCTTTCATTTTCAAAGCGGCCTTTATTTTTTTTGTTGCTTCCTCTGATATCGACGTGCGGTACTTGACTCTAGAAGTTGTTGTAAAGAACCTTGTAGCCCCCCCCGCTACTAGGTGGGGTGGGCATAACACCTTCTGCAGTCTTACTATCCACTTGGTATCCACCTTCCTATAATGAATATACCTCCTTGCCTATGAGGTTAGTTCCCATAGCAACTAGCCATATTTTGGGTGGTGGATTGGGCTTTGGGTGTATGTTGGTGTACACAATAAAGCAATGAAGCACGTGATCAAGGAAAAACCACATCCATCATCTAATGAGACCATTAGGGTGCTTGCGAGATAGACTTCAAAAGATGGTGTAGGCACACCCTTTACGCTTCCGGCTATTTGTTGCCCACACCTCATACCCCCACGAAGCGTTGCACTGCATGTGACCTTGTTGCCAATGCATGTCCTTCTGATTTCTCACATTGCTTCATTCACCTTGCTTGTATCATGCTCTGTGGCTTCAGATGTTCTTTCTGGAGTACTGCTTGTATCATGCTCCTTAAAAATGATCTTCTGTGGTCTCCCAACATACTTGTGGTCTCGTACATGTGCGGTATACTCTGGTCGATTTGTGGCCTCGTCATCAATATCAATGACCACAGCGTGGTTGGTCTTTTGTGACGTGCACTTTCTTTGTCACCGGTGAGGGGAATAGGCACCTTATACATGGGTGTTCCTTCAGTTGCTTAATTAACTATTCAGACTTCTTGGGTTGGGCTTGTACGAACCATACTTTTAGTTTCTCAAAGTTTGGTCCTCTCCCTATGTGCTTGCCTTGAAAGTAAGAGATTGTGCTTTGCAAAATTGCATTTACCATATCGATAGTACATGCATCATAAAGAGAAATCTTGCATCTGTATCCTTCCCCTACAAGCCAACTATCATGCTTTCTTTCTACTAGGTTTGTTCTTGGGGTATTTGGACCATCATTACTTCTCTCTATTGTTGTCATGATTGAACCCCAATGTGCTATGCGTATCTCCTGCCAGCTCAGCCAAGAGTCCATTTTACTAGCATATTCCTATCCATCATATGACCATTGTGCCACCATTGACGTATCAATCGAGCCTCTACTAATGCAGTTTAGCTGCTGGTAGGAGCCATGTGCCACTTCTTGTACATTGTTTTGTGCTCTTCTTGAGATGTAGCGCACACATACTTTCTTGTGTGGGCAACCATGTTCTGCCCTTAATGAAATAGGCAAGACCTTTCCCTATCTGTCACCAAGACGTTATTTTTCCCTATCTGTCAGGACGTTATTTTTCCCCACCATTGAACACATGTCGTGAACACATGTCGAACTGCATTCTAGTTAGCCTGAGCCTCGTCTGCCATGAAACCAAAGAAATTTTCCCTTTCACAACCATGGTTTGCCATCACCTCATTAATGCATTCCCTGAACAGACATTGGGCCTCCATATCCTCCTCTTTCATTTCACATTTCACAATTGTTTTAGAAGATCCTACATGCTGCGTGCAAAATCTTGTCATTTACGATGTAACGCACTTGACTACCTCTGACTACTTTTATACTCTACATTCATAATATGCTACCTTGGATCATACACATGGCAAGCCATGGTCACCCAATCCGATGTTCTTCGGGTGTGGTCAATTGTATCCATGCATGTCATAGGTCCCCAAAGCCATTCCATCGCATTCGATTCACCAAATCCAACCCTAAAGCGGCTCCAATGGTGGACATCTTGAAAACAAAGCACTTCTCACCTGAGGCATTAGGAGAAATATGGACTCTCCATTTTGCCCCTTAAGGAGTGAATAAAAAAAGATTGGCCTCACCAATGAGAGAGCTGGGATTCTGATCCATGTAACATGGATCTTTTTGTCATATCTTTGCCCAAATCTCTTAAGACTAAAGTAATAGAGCCCCCATATCTTAAAAAAATAGAGAAATGTCAGATTTCATGTCATAAACTATTCTTTCATGTCAGATGTACCTTGTGGTCAACACATGGAAGTTTGAAAACTGAATTTCATTTTTTTTCATTTTTTATGTTTAACTTTTTACTTTCCCTCCTTTTGCATTTCACTACCTTTTCATTTCCCCCCTTTTTCACTACCTTTTTCATTTCACTACCTTTTCATTTCCCCCCTTTTTTGGTGGAATTCAATTTCGCCATATCTTCTGCAACTCTGGTTCTTTCTTCACGAAAATTTACAAGTATGTTGTTCTCCACCATAGCTCTCTCCTCGTAAAATTTCATCTCATTTAAACAAAATGTCTGTGAGTTATGCCCGTTTTCTCACATGAACTTTCTCTTCTCTGCACCACAGATAGCTATCTTGATGTGAAGTGGCATCAAATTCTTATAAGTAATTATCATATGTTTAGGGTTTGTCTATGTTTTGTCTTGATGTGAGTAATGATCAAAGGTTTAGGATTTGTTTATGCTTTGTCTTGGTGTGTTGCTGTTTATTCAGGAGAAAGGTTGTGAGCAACAAGGTTGTGTAAATCAAAGCAGTAAGTTGCTATTTATTTCTTGTTGTTTTAATCTTTATTTGTTGCTTACAATCTTCTTTGCACAGTAATTATTTGAAGTGGCATAAAATACCACAGTAATGATCATAGGTTTAGGATTTGTTTATGTTTTGTCTTGATGTGTTGCTGTTTATTTTCACAAGAGCAACAAGGTTGTGATCAGTAAGTTGCTGTTTATTTCTTGTTGTTTTAATCTTTATTTGTTGATTACAATCTTCTCTGCACAATAATGATTTCAAGTGGCATAAAATACAACAGTAATGATCATAGGTTTAGGGTTTGTTAATGTTTTGTCTTGATGTGTTTGTGTTTATGTTTATTTTCATAGGAGCAACAAGGTTGTGTAAGTCAAAGCAACAAGGTTGTGTAAATCAAAGCAGTAAGTTGCTGTTTATTTCTTATTGTTTTAATCTTTATTTGTTGCTTACAATCTAGCATATATATTTATTAATCATGCAGTCTAGCTTTATTAATCTAGATGTCTTCAAGGAGGAATATCAGTAATATTCATAGTGGAGGTGTTTAACAAGAGAGATGATGAAGGTAACTGGATCCTTGATCAGTACAGTAAGTTAAATTGGATTTTAATGTGACCAAGTACTCAATTTCAAGGTCAAGCTCAAAGATGTCACAGACCCCAACAAGTAATGAAAAGGTAGAATCATAGAGTTCAAGAGACACATAAATGGTATGAGTACAATAACAGAGGCTTTCATTCAACATGTTTATATGCACAAAGAGATTCGAGTTCATCATGATAAATTCATTGAAAGACATAAGCCTAATAGTAAGTTTATATCTCTATGCTTTGTGTTGTTGTGCTTTGAGTCCATGATTATTAGATAGAGTTTTAATACAAGCATGTTTGTTGCTTGCAGCTTTATATCCATCGACTCTGCATGAACTCTGCATGAATGGCACAATGTAGAATGTTTTAGTGGAAAGCTATTTTTTTTACATGCAGAGATAGGTGCCTTGATCTATGACAACAAGAGTGCAAGCAAATTGGCATCTCAGAATGTTTACTTTTATGATTCAGTGTATGATGTGGAGAGACATAGTTTGGAGTATATTCCACTACCAACGTCTAGCCACCCTAGGAATGGTATAATCCTAGCTTAGACATGTCAGAAGCATGTAGGGTAAAGATAAAAATTGATGTTCATGCTGCCATGAAACCATCCACAAGCTCTAGAGATGTGCATCTAAGTTAGTTGTACCATTTGGTTTGTTTTGCACATTTGTTCGGATCCTGTGAAGTAGTTAAGAAAACTAAGATTACTTATCAATGCAAGTGCCCATCTGAGGATTGGATGACTCATTACTGGGTGAGTCATGGCATCTCAAGAGAACTCACCACGATGATATCATTGAGTGTAGAAGTACTGTGTCAGATGTTACCTTTAGGTAAGATTGCAATTCTGTTGATTGTTGATGGTTTTTATTCATAAGTACTTCATTGCAAGACACTGATTGTTGATTGTTGTTTGTTGATTGTTGAATGTTGAATGTTGATTGTTGATTTTATGTTTTTATGTTGAATGTGGATTGTTGATTGTTGATTTTTTGTTTTTATGTTGGTTGTTGTTTGTTTTTTATGACAGGTACTTCATTGCAAGATAAACTTTATGCATTCGCGTCAAGTATAGGAGGTGGCGACTTCTACAAGGGGAGTGGCTCAGCTTGGACCAAGACATGCGAGATGGCACGCATTCAACACTCATTGATGTGGTTATTCTTTGGGAGGGTCATGACCCTTTTAGCGATAATGTAGAGAGTCATTGGTCCCTTAGTTTTCTGAGGCAGGAAATAGGAGGCAGGAAATCCAACTTATGTCCAATAATCCCCCTTGTAATTTCTATTTTAAGTTGGATGGTAGGAAGGTTGGGAGTCGAAGTGAACATTGCAAAACATGCAAGCAGTGTGTTGCTTCACACATCCTTGAGATTATGGAGTCAATGTAATTCTTATTCTTCCAAGTGAACATAAGAAGTTGTTTCTCTAAAAGTGTTGTAAATTTAATTTTTCTTCATTTTCATAAAGTGTTTGGGTTTATTAAGTCTACTATGTTTCAAACCCTTTAATATGTAAGAAAATAATGATAAGTATAAGTAAGTACAGACGTAAATATAAATATAAGTATATATTTAAGTGTAAATAATAATATAATTAATTATGCTAGAAATATAAATATGTTTTTGTGATTTGTTATATTTTAATGGTGTCATTAATTTTTAAGTCTATAGATATAAGTTTAAAAATAAATATAACTTTAAGTATATATTTAAGTGTAAATAAGTAACTATGTATATAATATAATATAATAATAATAATAATATAATGTAACGTGAAATAGAACTATGATTTATTATTTATTATATTTTAATGGTGTCATTTATTTACTAGAGTATAAACATAAGGTATAAAAATAAATATAAGTTTATAGATATTTGTAAGTAATATAATAAACACAAGTATAAATTTAAGTGTAAGTATAAATATGAGCATAAGTTATAGATCAAACTCATTTATACTATCTATTCTCTAGCTCTCACTTTGTGTGCTAGCTCTCCCCACTACCCATCATGGCCGCCTCCCTTGCTTTCGTCACGTGGATTAGCAGCACTCGCTATGCTCACCTTGGGGACCAGATCTACCCTAGGTGTTGCAAGAGTTTAGACCTCGAGGCTGTCATCTCCACCTTAGACCCGAACTCCACCTTGCTAGCTGCATTTTGTGATGCAATCGACGACTTCACCTACTCTATCCCAATTTCCACCTTGAGTTGGATTCCTTTGTTCCTCTTCAACATGAAGAGTGGATCCAACCACAAGAAGGCGGTGAATAGAGCTCTAGCTCATGTCGAATAAGATTTCCGCACTACCACTATCCCAACCTCCTATGAAGAGCACATCCCACTCGATCTCATTGAGTGGGATATTGCTTTTTCTATTTACATCTTGAACTCTAATGTTCAAGAGCCAAAGGATGATGTCATCCAGGATCTCCCTCCAGTGGAGAGCTAGAGGAGACCACTCTAGACCCTGTCATCGTTGAGGCCAGAGAGAGCTCTCGCATGGCACTTGCATCCAATTAGCCTGATGAAACCCAAAGTCACGACCCACCACTAGCTTCATTGAGTGCCATCACTATTCCCATATTAATCCACATCTATTCACACCTTCCCACATTAATCCACATCTATTCACATCTTTCCACATTAATCCACATCTAATCACATCATTCCCACATCAATCCACATCATTCCCACATCAATCCCACATCAATCCACATCTATTCACATCAATCCACATCTAATCACATCATTCCCACATCTATTCACATCTTCCCACATCAATCCACATCTAATCACATCATTCCCACATCAATCCACATCTAATCACATTATTTCACATCATTTCACATCCATTCACATCGAGGGGTGGAGTACCTCCTCATGCTGGATGTGTTGGAGCTCTTGGACTTGAGGGAGGAGGAACTATATAGTATACTTGTGCGAGATTCCAATGATGATTTCTTGGACTTTGATTACCAAGAAGCCCTACCACAAGTTGATGAAGTAGGGCGATATGATGAAAGTAGTGTAGATGATATCTCCGCTATCATTGCCGACCAGAAGCAGATTGAGGATGCAGCTCCTCAATATGAGATCTCAGATGAAGAGTTTGAGCACTTGAAGAATGAACTCTTTGGACCTCGACCACAACATGCGACACTTGTGGTCCAGCTGGACGATTTGGCAGACCCATTCCAGAAGCAGATCTGGAGGCACCCTTGTAGAAGGAGCTTGACGAAGCAAAAAAGGTATCTCCTTTTACAAGTTGCTTCCCAGATTTGTCAAGGCTTCCCATGCGAGCCTTTGGACAGTGCACTTCCTAGTCTCTGATGGGCATGGGATCATACATGTGGGGTCTACATGCCCTAGAGGCCCTAAATATCAAATTTGGAGCCATTCAAAAAAAAAACTCATCCTCTCCCATGCATTGCATGATCGATGCTAACATCAATTTTATTGGTTTGTAGGAAATTATGTATCTTGATGAATTTGCATCGAGGTAGAGTGGAAGATCTAGGGGCCAAGGAAGGGTTCAGGACTCTGCACTCAAGGAGTACGTTGGCAAACTTGCTAATGATGTGATAGTCTTCCACAAGACTTGCTCTCCAGGGTATGATAAGAACTTTTTGAAGATTAAAGCACTTACAAAGGGTATTGCATTCAAACTTATTCCAACTAAATCAAGTTTGAAAAAAGTTGTTCTATTTCGATGCTCAAAGTTACTTTACTTGTTCTCGACTCAAAGGTCAAGGCCTTTACATTCTGTGGTGATCCGTGGCATTGTTGCTCAGTGGCATTGTTGCGGGGGTACAGGATCCCACCGTCATCAGGACCAGAGCTTGAAGGGTTCCATGTTTTGATTCCAGCCCATCAAGAGACGGCTTCAGAGTCTGGAGAGCCTAGTAGTAAGAAGCCTAGGATATAGCTATTTGATGATTATGTAACTTTGATGACTGTGTAATTTTTTATGCGAATGAAAATTTGGGTTGTAGAGTTTTTTATTTAATACGTGTCTTGTAATGTATTTTATTAGTTGACTCAAGCAAATAAATTCAAATTACACACGTAACTCAAATAAAAATTGTATCCATTCGAAGATGCATATAAATCAACAAATTATATAAACTCAAATTAAAAGAAACTTATTTGCAACACAAGATAAGAGAATTTTTTTTTAAAAGATATACATCGAGCTTTACATAGCTTTTGAGAATTACATTCATGTGAGATATACGAAAATAAAACTAAAGATCCTAGCCCGGAGGATCTCTCTAGCGTCGCATGCGTCACACCAACTGCATGTCCTTTTCATAGATGGTGACCCTCTTTGCATGGACAGTTGCAAACATCGTGTCGCCAAAAATGTCCACTACGTACGCCTCCACAGCCTCTTGGAGTGCCTCCAAAGCTTTGCCTGTCCACCGTGTAGGTAGTGGGCTTGATGTTGTGCGAACCCAGAACGTCCTATCATGATGGTCTTGCAGATCCTACATGATCTCTCGCACCACACGTTGGAAGGAGAGCTTCGGTATGAGCACGTTCACCGTCTTTTGGTATTTCCTAATCTCACGGAGAGCCATAGTGTCAGGCCTCCACCTACGCTTTGCGATATTGCCGCCGTGGTGGTTGGACGGGGGGTACTCCTCCACGTCCCACCTTGGGGGACCAAACTCTCCTAGCAGTTTGCTTGGTGTGAGCCATTCTCTTGGAGGTGAGAGAGAGAAATGAAAGATGAGAAATGAGGTGAAATGAGGGTTACTTCCTACTTATAGATGAAAATTTATATATTTTCTAAATTAGCTCAATACATAGATTTGATACTTTTTAATTTTTAAAAATAGTTTTCCTTATGAGAATGAGCTCTAATTTTATGTGTACATATAAGTATCATGGAACACCTCCTAGATAAAATATCAACCCCATCAGAGGTATGTAGGGCCCTTGTTCTCGAAGGCTCGCATGTATAGACTTGATATTAAAAAAAGAAGACCTCTACATGGCGAGCCTTTGGACAAGGGCCCTACAGGCCTTTGATAGGGCTAAAATTTTATCTAAGACATGTAAACTATATTATCTATGCACAGAATAAATTTCAACCCATTCTGATCACTGCACACCATGCATCAATTTTTTCTAGGGAAAAAATATTATCGTATAAATAGCACTTGCACATGCACATGGACTTACTTGCACATGCACATGCATGCTCATGATTTAAGCCACATGATCTATGCATAGAACAAGTTTCAGCCCATTATGATCTATGCACACCATGCGTCAATTTTTCTTGGAAAATTTAAGAATATACACCTACATATGCACAAATAAAAAAGCACCTACACATGCACATGCACTTGCAAAATTTTTCCATGAAAATATAAGAATATACACTGACATTGGAAATGAAGAAAACTGAAAATATTCAAATCAATGGGCAAGTCCGGTACACAACATTGGAAACAAGGAAACTTAAAATATCCAAATCCGGTACATTGCATAAAGTACAACTAGTTGAGTAGAACTGAAGGAAAACGTGAAAACACAAAACGATACATGAGCATTTACACAGCTCTTCAAACCATGTCATGGTTGAGGTTGAATGCATCACTATTGTTACGAATCCTATGAACAAGAGTGAGATCCAAGGGCTTGAGTGTGATGCGTCGGGCATGGATGACTATGCATAAGATCCACCAAGTAACTTTTAGCTGCCTCTTGAAGAGCAAGCAACGCTTGGACTGACCATCGCTCCACATTACATGCTTGATCTCTTGAAAAGTACTTGTAGTGATTTCCCCTTTGTAGATCTTGCAGTATTTCTCGCACCAACCTCGAGAAAGGTGCCTTGGGTATAATCAACTTAGAACTCTTCTAGAACCTCCTAATTTCACGAAGAGCGACGGTGCCTGGTCTCCATCTTCTCTTCTTATGCGTAGGTGGATGAGCATTTCTAGTGGGAGCAGTGGGAGCAGCTTTCCTAGCAGGAGCAACGGGAGGAGCTTGACCTTCATCATTGTCGGTGTCAGTACGTTCACTAGATCTGGATGAATGAACCGGTGTCTTGGAAGACATCTTGTTTGCTCTTTGCTTAGTACGTGCCATACTCACAAGCTAGAAGGAATGGAGAGAAATGGAGGAATGGAAAGAAATTAAAGAAGTGCCTTTATTTTTTATAAATGGAACTTACTATAAGTTATTGACACTTATTTTTAAAAAATATCAACACTATCAAAAAGTTATCCATGTTGACTTTAGGAAACACTTATTTTGAAAAAGTTATCCATGTTGACTTTAGCAAACACCTGTTTCTTTAAAACATTGGATTGCTGCAATACTCTCATAAACATAAAATGTTATTTCATAATTATAATTCTATCGATATTTTCATTTTTGCTTTTTGGAATCCGCATCGAGCTTGCCAATGAGATCGCTCCATGCCTTGTGTGGACCATATCGCCAAACTTCCTTGTTCAGTAAAGTATGGACCATGAGCCTCAAGTATGTGGTGCATTCAAAAACACAGGATCCACAATTAAACTCAAAATATTACATTCACAATTTAATTAAAACTGAAATGGAGACCACTCTGACCATATAGTGTGTAATGCAATTTGAAGTCCATGCCTCTGTCATTGAGTTATGAAAGTTTACAACTGCCTCTTATCATCAAAATTGGATGTCATCTTTTGCAAAAGTGGTGCCAATTTATCAAGTGCAATCTACACATTTGTCTTTGCTATATGCATCCCCCATTGCTCCGATCAAGGACAGCCATGTGTAGTTTTTTCCATGCTTCATACTTCTTTGGTTGTTTTACAAGCAACTTACCATCTTCATCTCGTGGTGGAGATAAGAATTTCCTAGCCTTCGCTCCTCCAAAACATGGTTTGCATGGCAAATTTCCACTCTTTCCTAACTTTTTCTCATTCTTTTTTATTTCTACTTGGCCCCGGTGCAATCCAACATCAGATAAGACTTGTTCTACCTTCTTGTATGTTGCATCAGCATTTGAAGCAGGCTGCATCTTGTAGGCAAAACACACGTACTCAAACACGAACTTCTCTATTATCCTTACTATACAATGCAAGGTGCAAAAGTGGACCCTTGTTAAGGGTATTTCTGAAATAGGATCCCACTGGCACCAATATTCCATTCCTTTGAACACACCGGTCACATGTTGGAGCACCACGTTGTCTTGTCCTTGCAATCCATTGTTTCTTCCCATCCTTGCCTTTCTTTCTGGATTGCATGTAATATAAGCAAGGGAACTCAGCTGATGCTGAATTTGAAACACCAAACATACGTTTCAATGTTTTCAAATCGCTAGGAAGATGCCATTCTACCTTGTATTCACCAAATCCATCGACATGCAAAACTTCACCATTGTTTTTCTGTCGTACAATATCTGATATCTTTGTTAAGTTAAAAAAAATCTTAACTACTTCATGGTCCTCCTTTGGTACCTCAAATGCAGCAAGCCACCATATTTCATTCTCTCCAATTGCACACTGAAATATTTTGGATGTTTTGAATTGATGCTGGGATCCAATGCCTTATTCATTAGTGTCAAGCTAACACGTTCAAGCTTTTGGCCCTTGACAACTTCACTCTCATCAAGCTTCAAAACAAATTGAAGCTTACCTTTGCACTCTTTGACAGACATGGTGTAGAACTTTACCATTGTTGCTTGTAGCTTACATATATTCAATACAAAGTTATTGTCTACATGCAGTTTGAAGGGCACTTCCTTTGATCTAGACTTAAGCATCTGTGTCTTTTATTCATTTGTACAACTCAAAAATTTAACCAAAAATAATATTATTGAACACAACTTTAACCAAATATAACTTCAATATAATATAAAACTAAATCATAACTTGTAGCCAAAATAACACACTTGTTTCATCCAAATAACACAGAAATAACATCATAAATGAGAAATAACATTATTGAACATAACATATAGACTTCAATATATCCTAAAACTAAATCATAACTATTAATCAACAATTATATTTCACACACTTGTTTCACTCAGAAAATCACTAATAAACAATCTAAATAACATAGAAATAGCATCCTTAAACTCAACTATTATCTTCTATTTTACACATGACTAAATCACATTTAGAACAATAAGATGGTCAAAACAGAAAAGAAAACAAAATAACTCAGACAATATTAAACCATAACAAAATAACATAATAGATAACAAGATGGACATACCTCCATTGCTCTCTTGTTCTTTGATTCTTTTGCTCTCTTGTTTCCAAAACTAAATCAATATTATTAATCAACAATTATATTTCACACAGTTGTTGCACTCAGAAAATCAGTAACTGAACAATCCAAATAGCACATAAATAACATCATTAAACTCAACTATTATCTTCTATTTCATACATGACTAAATTACATTTAGAACAATAAGATGGTCAAAATAGAAAAGAAAACATAATAACTCAGACAAAATTAAACCATAATAAAACAACTTAACAGATAACAAGATGGACATACCTCCATTGCTCTCTTGTTCTTTGATTCTTTTGCATAGATTAATGAACAGAAAGATGATTGAAGGGGAAGATGAATATGTGGTTCCAACTAAATGGTACCAAATAATCAACATACCCTTCAATTTCTCTGTTACAGAAGAGAAGAAACCCCATGATTGAGAAGATCTAAACTCATTAATGTGGTTTAAGAGGGAAAGAAAGCTTTTGGGCATAGCTACTAAAGAAAACAAACACAGATTTGAATTTTCTCTGTATAAAGGAGGGAAAGTGAAAAACCTAAAGCAATATCTCATCAAAGCAAACCAAAATCGCCCTAAACTAAAAAATCCTACTTTTCTTATTCTAAAAAATCTAGAGAAGTCTCTGTATGAAGAAAAAATTCATAAACCCATGTATACTTAATGAAAAAGAAAATTAACAGTCACACTCTTAGAGCATACAAGTAGACGTGGGTAAAAAGAAATTCGAAAATGTGATGTCTACATCAAGTTATTCCGTTGATGTGGCATTAATGAGATGATTAGGATAATGAGGTGGGAAGTGAACTAGGTTGACCATGCTGACATAGAGGGTGGAGGTGGCAAGGTGAGGTGGCATGGTGCTTATGTGGATCCTCTCGAATCGATGTGGACACAAAGTGGCATGTACATATAAGATTTGTGCCCACCCAAGCCTCACACATGGCATGATATCTAGGCTTTGAAGATTACCAAGCCTAGATTTCCAAACCTACTAGGATTGGTTTGGACTTGAAAAGACACAATATGGGAAGTTTCACTTGGGAGGATTGAAAATGGACCTTCCCATACTCAAATTAAGCCATTTTTAAAATAAATTCATAGTATAAAATTATATCAATTCCTAGAGTTTTTGGATTGAAAGCTTCAATATTTGATTTTCTAGAATTAAATTACAATTGATTTAGGCCTTTAACAGTCATAACAAATTTTACAAAGTAAATCTATAAAAATCCAACCATTAGATTTACAAAGTAAATCTATAAAAATCCAACCATTAGATTTATAATTTTTATAGATTTACAAAGTAAATCTATAAAAATCCAACCATTAGATTTATAATTTTACCTTAGATCCACATTTTACTAATCTTCCCCAATCTAATCATTACTAGATCCATACACATTAAGCATTCTAAATGGTAGATGTGGTAGGAGGACAAAATGGTATGTTTTTGAACAATTCTAATGCTTTTTAAATAATATAGAAAATAGTAGAACACATCAAAAATTACTCGATAAATCAAGTTAAGCTCTATGTTATGTGAATTTGTAATATGCAAAGTGGTAACATCATATGGGTAATAATGTAAAAGTTATAGGCAATTCACTCACATTTAGTGTACTTGTCTAAACCTTTGATAGGGCTTGTATACAATTTTGGTTCCAAAACAAAAGGGGCTTTGCAATTATTAGATATTTGATCAGATTATAGTTTTAGTTACCCAACTTTGCATGTGATGTTTCATTAGAAGACCTTGAAGTGAAACTCCTTGGCTAACTAGGAGAGATTAGCTATTCTTCTTGAGAAATTGCTTGTTTTCAGGCTAAATCCAAGGGCGCACAACAAAACTAGATAACCTCATCTTGCAACCACCCAAAAAGAGGTTAAATTTCATAACCTAATGAAACTAGATAACCTCATCTTGCAACCACCCAGAAAGAGGTTAAATTTCATAACCTAATGACTTTAAACATCATTACTATTTTTAAGAACCCACCTACTAAATTTGCTAAATGGTGCATTTACCTCTTTAGGTTTCCTTTGGAGCATCCATCAAGATATCCATTATCGTCCTCAAGTATTGTTTTTTGTTCCTCTTTACAATGAGTTGCATATTCTCCTTCCCATAAATGGTCGAGTTCTCGTAAGAGCAAAGTTCTTACAAGAACAAGTAGCTCCCTTGTAATTATATACATTGCAAGAAATAGTAAATTTGGGTCCCAAGAGTTGCATGTCCCTCTAGAGACAACCTCTCATGAGGGGAATGAATTCTATATACTTGAGAAATCTCTTTCGACAAATTACTCCACAATAGTTGATGCTTTGTTAAACTGAAACCCATAACCAATAGCTATCTTAGATAGCCATCCTAGAGGACTTCCAACTCAGTCTAATGTGATAGATTTATGTAGCCCCTTACAAGATAACAACAAAACCAGTGCATCAACCTCATCGAGACCTAATCCAGTGTTTTACAAGAGGAGATGGTAAGAGCATTTTGGAATACCTTTGGAGCATGAAGAAAGGAAACACATTAACAAAGATTTTGTTGAATGTCAAAGAGTTTATCAATGCCATGGAGATTCCTAGGCAATATAATGGTGATATTGTATTTGAGTTCCCACCAATCATGGGAACACATGTAGGAATGGACTCCATGGAGCATAAGTATGATCCCCACTGGTGGTCAAACCTACAAAACTCCAACATTGCTTTCCCTAGAGTGTGTTGGAGAAGCCATTGCCTAGGTAGTTTGAAGTGTGTGAATGAGCTTTGCCCGCACTTAAAGAACCACAGGTCTCAAATACATCACATTTTACAGGAAGCATGCTAAAGGCACCACTGGAGAGAAGTGCAATATTGCATATGGGAAGCTCCTTTTCCATTATTGCTCAGTGTTAGTGATGTGCATCGCTACATGCAATTGCTACATCTATTATGTGATGCCCTTTGACAAGACGATGAGCCGATACCGATACTGTTTCACGACGTGAAATGATCTGAAACTGTTCATGGCATGAAACCCTTACTGTTTCACAATGTGAAACGATTTTTTGCTGATTCATGGCAGCAGCCAGGCAAGCCAAAACCAATGATTGGACAGGACCGAGGCCACAAGGGTCAATTAAGGAAGGCGTATTATACCACAAAGAGGGAATCTAACCTTAAGGGTACAAAAATTTTTGAGCGCGTGAAAGTGTCGGAGAATGTTCATGACGTGAACCATTTCTGGCAGTTTCATGATGTGAACCACTATTTGTTGTTTCACAACGTGAACCACTATCCGCAGTTTCACAGCAGCTGAAACAGAGCGATAAAATTAAAAGTAAAATCAAATTGGGTTGACAAATAGCTTATCAAATCATATTGCACATAAGATCCGAAAAACTCATCGGAGACGATCTTACGCCCGATGATAGTGCATCGAATCACCCAGGATCTTCCTACCAAAGAAGTGTGGGATCAGGACATTCCACAAGGACACACCTGAGTGTCTTAAGAAACCT
The DNA here is from genome assembly GCF_041138505.1 of Cibotium barometz. NCBI lineage: Eukaryota > Viridiplantae > Streptophyta > Polypodiopsida > Cyatheales > Cibotiaceae > Cibotium > Cibotium barometz. The sequence goes on from NC_141054.1 coordinate 58,910,460, forward strand.
GATCACCGCTGAAACTAGTAGTGAAGAGTCCATGGAAGAAGGGACTGAGATACGATGAGTTTGGGGAAGAGGAGAAACCACCCTCCCCAACCAGGTCCAGTGGTATCATTGATATCGCCTGGGGAATTTTTGGTCAAACTAGATATGAGGAAGAAGCACAATCTGCGGGCATGGGTTCGTCAACCAGCGCTGGACTCGGTCCATGACAAGAAGTGTCATTTCAATTGTTGAATTCTAGGCTGTCGAATACCGGCACCCCTTTAATAAGATGGGACATGGAAAGTGCGACTGCTGGGATGACGGGTCAAATATTCTTTCCCACTACCGAGGAAGTAGAGTTAGACCTCAAATGGAGTGAGGTGGAACGACAATTGCGAGAGTTGAGCTTAAGGAAACAAGAGCTTGACACTTGTAGGATAAGAGCCGAGAAGAAGGAAACAGGAAGTCTTAACCCACTTCAGTCACCGGGGAAGGAACCAGAAATAGCTATGGGTAGAAGAGAGGGAGAAATTCCAAACTTGGAACCCATAAACAAGGAATCCAGAATGAAGGATTTAGAACCATAAAAGAAGAGGGTAACCTGGCTGCTGGCAGGGTAGTTGAAGTAGAGGATCAACTCTACACCAAAAAGGATATTGAGCAGATGATCAATAATCCTATGTTCCTACAAGACATGGAACTCTTGATTTTGCAAAGATGTAAGGGGCAACGAATGGGGGGTCATTCTAAGATACCATGCGGCTGGACCATCCCATGGACCCAAAATACCTATAAGAGTCAATACAGGTAGGGGACGTGGCCTAGGAAGGGGGGGAGCAATTCCTCAAGTACCTAGGAGAGATCCAATCATGGACCTTAATGTATGTAGCCACAAGGGAGGATCTGCTAAATATGGCGGTAGAGATGGGACCGGGAGATGGTCAGAGAACTAGGTACTACTCTAGAATCCCGACCTTCCCAGATGAAACCACATATCATTTCAAAACTTGTTCAAAAGTTCTCTGGGAATGGGGATCCTATCCAACATATCCTATCCAACATGTAGAGATTTTTGAATGCACATATGAAACCTGCGGGCTGGTCAGTAATGTGAAATGATACATACTTTCTCACTGACCTTGGAAGGAAAAGCTCATCAATGGTTTCAAACTCTTAAGCTTCAGGATAAGGTTAACTTCACAAGGCTAAAGAATGTTTTTGTGCCCAGTTTTGCCTATAGTGGTGACAGGTGGAGGCCTGTGGCACAATTACATAATATTAAACAAAAGGAAGAAGAGTGGATGAGGGACTATGTTTCTTGTCTGAAGCACTTAAGTTTGAGATATAAACTTCAGGAAAGGTTAACTGATGATCAGTTGTTGCCTTATTTCCGGAGGGGGGTTAGAGACCATAAAATGCATGATTAACCGATATTAGCCGCCCGACCTGCTACTCTTAATGCATGCTGCAAATTGGCAATCGAATATGAAGACAATATGTTAGAATTGCCACAACTGAAAGATGTTAAAGCATCTTCAGCAACTACGATTTCGCATGTCCCAAGCCACCAAGAAATTGGAACCCGAAGCAAGCAAGCAAGTCAGAAACATGATGGTGGATGAGCTTAGTAATGCCATACTAGAAAAATTAAAAGTCAAGGAGGGAAGAGAAACATCTGGGCATGGGCATAATCACCTTTACCCCTGTAGCAGGGAATTGGTGTGGTGCTCCATGTGCAGATTAAATCACACCACCACTGAGTATCCATAGTTAAGAGCGAGGCCATTACTCTATTGTGCTCACTGTGTAAAATTAGGAAATCATGACACTTCAATGTGTAGATGTCCAAGGTTTCAAAATGTTACACAACTACTAGTACTTAGAGTCCCATTGGCTTTACCGGCACCACTTGTACAGATCATCGCTAGGGCAGGACAACCCAACTCTTCTTACTTGCCTAGGGGAATGTTTCGGGCGCAAGAAGACACTTCACTCTTGCCGCCACCAGTTCTATTGCCACTACCACCATAGTTTAAGATCAATCAGGTGCTAATTGAAGAGCCATCAGAAGATGTTGATATGGTGCGGAAATAGAGCTTAGCGGAGAGTATTATGAGGATATGGCTGAGGTTATGCCGGAATACTACGTCCTATAGAATAACATGTCAGTACCTATGTTTCAAACCATGGTACAATGGAAGGCCAAGGACATGAACTTGAATTTGAGAAGGGGGCCGCTACAATGCTTTGGCTGTGGAGGGCCACATCGAGTAGCCGATTGCCCAAACAAGAATATGAGTCATACACATCAACCACAACAAGTGGCGGTTTTGCCCAATGACATGCCAGTGCTCACCTGTACTAAATGTGGGATTGATCATTTGATCAAAGACTGCCCATACCGAGCAAGTAGCCTTGCTTCTACTACCAATCAAACCACCATCCGGACCATTAGTACCTGGGCAAATCACACCGCTCAATGTCTTGACAAGAGCTCAACTAGAAGACAAGGGAAGAAATCGAGCGGATGCAACTATTCCCAAGCTCAACTATTCTCTTGTCGTCTAGTTGAGCTCAAGCTCAACTAGAAGACAAGGGAAGAAATCGAGCGGATGCAACTATTCCCAAAACTAGCCGAAGGAGAAGAGTTAAAAAAGTGGGTAACGGGGTGAGACACGAGTCACAATTCAAGATGGATCCGAAGAAGATACAATTGATACCGGATCCACCCAATCAAAGGATGAAGGGGGTCAAGAGATCAATCATAGAGGATCAGATATATCAAGGGAAGCAAGGAGAGCATCCGACGACTCCTAAGGGGGGTCGGTGAATATCCCAATGTAGACGAAGAAATAAGAAAGCTTAAAGATGCCAAGGCCTTAGTCAAAGAATGTCGACGGCTTCACGATGCCAAGTTAAGGGCCAACAGAATAAGGGATATAATTTACCCACAAAATGAGCCAAATCGAGATAAGGTATTGGCCGTGCCAACCAACCCCAATTCCAGAAGGAACAGAAGAGGAGTCCCAAGCAGACACAATGTTTGAAGAAAATGGGTTAGGGGAGTCCATCCATTCTTTCCCTGTGGTAGAATACGAGACACCTACATGGGAAGAGCCCTCTCTCTAAAAAGAAACCTAAACCGGGATAAGGTATTGGCTGTGCCAACCCCAATTCCAGAAGGAACAGAAGAGGAGTCCCAAGCAGACACAATGTTTGAAGAAAATGGGTTAGGGGAGTCCATCCATTCTTTCCATGTGGTAGAATACAAGACACCTACATGGGAAGAGCCCTCTCTCAAAAAGGAACCTAGAGATATAGGGAGTCTCGCGGCTCTGCTATCCACGCCTGTCCAAATGCCATTGGGGCAACTGTTACGCAATTCACCAACCTTATGGATAGACGTAAAAGAATGGGTAGAGGGCTAAGGCCAGCCGATATTATAGACGAGACTCTGCCACCCTTGGCAGAAAGAACCTTGAAGCATACAAGGGAAACTCAAGTCATTAAGATACCAGTTAACCAAATAGGGTGCCACTATGAAAGTGACGACATGAATGCTACCATCCCAATTCATCATAATGGATACCAGGCATTGGTGGCTATCCTGGATGGTGGGCGGGGGTTAGCATCATTACCAAATGTTGTTGGGAAAACTGGGGGAAACCTGATCTAAAAAAAAGCAGATTTAAATGGTTGATGGAACATCTTCAAGACCCATTGGGCTCTTAGAAAATATTAAATTCAAACTTTTTACGTTTCTCTATCGTCATACATTTGCGGTCATGGACTTCCGACGCCAACCTGATACATATGACATAATATTGGGGAGACCCTTCATGAGGGAATCCAAATTGGTGCATGATTGGGCCTTGGATCACGTGTATATATGTAGGGATTCGCAAATCTTGAAGATTGATCTGAGAGCATGGAAAGCACACCCCATGGAAGGGCAATTATTTGGTAATGATTTGGTCACAATGGAATGAACCACGTCCACAGATATGCAAACCCACAACAGAGGGGGAATCCAAGAATGAGGAGGAAACGAAAATGTATGTGTCACCACCTCCTCCGGACTTCAGTGAAAACTGGATGTATGTGTTGGCTACCATTGATATAATACAGCCTAGGGGAACCCAGTATTTGGAATCTGGCACCGTCCCTATGACCTCTATCTGCATGGTTAATTGGCAGACCATGGATGAGGAATCATGAGGTGAAACATCAAGTACAGAAGGTACTGTGGCACGAAGCTATACCAATGCTCAACGCCTTAGACAATGGTGGAGATAGAAACGATATATAGCCTGATGAAATGCCCTCTTACACAAAGCAGACCTACGGACGCCCAATGGGCTGAGATACCTTGAGGCTACTAAGGTACACGATGAATTCTCAAAGGATTGGGGCAAGGAATTGAGTAAGATATCGTTTTGGAGGGGAGGCATAAAGAGAAAGTCGTCCTTCAAGTGCCAAACACACCCAAGCTTACAAAAGGAGGACGCTGAAAATGCAATAAAGCCCTAGCAGAGGACATGAGGCAAAAAAGATCATGGCTAAAGCCAAAAGTGACAATGAGGACAAGCCAGACTTGCTTTCTGTACCTGACCATTTCAAGAACTACATTGTTGAGACGAACGAAGGGTCGTCCGACTGACTACTAGGGTGAAAGAGGATGGGCTGTTTGCATCATACGATGGCCCGACAGAAGTCAAGGAGGTGGATATTGTGCAGGACTGGGGGAAGAATCTCGTGCCATATACATTGCTAAAGATTTGACTTCGGCTGAAGAGGAAGAGCTCATTGCCCTCCTTAAGGAATTTAAAGATTGTTTTGCCTAGAATTACAAGGAGATGAAAGGGGTACCACCTAAGGTGGTATAGCATACGATTCCAATCATGGAAGGTTTGAGACTGGTAAGGGTGTGCAACATCAACTCCCAACCCAAGCTAGCACCACACCAACTCTTGTGTGGAGGAAGAAGAAAAACCAGTCAATTGGGATGAGGAGGGCCAAAGCAACAGAAGTACCCACCCTCTAGCTACAAAGCCGAACAAGGAATCCAAAGATAAAGGCAAGGAAGTTCAACAGGGAGATGAAGACAGAAGCCATCCACAACCAAAAACAGTGACAACATTGTGCAGTCGGTGGAAGGAACAATAAAAAACTCCCACATGGAACTAAAAAGACTGCATCAACGAATGCCCAAACAGAGCCCAAGTGAACCCTTGGTTCTCATGGCAATAAACAAACAGGTATCCAATGTTTTGCACAAATGGGTATAAGGTAAGCTCTATATCATTCACTCATCGTGTGCATGATTGATTGCTTGAGCATAACGAAAAAATGAGAAAAATTCGATCTATGCACTTCGACGTGAAACTGCAAAAAATGGTTTCACATCGTGAAAAAGTCCGACGTGAAACTGCAGAAAATGGTTTCACACCGTGAAAAAGTTTGACATGAAACTATAAGGGTGCCAATTCAAAAACTCCCTACCTATATTGTATGTGTAGTGCAAAAGTGTTAGATAAAAGGTATTGGAAGAAGGCACCAGATATGTACTTGAAAGACCCAAACTTTAAGCAAGTTCTTGATATTCCATTGTCGAGAGTCCACATTTGTACAATGCATGCTCTCTATAGAATCATTGAAAAACTCTTGTTTTTGTACATATGTTTTGCATGGACCCTTACAACCCAATATAGCAAAGGTTAAATCAATCAAAGCATTAGAGAAAGTTTTATCAAACACTTGTTTGCATGGTAGACATGTAAAGATTGAACAAGATGAAAAAAAATTCTAAGGATGGGAAGGATGTACCTAAGAAACCTTCTATTGGAGGTGTTAAAACAAGAAGGTTTCTATCTCCACAAACACCAGAGGATAACCTTCCATTAGAGGTGTTAAAGCATGGTTGTAGAAGAAGAAGATGCCGATTATTGCAAACCATAAAATATCCACAATGGAAGTGTGTTCACAATGCAGTAGTAGACCATGTAGACAATGGTCAAGCAAGAACACGTAAAGCCAACGTGTGGAGATATTTAGACATTATGTTTAAGTTTTGTGACAAGAAAGTGTGGATGAAGAAGGACCATGAGACCTTTCAAATAGCACTAAACAAGTTCAAGACATCCATGATTGATGCATGGACAGATCAACACATCACCCACTACATGGTATCAGATTGATTATGCACTGAACTTGTTTTTAAAATGTATGTCAAGTAATATGCTAAGTTATACATCTTTTTCATTTTGCAGCACCTTATCTACAATCATGGTCCTTGGTTTGCAAAGCAGTATGGTAGTTTTTCAATATGGTCAACCCAAGGAATGGAGAAAACACATTATCAAGCATGCTCTGGGTATTTCAAGCATACAAGACTTGGTGGAGGAAGAGAAAAAGCTAACAATTTAGAGGAACTACATCAATGGACGTACATGAAACTTGTACACCATTTACTTCTAAGTGCATACACTCCGAGGCCTTGCCTAAAGATTCACACGCTAACTGTTTTTTCAAAAGCATCACTTTGTCTGGATTCCACTTGATTGGATGTCCCCCAAGGTATCTAAATATTTTTGATGGCAAACATAGGGAACTTTGCATTGTCCTTTGAGAATTTTTTGTGGAATATAACCACCTGTGGAAATCTCAATCGGTTGATGTATTCTCCCAGTCTTGAGTCCTTTCCAAGCCCTCTCGTTTGCCAGCAGTACGACCAAGAAAATCATCCCCAAACACCACCATTTGTAAAAGGATGTTGCAAGCAACATGCCACATAAGACAACAAAACAAATGCATTGAGGAATACAACACGATTAATGATTATTAATGTAAACATACCTTCTGGTTTTCATCAATCATTAACAAGTAATTCCTATGTTAATATGTTGATTGTTGCATTGGTATCCTAGATAGATGAGGACTCCACTTTCCTTCCCATATGAAAAATATTTAGTCTTTTAGCTTAAAATTCCTCTTCAGTGTGGGAAGGCTGGCTTCATAATAAACTGCATCCTTGTACATCATAGCTAACGTATCGGGGCAGAAGATTTAAGCTCATTGTCCTTGACATTTGAATCTAGCAATAGATATTTATATAAATATAAATCAACAAAATCTTCATCTTCCTCTAGATTTTTTGCAATAATGGCAAGACAATAGTCCTCCCTTTTGTCAAATAGTTCTTGTAATTAAAACATATTCAAGATCAGCAATATGAAATGTCGGGAGGAGTGGTGTCAGATCCTCTATCTTAGATGCATCCTCACCACATGTGACCAACTGGGTGTCATCTCTTCTCAGGACGTTAATATCCAACTGCCCACTTAGCTCCCTCTCCGCTCTGCCAAGTTGATCTCCTCCGCAATCTCTTGAACTTCATCCTCTTCTCTTGTTCCTCTCTTATATTTTCTTCTGCTCTTCCGTCACCTTCTTCATTGGCAACTTCTGTCACACAGCTTGTCATCCCACTGGCCGCATATCACCCATAATCTCACCAACCATGCCAGTGGTGTAGATGCAGAAGCTATCACCCAGGCAGGTCATCAATGTCCATCGTAGTACTAGTTGAGCTCAATATCTCAACTCCCCCCCTCGAGCTCAACTCCACACACTGCACTCCAAGTAAGCTCCTAAACCTGTGGAGCTTCTCTGTGCCCAATGCCTTCGTGAAAGATGCCAGCCACCTAATCCTCTATACAAACATATACCATATCTACATCTCCTGCTAGAATCTTCTCCCTCACAAAGTGATAATGCACCTCAATGTGCTTCGTTCTAGCATGATATACTGGGTTACTAGTCAACTGTATGCTGCTCATGTTGTAACAATATATGACAATTGCCCTATCCATGATCTCTCCCATGTCAACAAGTAGCTTCTGAAACCAAGCTACCTCATAAGCTGCCATAGCAGCACCCCTGTACTCTACCTCTGTACTCGACAAGGTAACTGTTGGCTGTTTCTTACTGCTCCAACTCACAGCAGCAGCACTCCTAAATGAGAACATAAAACCACTGGTAGATCTCTTGTCTGCAATACTACCAGCTCAATCAGCATTTGTGTACCCATGCAATTGTATCTCTGTAACAGCCTCATAGAAAATTCCATAATCAACTGTGGACTTTATGTACCTGAGGATCCGTCTAGCCGCATCCAAGTGTGGCTTCCTAGGGGCCTACATAAACTGACTCACAAGTCCAACAACATAGCTCAAGTTTGGCCTTGTAATGGTCATGTAGATCAAACTACCCACTATGCGCTTGTATGTAGTGGGGTCCTCCAAAAGATCACCTGTATCTGTGAAAAGCTTTGTGTTCTGCTCCAATGGCACTGAAATAGGCTTACAGCCTATCATACCATACTTGGACAACATGTCCAAGCCATACTGTCTCTGCAATAGCAAAATGCATGAGGTGATCTCCCCACCTCTATGTCCAAGAAATACCGCAGCTCACCCAAATCCTTCATCTCAAACTTCTACTTCAAAAGCATTGTGACATCATGTATGTATGCATCACTATCACCAGTGATAATTAAGTCATCCACATAGATGACTAATAGCATGATCCCTCTATTTGTCTTTTTCACATATAGTGAAAAATCTACATTGGATATTTGAAATCCAATGGTAACAAGATACTCCCCAATCTTGTTTGAGCATGCTCTGGGTGCCTGCTTCAAGCCATACAAGGCTTTGCATAACCTGCACACAAAATCTGGATGTGCATCACTCTCATAACCTGGTGGCTGCATCATGTACACTTCTTCTTGTAAATCACCATGTAAGAAAGCATTCTTTACATCCATTTGATGTAGAGACCAACCCTTCGTTGCAGCCATAGCAAATGACAGCTCTCACAGTTGCCATTCGTGCAATCGGGCTGAATGTCTCCTCATAGTCTATACCATAAGTCTGCGCATAGCCCTTGGAAACCAATCTTGCCTTGTACCTTCTCACTGAACCATCAACATTGTGCTTGACTTTATACACCCACTTACATCCAATTGCCTTCTTTTCCTTAGGCAAAGGCACTAACTCCCATGTTGCATTTACATCCAATGCTACCATCTCCTCATCCGTGGCATCTTCCCATTTCTTATTTCCAATTGCCTGCTCAAAGCAAGTGGGCTCAACCTCCTATATTGCTTTTACCATGTCAGTATAATGATGGGCTATATATCCATCATATCTCAACCTGTCAACAGGGTATCTAACCCTCGTAGACTTGCGTACACCTAGATCACTGCCAGGTATCCTCAAAACAGCCCTGGTTCTCCTTACATTAGGAGTAAACACAAACGGAATGCCAAGCTCCTCATCAAGGCTCTGCTCAGAGCCACTAGAGTCACCATCCACATATGAGTGACCTGTTTGACAGATCAGGCACAAAAGGTTGATCTACCTTTTCCTTCCCTTTCCGTGATACATGTGTACCTGCATCATTCCTCAACCTGCCTCCATGGGCTAACATTGGATCCACTGCTCGAGGACTCCCCAGGTCCACTCACCACATGTGATTTCTGCTCTACATGTGGTGCAACATCAGCACTTCTTACATCTACATCTTCTGTTGCCTTCACTACTAGTGCATACCAGCTACTCAACTCATCAAAGACATCTCTGCTTACTCGCATCTCTACTCAACTCATCAAAGACATCTCTGCTTACTCGCATCTCATGAGTGGTAGGGTTATAGCATCTATAACCTTTTTTCTCCATAGCATAACTAATGATTGAAGATGCATTTCTCTGCCTTTGGATCCAACTTTTTTCCCACTTTATCAGGAACATGTACATATGCAATACACCCTAACACTTTCAAGTGAGACACATCCAGTCTTATGCCTATAAACTTCTATTCAGGAGTCATACCATGAATAGCTGCAGTGGGTGTCGTGTTCATAATGTACACAGTAATTGCTACTGCTTCTGCCCAAAAGTAATGTGGCATATTCTTTTCAGCCCCACCATCAAGGCATATTCTTTTCAGCCACCATCAAGGCACTTGCCACTTCTGCAATGTGCCTGTTTTTCCTTTCTGCAACACCATTCTGCTCTCTGCGGAGTGTACCTACACGTAAACTGCCTCTTGATTCCTTGCTTTCTTAGGAAATCGCTGAACTCATTGGAGAAATATTCTTCCCCACCATGCCTTTTTCCTTCTCGACCAAGGCTTTAATCTCTGAAAGTGAGCAAACACCTCACTTTTCTCCTTCATGAAATAAACCCACACTTTCCTAGTGTGGTCTCATCAATGAATGTAACATAGTACCTACAGCCTGTAATTGTTGCAGTCTCGATCAGTCCCCATACATCTAAATGTATGACATCCAATGGCCTTGCATTGACATGTTTTTCATGTGGGAAAGCATGTTTGGCCTGCTTACCAAGTTGGCATGCTTCACACACCTTATGCATACCGTCAACCTTAAACTTTGGCAAACCTGCAACAATATTTTGGGCCTGCATAGACTTTAGTCGCACTGTACATTCACATGACCAATGCGCTTGTGCCATATGCCAATATTTGCAATGACACCTGTTCCATGCGCAAACATGGCTGCCTTTATCTCAGGCATATTCACATCCAAAGTAAACATCCTGCCATTTATGTTACCCTTTGCAACCAAGCGACACTTATTTTTGAAGTCTTCCACAAAACATCCTTGAGGATTAAACCTCACTTGCAGACCTTACTCAACCATATGTCCAACATAAACTAGGTTCTTTGTAATATTCAGAACATGAAGTACATCAGCCAACAAGTACGTCATTTACTTCATTTTGCATAGACAATGGCACTTTACCAACATGCGCAATGGGATGCGCAGTATCATCACCTGTTTCTACATAACCTGGTTTTTCCATGTTTTGCATATCTTTAAATTACTCAGCATGAGTGGTCATGTGGTTAGAGGCGCCAGAATCCACATAGCATATATCTTAAGATCCTAACACATCCCCTGTTATGGAACTAAGCATGTGATGCATCACAAACAGCTGCTCACTTCTGTCATCACCTCCATGTTTGCTAGATGATGCATAGTTGCCTTGCTCTGCAACTTTCCACTTTTAATGTCGTTCTGCTTTTTATAGCAGTCCTTTGCCATGTGTCCTGGTTTGCCATAGTAATAGCACTCTATGCTATTTGCATTTTGATTTCTTTGCCAACCACCTCGGCCTCTTTGGCTCCCCCTACCTCTAGACTGGCCTCTTTCACTTATGTATGATTGCTGTTGTGAATCATTGGATTGTTGTTGTCCAGAATTCTGATTTCCTTGTCGGCCACCACCTTGGCCTTGACCACGGCCTCTACCTCTGCCTCTACCTGAATTAGAGTAGAGGGCCTGTTCCGATGTGTTTTTGCTTTGTAAAGAAGAAACCTCACCTAAAGCCTTTTTTTCTATGATCAACATAGATATCAAGTCTTGAAAGTTGGGAATATTCTCCCTAACTGCAATGGAGGTCTTGAATGGCTTGTAGTCTTTGCCAAGCCCATGTAGATAGACACTCACCAAACTATCATCCTCCACTGATACATTGATAGACCCAAGGGATTCAACAATGTCCTTGATCTTTAAGGTATATTCGTTGATGGACATGCTTTTCTTTTCCACAGTATGCAATTCTTCCTTTAACTGCAACTTCCTTACCTCTGTGTTAGTCTGGAACATCTGAACCAGATTCTGCCATGCACTGCTAGAGTGTTTGCATCCTGCATGTGTCTTATCATAGTGTCTGTGACACTAATTGAAAGCCAGTACATGACTTTTCTTGCACCCTGATTCCAATCCTTGAATGCCTTTATATCTGTAGGAGTGGAATTCTCCTCAGATAACTCCGGAGGCTCCTCATTGTCTCTTTCTACATAATCCCAGAATTCTTTACCCATTAGGAAATTTGTCATTCTGAACTTCCAGGCATGGAAGTTATTCTTATCCAGCTTCTCACTAACAATCTGATTAATTTCCTCATACATGTTTTCCTGTAGCAATCAAATAACCTACAAACAGACAACTTCTGTATGCAACCTTTTGTAATACAGCAGTATTTCCTGCCCACTGCTGCAGCAGCGGTACTTCAGCACAGCCTGTGTGTCACCAAATGTAACCAGAGTACATGTAAATACACCCAGTATCAACAATACATGTGCAAACCCTATCTGCACTTCCAAATTGCACTGCTGCACTGCAATAGCCAGATTTCGAGCAAAAAGAGTTCTCTACCATAACTTCCAGAAAACTGTCAAAAATACCCTGCAGTGACAAAACGGGCCCGTAACGCACCCGAAACGCGAATCTGGCCGAAAAAACATAGTCCAATTGGACAATATACCTGCCCTGTAGCTCCACTCCCGCAAAGATAGCTTCTCAATCAGAGATGTGTAGCTTCTAGAGCTACTAAGGGGGTGTTGTACCTAAACCAAGAAGGGAAAAGAGATGATGGTGCTCTTACCCGTGTAGTACCGCTTCCTTCCTTGCTTGTTCTTGCCTCTTGCTTGCCTCTTGCTTGCCTCCTTAGCTCTCACACGAACCAGGCTTTGATACCATAAAGAGAATGTGGGGGAGAGGGAGATCTTCAAAACCTAGCAAGCAAACACACACACACAAGAGAGAGCAAGACACATGAGAGACATGGATAACTGAATTTTCTTCTATCTTCTTCTTCTCTACTCAACCAACATAACATAAAGATAAGAGTATACACTATATGAGTTAGTACTCAACTACTACAACATACAAGGGTCAGTCTGTAATGTGAACCCGACTAAATGAGCTGGCGCCATAACTATGCCAGTCTCTAGTAATCCAAAATGGCTATCACACAGCCTGTCATCCCACTGACTGCATATCACCCATAATCTTATCAACCGTGCCAGTGGTGTAGATGCGGAAGCTATCACCCAGGCAGGTCATCAATGTCCACCATAGCACTAGTTGAGCTCGATATCTCAACAATCGTTTACCTAACCCAAAAAAACATCACAACGTGATATGGGGTCGAAGTTGGTCTGTGAGACAACATATTATATTGTAGTGATTTACGTGTAGACATTTAAAGAAAAAACATCAACAGAATGCGATATGGGTTTGAAGTATTTTTTATAAGAACAAATATCGCATTAGGATCGTTACAATGCAATAAGGATTCAGCTTTGGAAAATGAGACCCCATATCACGTTGTGTTGACCACTCTTGGAATCCATTAAGTGCAATAGAGGCATTACAAGAACCAACACCCACAAAGTGCGTGGTTGCTAAAGGGACTAATATCAATGTTAATGAGCTAAAGGGTCTGGCATAAGGAGGGTTTGTTTTGGAAGGACATCTTGATAATAAAGGGACAAGGCAACCTAAGCAAGGACCATCAAGCAATGTGGGAACTCAAAGAAGACCAGAAAGTAACAATTAGAAAGACAATTACTAAGGATATGCAAGCAAGGATTGATTCAACGAGATGGCTATGTAGTGTGAAGTGCTTCACATTCAATGAAGTGCATGCTAAGGAGCATGTGGAGTTTATCTTTGCCTAATGAGCGCATCTCATAGGAGAGGGATTCATTATATAGTGATGGTCTCCATTTTTACTTGTAATGACTATCTATGTAGGCTAGGCAGATTATTGGATCGTTATATGCTATGCAAGCACTTTTATTATGTGCTTCTGCACTAATGTGGAGAATCAGAAACTCATCCATCACACAAAATTGAGAAAACAAGAGCTTTATAATGTTCTTTCACGAATGCCTTTGCTAGACACAAGCACATATGTGGTCTCTTTAAGTCAGATCTACTTTTTTGGAGATTGTAAGTATGTAACTATGAGGTGCTCCTTGCTATGTGTTTGGTGTTTAGCATTTTGGGCCACTTGGGATGTTTATGGATTTGGATTTTTGGTGTCTCTCTCTACTTGCAATGCAACTAAAGGATGGTTTTAATTATAAGAATTTTTTATTTGTGTTATTGGATTTTGCCTTGAAATACATGTGAGGTGTTTCACAATTTGACTTCACTCTCGAGCCTATCGATGTTGCTCCGTGGAAGTAAAGATAGAGGAACATTACATTCATAGATGCATAGTGTATTACAAAATCCAAGGGAGATTTCAGTGTAGTTTCAAAGAGGGATTCATTCCCTATCCAAAATCATTGATTTTCAAGATCAATGCTACGTGGGGCTCTAATTAATGCAGATCCATACATAGAGACCTTCTATGAGAGAATTGAGTCACCTCACACCGAGACCTTCTATGAGAGAATTGAGTCAGCTCACACCGAGGTGACACAAGAGCACAACATCGTGCATCGACCTCGAGTGCTACAAGGGTCCAAGTATTCTCCAACAATGACCAACCGACAATGAGAAAATGACATATACAATTGGTGGATCACCTCCTAGGAGGCACCATGGATACAAACCATCGTTGCAGTGTACCATAGGTCCATGGCCGTCTACCCTGAAATAGATCTCCATGCTGTCCCCCCCCCCCGCCGCGGCTTCTAATGGATTATTTTGCTGTTTTTTGGACCATGGACTATAGACCTGTTGGCTCCTTTTTAAGACGTCCACAAAACTCAACCTGCCTAAATCACGCCTCGGGCCACCAGACCTGGCATGCGCGCAGGAACAGCTCCTTAGAGCCACGTTGGATTCTGCACAAAATGGCGACAGATCTGGTAGCACATTCTCAGCCGTGCAAAACGCAAATAGACATGACACGACTGCACGAAACTAATTGAAAGGTTTAGAGGCCTTTTATTTTCATCGAGAAGTTATTAAACCTACGCTTCAACCTTTTGAGACTCAATTCCTTAACGAGATCTCAATGCTAGCATAATTTTGCAAATCAGAAAGAACTTGCATTACTGTCCAAAGGGTAGACATCGCTTACGATTTGACTTGTAAGCCACATAACAACAGTTGGCTAGAACGATCAGAATAAGGCCTATTACATCTTACAGTTTGGCCACTTCAAAGAATGGTAATACAAGCTTGAACGCATAAGAGACCTGCATAGCATATAACCCCAGAAGGATCTAGGGTCTTACAAGAAGCAGAAGAATAGGAGGAAAGAGACTCAAACAACCAAGACTAGTGGCTCTGTACATGTGCTAACCCCACAGAAGATCAGCTGTCATGGCTAGCAAGCCTTGAGGCTGTGGCGGAGTGGTACATGAAATCATGAAATGAATCACTTCCCTTGAGCTTCCTCCTCAGCTCTTGTGCTTTCTGTGGGGTAAACAGCACTCGCCGTGCCCCTCTGGCGGGTTTCTTTATAGAGCTTTTGATGGGTTCTTCAGGGCGGCCATGGCTAGGGGTAGGCTTAGCATCTAGCCTGAGATTAGAGTTCTCCTGCAAGAGAAATGGGTCATGGAATTCTGCTGAGGCGCCCATATCTTCAATGAGGGGCTTCATTTTGCTCTTCTGAGAGGACCCAAAGAAGAAGAAGGGGATCCAAGAAGGTATTGATGATTGGGTGTGCGATTGCTTTTTGGGTTGTTCATGTATGTTGTTGAAAGCAAGGGGGGAAGGAGAGATTTGAGCTTGAAGAGGCCTGTTGTTTCTGTATGGCGCAAGCTGATGAGCTAGGAATAGGCTGGAGCCCAAAAAGCTGCTGGCAAGGACAACCATGATGGTGGTGGATGACGGAGATGAAGAGAGAGCCCAAGGGAGAAATGGGGCGGGATGGCTAAAGGCGGGACGCAGATCTGCAATTCCTCTTCGGAAACTAAAAAGCAAAAGCGAGAGAGGAAAGCGAACAGATTTACGGAAGTATATGGAGAGGAAAAGAGGGGAGATAAGAGGATAAGGTCAAGACCCACCAACAGTATCCTCGAAGGAAGTAAAGAAAAAGGCTCTTTTTCCTGACAACAGCGCCCGCCCATCAGTGATCACGTCCGCCAAAAAGATCTCAAGAATGGCGCCGGCGACCGGACCGGGTCTCCGTCTCCCCGCCCCATTGAGAGAGAGAGAGAGAGAGAGAGAGCACACCATATTCCTCCTTGCAAAGCAGGGCTGAGATTTCGCCACCTTCTTTTTGGGACCAATAATAAGTTCTGTTCCTAGGGCTGAGATTTCACCACCTTCTAATGTGCAAGTCCATGAAACCTTCTAGGTGTCTCCCATGACTTGTGTGACCTTATGAAATTTGATATGCGTTAGTAAGATCATCTATTGTTAAGGCTCATGCCTTTGTTCACACCATGTTTAGATGTTGGCCCATGTCCTCATGTTAAAAAAAAAAGAGGCTGCCCCAATTGCTATTTGAACCAGTGTTGACGTGTCAAAAGTTTACAAATGATTAGTTGAACTGTAGGTTTAATAATTCCTCGATGAAAAATATAAGGCCTCTAAACCTTTCAATTAGTTTCGTGCACTCGTATCATCTCTATTTGCATTTTGGCAATGTTTTTCTACATGCAGCCAACGTGGTCATTCCATGGCGCTGAGAATGTGTTACCGGATATGTCGTTGTTTTATGCAGAATCCAACATGGCTTTAAGGAGTTGTTCTTGCCCGCATGCCGCGTCTGGTGGCCAGTGGCAAGGTGTGATGAGTTTGTGGACATCTTAAAAGGAGACACTAAGTCTACAGACCAAAGTAGAAAAATAATCCATTAGAATGTTGTGTCATAGTGGGGGAAAGCTACCAATGTAATGACAACCACAAAGAGACATAATAATAGGTAAACATCATCATCATCCATCTTAAATGGCTAAGATGGATGAATCTAGGATCTCAAAGAGTCTCTCAATATCCATTGCCCACGAGGGGCATCCATGCATCTCTTTATAATAATAACTTGAATATGAAGCTACAACATAGAGATCTATCTCAAGCTAGATAGCCATGGATGTATGGTACAATGCAACTATGGTTTATATCGATGGTGCCTCGTAGGAGTGTGGTGGTCATCCACCAATTGTATATGTCGTTTGCTCATTGTCGGTTGGTCATTGTTGGAGAATACTTGGGCCCTTGTAGCACTCGAGGTCGATGCACGATTTTGCGCTCTTGTGTCACCTCGTTGTGAGGTGGTGGCTCAATTCTCTCATTGAAGTTCTCTATGTATGGATCTCCTATAATTAGAGCCCCATGTAGCATTGATCTAGAAAATCAATGATTTTGGATAGAGAATGAATCCCTCTTTGAAATTACAATTGGATTTTGTAATACACTAGGCATCTATGAATGTAATGTTCCTCTATCTTTACTTCCATGGAGCAACGTCGACAGGTTCGATCCTCCCTAGCAATGCACTCTACTTTGTCTGTCTTCATTCCAAGATGATGAGACGAGGCTCGAATGTGCCCAATCATGATTTGCATGGCATGTGACATGTGTTTATGCACACTAGGCCAGTACAAATCCATCTGCTTTGATCTATAGGGGAGTTTCCATTTTTAAAGCAAAAACCCACGAGCAGACAAGCAGTGTGTTGGTGGCTAGGGTCAAAAACCTAGTCTAGGCTAGTTATACACCAAATCACATCACTTATATTATTCCAATGAATATAATTATATTATAGTAATTGCATTAGAGTGAAGTCGAATTGTGAAACACCTCACATGTATTTCAAGGCAAAATCTAATAACCCAAATAAATAATGCTTATAATTAAAACCATCCTTTAGTTGCATTGCAAGTAGTGAGAGACACGTAGTCCACTGCTTGAGAGAGATAACTCCTTGTTGGTAGAACAATTTTCTGATAAAACTCTGAGTGAAACCAGAAAGGAGATTAATCTTGCTCAGAATAGTCAAAAGGAATGTGAGGAAGTGGAAATGGTTCTGGGAAACTCCATTAACATGATGAATCATAGAGAGTTCAAAGGATGTACATGGAATGTGAAAGGGATCAAAGACAAGAAGAAAAATACCATTTTTTGGGACTTAGTGAAGTCTTGGGACTTGTCTGTTTTGGCTATTCAGGAATACAATCCCTTTGGGAGAATTTCGAGGATAAATTGCTTTAGGGAGTGGGATATTTTTATGGCGACATTAATTTAGGCTATAGCTAGGTTATGACTATAGTTAAGAGGGATCTTAACTCTAGCATTATAGTTAATCATCCAGAGGGAAGAATTTTGATAGTAGATATTACAATAAATGGTGAAATAATATGGGTCATTAATGTCTGTGGGGCTCATAATCATAAGATTTGGAGTTGTATGTGGGATTGGATTGCTAGGGTAAATGTTCAAGTGCCTTGCGTTGTATTAGGAGACTTTAATATGGTAGAAAGAGCGGTTGACAGATGTGGTGGTAGCACTGTTTTATTAGGGAAAGAAAAAGGGAAGTGGGAAGATCTTAGAAGAGGTTTGGGACTTAAGGATAGTTGGTACCTTGGGCACTAGAGAGATAAATCGGGGCATACCTATTTTAGTCTTCAATATCTATCCTCCTCATCAAGAATTAACAAAGTTTTCTTTAGTCAACAGGCTTCATGGGTGCCTCACAACTTGAGGGTGGGTGTGGATTGTAGCTCTACTTTATCTAACCATCTCCCTCTGAAGTGGGGTTGGTCTCATCTTGATGGGGTCTAATATGGACTTATCTCATTTCCTCACTAGGAAATTGAGAGTGAATAATTTATTGCTGAAAGATTCTCTTTTTGTGGAATTGTTAACCTATGACGGACATTGAGACGTACTATGTTTTACGTCATTAATTTAAATATTCTGAGTCATGGGCCGGGCTTGTCGGCACCATATGTTAAGGATGAAGGGATTGGGTGATCGTCGATGAGAGGCGCACCTTGAATATTAGTAGGATAAGGGTTAGGATCGGCCGGCCATGTATGGGCGCCCAAGTGTGAACGGCCAAGTCACCTATAAGAGTCAAATGTAACCCTAAAATCTTCATTCTCATGTGTTGTGAATACAAGAGTGCTCTTGCCTTATCTCCTTGGTTTCCTTCTCCTGCGTGTGAGAGAGAGAGAGAGAGTGAGTGAGAGAGCGATCGAGCACTGTGTAGTGGCACGGCGGCGGAGAGGCGGTAGAGCGGCGAGACGGCGGCTCCTCCTTCACTGCTGCGACGCGGGAATCCTTCAAGGCGGCAGTTGAGCGGTGAGTGACACACCCTTTGCATTCTGTTTGAGCTTCCTTCCCTGGTTGTATGCTTGTAGCCATTCATGGCTCGCATACGGTGTCCCCAGCTACGACCTGTGCGGCAAAAGCGCACATTTTTGGCGCCGCTGCTGGGGAGTTGCCCTACACCAAGCTCCAGTTTGCAGCTCGGGCTGCTGCGTGAAGTTTAATCTACACTGTGGGAAAGCGACTGTGTGTTTGTTGGTGAGGTGTTTCTGTGTTTTGCAATCTGTTTCTGCAATTTGTCTTCTGCATTTCTGTTTCTTTTGTTATTTTTTCGCTCCGCGTGTGGGCGTGTGTTCTGTTATCTGGTTTTCTGCGTGTGCGAGGGGGGATTTCGGAATCCCCAGACCTGTGTTGTGTGCGAACTGCGCCGCGGCCAAGGCTGAACCCTAAAGAAACCCTAGAAAACTTATCTAAAAAAAAACCAGAAAATAAAAAGTTTAAAAAAATATAAAAAATATAAAAATTAAAAATTATTTTTTTTTTTAAAAGAAAGAACCAAACGTGTGGAGAGGAAAGATTTTCTAATTGGAGAAAAAATTTTTGAAAAGAAAGAACCCCAATTGACCCACGGCCCTCGGTCTCGGTCTCGGTCTTTTGATATATATATATAGGAGAGTGAGCCTCCATAGCGTTCTTTCAAGTGAGAGCTTATGGGAAGTTGTGCCCTATATGTAGCCCACTCCCCAAGGAGTAAAGTGAGCATGTGGGATAAAGCCCTCACCCTTTCCTCCACAAGCAAATAGGCTTTTGCCCCTTCCCCCATAGGGAAACGGACTGTTTTGAGGACCACACGAGCTCTGGATAGGCGAACACGATGCTGTAAAGCACACTAGGACCCTTTGAACGATACGCTCGTTTCGAGCTATCACACGCCCTAGTCCAAGTTCCGACCGTAAGTAAGGGGATCAAAAATGAGTTAAAAACAATCTAAAAACAAGTAAAAACGGGTGCGAAACACCTAAGAAACCACTTGTGTGAGCTTCAAGGGTAGTTACCAACGCACATAGGGTACCCATGTCACATGCATCTACGTTCTGGTCCTGTGCTAGAGCCTGAACCACTAGAAAGCATTTCAGTTTACGCAGGCTCACACCATCCCTCCACGTTGGCATCTTGGCCTTCAGCTGGAACCCAAGGGAGTGCAACCCAAGATCCACGAATAGTGGATAGTGACTCATCCTCTGACTCAAAAGCCATGGAAGGGCACCCTACCAAGAACCCTGAGGAGACAAGCCAAAACATGCCAGTGTGGGCCCCACAACCCGGATCTAGCATGTTTAGTCGTCTAATAGAGACCTTTAGTAGAGCTACACGCTCTGAACATGCGACAAGCGAAGTAAATGAGGAAGGAGGGGTAGTAGATTCGCCATTCACATCTTATGTAGACCCTACCCTCCCAAAGAGTGTCCATGTGGATATTCTACCCACTTCGTTTAATGAGGGCCCTACTGAGCTACCACATTCCGATGCTCTTCCTAAAGTAGAGGTCCCTAGAAGCCAATCCATAAGAAGTGACATTGCGTCCACTTCAAGAGAACCGTTTGGCACACCAAGTCTAGATGGGATATTTCTCAATGAAAATTGGGAATATGATCTACACACAGAGACTCTAACGGACCTATACACGGGTTAAACATACCATGTAGGTTGGTATCTAGCGCCACTAATCTAGAAGAGCAACAGCAAATGATTTGTGAGGTTATTCATAGAATTATCCAAATTGAGAGGCAAAATAGGGGAGTGGACCTAGTTTCCAATGGCCCTATGAGGTTTTTGGATACGAGCAAGGCCAAACAACCAACCCTATCACAATTGGTCCCATAGACCCTTCGTATGTTGTTTCGCCTGGAGTCTCAATGCAGGTTGAGCGCACGAGTAGTAACTTTAGCTTTCCAACCTTGGCTCAACTTTCCATTAGGGAATCCGCAATGCCTACCCCAATGATGAGCATAGCTGAAAGTGCACCTGTTACCGCTGTAGTTAGTACGACACCGCTACCTAGTGGAACAGTACCTACAGCAGTGCGTGCCAGTGCCTATCAACCATACGTACCTATCGCTACTCATGCTCATGTAGCTCCGTCTCACAGATCATATCCTACGTCATTTGCCAGTGCCTATCAACCATACGTACCTATCGCTACTCATGCTCATGTAGCTCCGTCTCACAGATCATATCCTACGTCGTTTGCCAACATACTCAGACCAACGCCAACTCCTATCAGCCAGGCTATCCCAGAAGTGCCTCCACCAGCTATGCCTGCTCACCTAGGTGATCTCGCAGCGTTTGCTCAGACGATCGGACGATCTATTGTGGAAAACATGCGGGGTATGCCTGAGAGAGAACCTAGAAGCAAGGCAGTACAAGTGGCTAAGCTCACTCAAAACTTCAGTGGTATAACGAGGATGTTAGGAAGCACATTGAAGTCTTTGAACACGTGTGTGATTCCTTGGAAGAGCACAATGAGCTGCATAAATGTAAAGCCTTAGGCTTAACTTTGAGTGGGAAGGCCGGAGACTGGTATCGAACCTTAAGGGTTGAAGAGCGCACTCACTACCCCACTCTCAAGAGATTGTTCTTGAAAGAATACATACGTGAGGGTGTGCTTTGGGGAGTAGCCTCTCAACTCCAAAAAGCTGAACGCGAGGAAGGGGAGTCAGTGAGAGACTTTATAAGTCGATTGAAGCATCTAAATTCTCGCTGCACTCCCGATGAGCGCTTCAATAATAACCAACTGCTTGATAGATTCATCCGAGGATTGCGCCACGAGGACATATACAATGGCCTAGTCATTAGAGGTCTTACAACATGGGAAGAAGTCACTGCCAATGCAATCCAGTTAGAAGACAACTTGATGATTGCAGGTAAAAAGGTGTCTTCAGAAACAAAATCCGTTAGTTTGCAAGTATGTGGGCACGAGCCAATGACAGTAAAACCTATTGCCAAGGAGCCCAAGATATCTGAAATGTCTGTGACCGACCTTACTAAGGCTCTCCAAGAATACTTTAGGGGTAATCGAGCTCCTCAGAATAGCCATATGTACCCAAGGAGAGAGCAACAATGGTGTTCGGTGTGCTTAGGACCACATAGCACGAGTGAATGTCCCACATTCAGAGTCAAATTCAATGGGAATTGCAATGCATGTGGTAAGTATGGCCATCAATCTAAAGATTGCCTAGTACTTAAGCGAATGTTGGCAAATCAGGCACCACTAGCCTGGTCAAATACACCTCAAGTACCCGCGCTAATGCCTGCACAACCTGTCGAGCAACCGTCACTCACAGCACATAGTTCCAAGGAATCCGAATGTAGTCCAGTTTGTGCCGTTACCACCGCCAGTGCTAGGACCACAACCTCCACATCCAAGGATTACCCCTGTAAACCAGATGGGTTGTGAGTCACATAGTGCATGTGGGGATTATGAAGAGGAGATAGACCCCACTTCTCCATACAGGATTGATACGTTTGAAATGATTCCCCAGTACTACATGGAGGATCATTTCGGGCAAGTCAAGCCTGTATATCAAGCGGCTGCTCTCGCCACAAGAGGGCAAAACCTTAACACCTTGGCGAGGAGACCACCTCTTCAATGCTATGAGTGTGGTGGACCGCATCGTGTAGCAGAGTGCCCTAATAGGCTACAGAAGATCGCTACTCATATGTAACCAAATCAAGGGAGCACATTGGGAATGCCGGTACTTACATGTAATCGTTGTGGCATAGATCATTTGATTGGTCAATGTCCACATAATCCTAATGCACCCAAGATTACGCCATTGAATTTGGTTGAGGTCACCAACCAAGCACGAGGAACCACACCCGTTGTACCCGCGAATGTAGTTACACGGTCAATGCTTCAAAATCAAAACTACATTCTTGAAGAGAGGGATACTGCATCAATCGCTCAGGCAAAGAAAAAGAAAACACGGCGGAAGAGATCGCTTAATGCCACGAGCTCCAAGCCTAGTTCAAAGACTAACATAGGGACAGGAGACGACCTCGTGTATATGAATGATCCTGAAGATGATTCCGATTCAATAGAAACCATGGGGACCAAAGCCACTACCTTAAGGGAGGAACCCGCTTGGGAGCTCAACAAAGGAGAATCAAGCGAGTACATAAATAAGGGGAAACAGAAGGAAACTTCCTCGGCCCCACAACCAAGTCAGTTAATGCCCTCTCGACCACCCAAACTGACTGAGACTCCCCAAGACAAGCCACGTGGGCCAAAAACCCTTAAGAAAAAGATTGGAACTTATCCAAACCCAGTTGAGGAGATTGAACAAGTGCAACACTTAAGGGGTTTGGTGGAAGAAACACAAAGAGAACTGGAGCCAAACCCGAGAAAAATCAAAATTCCAGACACAGTGTTTCCTACGCAAGTTCAGCCTCACCGGAACCATAAACCGTTAGCTATACCTAGTATCATTCGGGAACAAAGTGACGATAGGACATCCGGAAGTGGGCAAACACTCTTCTTGCTGGAAAGAATGTTTAGTGAGGGAATGCCTGACCCCATTGAAGAGGAAGTGATTCCATCTTCACTAGTCCCTAGTCAAGGGGCAATGTCTCGAAAAGTACCGTTGAATGTGTCTAAGCTAATGGATTTCATGTCCTCTGAAATTAGAACCACGATCATATCCAAATTATACGGAGATCCTGAGCTATTCTTAGCTCTTCGGGCATTTCTCAATGGAGAACTAAAGGTGGGGCTACCACAATTTGCAAATATGGATAGAGCCGACACGCTTCAAGATGAGGAGGAACATTGGGATCTACAACCCAACCTAGATAAAAACTCGGTCGTGGAAATACCTGTTAACAAGTTGGGATAGTACTTTGAAGGGGACGAATCTAATGCAATGCTCCCCATTACTACCAAGGGGTTAACTCTAAAGGGAATCCTTGATGGTGGTGCTGGCGTGAGCATTGTGACTAAAAACTGTTGGGAATCTATGGGAAGACCTCACCTCGAAGTCACAAACATAGTGGTTAAAATGGCAAATGGAACTATTGCTAAATCTATTGGAATGTTAAGGGACCTTAAGATCAAGGTCCTGGGATACAAGGTAAAACATACCTTCATTGTAATGGATTTCTCCAAGCATCCTATGTCATATCAAATGATCTTAGGACGTCCTTTCATGAGGGAAGCACAAATGGTACATGACTGGTCGAAAAACCATGTCTACCTACAATTCCAGGACTTTGTCATTCGAGTTGATCTTGAGAATGGTCGTGCACATCCTTTAGGAAGCAAGGTTATCATTGATAATCGATCGGATACCACTATTCACTCCGCCCCATTAAGGTATTGCTATACATGCAAAAAAGAGACTGATGATGGGAAAGATTCTCCTTATATGGATGTCCTACCGGGTATGACTGAGTCGGATAACGTGGATTGGGTACACCTAGCGGCAACCATAGACACATGGGGAAATAGAGGCACAAGTTGGGTAACACCTGAGGGGCAAGATATGCCACCGTTAGTGCCAATAAACATGATAGGTGTTATGCACTTGACTCCTGATGGCGAGAACGTGGCAAACTCCACCGACACTGAAAGTAGCGAAGACTCTGACCAATGCAACTCTGAGTATGAATCTCAAGAAGAAACTAACCCTGAGCCTGATGGGGAAAATGAATCAAATATTCACCCAAAGGTGGAAGCAAGGTGCTCAAGGCCTAGGACAGTGACCTCCTGCAGTTCATCCGAAAGTGAAGATCGACCAAGTGAGTCCGAATCTGATAGAAACAAAAATCAAAAACTTGGTAAGAAGAAAACGAAACATAAGCGCCAACGCTATCAAGCTAATGTACGCACTGCAATAAACAAGGAGAGATCCACTGCAGAATGGCTTAGTTATGTAGGAGCCATTGACGCTCATCGGAAGATAGCGGATAATTGGGGACAATACCTCCAAAGTGTCATGTGGTGTATTCCACAACCTCATGACGTCGCCCAATTAGAAATCGAAGAGAAGCCAAAACTAAGTCGTACTGCAAGAAGGCGGCAAAACCAAGAGTTGGCTCAACAACAAAAGGAAGCGGAATTGAAAGAAAAAAGCCTGGCACAACAAGAACCAGTAGACTTACACCCCGCACCCGAGCATTTCAAATCATTCACCACAGGGGAACATAAAGTAGTCTACACAAAAGCCCAACGAACGCCTACCAATGGGAGTAGCGGTGTCTACGATGGCCCTGCGGCGGCGGTAGTTAAGGAGATAGACTTAGCAGATCCGGGTGAGGAGTCTAAACCAGTTTTTATTGCTCAAGACCTCACCAAGGCGGAAGAAGTTGCACTTACGATGCTTCTTAAAGAATTCAAGGACATATTTGCTTGGACATATCATGATATGAAGGGTGTTCCACCCTCGGTGGTGCAACACACGATTCCAATGATTAGCACTGCTAAACCAGTCCAGCAACGTCCCTACCCAATGAATCCTAAGTACGCAAAGATTGTACAAGAGGAGTTTGAAAAGCTGGTAAAATGTGGATTCATATACCCAATTGAGCACTCAGAATGGGTTTCTCCGATAGTCATCGTGCCAAAGAAGAATGGGAAACTCAGAGTGTGCGTTGATCTCAAAAATGTTAATGCAGCCACCAGAAGGGATCATTACCCCTTGCCATATTCTGAACATGTGCTTGAAAGAGTGGCAGGCAAGGAGGCATATAGCTTTTTAGATGGGTACTCGGGTTACAATCAGATCACAATTGCAGTCAAGGACCAAGCTAAAACAGCATTTATCACGGAGTTTGGAGTGTTTGCCTTTCGTGTCATGGCTTTTGGCTTGACCAATGCACCTGCAACATTCCAACGATTAATAAACACGGCGTTTAAGGAATATCTAAGGGACTTCTGTGAAGCTTTCTTAGATGATCTTTGTGTTCATTCCTCTTGGGACGAGCACTTGATGTGTTTACGAAAAATATTTGAAAGGTGTAGATTATATCGCATCTCCTTGAATCCTTTCAAATGCCAATTCTGGGTTAAACACGGAGTTATCTTAGGGCATATAGTGTCCAAAAATGGGATTTCCACGGACGAGAGTAAAATCAAGGTCATTCTGGAATTGCCACCACCCACCAACTACAAGGGAGTCCAACGCTTTATGGGCCACGTTGGTTATTATCGAAGGTTTATTCTATTCTTTGCCGAGATAGCTCGACCATTGTATAAGCTTCTCATCGAGTTTATTTGGACCGAAGAATGTGACCGTGCCTATGAGCTATTAAAGAAGGCCTTGGCGAGTGCTCCAATCTTGAGAATGCCTAACTGGGATTTACTCTTCCATGTGCATATTGATGCATCAAACTTTGCTATTGGGTGTGTGTTAACTCAACCTGGAGAACACAAGCTAGACTACCCCATTAGCTTTGCCAGACGATGCTGAGATGAACTACACCACTACGGAGCGAGAAGGGTTGGCAATGATATATGCAGTAAGGAAATTTCGTTATTACCTCCTTGCCATCGAGTTTGTTTTCTATGTAGATCATCAAGCATTGTTGTATCTGGTAAACAATCCATGCTCCACAGGAAGAATCACATGATGGCTATTGATTCTTCTTGAGTTTGATTTCACTGTTGTTGTGAGACCTGGCAAAAAACATGTTATGGCTGATCATTTGTCTCGCATACCTAATGGTGAGGCTCCTACGGGGGTTGATGATGACTTACCGGACACTTCCCTGTTCATGGTGGAGACAATGCCTGAATGGAGTGAGAAGATTGTTAACTTTTTGGTTAATGGCTTTCCACCCAAGGAGCTTCGTAAAGATCTAGCTCGAAAGCTAATCAAAGAATGCGAACCCTATTGTCTGATAGCTGGGACTCTTTATAAAAGAGGAAAGGATGACGTTCTTAGGCGTTGTGCCCGAGAGGATGAGTATCTATACATTTTGCAAGAGGCACATATGGGCGTAGCCGGTGGTCACTTCTCAGGAGACTTAACTGCGCGAAAGATCTTACAATCAGGGTATTGGTGGCCCACTATGTTCCAAGACGCATCACTCTTTGTGAAGGGTTGCAATGAATGCCAACGATATAAGAAACCCCAGAGGAAAGATCAGATGCCCCTACATCCGATCAAAGTAAACCAACCATTTGAAAAGTGGGGTTTAGACTTTGTAGGTCCAATTAGTCCAGCGGCCCGAAACACACAATCTCGCTATATTATTGTGGCCACTGACTATATGACCAAATGGGCTGAAGCGAAAGCGACACGTAAGGCAGATGCGAGGACAACAGCCAAGTTCCTGTTTGAAAATATAATCACACGCTTCGGTTGTCCTTTTGAACTTGTGAGCGACAATGGGACGCAGCCTTGTGGAGAAGGATAGAAGGAAAAAATGGTTTGATCGCCATCTAAAGGACAAGGACATCAAGGTTGGGGATAAAGTCCTGATGTATGGAGTGCGAAACGAAAAGAAGAAGCTCAAATATGCTGGTAAGGGACCATATAGAGTATGTGAAATTACCTTGCAAGGTACCATCAGAGTGGAGACTCTCGACGGAGTTGAAACCATTGGATTCCTTAATGAGAGTAAATTCAAAAGATACTATGACCCCCTGAGCCAAGAGGAGTTACATGCAATCCATCGCTATTCTCCCACTAAATTGATATGATATATGTAAAGTAGAATGGCACCACTATCATTCTCCCTTATATTAAAAGAAGGCAGCTAAAGAACAAGCTGAGCTTAAAAAGATACAAGCGAGAGTCGAAGCCAAAGAACGTCAACAGCGTGCTAGGCGACAACGAGAAGCCAACTTGGGAATTACGCAAGTATTTTTCGAGGAAGCAGAGGAGGATGCACTGGAATCTGACCCACCTCTAAGATACCCAATTGAGTTACAGAGTCCTTACGAGGAGGTGCTGTATAATGCATTATTGGATACAGGAGCTCAACACAATTTGCTATCATATGGCGTGTGGTGTCAACTGGGAAAACCACCTTTATCCAAGAGTTCTATCCAAGTTCAAGGAATCAACAAGAAGAAAACTCCTGTCTCAGGAATTCTGCACACTCCGGTTGCCTATGACAAGGGAACCATAATTCAAAGCTTTTTGGTTATGCCTGCTGGTACCATGAAAGGGACTGTAATCTTAGGGCGCAAATGGATGATGGCCACCAAGTGCAATATCAATTGGGCAACCAGACAAGTCACAATGCAAGAACCAACACTAGGTCTGACCGCTCAAAATCCCGCACCTAAGTCATCCACTCCAATATTAGATAATGAAAAATCACAAAGTCCAGTGGTGGCAAAATCATCTTCGATTGTAGGCCACCCTTCTAACGCTTCAACGCCAAGAGTGGAAACAGGCAAGGTGGTCCCTAAAGCTTCGCTTACTATACCAAAGAGTACATACAAATGGGTCCCCAAAGCTTCGTTAACAGCTACTTCCCCTGCTCAATCTCGTTCAGCCACCAAGAAGCCTTGTAAAAGGAAAGCAGCTACCCACCCGAGAAAGGGCAATGTAACATCGCGATGGATCCCTAAAAAATTATTAGTAGCCCAAGGGTACTACGAGGGAAATGACCAGATTTGGGTCCCTAAACATAAGCTGAATCCCTCTACATCACCTATAAAACCTTGCAAACCAATTGTTGCCACCCCAACGATAATTCAAGATCGTGGTAAGGGAAAGGTAACAGAGTGCTCCACACCACTTCTTCCATAGTTTGGATTCCCAAATGATATTGATCATTACCACCTACTAGCTTAGGAAGGGGGGAGCCACATGAAGCTTCTAGCTCCTCATGCCAGGCACACGCTGATATAGAAGTTTCTACATGCTCTACGCCTACTCTTGCCAACACCCAACAAAAAACCGATGAGTCTACGTCTCCCCTTGTAATAGTATCATCGGAAACCATTTCCTCCATTCGTCAATGGGAGCGTACACTACCATCTCTGCAATTGGATGTGGCCACAAGGGTCATAAAAAGCTATCTGCCCACATCACAACCTATGAGCCGCTGGACAAATTGGTTCCAAGAGGCTGCAACATCATTGCAAATAATATGATCTACCCAAGGAAAGGGGGAGCATGTACTCACGCTCGACATTCTAATGCTTCCTCCTTATAACCTTCTCCCCTGACCATGTAATTGCCAAATTCAAGGGGATGTATATATATAGCTTCATACATTAAAAAAAAAAACAAAGAAAAGAAAAATAAAAAATAGTAAAAAGAGCAAGAGCACAAAAAGAGGAGAAATATCCGTATACAATCAAGAACTAGATTGACCTGTCATAAACCTACTAATGCTATATCTGTGTTTGCAGATATGGCAGATGCACGATCATCATACACTTCATCCACTCCCACCTTTGGTGAGAGGTATCATCTGTACCTTTCTCAGATATTTCACATGTGCTATCCTATAATTGAAACTGAATGGGATCATATAGATGTACTGGCCAGAGAGGAAAATATTGAGGAATTAGAATGGCTAATTCGCCTATTGACCATGTCTGACCCCTACTCCGTAGAGGACATATCCCCGATAGCCCAATGCTTTCCTTTTCCACAAGATGACTATCCTCGCATGGTTACATTTTTGATGAGTTTATGTGGATGGGAAAATGAAAAGGAAATATCTGACAATGATGAATGGACGGATGAAACTCATGGCACTACTGAGGTTGAATTTATTTGTTTGGATGATGCGGATAGAGGCCTAGCCTTAGGGCTAGAGCCAGGACTCTACAACATCCTCTTACCGTATCCTCAGTAGTAGTGTGGTGACTGGTAGGTAGGTTAGCGTTTTCAAGTTTTTTCTAGTTTAGATTCCTTAAACAAGTCTTGAAATTTTCACACTGATGTGCCTCTCGAGGTATAGTGCTTGTTAGTTGATTGTACACGTTGAAAAGTTTGAGGTGGGTTCGCTTTCAAGTCCTGAGACTGCCGCAACATTCATCAAAATATATCTACATCAAATTGCAAGCTGTCTCGTCAAATCAAGGAGATCTCCAATTACAGGTGTAATTCTTCCATACCCACTCTCTTTCGTTTTTACTATTCAATCAATTGCATAAACTATAATGCATGACTACATGGAAATTGTCAATGTACTACTTAGTTTTTGAAGTTGCTTGCATGCTAGTGTAAATCATTAATGAGCTTAACTTTATTGGAAATATTCCTAGGCAGCATGACGTCTTTAGTTAACCTTGGAATACGATTGTCTTAGGTCTAGGGTCAAACCATCTTAATGTTTGACACCTGGCCATGTGTGTGTTGACCTCTAGGACATAGCTATTACCCCTTTGTCGAAAGGATGCAAGACAAATTATAGTTCAGGAGCGAAGATAAAAAGAAATAGATTATTAAAAAAAAAAGCCTACAATAAATGGCAATACAAGTCTATGATGTGCTTTAATGTTGGCCTATCGCCTTATTGATACTTGGTAGGCGAGGAGTATTCTACTCCAGACCGATGCCTTGGTTGGTAGGGGGTAGCCTTGCCTAAAGTGAGCTAATAGATTCCTGGATAATGCCTTGTGTTAAACATGGTACCAGGATCGATGTTAGTTTTGCCTTAGGAAGGTCGCCATTGTGTGTAAAAATTGTCACGTGCATTAAAAAAAAGAAGAAGACAAAAAGCTCCTGTAACTCTGATGTTTCTTGTGTCCCTAGGCTTGTGGTATTAACTTGTTCTTAGAGTAGACACAGTGTGGTCATCTGTTTATTTATTAAGCTTGGTTATTTTTCTTGACTTAGGCCAGTTATAAACCTTGATTAACCTTTGACACCTTGCTTACTCTTGATTTACTTTCAATAATTTTAAACTCCTGTTAATTTGCTACACTAGCTCATTCATGTGACCCTTAAACTAAGTTCTCATAGCAACATCCATTGTGGTCTAACATGCTTGAATTTATACACTTTATATCTTTTGAATTCCAGCATACTTTCACTCTACTTCCCTGTTTTGCAGACGGTCAACAACAACCCTCTCGAGCTTACCATACCATAGCTTCCGAGGACGAAATCTACATCAGGAAGGGGGGCATGTTAACCTATGACGGACATTGAGACGTACTATGTTTTACGTCATTAATTTAAATATTCTGAGTCATGGGCCGGGCTTGTCGGCACCATATGTTAAGGATGAAGGGATTGGGTGATCGTCGATGAGAGGCGCACCTTGAATATTAGTAGGATAAGGGTTAGGATCGGCCGGCCATGTATGGGCGCCCAAGTGTGAACGGCCAAGTCACCTACAAGAGTCAAATGTAACCCTAAAATCTTCATTCTCATGTGTTGTGAATACAAGAGTGCTCTTGCCTTATCTCCTTGGTTTCCTTCTCCTGCGTGAGAGAGAGAGAGAGAGAGAGAGAGTGAGTGAGAGAGCGATCGAGCACTATGTAGCGGCACGGCGGCGGAGAGGCGGTAGAGCGGCGACGGCGGCTCCTTCTTCATTGCTGCGACGCGGGAATCCTTCAAGGCGGCAGTTGAGCGGTGAGTGACACACCCTTTGCATTCTGTTTGAGCTTCCTTCCCTGGTTGTATGCTTGCAGCCATTCGTGGCTCGCATACGGTGTCCCCAGCTACGACCTGTGCGGCAAAAATGTTAACCTATGACGGACATTGAGACGTACTATGTTTTACGTCATTAATTTAAATATTCTGAGTCATGGGCCGGGCTTGTCGGCACCATATGCTAAGGATGAAGGGATTGGGTGATCGTCGATGAGAGGCGCACCTTGAATATTAGTAGGATAAGGGTTAGGATCGGCCGGCCATGTATGGGCGCCCAAGTGTGAACGGCCAAGTCACCTATAAGAGTCAAATGTAACCCTAAAATCTTCATTCTCATGTGTTGTGAATACAAGAGTGCTCTTGCCTTATCTCCTTGGTTTCCTTCTCCTGCGTGAGAGAGAGAGAGAGAGAGAGTGAGTGAGAGAGCGATCGAGCACTGTGTAGCGGCACGGCGGCGGAGAGGCGGTAGAGCGGCGACGGCGGCTCCTCCTTCACTGCTGCGACGTGGGAATCCTTCAAGGCGGCAGTTGAGCGGTGAGTGACACACCCTTTGCATTCTGTTTGAGCTTCTTTCCCTGGTTGTATGCTTGCAGCCATTCGTGGCTCGCATACGGTGTCCGGCAAGTCCCCAGCTACGACCTGTGCGGCAAAAGCGCACAGGAATATATGGAAGTAGCCATCAATAAGTTAAAAGGGAGAAAGGGAGCTGAGGGCTCTTGGAAACAGTTTGCCAACGAGATGCAAGGAGTCATTAGGGCTGTGGGTAAATTGAGAGCTAAGGAAAGGAGAGGTGAGAAAAAAAAATGGTCTGCTCTGCTAGAGGATCTGCTGTTGAAGAGACAGACTGTAGGGCTGGATTCTGGTGACACTGAGTTGTATCGTAAGTGTCAAGCTTACATCAAAATGTTTTAGAGAACATGAGTATTGGACCAGAAAGAGTCTTTTCAGTAATAAAAAGAAACCTAACAATAGGTTTTTAAAACTATCCAAGAATAAAGGTGATAGTGTGATGGGGGGAACATTCTCAATGAGGATGGCACTCCTATACATGACACCAAATCACTTGCTCTAAAATGGGTCAAGTTCTTGGGTTCTACATTGAGACTTAAAGAAGACTATTCCTTGAGGAGGTTTCAAGTTGAAAACAGGTTTCTTGGTCTTCTTAATCAGAAAATGGATTCTCACAAAGCTAAATGGTTAGAAAGAGATATTGAGATGGATGAGTGTTGGAGTGATTTACTAAAGCTAGGTAGGGAGAAGGCTCCTAGGTGGGATGGTCTCTCAACTGAGTTTTTCATAACCTTTTGGTCCTCATTAAAAGACGTGGTGGCTGACATTTGTAAGAAAGCTTTTAAATTGGGTCTCTGGGACAAGGCCTTTAAAGAAGGACTGGTGAAACTCGTTCCTAAACAGACTGCTTGCAAACAACAGGTTTGGGCATTGGAGGCCTATCACCTTATTGACTGCGATGTATAAAATCTTAGCCAAGGTGATTGCTCTTAGAATTACTCCTGTGCTAACAAGATATCATCTCCAAAAATCAACAATGATTTATTAAAGGCAAGTCTATTTATGATAACATCTTTACTACTCTACTGGGTAGAGATGTGGCCATTAAAACTTAGCAAAAATGTATTATGATGCAGTTGAATCTTGAGAAAGCCTATGATAGGATACAGTGGTCATTTATTGCAAGAGTGATGGACAGAATGGGTTTTGGTACTAGAATGGCCACTTGCATCTATACTCTCTCCTTGGGTGGATACTCTAAAGTGCTCCTCAATCGAAGAATAGTAGGGGGCTTTGAAATCAACAGGTCAGTCAGACATGGGTGCCCATTAGCCCCCTTACTATTTGCTATTGCTTCTCATCCTCTAATCATGTCACTAGAGCTGCCCTACAGGGAAGGAAAGAGTACTGGCCTAAAACTTAAACACAGTGAGCAATTGGTTATTCAATGCTTTGCTGATGATTCTCTATTATTCTTAAAAGATGAGAACAACAATGTGAGAGTGGCCTTTGAGATTGTTCAGAATTTTGCTGATGCCTCAGGTTCTAAATGTAATATTATAAAATCTAGGATCATAAGCTTGACTGAGGATAATGATTTTGATCTTCAGAGATGGGGATGTGAGGTGGTACAAAAGGGTCATATTGTTAGACTTCTTGGGGTTCCCTTTGGTGTGGGTCTTACTAATAAATAGTTGGGTCATGTGGGCCATAAACAGGTTTGTGGAGAAACTGAAGAAGTGGGAAGGCTTGAAAGTACCCTTTCATATTGATATTTGCAACTCAGTGTTGAATGCTTATGTCATGTTTCTAAGTCCAGTGTTAAAGTTTGGGAAGTGCCATTGGGAAGGAGATCATAGGCCCTATAAGAGATTTCCTATGGAGAAATGATGTTGGTAAGAAAAGAGTCCGTGCGCCTAGTTAGCTTGGGAGACGATGGCAGTGCCCAAAAAATAAGGGGGCATTGGTATCATACATCTGCCCACTCACTGTGATGCTAGAAGGATTTTGATGTTACCTAGGTTGCTATCTCAAGTCTCTACTTGGTCTTTATGATGATAAGGGAGTTGGTGGAATTGGTTGAGGTATTGGCCAAAGGTACATATGGGAACTTAACCTGGATAGACAAATTGTTTTCATTTGCCCCTCTGAAAATCACATGCTCTGATTTCTGCAAAATGCTCTACAATTGCTGGAAAGATAATATGGGCCTTATGGTTTGGGATGGTGGGGGGAGGGTAACTGGGAACTCCATGCTCTCATTAGGGTTATGGTGGACTCACAAGTTTAATCCCCCCTTTGCTGCTCTGGATACTGAAGTGGCTAAGAGTCTTATTAGCAAAGGCATTAGACATCTGACTGATTGTTGGGACATAGGTGGAAAGAGTTAAATCTATTATCTATGGAGTTTCAGCTAACCAAAAAGAGAGAGACTTCATCTATTATCTATGGAGTTTCAGCTAACCAAAAAGAGAGAGACTTGATGATTCAAGTGCTGGAGTTGCTACACAGTGAATTATGCTCCACAGCGCCCATTGATATATCAGTCTAGATCAAGGACTGGTCTTGGATTAATAGGGTCAAATTGAAGGATGGAAAAACTAAAGACATCTATGCATTTATGAGGAAAGGGGATGCTAATGTTATGTACTATAACAAAATATGGAATGTAAAGTGGAGTGATTCTAACTGGAAAAAGAGATGGCACTTGATATGGAACTGTCAGGTGCCCAGGAAATTTTAGGTCTTTTTGTGGAAGGCTTGTATGTGGGCACTTCCCATTGGGTATAAACTATATAAAAGAAACATGGCTAGTGGCATTTGCCCTACATGTAGGTCTTCTATGGAAAGTGGTAAGCATGTGTTTTGGGATTGCCTTGCCTTAAGGAGCACTTGGGGTAAATATGCAAACCTTTTGGGAGGACTGGCCACTTGGCAATCAGTGAGGATGAACTCAGTGGATTGGTTTTTAAATTTGTTAGAACTTGCATTTTATGGGAAATCTGGTCTATATGCAATGTAAATAAAATTTGGTCTATGGAGCTGGATTTACTGATTCAAAATGTGCAGAGGAATATACCTTGATTATGTCCTTGTTATCTTTGCAGAGCTTCATGCATACTACCTTGACTAAAGTGCTCACACATACATCTACCACATGGCCTACATCATCGGTGGCTCAGAGGTGGTTTTACTCTGTTGGGGCAGGTTACATTGGGTTGTGGGGTTTCTCTCTCTCTCTCTCTCTCTCTCTCTCTCTCTCTCTCTCTCTCTGACACACACACACACACACACACACACACACACACAGATTTTCACATGGCTCCTCACTCTTTGGAGCCTCACATCTTCTCTTGTCTTCAGTCTTCTTGTCGTTTGGCAGCTTCTCTTCATGCGTCCATGTCTTTCTCTTCTTTCAGTCTTCTTGTTGTGGCAGCTTCTCTTCACGCGTCCATATCTTCCTTCAATGCTTCCTCTAGATTTTCTTGGTGTGGATCTTCCTCTTGGAAAGAGATGTTCTTCTTCTTTCATGGCTAGGGCTAGGGCCATGAGCTTGACCGTCAGTTCTTGCTCCATGTGAGCAACATGTTTTAATGTATTGTTGACAGTTCTTTTGGGTGATGTTTATCTTGTGTCATTATGCAGTGCAAACCCAAATCTATGTGGGAGGTCTTACCTCTTGCCTTATTCTGGAGGACAAGGGCAGCCAATACATAATGCATATAGCATTCATTCTTATGCACATTCCCAAATGCAACTCTGGTTGTGAATAATCTTGAATTTGAGTGTGATTTGTAGGCATTAACCAAGGGTTAAATGAAAAATGATGATTACCATAAATTTATCAGCATAATTTTACCAAAAATTACATTAAATCAAGGGTAACCAATTTGTACGGAATGGTTGGAGTATCAAACCATCTCCGAATTGCAATTTGAAGTTATAGGGATCTGTATCAGATACCTAATGGTTATTTGTATCCTCAATCATACCAAAAAATAGTGATTAGTTGATTAGCAAATTAATCCTTTATTTTATGTGCAAAAAATAAAGTATGCAGGGAACCTAGATCTGAGGCCTTAGAGTTCAGATGAGCTCAAATTCTTTCAAGGCCATTAATAGCAATTAGTCTAGTAGAGGATTAAGCCAAGAAACACAAGATTTGACCAAACATTGAATGCTTAATCTCTGTTTTACCAAAGTCACCTGCAGATTTGATGAAGAGCTTGGATCTCACTGCTGTAGACTTGATCAAATCAAATTCTGTCTTCACCAACTTGTAGATCACCCTTGAAAACCCCTAGGGCCAAGAGGAATTAGAGCCATTGCATTTGATGAAGCAAAAATTTCAATTTCTCCTCAGAAAAACAACGCCTACAAATTAGCAAAAATTTCAATTTCTCCTCAGAAAAACAACGCCTACAAATTAGCAAAAATCTGGACCTGTTGGTAGGCGGTTTGCTGCGTTGATTCGGTTGGCTAGAGCACAAGTGAGATAGCTTCAAGGGCTTGAGCTAATGTTGCTCTTGGAGGGAGATTAAGCCCCTCCACTGGCTGGGGATACAGTGAGCTACTTGAAAATAACTAAAAAAAAGTATATCTTAATCATCTACTAATCTTAATTAGTTAGATAATGGGCTCATAAACTTGATTCTAGTTTATCCTCATCCTCTCTTTTTGTTTAAGCCATCACCTTCTTAGCCTCGCACTCGGCTTCTATTAAAGCTTTGTTTCATTTTTGGTGCCTAGCTTCTGTAATCTTAGGCGTTTTCGATTCTTGAAGGGTGACTTCCTCCCTATGTTTCCCTTCAAGAGATATCTTGCTTAACTTCTCACCCCAATTCTTAGAAAACTCATCGTGTACCTTAGTAGCTTTGAGGTATCTCAGCCCCACTAGGCATCCGTGGGTTTTCTTTGTAGCACCGCATTTCATCGAGCGATATACCATTTCTACTTCCACCATCTTCTAAGGCGTTGGGCACTGCTATGGCCTTATGATTAAGTCCCCTCTATGCTTGAAGCTTCCTCCTCCGATTCCTCTTAAATGGGTCCAATTGACCATACAAACAAAAGTAGTGGGAACAATCTTAGATTCAACGTATTGGGTTTCTCGGGGTTGCATCGCATCTATGGTGTCTAGCACATGCATCCAATTTTCATTAAAATCCAGAGGAGGTCATGATGCATACATTTTCGCTTCCTCTTCTTCCTTTGAAAATTCCATTGTGGGTTGGCATACTTGTACGGATGTGGTTTGCTTGGTTGTGACCAAATCATTACCAAACAGTTGCCCTTCCATGGGGTGTGCTTTCATGTTCGTAGACCTATCTTTAGAATTTGTGAGTCTCTTCGAACATACACATGGTCTAATGTCCAATCGTGCACCAATTCGGATTCCCTCATGAAGGGTCTCCCCAAGATTATGTCATATGAGTTTGTTTGGCGTAGAAAATCCATTACCCAAATGTATGACAATAGCGAAACATAAAGAGTTTAAATCGCACATTCTCTAAAATCCCAATGGGTCTTGAAGATGTTCCATCTACCATTTTAACGATCAGATCAGCTCTTTTCAAATTGGGTTTTTCCCAATTTTTCTAACATCGTTTTGTGATGATGCTAACTCAGGCCCCACCATCTAGGATAGCCAGTGCTTGGTATGATAAATTGGGATTGTAGCATTAGTGTCGTCACTTTTGTAATAACGCTCCAATTTATTAACCGGTATTTTGACGAATCTAGGTGTTATTTCCCTTGCATGTTTTAAGTTTCTTTCTGCTAGAGGTGACTGAATCTCCTCTACAGTGGCTGTGTTGGCTTTAGTCCTCCCTCTACCCATTCTTTTATGTATGCCCACAATGTTGGTGAACTGCGTAGCAGTTGTCCCAATGGCATTTGCATGAAAGTGTATAGTACAGTTGCAAGATTGCCTGTCTCTGGGCTCTCTGGCAAGTGAGTGTTCCTTCCATGTGTGCGTAGCAGTTGTCCCAATGGCATTTGCATGAAAGTGTATAGTACAGCTGCAAGACTGCCTATGTCTCTGGGCTCTCTGGAAAGTGAGGGTTCCTTCCATGTGTGCATCTCATATCCATCCCTAGGGAATGAATGAATGGACTCGTCCTACGCAACCTCCTCAAGCATTATTGACATAAGGTTTCCTTGAGATCCCTCTTCCGACTCTTTTGGAATTGGAGTAAGTACGCCCAATTCTCTTTCCCTTGTCGATTCGTTTCTTGGATACATTATATCCCTGGCCCGGTTAGCCCGTAATTTGGCTTCATACCTTGCGCCTCTTGGTCAAGCTCATCTGGTTTTAGTGCTTGATCACTCTCTTCTCTTGATTGAGTGGATCTGGTGTCGATAGTATCTTCTTCAGATCCATTCTGAATTGTGACCCTAGTGTCACCTTTACCCACTTTTTTCACCCTCCTTCTCCTGCCAATTCTAGAAGTGGTGGCATCTACCGGGTTCTTCCCTTTGTCCCCTAGTTGGGGCCTGGGCTCGTTTTAGGACATTCAGTGGCATGATGTTTCCATGTTGCACACTTATGGTCCGAACAGTGGCCTGGTTAGAAGTGGAAGCAGAACCACTTGCGCAGTATGGGAAATCTTTGATCAAATTATCAATCCCACATTTAGTACAAGTAAGTACTGGCATGTCATTAGGTGGTGCAGTCCATTGTTGAGTTTGATGCATATGAACCACATTCTTGTTAGGACATTCAACTATTTGATAAGGTCCACCACAACCAAAACATTGTAGTGGCCCCCTCCTCATATTTGTGTTTACGTCCTTACCTTTCGACTATACCATTGTTTGAAACACTGGTACTTGCGTGTTATTCTGTAAGACATAAAATTTTGGTGGAATCTTTGTAACTTCCTCATAGTAATCACCATTGATTTCTACCTCACACACCATTTCAACATCATCTTTGATGGCTCCTCAATCAATATTTAGTTGATTTTAGCTTGTGGTGGTAGAACAAGTGGCGACAGAGGTGACGTGTCCTGTATTTAAAACATCCCCCTAGGTAAATAGAAAGGGTTTGGCTATCCTGCAGCTGCAGTGATTTGCATGGGTGGTGTTGGTAAAGCAGTGGTGCTCTGGGTGCCGGAAGTTGTGCTACAATTTGGAACCTCGAATACCTGCACATGGAGGTGTCATGATTTCCTAATTTTACACACTGAGCATAAAAGAGTAATCGCCTTACTCTTAACTGTGGGCATTCAGTGGTAGTGTGATTCAATCTGCACATAGAACACCATACCAAATCTCTACGAGGGTAAAGATGGATATGCCCATGCCCAGATGTTTCTCTTCAATCCTTCACCTTCAATTTTTCCAGTATGGAATTACTAAGTTCGTCCACAATCATGTTCCCAACTTACTTGCTATGAGTTTCTGTTTCTTGGTGACTTGAAACTCGCGAAGTCGTTGCTGCCGAAGATATTTTGACACCTTCAGGTTGTGACAATTCCAACATATTATCTTCATATTGGACAACAACTTACAACATGCATCCAGATTACAACATGCATCCAGATTACAACATGCATCCAGATTAGCTAGTCGGGCTAATACTAGATAATCTGATCTCAGACTTCTCTTCGAAAGCATGGCAATGATTGATCATCAGTTAGCCTCTCTTGTAGTTTACATCTTGAATTCAAGTGCT
Source organism: Cibotium barometz (assembly GCF_041138505.1). Classification (NCBI taxonomy): domain Eukaryota; kingdom Viridiplantae; phylum Streptophyta; class Polypodiopsida; order Cyatheales; family Cibotiaceae; genus Cibotium; species Cibotium barometz. The sequence continues at coordinate 58,950,247 of NC_141054.1, forward strand.
TTAGCAGGGCACATAGTCTCGAGACTCATTTTCTTTCTGTTTGATGATATGTAGCTATGCCACATGACTCCATTTGTCGCCACTTCGAGAAAATCTTGGCACAAACACATTCTTAAGCCGAGTGAAATTGATCTTATCTTCTGGCTTGAGGGTTCAAAACCATTGATGAGCTTTTCCTTCTAGGGTCGGTGAGAAGGTATGAATCATGGTTTTACATCTTTTACTGGCGTGCAAGTTTCGCATGTTGTAAGATTTCTCCCTCCATCTTTTGAGGTGTAAAGGTGTAAGAACCTCCCCTTCTATTCTTGTAATTATTCCCCTCTCTGAAATAGAAGAAAGATCTTGTTTTACTATATTTTGGCCTAGAGAGAAAATGTCTAGAGAGAGATAATCCAAAATTGAGATATCTTTGGATATAAAAATCCTCCTAGTGTCTAAAATGGATTCCCCTGAAACAGAAATTCAAAATGAACTTTTCAATGTGCAATTGGAATTATTTGAAAATGTGTATAAAGGACCTTAGCCTTAGGGTCTACATTTTTAGAAATTTTTGGATTATGGTCCAATTAAGGTTCCAATGGACCAATTGGATTAATCCAAGTGTTGGGATGAGATAAATCCAAAGAATAAAAGAAAATACCCAAAAATGAGTAAATGCTCACATAAGATGAAGAGTTGACTGAGTACAAGGTTTATTAGTTAAAAACTATGAGATATTACTAAAAAAATGAGATATTTTAGAATAATGATGCATTTTTGACACCTTGGTAATAAGGAGAGGGAGACTCTTGAGGTAGGCACCTATTTCACACATGTGGAAGGGTTTTTAATTCAAAAAAATTGTGATATTTTTATATCTCCTCTCTCTTGGATCAAACCAAATAAAAAGGGAGCCAAACTAGTCCAAATCTTTTCCAAATTGAGTCAAACTGAACCTGAAAAATTCGAGAACCTAGTTGGACTTGGTTAGTGACCTCCCTCACCTATAAATATACCCTTAGTCTTTTGAAAAAAAATATGTGAGCTATACCATGCCATTATTACATTAAAATAATCATATTTTCTATTATCCCTTAAAAATCCTCTACTTTTGGAGAGCTTGGAGCTTCTCTCTCTCTACAACAACTCTTGGAACTTTCTTCTCAACTTACTAAACCAATTGATTGGTTGGGGGCTTCACTTCTAGATAAAGAAGCAAGCCAAACCTTGAGATAAGAAGAAATTTTATGGTTTTTGTTAATATTCTCAAATGATTTCACTTCTCAACCTCTCTCAAGCTTGAGAAGTTTTTAATTAGTTATTTTTAATGTAAATCAAGTTTTCTCTAAGAGTTTTAATGATTAATCACAAAAAGGTTAATCTTTATGCTTAATTAGAATGCTTTTTATGTATATCTCTCTCTCCCAAAAGAATAGTCATTCCTATGACTAATTCTTTAGCAAAAGAATGCTTCTCATTGATAAATTCTTATTTCAAAACCAAACTCTAAGCTTGTAAAGCTGGAGGATAAGAAAATGGTATTTTTATGCTTTTATAATAACAAAATAATGGTAAATTCTTTTAAATTATTTATAAGTAGTTTAAAAACTACTTTAAGTGATTCTAAATGTGAAAGAGATAATCCTATCATTTTAGGAATAATAGAAATAGCATAATCTAGTAGAATAATCATAATTAAGTTTATGATTATGGCTAAATTTATGATCTAATATCATAATTTGGATTTAAGTTTAAGAATAGATCTTCTATCATAATTGTATTGTAATGTCTTATTCTTTTTTAGAAAAATTACAAATTATCAGCAATATAGCAGTGAAGCTATGGTAAAATTTTTTAAAAATAATACATATCTTATTTTTATGCATAATGCTAAAAGAAGACTTCCTACTATATTCTAGGATTGGACATCCTATGCAAAAAGAATGATTTTCATTATATTCATGAGAAATTTTTGGTATATTAAAATAATAGATATTTTTATTTAAATTAAAGAGAAATTTTAGATAAATTTATTTTATGCATGAGAAATTTTTAAATAATAAAAGAGAAATTTCCATGATATTTGGAATTCAATCATTTAAATGCAAAAAGAGGAATTCCCATGATATTTGAGATCCAAGTAATTAAATGGTAAAAGAGAAATTTTTGATAAATTTATTTTATGCAAAAAGAGGAATTTCCACGATAATTCAGATCTAAGTAATTAAATGGTAAAAGAGAAATTTTTGATAAATTTATTTTATGCAAAAAGAGGAATTCTCATGATAATTGAAGTAATTAAATGGTAAAAGAGAAATTTTTGATAAATTTATTTTATGCAAAAAGAGGAATTTCTATGATATTTGAGATCCAAGAAATTAAATGAAAAAAGATGATTTTTTAGTATAATTCAAATAATGAGTTTTTATCAAAAGTGAAATTTTTGAGCATTATTGGGAAATATGGGTAGAATTGATTTTTGTAAATCCCATGATTCTCTTACTCAAAAGAAGATTATTGAATATATTTCACTTGAGAAATTTGAGAAAGAATATGAAAATATCCATCGAGAAAGAGTACCTTTAACTAGGCCAAGCAATTGACAGAATTTAGAAAAGTCCCATCGGTATCGAAAGTATAAAATGTTACTAAATGTGAATACGATGTGAATAAGATATGAATGCGATGTGATAAGATGTGAGTGGATGTGATGAGATGTGGATGGGATGTGAGAGGTGATATAAATGGATGTGGATGTGAATGAAGAGATAAGAATGAGATGTGATGATATGTGAAAGGATGTGATGTGATGTAAATGGATGTGAATGTGATGAGATGTGATGTGATGTGATGTAAATGGATGTGGATGTGGATGTGGATGTGATGAGATGTAAATAGATGTGAATGTGAATGTGATGAGATGTGGATGAGATGTGATGTGATGTAAATGGATGTGGATGTGGATGAGATGTGATGTGATATAAATGGATGTGGATGTAGATGTGATGAGATGTGATGTGATATAAATGGATGTGGATGTAGATGTGATGAGATGTGATGTGATGTAAATGGATGTGAATGTGAATGTGATGAGATGTGATGTGATATAAATGGATGTGAATGTGATGAGATGTGATGTGATGTAAATGGATGTGGATGTGGATGTGATGAGATGTGATGTGATGTAAATGTGGATGTGATGTGATGTGGATGTGAATGTGATGAGATGTGGATGAGATTGATGTGATGTAAATGGATGTGGATGTGATGTGATATAGATGGAATGAATGTGATGTGATATGGATGGAATGAATGTGATGTGATAAGGATAGATGTGGGGATGGAATGTATGTGATCTGATGTGGATGCAATGAATGTGGTGGATGTGAATGGATGTGATGAGATATGAGTGGATGTGATGAGATGTGAATGGATGCGATGAGATATGAATGTGATGTGATGATATCTGAATGGATGTGATGAGATGTGAATGGATGTGAATGTGATGTGATATCTGAATGGATGCGATGAGATGTGAATGGATGTGAATGTGATGTGATGATATCTGAATAGATGCGATGAGATGTGAATGGATGTGAATGTGATGTGATGATGATATAATGAGATATGAACGGGATGTGAATATGATGTGATGAGACGTGAATGGATGAGATATAATGTGAACGGATGTGATGTGAATCATAGTAGATGTGAATGGATGAGATGTGATGTGAATGGATGTGATGTGGATATGGGTAGATGTGAATATGGGTAGATGTGAATGGATGAGATGTGATGAGGATAGATATGGATAAATGTGATGAGATATAATATGATATGATTGGATGAGAATGGATGAAGATGATGGAAATACATATGACTGGATGTGGAATAAGTAATGTGAATTGATATAGAAGAATGTGGAATAACAAGAAATGATGTGGAACAATGTGGAAAGATGAGAGTTCGTTAGAAACTATATTTATGAAACCTGTTTTTAAATGACTGTTTTATGTCAAGAATGTTGGGGAAGCATTTTTTACCATCTTGTGAATGAAGTCATGGAGGCCTAAGTGATAAAGTTGCAATAGCTGACGGAGAGTCAACAGAGGACGTCTCGCGTAGCATGGTCGGCCGAGGTCTTGACCAGCCTCGGTTCGATTTAAATGGTGAGCTTCCGGTACCAGTGGACGAGGGACCAAGGAAGCGGCCTATGAGTGAAGCACTAGGTGACTTGCAAAGGAGCCTAGAGGGTGCTGACCATACGGTGCTCGGGCTCTGGGCCGCTGAAGATACCCACACGTACGACGAGGAAGAAAATGGAACAAGGTGTAAGAGTTGTTTTTTGAACTCGGGCATGGATCTGGTTGATTGTCCTTGCTGGGCCTCAACGGATGAGTCCATGGCTCTTTTATATGGATCTGTTGGTTGATCTTACTGACCTTCACAACGGAGAGTCCATTTGGATTTTCATAAGTGAATATATTTCTGGGTACTATGAGCTATGAACTATTAAAAAGGCCCCTGACAGGTGGTGAGCGTTTTGGTTGCCAATGATGCCATAGGTACACTGATGAAGGAATGATTGGAAATTAGAATTCAACCTGGATATTTTGGAGGATTATGATCAGTGATACTATGGTTTCATTAAAAGATTGTTTTAAAGATAGTTGAATCTGTGAAACAGGCAATTTCATATTGGGTGTGTAAGTGGTGTGACTATCTTGAAGTTTGCTTGAAGCGCCGGCTAGAGGGCCTGGGAAGTCTTTTCCCTGGTACCCGGGGCAAAACATAACCAAATTCCTAAATGGATCCTATCACTACAGTGGTTGGGCAGTTGGCTAACCCATGGGACTGTAGGCTGGACTGATGGATCCCTAAAATGAGACTAAATTCTGTTGTGTCATGAGAGATGACGTAAATCCCAGATAGTCCTTGTTCTATGGAAAAGAATCAACGGCTGTGCCTCCTAATATGACGAGAAAAAAAGCATTGGTCTCTATGATCCAAGTGCAAGTCTCTTCCTTGATCTGACCATGTGACTTACGGGTTCGATCGGATCAGTTTGGTTAGTTAAGGCTCTTGATTATGTTAGCATAAAAATATCGTAGAGGAATCGCCCGTATTTTTTGGGGCGAGGGAAGTTCTTTCGGGTCCGCTGAAGAACCGAGAGATTAGTCTCTTGTCCAGATGTCCAGATATCCGTGGACGAGGCCCCGAGTGCTACTTCCGTTGCTAGCACCCCCAAATTCCTTACGCTGAGGGGACAGGGATCTTTCACATGTGGACTCAATGTTATGGCTCACCCTAACCCTCCTTGAAACACATCCAACAAGAGATTACCTGGTGAACCGTATAACTTTGGTGAGGATATTTCCAATGGCCAAGCTCATAACCCTTGAGGTCTCCAATCTCTACAACTCCTTGAGAAGCAATTCCACCGCGTCTCCCACCACGAGCGTTGTCACACCACCGCATTGCACTATGGGCACTCGTCCCTCCTCTCACCTCACTTCACTCACACACACTCACTAGCATGCATTAGGGAGAGAGATTAGCAAGAGGATTAGCAAGAGCAAGACTCCATTGCACAATGGGAGATTATTTTGTATTATGAGAGATATTCACTTATATACATGAGTGTTCACACTCAAACTATGGCCGGACGGGCACTTTAGGCTCATAAGAGGCCTAATGCTATTACAATGACTACTCTTATAATATATCCATGAAGTACATCACTTAGGACTTCATCCTAACTTTCTACCACATGCTCTTGAAGCAGGAATCGCCATAAATACTCTGTCACACCGTTATAGGCGCCCGTCCAAGTTGTAGCTTTAGACACTATTGCTTCATATCTTGAATGTATTACCCTTTGGTGTATCTATCGTGACTCTTTGATTTAAGATAATGGTGGTAGATCTTGTTAACCCTAGAATTGGGTTAACACTCAAAGATCTCCACATGTTGGATCGGGTCCCCATCCCTTGAGAACTTTTGTATGAGCTTTGAAATGATGTGTGGCTTCATTTGCGAGATGGTCTAGATTCTAGAGCAGTGCCTAGTTCCTTGACCATTCCTCAGCCCATTTTCGCAACCATATTCAACAAATCTATCCTTGTGGCCACATTAAGATCTACAATTGGATCCGCCCTTGGTCTTTGAGGAGCTACTCTCCCCCTTGGTCTTTGAGGAGCTACTCCCCCCTACCTAGACCTCGTCCTCTTCCAACATTGGCTCTTCTAGGCATTTCTAGTCTATAGGTCGGTCCAGGCCACTTCATTCTAGACTAGCTCATTATTAGTAGCCTCTATATGCCTTTGTAGAATCAAGAGCTCCATGTCCTATAAGAACGTGGGACGATTGATCATTTGCTCGATGTCCTTCTTGGTGTACAGGCAGTCCTCTACTTCACCAGTTTCCCTCGGTAGGTTATCCCCTTCATCTTGGGTCACAAACCCTTCCTCCGCTCTTGGCTCTTTCATTAATGGGCTCTAAATTTGGAATGTCTCCCTCAATCTTGGCCATAACTATTTCTGGTTCTTTGCCACGTGATTGAAATAGATTCACATTTTCCATTTCCTTTTGTTCAGCCCTAGCCCTTCCAGTATCGAGCTCCTTTTTCCTTAAGCTCAATTCTCGCAGTTGTTGTTCTACTTCAACCCTTTTCAAATCTAATTCCACTTCCTCTGAGGTTGGGAAGAATACTTGACCTGTTCTGGCTGCGCTTTCCAAGTCTCTTCTCATTCTAGGGGTGCCAGTGTTAGACAGCCTAGAACTTAAAGGTTAGGTTCATAATTCTTGCCTTGGACCTAGTTCAGTGTTGGTTGACGGACTCGTGCCCGTAGATTGTGCTTCCTCATCCTTGCTAGTTTGGAGACCGAAAATCCTCGAGCTATATCGCACTAGATCTTATAGGGGAGGGTGGTTTTTCCTCTTCCCCAAACCTAGAGAATCGTAGCCCTTCTTCCATAGATTCTTCACTACTTGTCTCGGCGGTGGACTAAACCAACACCCTTTTGGTAGGAAGATCTTGGGTGATTTGATGCACTATCGTCGGGAGTGAAGTCATCTCCAATGAGCTTTCCAGATCTCAAGTGCATGTGAATGTGATTTGATAAGCTAATTTTCTACCCCAATTGAATTTTGGTAAGGTACTGTCGATTTGATTTTCTTTGTTTTCTATGGCCGTGAGACTGTTGATAACAGTTGACGTCCGTGAGATGTTAGAGAATCGTTCACGTCGTGAGACCCAAATCGTTTACATCGTGAAATGGTAAGTAGTTCACATCGTGAACTAATTTCGATACTCTCACGTGCTCCAATAATTACTTCGGATTTACAAGTCAGCATTACCTTGATCTAATTTTATTGGTCTCAATGTGCACAATTAAGGCACCTCCCTAACCTTACTCTGACAATACTAGGTTCGTGAACTGAATCTGGTTACATCGTAAAACTGCAGATAATAGTTCATGCTGTGTGAAAAGCTACACCGTTCAAAAATGAGGGAGTAGGGACTCCTATAGCTCTTATTCTCCCCTTTGTGTTAACTAACTTTTTACACTTGATCCCCCTTGCAGCTAATTATTCTTGGCAATGAACCTAACTCCTTGATCTCGTACAATGAATTATCCACTTGGTTTGATGCATCTCCACCTCATCTACATCCATTTCATCCTCATTGCAATATAATTGCCTAATGCAGTTGAACCTAAATGTCTTCTTCTAGGCACTTTTGCACTCATGTTTTGATACTTAGGTTTATGGGAATCATTGCAAACGAATAGGATATTGGTCTTTTTCTTTGCAGAACTGTCCTAATGCTCCCAAGGTCTACCCCATCTTCATTTGCCACTCCAATTTATGTAGCCACATCATTTGTAAGATCTTTGAAATTTCTCTTCGAATAGGATTGTTTACTCCGCATAGATTCTCTTGTTCTCGGCATATGCACATCTAGACCCAAGCTTCACCAATATGTTTACCTCTCATAGAGGATGCTTGGGCATGCTATGCACTATGTATATATGGCATCTATGGTGAAGCATGTGGAGCCTACTTGTTTTGATGATGAGGCTATTGTAAAATATGCTTGGGACAAAGCTATGGACAGATGACGAGATGGATGCATTGGTACATAATGATACATGGGATTTGGTTGAGTTACCAAATGTTAAGAATGTGATTGGTTACAATTGGGTTTACAAGGTGAAATGTAAGCCAGATGGATCCATGGAAAGATATAAAGTAAGACTGGATTATGCCAAGGGTTATGCATAAACTCATGGGCTTGATTATGATGAGACATTTCGCCCCGTGGCTAAGATGGCTACTAGAAGATCTTTGCTTTCATTGGTTACATTTAAAGGTTGGGAATTGCATCGACTGGATGTCAAGAATGCATTCTTGAATGGAGAGTTACAAGAAGAGGTGTTTATGGAGTAGCCAGAGGGTTATGTACACCTAGATTTTCCCACACATTTATGTAGATTAAAGAAAGCATTATATGGGATCAAGCAAGGATATTATGAAGGGAATAGATAGATCTAGATATACCAAAACACACAATGAAGAAATCCTTAGCTCAGATTCAGGCTATCTATAACTAAAATGGGAAAGAGAACCAAAAAAAAAAGGAAGCCATGGCTTCTGGTGGGTACCTCTAAGGCCACAAACAGGGGGTACTACAAGCGAGCCATCTAGATACCTAAAAGAGTCCAAAATCTAGAGGAAGTAAAGGACAAGAATACAAAAACAGCTAAAGTCAGGAGACATCCAAAAGAAGAAAGCAAGCCTAACAAACCAAAGTGATCTCAAGAAGGACACAAGAGATTGGTCTGGAGGAAGAAGATGTAATTGCCATCCTGCTCAACGAGCATAGATGAAAGAAATATATAGATGGGGTTTGAAGAACCAAAGATATTAATGAACCCCATTGGTGAGACAAGAAGAAAAGTGGAGGAAGAGCCTAAACTAGATCCAACCATGGACTCAACAACTAGCTTCATCGAATGACTCAAGGAAGAGATGAAACACTCAAAGAAAGAGCTAGAGAACCTTCGCTAGTAATATCCCTCAATGGAAAAGAAGGAAGTGGTTACTAGAGGTGTGAAGGGAGAGAATCATGAACACAAAGCTATGAGTGCCTTTCCTCTAGTCATGTGGTGAGTGTCTCATGCCCAAAAAGGTGACTCCAAAATTATTATTAACCATTCTTAGCACTTCATATGATCATGACAACTATAAAACAAAGTCAAAAGCATGATATTCAAAAAATCAATTGCCATGAAAAAACAATAGAAGTTCATGGTCATGAGTATCTCAAGTTCATGCCCAAAAAAGTGCTTCAAATCAACTGAGGTGACCACAAGCTTCCCCATAGTTTAAGAAAAGCCAACATCAGCTATATGAAGCTATTACTCTTCACCTTCAATTAGTGTGTTAATTTATGCTATTTTTTGTCCTTTCTTTACACTCATCTTTCGCTTTTATTTTCTTCATTGATTGTGCTTCGTCTTCTTGCATTCTTTGTCACACTTTGTCATCACCTTTTTCTTTTGCGTTCTCTGTAATATCTTGTGTTGACTACACTCATATATCAAGGTAGGGGTTTCCCTTGTCTAAATATTTTTCTTCCATCTATCTATTGTGGCTTAACATGGTTACCTGCTATCACAAAGATATGAACATAGGCAACAAATTTCTCGTAGTCAGTTTATGTCTCCTTTGAAGGATGTGATTATGAATGTAAGATTCCTCCCCCAACCCCTTTTTGATGTCTAGTATATTCCCCTGTAATCAATTCCTTTTCTGAAATATAAGAGATCTTGTTTGTGGCTGTTTTAACCTAGAGAGAGAAAATATTCTAGAGAGAGAATATTCAGATTTTGAATATTTTTGGATAGAAAAATATCTCTTATAATTCAGATGAGTTCCCCTGAAACAGAAATTTAGAAAAGAATTTTCCAATGTGCAATTGGAATTAATTGGAAATAGGTATAAAGAACCTTAGCCTAAGAGTCTAGATTTTCAGAAATCTTTAGACTATGGTCCAATTAAGGTTCCTATGGGCCAATAGCATCAATCCATGTGTAGGGAGGAGATAAATCCAAATTGTAAAAAGAAAATACCCTAAAATGAGTAAATGCTCACTTGAGGTGGAGAGTAGAAAATGTACAAGGTTTATTAGAAAAAAACTATGAGCAATATTAAAATGATTCCATTATGACACCTATGTAAGGAAGGGGGAGTTCTTTAAAGGAGGTGCATATTTCACATAAGATGAAGAGTTGAAAATGTACAAGGTTTATTAGTAAAAAACTATGAGCAATATTAAAATGATTCCATTATGACACCTATGTAAGGAAGGGGGAGTTCTTTAAAGAAGGTGCATATTTCACATAAGATGAAGAGTTGAAAATGTACAAGGTTTATTAGTAAAAAACTATGAGCAATATTAAAATGATTCCATTATGACACATATGTAAGGAAGGGGAGTTTCTTAAAGGAGGTGCATAATTCCCTTAAATGATTTTATTATGACACATATGTAAGGAAGGGGAGTCCCTTAAATGCTCACATAAGATGAAGAGTTGAAAATGTACAAGGTTTATTAGTAAAAAAACTATGAACAATATTAAAATGATTCCATTATGACACACATGTAAGGAAGGGGAGTTCTTTAAAGGAGGTGCATATTTCACATGCTTGAATGAGTTTTAAACTCATAAAAATTAAGATATTTTATCTCTCCTCTCTCCTCATTCAAGTCTAGTTCCAAAAAGTTAGCTTAACTGACCTAAAAATGGTCAAAAAGTGACCAAACTGACTTGGAAAATTCTAGAATCGGTTTGTTTGGTTAGGAGCTCAAATTTTCCTATAAATAGAAGCCTCCCCTTGTTGAAAAAGACATAGAGTCTTATGCTTTGTTACCCTACTCCACCTAAGCTAAATTAGATAGAGTCTTATGCTTTGTTACCCTACTCCACCTAAGCCAAATTAGATAGAGTCTTATGCTTTGTTACCCTACTCCACCTAAGACAAATTAGATAGAGTCTTATGCTTTGTTACCCTACTCCACCTAAGCTAAATTAGATAGAGTCTTATGCTTTGTTACCCTACTCCACCTAAGCCAAATTAGATAGAGTCTTATGCTTTGTTACCCTACTCCACCTAAGCCAAATTAGATAGTGTCCTATGCCTTGTTACTCTACTCCACCTAAGCCAAAATATAGAGAGTCTTATGCATTGTTACTCTACTCTACCTAAGCCAAGAGTTGTGAATTCTTTAATAATTCACTAGTTTTTGATACTTCTCTCTTTCTTCAATCCCCATTGGTGGCTCCATCAACATACTAAACCAATTGATTGGTTGGGGGCCTCTACCGTGAATAAAGAATCAAGCAAATTATAAGGTAAGTATATTGAATTTTGATCTTTCTATAATTTCTCAATGATTCTCTCTTCTCAACCCCTCTCAAGCTTGAGAAGTTTAATTGGTATGGTTTTTTTTTAAAATGCTATTGAAGTTAATTGGTGAATAGTAGTGAAGAGTTACATACTTTAATAAATGCTATTGAAGTTAATTTCCATTTATGTTTAAATTCTAATGTTTTAATGTAATTTCTCTCTCTCACTCAAGAAATGGTCATACTCATGACCCATTCTCAATCCAAATGAAGCTTTTCATAAAGCTTTTCCTTAATCCAAGATTAAGCTATGCTTGAGGCCAAATTAATGGCTTTTTGCTATGCTTTTAGCTTATGCACATTGATGATTCAATCCATTATGGATTGATGACCCAATTAGAGACCATTCTAATTGTTTTCTTAATGATCCAATTAGAGACCATTATGGATTGATGATCCAATTAGAGACCATTCTAATTATTTCTTTAATAATGAGCTTTATCCCTTAGAAAAAAATTGAGATTTATCAGTCATAGTAGTGGAGCTATGGCAAAATTTTTATAGAAATTACGCATAAAATAAATTCATTCAAAGTATAAAAAGAGGAATTCCTACCATATTCTAGGAACTATCATCCTAGATTAATTAAAAGAATTTTATTATGCATGGAGATGTGGATGTTGCATGTAGATGTAGATGTATGGATGTGAGTGTGAATGTGGAGGTGGATGTATGCATGGGACATGGATGTATGCATGTAGAAATAGATGTGTAGATGAGGATGTAAATGGAGATGTGGATGGATGCCTGTAGATGTAGAGGTATAGATGTAGATGTGAATGGAGATGGGATGTATACATGTAGATGTAGATGTATAGATATAGATGTGGATGTGGAGGTGGATGGATGCATGTAGATGTAGATGTATAGATGTAGATGGGAATGGAGATATGGATGTATGCATGTAGATGTAGTGAATGGAGATGTATATGTATACATGTAGATGTAGATGTATAGATGTAGATGTGGATGGGGATGGGGATGTATGCATGTAGATGTAGGTGTATAGACGTAGATGTGGATGTATGCATGTAGATGTAGATGTATAGATGTGGATGTGAATGTGGAGAGGATGTATGCATGTAGATGTAGGTGTATAGACGTAGATGTGGATGTAGAGGTGGATGTATGCATGTAGATGTAGATGTATAGATGTGGATGTGAATGTGGAGTGGATGTATGCATGTAGATGTAGATGTATGGAGGTGAATGTGAATGTGGATGTGGATGTATGTATAGGGATGTAGATGTATGCATGTAGATGTGAATGTACGCATATAGTTGTGGATGTATGGATGTGAATATACGATTGTGATGTGAGGGAATCTGAAGTGATGAGATGGAAATGATGTGATGGGATGAGTATACATATAAATGGAATATGGAATAAGTAATGTAGATTGAGGAGGGATAATGTGGAAAAATGAAAGTTAAAATAGAAATTGTATTGTAAACTGTTTGTAAATGCTGTTTGTAAATGCTGTCTGTAAATGATTGTTTTATGTCAAGAATGCTGGGGGGAGCATTTTGACCGTCTTGTGATTAAGGTCGTGATGAGAAAGTTGCAACTGCTGACGGGGAGTCAATGAAGGACGTCTCGCGTAGCAAGGTCGGCCGAGGTCTTGACCAGCCTCGGTGCGATTAAAATGGTGAGCTTCCGGTACGGTGGATGAGGGGCCAAGGAAGCGGCCTATGCGTGAAGCGCTAGGTTACCTGCGAAGGATCCTAGAGGGTGCTGACCATACGGTGCTCGGGCTCTGGGTCGCCTAGGATACCCACGCGTGCGTCGAGGAAGATATTGGAACAGAGTTGGAGTTGTTTTCTGAAATCGAGCATGGATCTGGTTGATTGACCTTGCTGGTCTTCAATGGATGAGTCCATGGCTCCTTATATGGATCTGTTGGTTGATCTTGCTGATCTTCAACGAGAGTCCATCATGTTAAGTGATTATATTGCCAAGTATTATGGGCTAGGAACTATCGAAACGGCTTCTGAGCGTTCTAATTGCCAATGATGCCATAGATACTCTGATGAAGGAATGATGGGAAATTAAGAATCAATTGGATAAATTGGAAGATGGTGATCAATGATACTATGGAATGATACTATGGTTTTATTAAAGGATTGTTTTAAACTGGTTGAATCTGGTTGAAAAAGGCAATTTCATATTGGGTGTGTGAGTGGTGTGACTAGTTTTATTTTGCATGAACATCCGGCTAGGGGGCCTTGGAACTCTTTTCCTTGGTACCCGGGACAAAACCTAACCAAATTTTTAATTGGATCCCATCACTACAGTGGTTGGGCGGTTGGCTAATCCATGGGATTGGATGGGGTTAGGCTGGACTGATGGATCCGTAAATCGAGACTCAAACTTTCGTTTTTACGATAGAAAAAAAAAATCCCGGACAGTAACTGTTCTATGGATAGGAATCAACGGCTGTGCCTCTTGAATGGGGAAAAAAGCGTTGATCCCAATGATCCAAGTGCAAGTTTCTTCCTTGAACTGACTAAGTATCTTATAGATGTAATTGGATCATCTCGATCAGAAATGATCTTGACTACGTTAGAGTAAAAAGTTATCCTGGTGGAATCGCCCGTGCTTCCGGTTAAGAAAATTTTTCCGGGTTCGGTTTTGGAACAACCGACGGATTAGTCTCTTATCCGGATACCCGTGGGTGAGGCCCCGAGTGTGGGACCCCTGTCCCGCGCGAGAAGCGCTACTTCCGCTGCCAGTACCCCGAATCCGTTACTCGGTGGGAACAGGGATCTTACAATGAATAACTTTCTCTCAATCCATATATGTCATTCTCTCTATCTTATATTGTCCCCAAAGTCCTTCTTGGTCGTATGTAGAAAAGGGGATGCAAATCCTAACACTAAGTTCTTAAGTCAAATATGTTGGCATGTCTTTACACTACTTTGCTTCATTTACCCTCAAAAGAACTAAGAACTTCACTTTCTAAGTCACCGTGAAAAATCAGTCTAGTTTTCTTTGCACTATATTTCACCCTTAAAATAACTAAGAGCTTCACTATCTAAGTCACCGTGAAAAAGCAGACTCATTTTTTAAAAACCAATCTGGTTTTTCACGGTGACTTAGATAGTTAAGTTTTTAGTAAACTAATATGGTTTTTCATGGTGACAGAGATAGTGAAGTTCTTAGTAAACCAATCTAGTTTTTCACGGTGACTTAGATAGTGAAGCTTGTTGAGACTAAACTCAGCCCCAAAAAATCATCATTACAAGAAACAAGCTTCAAACACTTCCCACACTTCACCATCATCATTTCAGGTCCAAAAGATAAACACAAACCAACTATCTTCATCACAATATACATAATTCAACATTACAGTATATCAGGAAACTGACTTTTGAAAAATCAGACAAAACTACAAAACAGCAAGACAATCGCAGAGACGCCCAGAATTTAGTTACTAACTGAGCATAATGCACTATTCAAGATGGTTACATCTATATATAAGTTCCAAAATGTTGTCACCTGAAATCTCAGGTGAAAGACTAAGGTTCAAAGTATTTAAAGAAAACTATGTAAAACTCCAGGTTTTACACCTGGCACACCCGATCAATAAAATTTTTCTCAAAAAATTTATAGACCTGAACCCACTCCCAAAATGTTACTCTACTGAAAAGTATGTAGATTACTTTTTAGTTACAGTCTCCATCTTTGCATCATTGTCTTCATTTTCCTTCATGCCATCTTCTTTATCTGCTTGAAGTATCTACTCCACAAGGTCAATTTGATCCGCTTAAACATTTGAAATATTCTCAATAACATCTAAAATCTTCTCAGCAACAATCCCTGAACTTTCAACATTCGGTTCTGCAACATCAGGTACAAGTGCAATAAGTTTCACATTATCCACCTCCATATCTTGCTTCTTCATTCCATCAAAAGTGCCTTTTCCTATAAAATCACATGCAAACTTAAAAGACCTCTGACTATCATCAAAAAAACCTTCTCCTAAACCATGGCCCTTAAGGGAGTACAAAGGGTCCTCCCACATTGACTTTTTGGGGGGTTTCACTTGAAGAAGCTCTAGGGTAGCTGGCAGCTCTTTCATCTGCAACTTCAGGTTGTCCTCCTCCAAAGTTGCAATCTACTCCTTAAGCAAAGCTATCTCTGCTTTACGCTGCTAATCTACAAATGCCTCCCAAGGTCTTGTAAGAACATTGTGAATCCTCTCTTTTATTCTAGCCCAAATCAAATTTCTTGTCTGCATTAATTCCCCCTTCATTGTTGCCACATCTGTGCTGCTCATGAAGACCCCATCTACATTAATTTCCTCATCTTCTACAAAGTTCCTCAACTGCTTTTGTACTTTCTTTAAGGCTATCAATTGCTGCAAAGAATCTCATTGGTTGTTACCAACTCAGTATTCTTCTTTGTTAACTCCTCCAATTCAGTAGAAAATGCAACCTTTATCTCTGTAAGCCAATATGTAATCACCATTTTTTACTGAATTTTTTCTTTAGCCTTCTCTTGCCACTTAGCCAAGTCTACTTCATATTCTTCTTTCATCTTCAAAAACAGCTCCTCTTGAGCCTTAACTTTTCCCTCCAGTTCCTTCACTTGCTGAGTTTTGACATCATGTTTGGTTAACTGATGTTCCAAACTCTACACTTTATTTTCCAACTCCCTCTGTCTCCTTTTATCAATCTAAGCATTGCTCTGCTGTTGCAACAAAAAATTGTCCATCAGCTTCCAAGCTCTCTTTTCCTCTCTGCAAACAGTACTTTCTTGTGGCATGTCTAAAGTCTGAAACCCTAGAACTTCAAGCTTCCCTGAAACTACAACATCTTCCTGCTTAGCTGAGTTTGCCTTGTTCATTTTTAACTGAAATCCCTTCTTCTGAGCTGAACTGGGTGATGCACTCACCTCTTTTTTTTCTGATGTCCCCTGTGATGGAAACAAAGGGTCTGCAATCACCTTATGAATCTTTGCCACCCTTCTAGATTCTTGTGCTTAATATCTAGCATCCACAAGATGTTCTACCAATTCATCACTATCCACCACTGTAAGTAGATCTATCTTCAAATTCTTGCTCCTAATGCTAGGTGGATAATCTTCTAGCTTATCCACTGTCCTCTTGCAACTTTACTGTATGGCTTTATCTTTGCCAGAAACGTTTTCCGATGCATATACTCCAAATTCTTCACTCTCTGAAAAATCGCAGAGCCAAAATAGGCCCTAATCTTGAAGTTTTATCCACTTTTCTTTTGTCCTTTTTCTCGATTTTTGACATGATTTTCTAGTGCAAAATGTTTGCCCATGCTATAGTCTTACCCTTCTCTGTAGTATGCAGATATGCATAGTTCTTGTCCGACATGTATTCTGACCTGATCAGTAACAAGACATTCTTGTCCGCCGACATGTATTCTGATCAGTAACAAGACATTCTCTAAAAACCATTCTAGCTAAAGCTTTCTCTCTAGATCCTGGATCTTCTTGATAACATAATACTTCCTTGTTGTTTCAAGTGCCCCAAACTCCTTCTCTAACACCTTCAATGATGCTCTGTCAAAACGCATCTCACCTTCCATGGACAGATTAAAGACATAGGACACCAACTCCATAGAGAGAAACACATTTGGAGAAATAAATCCATCCCTTACTTGCAAAAACTTAAACTATTGCTTTGCTTGGTCATTTTCCCTCCCTGATTCCCAAGGCAGCAAAGAAGCAAAATCCATCAATCCTACAATCTGCAGCCATGCTCTATGTTTTGATAATGTAAGGTCGAGAGTTACCTTAGAATCTACAAACACAGCAAATGTCTCCCCCTTAAAGCTCAGGTCCTCAACATATACAACTTCATCCTCTAACGGAGCATACGAACTATCATCTCCTCTGAGTGGCATTTCCTTCACACGCGAGCTTCTCCTCACCATACTTTTTTGCTTGGAAAGGTCCATGAAAGTTTAAGTGATTTCTTCGTCTAGGCTTAGAAAATGCTTTTGCATGTCGCTCACCTTTTCACCCAAGTTATCTATACAGATGTCGCGTCGAGAACGTTCCACACTATGATTAATTGGAGTTGTGTATGATTAATTGGAGTTGTGTATGATTTCACCTCATTTGAATCCTTAATGAAATCTTCTCCCCCTTTATATATGACATTCTTCATCATACCAACTGGAATTATTAGGCGGACACAGTTTCCCTTTCAACTAGACTAGGCCCAAAAATATTTCTTAAGCCTAAAACCATTAACTGGTTTCTGAAGCTGATTTCCTGATGACAGGTCAGATAGCAAGAAAGTGCCCTGACCTAACACCTGATTAATCAGAAATGGGCCCACCTACCTCAATTTCAGCTTCCCTGGATGTGGACCTAACTTTGAATTATACAGCATGACCAGATCTCCCTCCTTGAACAGCTTGAATTTTATATTCCTATTAACCCAAGCATGTCTTCTTTTCTAAATCACTTCTAAAATGTAGGATGACTGTATTCTGTCTTGCTCCAACTCCAAAAGCTTTTCTAATCTGTAATCCAATGATTCTTCAGGTGAGAGCTTGTATATTACTGCTACTCTGAGACTAGGTACCAAAAACTCCATAGGCTCCACAGCTTCCAAACCATACACAAGCTTGAATGGAGTTAACCCTATAGTCACCTTAAATGCTGTCCTGAATACCCACAATGCAGAATCCAATTTCTAATCCCAATCTCTTATGTTATCTGACACAATCTTCTTGAGAATATTCAAAAGAATTTTGTTTAAACTTTCATCTTGACCATTTGCAGCAGCTGGATAATACACTGTTGATTTCTTATGCACAATCAAATGCAATGTTGTGAGCTTTTTGATCATGTTGTTAAGAAAATTCCCTCCTCTCTGATTTGAAACAAGTTCAATAGGACATCCAAATCTGGTCATAATGTTCTTGTACAAAAAAATTGCAACACTTGTTGCCTTATTATCCTTCAATGCTACTGCTTCCACCCATTTTGTACAATAATCTGTTGTAACCAGAATGTATCTATTTCCTATAAACTTTATTGCAGGTTTTATTGGCCCCACAAAATCCATCCCCCATTTCTAAAATGGTTCTAATAGTAAAATAGGTTGATGAGGCATTCTATCTGCTTGGGTTGGGTTTCACTCTCTCTGACACTGGATACATTGTCTAGCAAATTCATGAGCATCCTTCATAATAGATGGCCACCACAATCCAGCTTGAAAAACTTTTCTTCCTATTATCTCTCCAAAAAAATGACCTCCAGCCAACCCTTCATGTGCTTCTTTCAATACAGCTGATTTCTCAAAATCAGGCACACACCTTCTTATCACTTGATCTATTTCTCTCTTATTAGAGAACTCCTACAATAACCAGAAATGACTTGCTTTTAAGAGCCAATTTCTTTCTTTTGTCTTTGCTCATTGATTTAGGAAACATTCCATCTGTCAGAAAAGTCATTTGATCATACCAATTTTCCATTTCCAAAGTCTGAACCTGAAATATATCAGAATCAAGAAAGTCATTTGATGTTGCATCTGGTTTCTCTCCTGTTTCCAATTTGCTAAGATAATCTACAACCATATGACTTCTCCCACAAGTATGAACCACACTGTAATCAAACTCTTGCAAGAGAATTACCCACCTTGCCATTCTTCCTGATGATAACTGTGGTTTGTTGACCATGTATAGAAGGGCTTGGTGATCCACATGAAAAATCACCTTATTTGCTAGAAGATAATATCTAAACTTCTTCAAAGCATAGATCTTTCCCAATGTGTCCCTTTCTGTTACTAAATAATTTTGCTCTGCAGTGGCCAACACTCTATTTGCATACTATATTGGTCTAAACCAACTTTTGAATTTCTCCTGCATCAATACTGCTCCCACTGCAATGTGAGATGCATCAACAAAAATATGAAATTCCAGATTCCAATCAGGAGGCTGCAAAATTGGTGCCACTACCAACATCTTTTTCTCAGTAGCCTGAATGATTTTTCTTGTTCTTCCCCCCATACAAAAGCCACCTTCTTCTTTGTTAATCTTGTTAAAGGTTGACAAACATGGGAGAGGTATCTCAAAAACCTGTTATGCCACTTGACTTGTCTAATGAATCTTCCCAGCTACTTCACATTCTTTGGTGGTACAACATCCTGTATTGCTTGAACTTTCCTTGAATCAATCTCCATCCCATCCTTTGAAATAACATATCCTAGCAAAATTCCTCTGCTTACTACAAATGCACACTTGGATGGATTCAATGCCAATCCTGACATTCTGCACTTCTCAAAGCACATCCTGAGATGGTTGATATGATCCACCACTTTTCCAAACACACTAAAATCATCCAAAAAAACTCTCATGAAAGTTGTAAGAAATGGTGCAAATACCTACTATACCCATTTTTGAAATGTAGGAGGAGCATTTTTCAAGCCAAATGTCATCACATTACTGGGCAAAGACTCCCCATTCTGTCACAAAGGCTATCTTATCCCTGTCTTTAGGTGCCATCAAAATTTGATTGTAGCCACTAAAGCCATCAAGAAAATTTTATATCTCATGTCCTACAACGGAATCAAGAAAAGTGTCACAAAATGGTAGTGGAAAAGGATCTGTGATGGTTGCTGCATTCAGCTTTTTGTAATCCACACACACCTTGATCTTTCCATTCTTTTTAGGAACCGCCAAAATTGGTGACAACAAGTAACTACATGTATATAATATATAAAGTCCATTTGTCAAAAGCTTATCAATCTCCTTCTAACACCATATTGGGGAATATGGGAATTCCCCACAAGTTTGGGACACGTGGTCAAAAGTTTGGATTAACCATAACTTGAACACCACTAATTCAAAATGAGCGCTTTATAGCTCTTTAGATTCCATTTTCCAAGCGCTTTCCAACGATAGGTCATATGATAGGGTTTTGAGAAACTTACAAACATGTTATCCATGTCCCCTTTTTTAAGTATTCAAAAATGGGAATTGGGAAATTCCCAAATTCACTAATATGGTGTTTTCTTTACTTTTTTAGCAAAATTTAGGTTCATCCTGTATCTTTGTTGAACTATAGGTACAACGTCCTTTTTCAAATTGATCTTGTGCTGGCAAAATTTTGGATCCACTCCCTTCATATCTATATAATGCCATGCAAAAATATCCCTAAATACCAACAAAAGGCTTTTAAGATCTTCCTTAAACTGTCCTTTCTTCCCTGAACTTTGTTCAACTCCTTTATGACTCCTGTTGTAATTCTCTTCTAAGCTTCCCATTCAATGGGAAGCTTCCTGCTTAGCTGAAACTTCAGGAGACTTCTTGATACCCTGATTTTTTGACCTGGTAATTGCCATCGAATCCACTTCTTGTACATCTTCAATTTTCGTGCATTGTGTACAATCACACTTCCAAT
Source organism: Cibotium barometz (assembly GCF_041138505.1). NCBI lineage: Eukaryota > Viridiplantae > Streptophyta > Polypodiopsida > Cyatheales > Cibotiaceae > Cibotium > Cibotium barometz. The sequence goes on from NC_141054.1 coordinate 58,971,091, forward strand.
GTATTTTTTGGTCACTTTCCCCATGATTTTCTCGGTTCTTCATTAATCTCTTCCAACATTATTGCATTCAATTGAGCAAGGGTCTGATTCTATTGATTCTAATTCCCTTCTCGCCTTTCATTGTATCTTGACAATCGGAATTCCCCTTTCAGTTCTATGCTTACACCAAAGCTCACAGCTTGGACCCTGCCTATGCCCTGGCAAGCCACAATAATTATAGTTCAATGTTTCTATTTTGATTGTTGTTGTTATTGAAATTCCTCTATTGACCTCCCCACTGAGAATTTTGATTACCCCATTGAGGGTTTTGCTCAACTTCAACCTGATTGGCTTGAGGATTTGCTTGCTGATTCATCTGAACAATGTGGGGTGGAACTCTCCCCCCTATACTGTGGATTATACCAACAATTGGCTGTAATATGACCTAGCTTTTGGCAGATCTCACAATATGGCCTGGATGCCTCACCCACTGGTGCCATTCCCAAGACTTTAATCTTGTTAAGAATCTTCTTCTCCAAATCATCCTTCTTAACTGTTTTGATTTTCTTGTTGTATTTCTTCTTGATTTCTTGCTTCCTCTTATTATTCTTTGTTTTCTTTTTCTTCTCACTCCAATCCTCATCATCTGAGATGTCAGAGTTATCTTCCTCATCCTCTGAATCACTGTTTTCTTCACATGAATCTTCATCATCTTCTCCATCAGAGTCTTCTGACTTCTTCTTCTTTTTTGAAGACGAAGAAGAAGTCCTAATCTCCTTTCTACCCTGAGTGCTGTATTCACACGAGGTCATTAAATTCATTTTCATTTTGAATGTCTCTTCCTGCCACATAACTCTAAAGTCTTATTCTTTGGCCCTTGCAAAAATAGTCTCCCAACTGTTCAGGAGTTGGCCTCTGATGATCCAATAACCTGTTGTACAAATTTTTGAATTTTTGGGCGTAATCTTCCACCCCTAACTTACCCTATTTCAGCCCCCTAAGCTTCTTGAGGATATCTTCAGGGGTTTTCTCCTTACTGAACCTCACAAGAAAATCTTCTTTGAGAGCATATTATAGTTTATGTTACAAGTGTGGATTTGAACATGCCTTCAAGGATTGTCCCAATAGAGTGACAATCACCCTAGTGGCTAGTGTATCTGCCATTTTTTGATGAGCCTTAGCTTGGTAAGTGTACAAGGTGTACTTATTTATACGGCCCCCCTTAACACTATCACAAGGCTCCAAAGACCAAGTCGAGAGTAGTCCAAGGCAATAAAGAAGAAAAAAGCTCAAGATTTAACCTAGAAGCCAAGAGCTCGAGGCACAAGTCCTAAAGGCTATAGTAGCCTCTAAAAAGGCTAATAAACTAAAACCAAAGGTCCATAAGAAGAAGACCTCAAAGAGCACATGATGGAAACGTAACAAACGATCTATCGAGGCTCTTTCCAAAGAGAAGAAACCCATTGACTATGAAAACCTTCCAAAGAAACCCCAACCCCATGTTGGAAAAAGAACAAATGAAACAAGCCCAAGAGCTTGTAAGTAAAGTGTAGGTTGAACTAGAGCCAATAGTTGAGTAAGTGGTCGAATACGGACAATTAACCCTACCTGATCCTATCCTTGACCCCATTCCAATCCAATCTTATGACCAATGAGCAAACCTCAATGCCTACTGCCAAAGGCCTCAACTGAAACGATAACTGTCCTTAAGAGGCTACAAAGAGTGCCAATTTTGGAGCCTCTTCATCTAGAAATAATCCGACCAAATTTCGCATTGCTAGATGATGTAGTGACGGAGGACTTGTCCATGGATCATCATAGTCACCATAATATTTTCTCTAATGTGATAGATGATGACTTCATTTTGACCCCATTAGCAGAGGAACCACCTCCTAGGAAAGGATTAGTGCACATCCCATGCACATTGGTAGGTCCAAGCCCACCTCTGAGTGAGTATAAGCTAAGTGAGCATGAATATTGCATGATGGACATAGCAAGCCTCGTAACCTTCTTATCCTTGGAAGTTTGAGTCCCGATAAGCTCTCTTTTACAAAAGGAAATTCTCAACTTTGGAGATGCGACTAGATGAATGGGAATTTAAGAGCCCCAATAGTTAAACATGAACCTAAAGAGGAGGAGGATAAGTCATGCCACAGTGAGCACTCTCCTATACCCAAGATAAAAGGACAACAAAAAGTGTCCATGAAAAAGCTAGGACACTACTTTGAAAGTGATGAAATGAATGTCGTGCTACCTATCACTTATAAATCAACAATAGTCTCTACTACAATCTTGTATGATGGTGGTGGTGTCAGAGCATGATCACCAAGGGTTACTAGGAGGCCTAGGGAGTCCCACCACTCGTAGGCACGAGCATCATGGTCAAGCTTGCTAAACAAGAACTCCTACTAAACTTGATGATGGGTTGGAAAGGTGTCATCCTTCCTCCTTGAACTATTGACTATGTACTTTAACTACTTGACCTCTATGTCTCATTCCTTTGATTCCACTCTAATTCAAGTATGTGAAATTTGCATCTTTTCCACTTTTCCCCCATGCCTACAATCCCCTTTCCCGTAATACAGCTATGGTATCCTATTGAGAATGATCATGCCTGATGCTCCACCTTTGGAAGTGAGGAATGCTTTCTTCTAGCCTTGCTTTTGCTGTTAACCACCTCATAAATACTAGCATGGCTGCATTCTTCCATGGATTTGTGCACTTTTCTTGGGACAACTTAGTGCTTAGATGGTTGAGCCTGAATGCTATGATACCAATGCTACATGTGGAAGCCTTACTATACTGGACGTAGCCCTAGGCATTCTGATAAAGAACACATGAATAGACAAGGAGGACCAGTTAATTGTCTAGGTAGCTCTTTGATTTTCTCCATAAATCCCTTACTGACATAACTCCTTGTCTAACCTTCCCCAGCTTACAGAGAAAGTCTTTATCACTACAAGTCTCTCTATACCTTTTCAAGAAGGCGTGCCTATGTAGGTCACATGATGGAATCTTTTTAAGAGGATATTGGTAATCCTTTTAGGAGGATACTCGTAATACCATTTATGAGCCTTTTCTAGCAATGTTTGAGGAAAATTATCCTCCCACTCATCCTTATCTATTCCTCTTAGCCTTTCCTCAACATTCAAAGCCTAGTATGTGAATGTTGAAATTAGGGTTGCAGGAAAGCACACAAAGCTTGGAGAAGAAGAAGCAAGAATGCACACAACACACAAATGTATTAGATTGTGTCAATGTACAAAAGATAAGTTAGCCCTAGAAGGATGGGCATATATACAAGCTGGGGGAAAAAACCTCCTAAAGAGGGAAAAAGTGCCCCGACGGTCCTAAGTGTGTTCACACACATCATCGCCTATATATATATGGCAACAAATCTCCCCTGGGAGTGATGGTGTGAACGAGAGTTGGCACTCATGTATAGGGGAGTGCCATGCCCGAAGTAGATCAATCCATAAAGGGGAGCAAGCCCAAAGCTTTGCGGAAAGCTTCGAACTTCTCACGAGGAAGCGCCTTTGTGAAAAGATCGATGAGGTTGTCTTGTGTTGGCACGTAGGCCAAGCTAATTTCTCCTACTGAGAGTATCTCCCTGACATAGTGATAATGCACCTCAATGTGCTTTGTGCGAGCATGAAAAACTGGGTTTCTCGCAACTGCCAATGCGCTCTGACTGTGAGTGAAGATAGAGGTGGCAGACTCTTGTCCAACACCCAAGTCAGCCCCATAAGCCGTCTGAGCCACACACACTCAACCGTAGCTTTGAAAGCTGCCCTGTACTCAGCTTCACAACTAGAAGTGGCCACAGTAGGTTGCTTCTTGCTCAACCAAGATATGCATAAGCTACCGAGCATGAAACAAAAACCACTTATGGACACTCTTGTGTCATAGCAACCAGCCCAATCTGAGTCTGAAAAAGCATGTAAATCTGGCGGCAACGATCCCCCCTTGGGATAAAACAACCCAAGATGTGTGGTGCCACTCAAGTAGCGAAAGATGTGTTTAACTGCCTTCCAATGCTGAGACCCTGGGCTATGCATAAACCTGCTCACCTGTGAAACTGCAAACTGAATGTCCGGCCTTGTAATGTATACATAAATGAGGTAACCAACAGCTGTCTGATAGAGTGTGACATCAAAGTGATCTCCAGCATCATGAAGACTCAACTTCAAACCTGTCTCCATTGGAGTAGCAATAGGCTTGCAGTCTTCAAGGCCAAATCTCCGCAACAATGTCTCAATAATATACTTTGTCTGACACAAAGCAATACCTCCAGCACACTGCTTAAATTGTATCCCTAAATAATGATGTAAATGTCCCAAATCTGACATCTCAAAAGAGGCATTCAAATCAGCCTTAAAATCAGCAATATGACTCTCATTTGGTCCTATGAGTAGCATGTCATCGACATAGAGAGCAATGATTAGATGTACATCATCCACACATTTAACATACAAAGTGCTTTCTGTTGGACTATTCTGAAAACCATGTGCAGTCAAATATGCATGTATCTTTTCATACCAAGCTCGTGGAGCTTGCTTTAAACCATATAAAGCCTTTTTCAACCTACACACTTTGTTTTCCTACCCTCTTTGAACAAAACCACGAGGCTGCGATACATACACCTCCTCATGCAAATCTCCATTCAAGAACGCAGTCTTTATGTCCAACTGATGTACATTCCAACCATTATGAGCTGCCAATGTACAAATGCTATGAATGGTAGTCATACGACAAGTGGGAGCAAAGGTCTCATCAAAATGAATGCCCTTTTCTTGAGCATAACCCTTTGCAACAAGTCTACCTTTATAGCGATCAACACTGCCATTTGGCTTTTGTTTCAACTTAAAAACCCACTTACATCCAATGGCCTTTTTACCAATAGGCAAATCACACAAAGACCATGTACCATTCTTCATTATAGCATCATATTCACTTTGCATTACAGCCAACCAATTTTCTGATTTTTGTGCCTCATCAAATGAAAGAGGTTCTTCCTCTTCACACATACTAGACACAGCCAAAGCATAACAATCTGATGCATAAGAGGCATGCTGAAAACCTGAACGAGTACGACTAGATATAGGTGCATCAATTTTACTATCACGCAAGGTTTGCACCAGCCATTTAGGCATACCTCTAGCCTGCTCATTTTCAGCCCTATCCTCATGAATTACATCCTGTAAATCTGCATCAGAAATAGGCTGATCTATAATGTCGTTTGAAATCTGCATAGGCTGAGTATTTGCCTTATTAGGACTTACATTTGAATTCCCACCTATAAATAGAGGCAACAACGTATCAAATACATCCCGTGAGCTCACACTTGTCTCTTTGGTACATGATAACAAAGGCTGCACAGCATCTTCCACAAAAACATCTCGACTAATCAAGATACGCTTTGACTGCAGCGGATGATACAATCTGTAACCCTTGCTCTCAGCACTGTAACCAACAAAAATGCATTTGACAGCCTTATCATCCAATTTTTTGCATTGTTGCACAGGCACTAAAGCATAGGCCAAGCAACCAAAGACACGCAAGTGACCAATAGAAGGCTTCCTGCCATGCCAAGCTTCGTATGGAGTAATAGACTGCAAGGCCTTAGTGGGACACCTGTTGAGTACATATGTAGCACACATGACAGCCTCACGCCAAAACGCATGTGGCAAAGCTTGGCTCTTGACCATACATCGTGCCATCTCCATAAGTGACCTGTTTTTCCTCTCAGCAACACCATTTTGCTGAGGGGTATACGGCACTGTACATTGGTGTTTTATCCCATGACTAGCCAGAAATGCATCAAACTCTTTAGACATGTACTCCCCCCTTCGATCAGAACGGAGGGTGCCCACAGTACAATTGGATACATTTTCAACCATAAGCATAAACTATTTGAAGCACAAAAACACTTCAGACTTTGCCTTCAGTGGATATACCCATGCATGCCTTGAGTAATCATCAATGAAAGTCACGAGTACCAAATGAAGAAGTTTGCATAGGCCCACATACATCACTATGTACAAGTTGCAATTTGCGAGTGGCCCGCACAGAACCATCCTTTGGAAACGCAGAACGCTGCATTTTGCCCAAAATACAACCTTCACAAACATGTTTCAATGGTGCCTCAAGAGGGGGCAATGAAGTAACCATATCAAATTTCTGCAAACGCAGCAAACTAGCAAAGTTCAGATAACCAAAACGAGCATGCCATAGTTTTGCATCTGAAACTGCCTTTTCATCAGAAACTACATTTGCTGAGTCTTCCACACACTTGTCATAAGAATTGAACCTATACAGCCCACGAAACAAGGTGCCAGATACAATAATCGTATCACCAGAAGTCAAATCATGAACAGTACATCTGTCATTCACAAATTTGACTACAAGTCCAAGTCTAGCAAGCGCAAAGACAGACGATAGATTCTTCTTTATCCCTGGCACATACAAAGCATCTGAAAGTGTGGAAGTGCTGCCATTTGTAGTAGTAAGCATAATTTTACCAATGCCCTTCACTGGGTAAGAAGCATTATTGGCACATGTGACAGTATTCCCATTAGGGACAGCCTCAAGACAAGTGAACATATCACGATGCGAGGTAATGTGCTTTGTAGCACCACTGTCAAAATACCATACATCAGAGTCAACAGAAACTACCAAACATGCATCATGTACAGATGGGTCATACTGGCAATACACGCTAAACGCCCATTCTGTATCATTTGCAGAATCTGCATTTGTAGAAGCATCCGCTATTGTGGCTGCATTTGACTCTTTCTTCTTTGCCTCTTTAGCCTTTAGCTTAGGGCAATTCTTAATGACATGATCAGTTGCCTTACAATAGTTGCACCTGATCTTTTTCTTGCCTTTATCAAGAGCCTTCTCAGACTTATTGTTGCTACTTGTGGAAGGAGAAGAAGTTGCAGACCTATTAATAGGAGAAGAAACAGTGGAAGGGGCTGCCTTACTAGTTCTTCTCTGCTGGGGGCAGCAACAAATGCCTGATCAACTGCACGCTGCCTAGCCCTGTTTTGCCTGGACTGCGCTTCTTGCAAGAGCTTGTTGACTAAAGTATCATACTTGACAACATCAGGTCTGTACTCAGTGACAAGTCTCCACGTGGAAGCAAAAGTCTGATATGACTCAGGTAAAGCATCAAGAACAGTCTGCACAACAGAATGATCAGGAATAATCTCACCTACAAAAATCAACTGTTCCTTGAGATCCTTAATCTCAGCAAGAAAAACATTCATGTCATCATCTTCCTGCATAATCTTCGATTCTAGCTCTTTTTTGCAGGTAAGAGATTTTTGCCTCGTTATTACGACTTGCATACAAACCAGCTAGAATATCCCAAGCCTGTTTTGCTGTTTTAGCTGAACGAATATGTGGGGTGATGTTACGTTTGACAGAAAGTGCAATCAAGGCATAAGCCTACACATCTTTACCATCCCAACGAGCTTGTTCAGCAGTGGGTAAAACAGCAGCAACAGTAGAGCTGCTAGAACCTGCAACATCCTCAACTAATCCTACATCCACCGAACCTGGACGTACATCCATACCCTGCACAATGTTCCACACTCCTTTTGCAACCAAAACATGCTGCATCAGATATGCCCAAAGTGGGTAGTTGCTGTCTCCATCCAATTTATCTCATCAGCAGACAACATGCGAAATACATCATTACTGTTATCAGCCATGGCCACTGACTGAAACTGATGCAAAAGCTACCTGTAATGAAGCAAAGACTGAACAGAGAACAACTCGTGCTATGTAGCACGGTCCACAATAGAATACGTATGCCTGTTTTGGAGAAAACTGCACTGTCAAAATTTTTACAAAAAATGACGAAAACACCTGTGCAGAACTTGCAATGCAAAAACGGAGCCCGAAACGACCTTAGATGGGCTTTTTGCAGAGTATAGGGACTTGCAAGCGCTCGTGAAAGCTCACCTCAATCGGAGAACGTGAGTCGGAGGGTGCTGGCGGCATAGCCCTAGGAGCCGATGCCTGCTCTGATACCAATTGTTGGAATTAGGGTTGCAGGAAAGCACACAAAGCTTGGAGAAGAAGAAGAAGAAGAAGCAAGAATGCACACAACACACAAATGTATTAGATTGTGTCAATGTACAAAAGATAAGTTAGCCCTAGAAGGATGGGCGTATATACAAGCCGAGGGAAAAAACCTCCTAAAGAGGGAAAAAGTACCCCGGCGGTCCTAAGTGTGTTCACACACATCACTGCCTATATATATATGGCAACAGTGAATGCCAAGGTCCTTTTTATCTTCTTTATACATCGGTAGCTCCACTTTTACCTTTGTTGCTGTAGGTTTTGGCTCGTTTCTTTCCCTCAGTAAGACCTCTAGAGCTTTGTCTATTGGATGTCTTCTAGTATTCCTCCATTGATTGCTTGATTTCTTCGTTTGTCTATAGGTCTTCTACACTAGTATCATAATCTTGTTCTTTCCCCACAACTAGTTATTGTGAGCTCTTCTTTGCGCTCATTCTTCCCTCTGTTGAAATCTTGTCACACAGACACTATTTCTTGCCTCTTTTTCAGAGGAGTTAGTATTCGTCCCATATCTAACTATTTTTCTCTCTAATACTTCTATTCCTGATTCCTATAGATGAAGTCTTAATCTACAATGCAATTTCTAAATCTACCTAATGCCTTCTATTCTCCCTAATTATTTGTACTAGCACATCCTTAACCTGTGCTAACTCTGGCATGAATCTGTTGTAATAATGGACGATTCCCTAATAGAATTTTAACATTGTGAATGGATAGTTTGAAAACCTTCAAATTTCATTTTTGGAGAGTTTTCTTGCCTTTCTCGCGTCTTCTTGTTGTTGACGGTTCTTTGTTGGCAAAACTTTTGCTTAAGAATTAACTAGTGCCACCTGTCCTCATTGTGTTCTCTTGAGGTTTAGCTTGCCAGCCAGTAGTCTACTCCTCCCTTTGGCTTAAGAGAGGATTGGGTCCAGATTGAGATAGCCATAGTTATTACCTAAAGATCTTCTATAAGCACTAGAAACATTTACAGATTGATATTACTCCTGAGAATTGACAAACATACTCTCTCTCTCTCTCTCTCTCTCTCTCTCTCTCTCTCTCTCTAGTATGTAATCAGAGAATACAATCAAGAACACTTGACATCATATTCATAAAGAGTCACCGTACATTGATAGATTCTTACAATGATGGGGTTACAATCAGCCAAAAGGCCAACTACTCAGCTTGTTAACTAATGAATATTCCACTCTTCAAGATCTTTTTGTACACCTCTCAGAACTCTTAGAACCCCCTTTACAAAATTTGTGGGGTATATATACCCTTCTAGGACCTTGACAGCCCATTGTAGCCTTGCAACGTGTCATCATATGGTTGGTTACAATCATTAAACAGAAGATCCTATCCCAAATTACTCCTTTGGTTACTTCTATCCGAGTTTCTTATTCTTTTGTGTTTGTTATGTTAGTTGAATGTGTTTCTTCTTGGCCTTCACACTCGTATTCTTGGTCTTCACATTCTCAAGTCCACTTCGCTGGTTATGTGAGTACACTCAACCTGGTGGTCTTGATCTTCTCGCTATGACCTCTTGAAGATATGACGGTTGTTCCCATATGCCCTACTTGATCCTTTGGCTCGTTATTTCATACTCCGGCTTGGAATACTTCTTCAGCTTCCCTAATTCAAGGATCAAAGCCGAGATTATGAAAACTAGGGATTGATGTGCGTAGTTCAAGAGGACAAATCCTTAAGATTTGTGGAGATGATATCAAAGGATCCTAGAATAAACCATTTTTTTTCCTATGTAAAGGACCTTAAGAAAAATTGATTAGGAGTAAACAAAAGATCCTTAGAGATTTTCAACATAAGCTGAATAAGAGAACTAAACCAACGATCCTAGAATGGACCATTTTTTTTTATACGTAAAGAAATTGATTGGATTAGCTTATGGAATTGAGACTTGGAAAAGACCTCGCTAAGATATGTTGTGAGTTGGAAGAACTCAGTTGCTTAGAGTTTCGACTACAGAGCTGTGTTTCTTATTGAGCTTGTGATGGTTTGCAGTGCTTCGAGTGAGAATATTATGTATTTTATTGGAATCTTGCTAAATTTTTGGAATATTGTACTCATGTGATGCATGTGTTTGTTTGTGGAAGCATGTGAAGGTACCATAGAGGCTTATGTATTGTCGTATGGGTGTCATCTGCGAGGTGGATCACACATGGTCGCCCGAGACCTTGATCCCTCTCGTCGGAATGTGGATGTGCTTCTGGCATGATTGGTGTGAGGACATGAAGAAAACCTGGAGTGAAACAGGTGGGGTAGTGTGCATGTGGTGGCTAAGTATGCATACTCGTACAAGACATATGTGCCTCCCAATGCTTGTACTTGTAGTGTTTGTGCTTCTAGGATAGGTGATGACTAATAGAAGCGAGTCCAAGGATTACTTGGCACTAGTGTTGAGGTGAATGTGACACATTATAGCAGTCATTGCAATGTTCTAGAAGTGTTTGGACTTATTGGTGTGTGTATCATCCTGGGCTAAGGATCAGAGTCGTTATGTGACGAGATTAGTGATGATTTGGTGACACAGATGCGTTACTTGGATATTTGACATATGATGTGTGATATGGATATATGATATATGATGTGACTTGAAAGAAACATTATCATGATATATGATATATGATATATGATATGACTTGGATATTAGATATGTGATATGTGACATGGATATATGGTATATGATAGAATATATCATATATTTGATATATGATATGACTTGAAAGGAACATTATCATGTATGTTTTATTTTGAAAAGATTATTTTTACAAAGGAGTGTGTATGTGAAGTCTTAAGTGGTGTGTGTGAGTAAGGTGACAATTTTCAATTATGGATGCATGAGTTCACATCGGCTCCATAGGTCCAATGGTGGGCGAAAGGCTATACCCATAAGATTGGACGGGTTAAGTTGAGCCTATGGATCTAGTCAAAGTAGAAAAAGGATTAAACACTGAAAAGTGGGCAGGCCGGTGGACCCAAGAAGCGGGTACTTTTGAAATGAAACAAAAGTATGTTATTAGAAGAAAAACCTAGGACGAACAATTTAGTTGGCTAGTCATAACAAGGATAGAACAGTTGTCTTCATATGTCCATGTCATACGTATGTATGATGTGTGACAAGGATATATAATATATGGATGACTTGAAAGGAACATTATGATGTATGTTTTCTTTTGAAAAGATTATTTTTACAAAGAAGTGTGTGTGTGAACTTGTTTTACGTGGTGTGTGTGTGAGAGAGAGAGTAAAAAAGTGGAAATTTTCAATTATGGATACGTGAGTTCACACCGGCTCCATAGGTGCAATGGTGGGCAGAAGGCTAGACCCATGGGACTGGATGGGGGCTGAGCCTAAGGGATCTGGTCGAAGTAGAAAAAGGAATAAACTCTGTAAAGTGGGTGTTCGGGTGGAACAGAGAAGTGGGTACTTTGAACAAAACAAAATTATGTTATTAGAATGAGAAAAACCTAGGACGAATAGTTTAAATCATAACAAGAATAGAAGATTTATCTTCATAATCGAGAAGTTTGTACATCTTGTTGAGCCTCGGGGAGCCACTTGATGTGACACGCTTATGAGAATTATGAAGGGAAAACACCTGGTGGAATCATTCACCTTTCTTGCATAAGGATTGTTCAAGTCAGACTCAAAAGAGGTGACGGAATAGCTAACTATTAGGACATTGTGATCTAGGGTGTTCTAGTCAGACTCAGAAGAGCTGATGGAATAGCCAAGAATTAGGAAATTGTGATTTGAGGCCCCGTCGAGTACTCTTAATGTGATTTCATTGCCATAGATAGAGGGGTAGGGGGTCTCACACACACTCACGGCTCACATATCTAGGCTCATGGCTCACGTATCCAAACTCATAACTTACGTGCCATCTCACGTGTCAAGTCTCACACCTTTAGACTCATGGCTCATGTCTGTTAGCTCAAGTCTCCAGACTCGCATCTTTTTGTGCAGGAATATGGGCTCACGTATCTCCTATCTAAGAGCTAGTTTGGTCTAATTTTAGTGATTTTTGAGAGGCTTTCGACTTGATGAGGAGTAACTAATTGTCTTAATCCTAGTTAATGAATATTATATAACTAATTTAATGGTTTTAATTATCTTTTTATGATTTAGCATGCTTCTAATCTACCAATTTCACAATGCATGAGAAATTATGAAATGCATGAACAAAAACTGACAATCCTGCTCTAATTTAACCTAGTGGGGCTTAATGCTCGTGTTTTCAGAGTGGGTTTCACTCCTAATCATAATTGCTAAGCTAACCCTTGGATCAAAGCAATGAAATCTAAGCCTTTTGGGCTCCAATTTTATGTAAATCACCAACAAACCAAGGTTTTGCCCTACCAATAGATGAATGTAGAATGCCCTTAATATAAAATAAACTTCGAATCAAAATCAAACACATAAACATGCTCCAAAACTGGGTGTGCTAGCTTGTCCACATCGCACCCTCACACTCATTGTACACCAAAATGCTCCTTTGCTAAAGGGGTGAAGGGAGAGCTCTCAATGCTTAGATGGAGGCAAGAAGAGATGGTCCTTCGTAATGGTCCTCTCTCACAAAAGGTATGGGAAGAAGAAGAAGCTATTGCAAGAAGAAAACCCCTGAAGCTTTTTAAGCATCATTAGGATTTCTCAGATGACCATCTAGCATTATCATCATAACTGGACAGGCACGGTATTGTAAACATAACTAGTAAGCCTAATGATGCTTTTTAAGCATCATTAGGATTTATCAGATGACCATCTAGCATTATCACCATAACTGGACAGGCACGGTATTGTAAACATAACTAGTAAGTCTAATGAGCACTATAAGTGCCATCATAGCTAGAGGGGGTGTAGCATTGTCATGAATTTTGGTTGAGGGGGAATTTGTGGAAAAAATACATGCCCATGCACCAAGGTTAATGGGGGTTCTCAAACCTTTGGCATTTACTCACGTAAAAGCTCAGGAAATCACCAAGAGAAGGCGCCTAGCACAAGTGGCATTAGGATTGATTCCACAGCATTAATTTAACCCCCATATTGTTGACTTTTTGCCCTAGAATCATGGATCTGATTTAAGAGATACTGTAGGCAACAAATGTAGTCCTCTGGTGTCATATGCTGTGAGAGATTATTCCACCATGTTGCATTTCTATTGTGAATAAGTATCATCATTAACATGTTAGTCTCGTCACTAATCATGTTATAATGATGTCTTTTATGCTCTTTGATTCTCCTTAAGCTCACCAAATCTAAACATTTCTTTACCTCCTTAGCATACATCAAGACCATAAGCCCTATTCCTTCATGCTAGCTGCAATTGTTGACATGAATATGTATTCGAAACCTTCTCAACCATGGCAAAGTATAGGGACTATTTTTAGCCCAATGACTATTTTATGAGACCCTCCAAAAGTATTGAGATATTTTAGAAGAGAAAAAAGCAATAATGATCAATTAAAGTTGGATTAATTAAAAATCACTTAAAATACACTCTTTTTAAGTTTCCATATTTGTAAAAGAAATTAATTTCTCAACTTATTAGTATCTATATGATTTCTTTATGTTTTATACTACTCTCAATTATATGCTTAACTCGTGGACCATTAGAACCTAGTGAAGTGCTCCCCACAATATCTCAAGGTTGAACATGAGTAGAAAAAGTGAAAACTAAAGAAGAAAAAACAAAGCATTGGAAAAGCTACATAGATTGCAGAGGGAGAGCACATCTTAGATTTTCCTACGGTGATATTTCAGCCATAGAAAGAGAGGGCTATTTACAATACCACTAGTGGACCATTACACCAGTGGTAATGCGTGGAAACAAGCTCATTGTTGTGTTGGGATACACCACTAGTAGGCAGTGCTATTGTATATCTATGTACATGTAATACAGTTGTTAAATTTATGAAGCTTGACTCGTGTCATGTAAAGACCTATTGTTATCTTGTTAAGAGGAGGAACCCATGGCCTACCCATAGTTGGGAACTGTATTTAAAGACTAGTCACAACTTTGGAGCATGGCCTACCCCTAGCACAAGAGCTCCAATTGAAGGGGCCTTACCAAAATGCAGGCAATGGTGTAAGTTTCAAGTATTAGTACTGACCTCTTATGGACCTTGGAAATTGACTAAGCAGAAAATAAGATCACTCTCTTTGTTCTGTATGCAAATCATGCTCATGATTATGTACACTAGCTGATGAAATTGCTTCAGTGTGAAACGACTCTCTTCCAACTTCCAATATAAAAGAATACTAATGCATACCTTCACGTATGCATTTATGGATATGCCCACAGGTGTACATAAAGGGGGAGGATGAATTTAAGTTCTTCTATCCCCAAAGAACTCGTATATTCCATTGGCTTTGCTTCATGAATCTCCTGTATTTATCATATAGAAGGCTTGTCTATTTCAGAGAGACATTCTGTTGCCTGTGGTGCCATCCCACTGTGATGGCAAAAACACTGAAATTTTCCCTTTCAACAAGAGCTCAATTTGAGTAGCATACATTTCAGCAATTAAGAATGCTTGCATGAACACAATATGAAGGACAGAATTCAGCTAGAGAGAAGTGTTAAACATAGGCAACTCAACCACCAGTGGAAAGTTCAATCACAAAAGAGGAACTCAAAGACCACACGACTCACAGTATAAGTTGAAAACAAATGAGCCCTTGTGCATGCTTGCAAGCAGCCCAGTGCTGAAGAAGAAACAGAAATCTCCCAACAGAAAATAAGTCGACAAGACCCATTTGGCCACGATGCATGCCCAGGACACCCCTGCACTCACCTCATATTTTCTTGCATACTGGCACTCATTTTTTTGCATTATTTATAAAGAGAACAACAACAGATTTGAAATATAAAGTACATTACACTGCTTTTTCAAATGTAGAATGTTGTTCCTCAAAATGTTTAAAGATGTATCACTAGCTGTCATTACACTTAAAACTGTCCACTTCCATCAACAATGCAATTATTCCTAAGTCAAAAAACCCACAGCTTTGTAAAACAAATTACCCCTAGAGAGAGACTAAATGGAACAAAACTGCAGTCTCAAACAGCTCATGGCACCTCTATTCTCCTGCCGGTGCAATGCCCTGCTTGAGCTTCTCTCGTTTGAGTTTCTTTTTGGACACCGGCTTCTTCTTCTTGGGAGGCAACGTTTTCTGTGCGTACATATAGAGGGCATAATTACCAACAACAAAAATTAGAACAACACTGACCACCACCACAAGCACAGTGAGAGCAGGGTTAAAACCAGTCGATGGTCTCCTTGTGTTGAAAATTTCCTGCACAGCAACTAAACATCCTAAATATTTATTTTTTAAGGTTGCCATTATGATTTACATGTCAACTTCAAAGCACAATGATGACATAGAAGTAGACAGAAGGACAAAAATAAAACAGCTGCATGGCAGCAGCAACCTGCAGTAAACCCAGCATATGAGCGTGAGCTGCGAGTCCCGCCCCCCTCCCTCTTTCCGCCTGTCCCGCCCTTCCTGCGTCTTCTCCCTCTCTCGCTCTCTTCCCCCCACTTTTTGCGCTCTTTTTCTGCCCCCACCCCCCTGCCCCCGGCCCCCCTACCCCACATCCTATCCAGTCCCCCCTCCATTTCTTCTTTGGCTCCATCTCTCCGATTCTTCGGGCAGTTTCTCTTGTTCTTGGGTAATCTTCATTTGGCAAGCCTCGGCCCCTTCTAGTCTTCACCCTTCAGGAGGACTCCATGGCAGCCGCTCCATCATCCCCGACCGAGGCCGCCGTCCCTTGCCTATCCTTCTCAAGAGCGGACCTCCAGCTCCTCACTACGACAGTTGCATCTCTAGAGGCCTCAACTTTGGTGTGCAAGATTGTTGGCAACCACCCGGCGCGCGGACAACTTAGAGATCTTCTACAAGCTAGCCTCCTTGAAGCGCCTACAAAGATCACAGACATTCATCCTTCGGGGTGCGGCTACTACTAGGTTGAGTTTGACTCGCCAGTGGTGTCAGATAGAGTCATGCAGCTGAGCCATGTCGCATTGTGTACGGCCCAGGCCTTCTTTTCAAGGTGGCAACACGGCTTTGACCCCGCATCCGACCCACTGGCTGGCAACTTCCTCTTCTCCCGGTGATTGGTGGAGCCATTGGGAGAGTGGAGTCCCCCCTCCCCTCCCCCCCCCCCCACCGCCCCTTCGTCCCTCGCACAGACTGCCAGGATTCCATCCCTTCGCATCTGCATTGTCTTGCCAAAGACACGCATCATATCCCTTCCTTGCCTCCGAGGAGACCCCATCCTGCAGATAGTTTGCAGGATGCGAAGGGATGGAACACCTCTTCATTTGCCAATGTTTCATTTGCAGGCAGATGGGACACCTCGCCAGAGCTTGCTCTCAGCAACAGTCTAGGAGATCCCCTCTAGTGTCTCCCCCCCCAACAAATCATCATCAAGGGGTAGGGAGAGAGGCATGCCCCCAGGCAACCGAGCACTAGGACCCGACCGCGAACAACTCAGCTACTGGGAGTGGCAAACTGTTGGCCCACGCCAGAGCCACCAGCCGACTTCCAAAGCTGAGTGACACTACTGTGCACGCCAGGGTGACAGAGTACAGGAGAATTCGGTACTGTCAGAGAACCGTTTCGAGCATTTATCCCAGCACCCACCTGTCGGCATTGCCGCCTCCTGTAAGATTCCTCCTCAGCCTGAATAATGAATAAACTTTAACCTTAATCCCTTGTAATCATTCCCTATTTCTGAATGCAAGAAAATATTATTTTTACTTGTTTTTGCCTAGAGAGAAGAAAAATTCTAGAGAGAGGTAATTCAATATTGAGATATTTTTGGATATAAAAATTCTACTAATATCTAAAATATATTTCCCTAAAACAGAAGTTCAAAATAAATTCTCCAATGTATATTAAAAATCAATTAAAAATGATATAAAAGACCTAAGTCTAATGGTCCAGATTTTCAAAAATTTCTAAATTATGGTCCAATAAAGGTTCCTATGGGCCAATAGGATTAATCTAAGTGTTGGGATGAGATAAATCCAAAGAATAAAAGAAAATATCCAAAAATAAGTAAATGCTCACACAAGATGAAGAGTTGACTTTGCATAAAGTTTATTAGTTAAAAATTAAGAGATATTAGTAAAAAAATGAGATATTTAGAGAAAATGATGCATTTTTGACACCTTAGTAAGGAGAGAATATCATCTCAAGGAGACGTCTTTTTTCTCATGATTACTTGAGCTTTTTAATCCAAAAAAAAGAGATTTTCTCTCTCCTCTCTCCTGGACCAAACTAGATCAAAAAAGGAGCCAAACTGATCCAAATCTCATCTAAATTGAGTCAAACTGAAGCTGAAAAGCTCTAGAATCCAGTTCGACTTAGTTAGAGGCCTCCCTCACCTATAAATAGATCCTCATTCCTTTGTATTCTCATCTATGAGCTATACCATGCCAATATTACATTAAAATAATCATATTTTTTATTATCTCTTAATTTTTCTCTACTTTTGGAGAGCTTGGAACTTCTCTCTCTCTCTCTTCAACAACTCTTGGAGTTTACTTCTTCTCTTGCTAACTTATTGATTGGTTGGGAGCTTCACTTCTAGAGAAAGAAACAAGCTAATCCTTGAGGTAACAATGGATTTTTATGATTTTTGTTAATTTTCTCATATGACTTCTCTTCTCAAACCCTCTCAAGCTTAAGAAATTTTCTAAATGATTGTTTTAATTCAAATCAAGCTTTTCCTAAGAATCTTAATGTTTAATTAAGAGAAAATTAATTATTATGCTTATTTAGAATACTTTCTTATGTATATATCTCTCTCAAAAAGAATAGTCATCTCTATGACTAATTCTTTAGCAAAAGAATGCTTCTCATTGATAAATTCTTATTTCTAAACCAAACTCTAGGCTTGATAACCTAGAAATTAAGAAAATGATATTTTTATGATTTTGTATTAAGGTTATTTCTTTTAGATTATTAAAAACTACGTTAATTGACTCTAAATGAGAAATAGATTATCCTATCAAATTGAAAAAAGAGAAATAATGGAATTAGCTTAATCTAGTGAGATAATCATAATTAAGTTTATAATTATGATTTAAATTCATAGTTTAGATTTATGCTTAAAAGTAGATCTTCTATCATATTTTCATTACAAGGCTTTATTCTTTTAGAAAAATTAAAAATTATCAATATTAGCAGCGAAGCTATGATAATTTTTTTTGAAAAAAATACATATCTTATTTTTATACATAATACTAAAAGAGGAACTCTTACCATATTGTAGGTTTCAAAATTTAAAGCAAAAGAATGATTTTGATCATATTTAGGAAAGAATACTTTTTGTTGTATTTATGCATAATTATTTAATTTAAAAAAAGAGAAATTTTTTATAAATTTATTTTATGCATAAGAATTTTTGTAAATGATAAAAGAGAAATTTCCATGACATTTGAAATTCAATCATTTAAATGCTAAAAGAGAAATTTTTGACATATTCAAAATAATAGATATTTTTATTTAATTTTAAAAAGAAAAAGAATAAAAATTTATAAATTTATTTTATACATAAGAATTTTTTTAGATGATAAAAGAGAAATTTTCATGACATTTTAAATTCAATCATTTAAATACAAAAAAAGCATATTTAAAAAAATAGATATTTGTATTTAATTAAAAGAGATTTTAATGGTATTTTAAGTAGATAAAGGTTTAAATTAATTTTGATAACAAAAGAGAAATTTTCACCATAATTCCATCTAGAAAATTAGGGTTGATAATTAAATTGGTGGAAAGAGTATTCTTAGATATTTTTATGAGGATAAATCACCAAATTGATATTTACCCAAAATTGGATTAATGGAAGAAGCGTATTTTTATAATTTCTTAATCTATTATGGAAGAAATGAAATTCATAGAGTTGAAATTTTCCTTACGGTTATAAGTTCAGTAGATTTTTATCTGAAGAAAATCCTTAGGAATCAAAGTTAGAAGTAAACTGAATAATTTTGGTTAGACCACGACTGTGAAAGGGGTGACCAGTCATAGTCACAAGGGACGGGGGACGGTAACGGGGACGGGGGACGGCCATAAGTAGGGAACGGGGACGGGAGAGAGAACGGCCCTCAAAAAATACTTTTTTTTTAAGTTTTCTACTTTGCACTTATTCTACTTTGGAAGTACATCAAAATGAGCACAAATTTACACAAATGGTAAGCTTGTGCGTCATATTAACAAAATACGCCAATCAAAGAGTGAAGGCGTTTACGGTTGATTGTATTAATAATTAAGTAGATACAAAATGAGTCATGACTCAAGAGTCAGGACTAAGCCTTAAGGAGACAGAATCCATGGACGGACTCAAACAAGTCAATGACAAAAAAAAGCTAAAGACTAGAGGCTAGAGGCTAGAGCTAAGTAGTAAACTGTAAGGCCTATGAATCATGATCCATGAATGATCATCCACGTGAAGTGCTCGCCTTATGGTCATGGGTAGCGTGTGCCAAAGAAGCATCAAGCTCATCCTCACTGGCATGCTGCTCCTCTTGCGGTGGGTGTCACTCCATCCATTCACAATGAGGGAGACTCTGTTCCTCTCCCATTGCCGCTTTGTGTTGTCGGCCGCTTGCTCTACAATGCGCTTCTCCTTCTCGAGCAATGTAGTGCGCAAGCTCTCGGATGAGGGGGGCGTATAGATTGAGCCATACTCCCCAATCTTCTTAACCATGACCTTGAAGTATTCTAACCTATTCAAGAAAGTAATTTACTAATGAGAAGGGAACTAGGATGATGAAAACATGAATGATGAATTGACAATGATCGATTGCACTTATCTAGCCGCCTGAAAGGCAATGTGGTCGTGGAAGAAGAAGCGGGCCACCGCCATACCCACCTCCTCCTTCAACTTGGGGTTCCAATTCTCCCCAAGTGTAGATTGTCGTCGTGGGCCACGTAATGGTTGAGAGGCTGTGGAGATGGAGGGTGCCGGCGTCGTGGATGGAGTAACATTCCGACTTGATGGTGAAGGTGATGGTGTGCATGATCCCGATCCACCACATGACTCCATTGTAGAGGCTTGAGTTCCTCTCCCCATTGTCGTGGGATCCACGGCCACTCGTGGTGTCCTTCTTGCCGCTTTGACCGCCTCGTAGATGCTAAGCTTGTCAAGAAGTTCCCGTCTCTTCTCGGGCGTGACATTCGTGCAAAACCTCACCTCACGCCCTCTCTCATGCAAGAGGTGGGCTCGCACTTTGTCGGCGCCACCCGTCCGCCGGTACAGGCAAAGCTTGCATGCCCATGGCCGAGAACCATGGCCGAGAACCGCCTCCATGAGTGGATGGGGTGTAGTTAACCTCCTCCCACCATGTCCATCCCGTTGTCCTTCTACGAGAAGCCCCGGCACGTGAGGAGGATACCATGGTTGAAGATGGCTTGACTCTTGAGCCTTGAGGAATGAGAAAGGGAGAGAGAGAGAGTCTAGATAGTAGACTCTAGAGAGTAGGGCGGCGGCCCGCAGGCCTTGTGTGAGAGGCTTGGAACTTGGAAGTTGGAAGCTAGAAGATTCAAGAAGCTTGAAAGCTTGAAAGTTGTGTGTGCTTGTAGCCTTGTAGAGGCTTGTTCTTATATAGATAGGCAAGAGAGAGAGACAAGCCTCAAAAGCAAGAGAGAGAGAGAGGGCCAAGGCCCAAGCCATCCCCAAACGGCCAAGCCAACAGCCATAAACGGCTAGAAACAACGAACGAAACTGCTAGAAACAGGCAGAAAAACGCGCAACGGCTCCCTGCTGTCCCCCCACAGAGCCGTCCCCCCATAGGCATCCCCATTCCTGAAGGCGTCCCCGTCCCCTATCAGTGACGATTCCTAGGGGACGTCCGTCTGTCCCCTGCCGTCCTCGTCACCGGTCCGTCTCGTTTCGGCGTCCCTCCGTTCCAAGCCCGCGTCCCTTCCGTTCCCTGTGACTATGCGACCAGTAAACTACTTACCCATCTCTCGAATCTAAATCAAGCAAAAACCTCGAGATCAATTCCAATTCTTGATACAAAGGTTAGACTACCGTTAAATTAGCGTAATTTTCCCTTATAATTTCATATTGGGTGTGTAAGTGGTATAACTACCTTGAATTTTGCTTGAAGCGTCGGCTAGGGAGCTTGGGAACTCTTTTCCTCGGTACCTGGGCAAAACATAACCAAATTTTTATAAAGGAATCCCACCAATACAGTGGTTGGGCAGTTGGCTAACCCATGGGTCGGTTGGGATTAGGCTGGATCGGGGAATTCCTGCGGTACAAATAGTTACGATTCAGTTACGTTAGTTAGATTAAGTCCTAGGAAGACCCTTGTTCTGTGGGAGGGAATCAGCGGCTGTGCCTCACTAAAGGGAAAAAAAAGCGGTGATTCTATGGACCAAGTACAAGTCTCTTCCTTGATCTGACCATGTGACTTTTGGGTTCAGTCGGATCAGTTTGGTTAGTTAAGGCTTTGACTCGTTAGATCAATCCTCCCGTTAGATGATTTTCTTGGTGGAATCGCTTGTGCCTTTCGGGCGAGGTAAGTTTTTCCGCGTTCGGTTTCGGAGGAACTGCCGGGCTAGTCTCTTATCCGGATATCCGTGGGCGAGGCCCCAAGTGTGGATCCCTGCCCCACGCGAGAGGCTGATGCTCCTTTTGCCGCCAGCTCCCTCAGAGAGAGCATCTCGGAGGGGGCAGGGGTTTCCCCGCTAGTATCAAAGCCTTGTGAAAAGCTAATAAGAAAAAATGAATTCTTATCAGAAAATTTATGATAAAAACTCAGAAAGAGCATTTACGTATTGTATTTTCATTCCTTAAGCTTCATTAATGAAGATTTTTAATCAAAGAATTTGGTTTTATAGATAGAAGTTCCACGCTTATCCGGTATTCCCGATCTCACCCAGTCACAAGATATGACTGCCTTCGCCTTCGAGCATATCGTCTCTTCTGCTACGACTCGAATGAGCCGAGCCAGACTCGCAAGCCATTTCGAGGATTTATATTTCCCAGATCCAGCGGAGAGACGACAGCACAAGTGGCACACAAGACAATATGTCCACGCCTCATGCAACCAGCGTATGATGCTATAATCCACTGTTGGCTTTCGGCTATACCAAGCCTCAAATGGTGTTATGGTTTTCAAAGCTTTTGTTGGACACCTGTTCAACACATGAGTTGCACACATTATAGCTTCCATCCAAAAATTGTGAGGCAACTTTTGTGCTTTCACCATGCATCTTGCCATCTCCATGAGAGATCTATTTTTCCTTTCAGCTACACCATTCTGCTGCGGTGTATAAGGCACAGTACATTGGTGTTTGATGCCCTTTTGAAGCATATAATCCTTGCATGCATTTGACATGTATTCTCCACCTCTATCTGAGCGGAGTGTTTGGACTTTACATCCACACATATTTTCAGCCATTGCTACAAAGTGTCGAAAGCATGTAAACACCTCTGCTTTCGCTTTCAAATGGTAAACCCAAGCAAACCTGGAGTAGTCATCAATGAATGTCCCCTATGGATGGTGTCCGCATTGGACCACATACATCACTATGTATGAGCTGTAATTTACTTTCAGCTTTAACAGCTCCATCTTTGGGGAATGGTTTTCGTTGCATCTTTCCCAAAATACACCCCTCACATACATGTCTTGGTGGAGACTCAAGAGGCGGCATATTATCAACCATATGATGCTTCTGCAAAAGCATCAAACTCCGAAAATTTACATGCCCAAAACGAGCATGCCATAGCTCTGCATCATGCATAGCAGGAGTGTGGGCAGTCATTGTATTTGCATCATAAGTACGCTTGTCATAGCTGTCCAGCTTATACAAGCCTTTGTATCGTGTTCCAGAAGTGACTATTTCATAACCCTTTGATGGGTCTTTTACCAAACACTTCCCATCTTCAAATTCAACCTTTAAACCTTGGTCGTTTATGGCTAAGACGGAGAGCAGATTTTTCTTTATCCCTGGAACATACAATACATTTTTCATATATATATTGGCACCATTGGCTGCAATAAGTATGACATTGCCAATTCCCTTTACTGGATATGTGGTATGATTTGCACATGATACAGTGCAGTCATTTGAAGCATAAACCAAGTGCTGAAATACATCTTTGCATGAAGTGATGTGGCTCGAAGCATCACTATCAAAATACCATGATACATCCTATCTGTCACATGCAATGCAAGACATATCATTGTCTGAAGCACTCGGTGTGCCACTAGTGCATGTGACCAAAAAAGTGTACTCTTCCTAAATTACATTAGCTGATTGCTGTGCTTTGTCATCAGAAGAGTCTGCTACTGCATTGCCTGCTTCTTTTCTTTTTCTATTTTGCAATCCGCTTCCTACATTCACTGATATAGTGTCCAAGCTTATGGCAGTAGTGACATTTGCCCTTCTTTTTGGGCTTGTTTGCTGTTGGGTGTTGGACTCACACACTCACACACACAAACCTGCACATTAGGGTTAGGTGCAGGGTAGAGAAGCTCACACACAGAAATGAGAGAAAGAAAGAAAGAAAGAAAGATATATTAACGTCTACGAGAGGCCAAAGTCGGCCTATGAGACAAAAAATAATACAACTCTGTTCTTCCGGTCATCGGAAGAAAAGAAACAAAAGAAAAAGTGTGCATGTGTCTGGATACAACTGTGAATCATCATGGATCGGTGGAGCCCATATACAAACAATGTAAGGGGGGGTGGGGATGTGGATAGAGTGCTAAGGCAAGATGCATCTCTATATGCTGAAGGGGTGGTACAAGCATGCTATGCAGATCTATGTCTAACTCCATCCAGTGCCATAAGAGGGATATAAGATATCATACATCGCCGATGCTGAGGTTGTGAATGGCATGAACATGTACCCTGAGTCTGAATGAAAGCGAGCTAGCCTCTCCTGTGTCTCCATCTGGTGTCTCATTCGGATAGCTGCTTGTAAGAGAGAGAGAGAGAGAGAGAGAGAGAGAGAGAGAGAGAGAGAGAGAGAGAGAGAGAGAGAGCCAAAAGTGTGGTATCCACAAAATGCAAGTCAACCCTTGCATGTGTGCCACATCCATATAATATAGAAGTACAAAATATTATATGTCCTTTCACACTTGATGTCCGAGGGGAAAAACCACATGGGAAAAAAGTGCCCTTGGTTAAGCCCTGTTCACACACAGCACTACCATAAGTGAGCATATGCCTACAAATCCCCCCTGTAGTGGAAGTGTGAACCTGTACAAGGTAGCAGATCACTCTCTGTATCAAAGCCCAAAGCTTTGCGAAAAGCTTCAAACTTTTCTCGAGGTAAAGCCTTTGTGAATAGATCTGCAACATTATCCTGTGTAGGGCAATAAGATAAACTGATCTCCCTTACATGTAGCCTCTCTCTGACATAGTGATAATGAATCTCTATGTGCTTGGTACGTGCATGAAATACTGGATTTCGTGCCACAGCCATAGCACTGTGGCTATCAGTGAGAATGGTGGTGGGTGTCTGCTGACACTCACGAAGATCAGCCAATAGTCTCCTCAACCATACACAATCTACTGTAGCTGTAAAGACTACCCTGTACTCAGCCTCACAAGTAGATGTAGCAACAGTGGGTTGCTTTTTACTCAACCAAGATATGCATGAACTACCAAGAAAAAAACAATTCCCACTGGTGGATTGCCTGGTATCATAATCACCAGCCCAATCTGAATCACTGTATGCATAAAGCTGCAAGCTGCCCCCCCTGGGATAGAACAAACCAAGATCCAAGGTACCCTTAAGATAACGAAAAATGTGTTGGACTGCTTACCAATGCTTTGTGCCTGGGCTGTGCATGAATTTGCTCAACAAAGACATTCCAAAAGATATGTCTGGCCTCGTGTTACACAAGTAAATGAGGCATCCCACTGCCTGGCTGTAAATGCCGGCCTCAAAAGGCTCTCCAATATCATGCATAGTAAGCCGTACACTTGGTTCTACCGGAGTAGAAATGGGCTTACATTCATCCATGTGAAACCTTTTTAGCAAACTTTTTATGTACTTAGTTTGCTGCATAACAATGCCATCATCTGTATGCATAAACTGTATGCCGAGATAGTAGTGTAAAGGCCCCAAAATCTGACATATCAAATTCAGCTTTGAAATCTGAAATTTGTGCTTTGCTTGTACCTGTAATGAGCATGTCATCTACATACAAGATGACTGAGAGAATATCGGCATCGGTTTTCTTCACATACAATGTGCTTTCAGCTGGACTATTCTCATAACCTTGGCTGGTTAGATGAGCATGTATCTTATCATACCAAGCTCTTGGAGCTTGCTTTAACCCATACAATGCTTTGTGCAACCTGCATACTTTATGTTCCTCACCAGGAACTACAAAACCAATGGGCTGATTTACATATACTTCCTCCTGTAAATCCCCATTTAAGAATGCAGTTTTGATATCCAATTGATGCACTTTCCATCCTTTATGGGCAGCCAATGCAATCACAGATCTTATTGTGGTCATTCTAGCAAAAGTCTCTTCATAATCTATTCCCTTTTTTTGGGAGTAGCCTTTTGCCACAAGTCTTGCTTTGTACCTGTCAATAGTACCATCAGACTTTCTTTTGACTTTGTACACCCACTCTGTTCCAATTACATGCTTGCCTTTAGGCAATTCCACACGTATTGTTCTTCATGATAGAAGAAATTTCAGCTTGCATAGCTTGCAACCAATGCTCATTCTCATGTGCTTCTTCATAAGAAGAAGGCTCTTCTGAATCAAAGAGACCACCCATGGCGAATGCAGACTCCCCACGATGTACATTCAAAGCATGGCTGGAACTAGCCGTTGTTCTACCTGTGAGTGGAGCTGCAAGCTTGCTTTCTTGCAAAGTTTTCAGCAACCATCTTGGCACTGACTTGGCTGTGTCTATGGCTGTTTGCTCTTCCCTGACAAGATCTTCCACTTCTTCCATAGAAGGAGGCTGAATGGCTGGCTGTTCCACATGTTCTACATGTGGATTTTCTTGTGTAGGGGCTGGCTGATCTGAATCCCCCCTAATTGCAATGGGTAAAAGTCCATCAAACATGTCCTGTAAGCTTGTATCATTGCTTTTATACAAGCTGTACATGGGCTGTTCTAAATTTTCAGCAAATACCACATCTCTACTAACAAAAATCCTTCGTGTAGTTGGATTATAAAGACGGTATCCTTTGCTCTCATTGCTGTAGCCCACAAAAATGCATTTAAGCTTTGTTCGGAGTTGTTCTGGCACATGTGCATATGCCAAACACCCAAATGTACGCATATAATCCACTGTTGGCTTTCGGCTATACCAAGCCTCAAATGGTGTTATGGTTTTCAAAGCTTTTGTTGGACACCTGTTCAACACATGAGTTGCACACATTATAGCTTCCATCCAAAATTTGTGAGGCAACTTTTGTGCTTTCACCATGCATCTTGCCATCTCCATGAGAGATCTATTTTTCCTTTCAGCTACACCATTCTGCTGTGGTGTATAAGGCACAGTACATTGGTGTTTGATGCCCTTTTGAAGCATATAATCATTGAATGCATTTGACATGTATTCTCCACCTCTATCTGAGCAGAGTGTTTTGACTTTACATCCACACATATTTTCAGCCATTGCTACAAAGTGTCGAAAGCATGTAAACACATCTGCTTTCGCTTTCAAAGGGTAAGCCCAAGCAAACCTGGAGTAGTCATCAATGAATGTGACGAAGTAAAGATGCCCCCCTATGGATGGTGTCCGCATTGGACCACATACATCACTATGTATGAGCTGTAATTTACTTTCAGCTCTAACAGCTCCATCTTTGGGGAATGGTTTCCATTGCATCTTTCCCAAAATACACCCCTCACATACATGTCTTCGTGGAGACTCAAGAGGCGGCATATTATCAACCATATGATGCTTCTGCAAAAGCATCAAAAATCAAATCTGCACCCTAAATGATGTGCATGAATCGATGCTATGCATAAACTAATGCACATTGTCTTCTTGTGTGCGCTAATAGAAAACGCTGGTAAGCTCACTTTGCTGATCCAAATGTCGAGTGTGACATCCTAACTATGTGGAAGTGTGATTAATGATGATTAACACTAAGCAAGCAAGATTAACGTATTCTTGAGATGCATGAGGGAGATTCTATGATAGAGCATCTTACCAAGGTCAAGGATTTGAGGAAACAATTGCTGAACATTGATGAAGTTATGCCAGATAGGCAGCTTGTTACTAATACTCTGAATTCTTTGCCACCTTCTTATCTTGGATTTCATACATCTCTTAATCTCTCAACAAGAGGTGGTAGGGTCCAGTCACTTTTGATGAGCTTGTGGGCTTGCTTTTACAAGTAGAGGAAACAAGGGGCAACCGTACTCATGGTGGTGTTACTAATACTATGAATTCTTTGCCACCTTCTTATCTTGGATTTCATACATCGCTTAATCTCTCAATGAGAGGTGGTAGGGATTGTTGGAAATTATTTCATCCCCAGATGGAATTTCCCGTGAACATTCATGCTTGCATCTGGCTCCATTTGAAGCCCTACATATGCATCTAGGCACTACATATTTTTTGCTATTTTTTGCCTATTTTTAGGCATCATTTCAGATTTTTTATGCATTGTCAGTCAGTCCTCTGATTTGCTATTGGCCGACCAGCTCCTCTCCTACCTATATAAAGGTGGGCTAGGCTTAGCCTCATTATCATCTATCTTTTCAGCTTCTGCAGTGATAGGCAGCATCTACAGGACCTCCCTCATGCTGCTCCATGTGATGTACTACCTTTTCTGGTGATATTCTGTAACATGCAGCGGAAGTCTTCGTATTGGAGGATCCTGTCACACAAATGCTCACACCGTCTTCTGTATCCTGAGTTTCGCGAGTTTAGCAATCCACTTTAATACTTCAAACTTTAGAGAGATATGAGAGACAGAGATGAGAACTGTACACCGTATGGGGTCCCGAATTACCCACTGAAGGGCCCCCTATCCCATTACTGAGATAGTATTTGCTTTATTATCTTTAAAGAGATTGACGGTGTGACTGACGATAAGCCAAACACAAGACCTCTGAAGACCAAGTGTTGGACTGAACTATACACTGCTGTAGAAACACCAAAGATATCCAATCTCGAGCCTATGCACTCTTCCCAATGGAATGAGGAAGGGATGCAAAGCTAGGGCTGAGAGAGGGGCTGTTTGGGACTGTTCTAGACTGTCTATGAATGCAGTAAATGAATGAGAATGTTTACTAATGGCTGAATGCTGTGAACTGATGGCTGAATGCTGAGGACTGATGCATTTGCTGATGGAGGGCTGAAAGCACAAGCGTTGATGCTCCTCTTGCTGAAGGATGATTCGCTTCTCCAAAACGCATGGATCTGAGGTGGATGCAAGGCTGAATGGGATGCGCCTGAATGCTCCTTGGCTGAATTATGAGACGAATGAGAGAATGGGTCAAGCCCTCCTATTTATACTACTAATGTTGCTAGTCGGTTGGCACTAGATGCTGGCCGACTGCTATATAAACATTAAATGCTTAATGATGATGCATAAATGCTGAAAATGATGGAAAAAATACCCAAAAAAATCCTAGATAAATCCTGGATGCTATCTGAGGTTCCTGCAATGGTCTAGATGCTATGCATGAATAATGTGCAATATGCAGGATGCTTTTTGATGCAAACCCTAAGGTTTCTACTGACTGTATATGCATGAATGCGTCTCTTTAAGTGGGTTAAGGGACTTAGACTAACTGACTCACTGACTGACTATGGCTGAGAATGGCCTTCGTAGCTCGTGCCTGTAATATGCGGAAGCTTCAGAGAAGGATCGGTACTTCAAAACTCAGAAATCAGCACTCTTTTCGCGACGGAATTAACGCACAAACTGAAAGGAGATGTGCAGTAAATAGAGAGAGAAAGGGGAGATGGAGAGGACACAGTATTGGGTCCCAATTACCCTCTGTAGGGCCCCCACCACGGATGGTGTATTTGCTTTATTAGAATGATGTAAATCTGAAAACAAATACAAAGTACTTGACCTTTTCTTGGCTGGAAAACCTGCCCTTGACCTTCAGTCCTTCACCCCTTTGCTTTAGCAAGTTCTTGGCTGTCCTGGCCCTTGTTTGCTTGGAGCACTTGGTGAATTATGAGATGGATTCATGGATTATGGGCTGGAGCATTTATACTCCACTTAGCATCCAGTCGGCTGGCTTCAGGAAGCTCCACGACTGGGTCTTTTATTAAATAAATGCTTTCACACTTAATAGATGCTGTCCAGCCTGCGCATGCTTTCTGGGACAGCTCCTCGCTGTTGGGCATGCTGCGCAGAGGTGTGGGACTGCCCCTACACCTGGCCGACCTGCTGATTAGGGTTTCTGACCCTGTCGGCTGCCTGTCCAGCAGCAGTACAGCTGGCCGACAGCCCCTCCAGCCCATGCCTTGGCTGGTGGGCACAGCTTGGGCCCTCCTGGCCCCTTGGGGGTGGTTCTACACCTCCCCCATGCCCACACTACAAGTGCAAGTGCAAAATCTTCGCACTGGGGTAGCCCTAAGGGCTGGCCCCATCTCTACATGCAAACCTACATGCCTACAGAGGCCTGGCATCCAGTTGCAAACCAGATACACAGCACATCTGACATCATTCCAGAGGGAGACTCACAGCGCGGACTGGCACTGCTTCATGTGCAGGACAGTGCACACCTGACCTTGGACTCATGTGCCGGACAACGCACACCTGACCTCGGACGACTGAGATGGATCCCTAGCTGACTTGTCCCGGACTGGACTCACATGGGACCAGTTCACCATCCCAGGTCCTGCACCTTCTGTACAGAAATGTCTACGTGGCATCCAAGTGCGGGATGCACGTGACATCCCCTTCTGCTTAACTTGATGGAAGCTGCATAGCCTCCAAATAATCCGTCAATAATGCCGGATAGTCTTCGAAAAATTCTTTGTCGAGCCATACCGCTTCATGAGTTCCTCGGTCCTGAAACTTCATGAGAAACTGTCGTAGTCTTCGGCCTGAGCCATGCTTGAAACGGTGCAGAAGGATCTGTTCTGGAACCATTACTTCTGCTTCATCAATGATGTCTGGTTCCGCTTCGTCTTTGACCTCTGAAGGGAGTGGACCTGCATATGGCTTTAACCAACTGACATGAAATACATCGTGCATAGTCCAACTCGGAGGTAGCTTTAACTGCATAGACACCTCATTAATCTTTTTCCGAATGGGAAATGGTCCGAAGCTCCTGAAAGACAACTTTGGGCATCGCTTGCCCACCTGCTTCAATCTTTGCTTCATAATCCGAAGATACACCCAATTTCCTTCCGAAAACTTCATGTCCCTTCGGTCTTTATTGGCCTGTCGAGTGTAGGCCTCTTGCGCTTTAGCCAATCTGTCTTTAACGGACTCTAGGATCTCCTGGTAAGACTCCGTTACTCTGTTCGCCTCCGGTACTGAAGACGAAGTCCTGGTTAACAACGACTGGAAAGGCCTTCCAAACGCTGCCTCATATGGAGTCCTGCCAATAGCTGAAGAAAAAGAGTCATTCAAAACAGCTTGAACTAAAGGCAAAAACGATTCCCACTTACCTTGCTGATCGTGGACATAATACTTCAGCACATCAAAGGCCAACTGGTTGTATATCTCTGTCTGGCCATCTGTCTGTGGGTGGAATGCACTGGAAAAATTCAACTTAGTACCAAAATTATCAAACAATGCCCTCCAAAAATGACTGGTAAACTTGGCATCTCGGTCTGACACTATGGTCCTAGGAATCCCACCAATCGGGTACCAATGCCAAATGAATAGCGGGGCAACATCCTCGGCGGTCACATTGGCCCTGCAAGGAATAAGCATAACAAATTTGCTGAACCTGTCAACAATAGTTAAACACTGTGTATTACGCTTACTCGGACTGGGAGGCAGATTTGTGACAAAGTCCATCGAAATGTCCTGGAAAGGACCCTCAGGAATTGGCAAAGGCTGTAACAACCCTATCTTCTTTCCACGAGGAGCTTTCACCTTTTGACAAATGTCACAGCGTTGTACATATGTAAACACATCACGCCTCATCTTTGGCCAATAGTATTGCCGTTCTAATTTCTCCAGAGTCGAATTCATGCCCCTATGACCACCTGTAATGGCGTCATGGGCATCATGGAGAAGAGCTGCCCGGAATGATTTCATGACACATAGTCGGCCTTTGTAGAAAAGCCAACCATCGCGTATCAGAAAATGGCATGGTCCTGTGGCATCCAATGCATGTTCCCACTGCGTACCTCCGCGTACGTGTGCTTCATGTCTTCTAGTCCTGTACCAACAAGGTCAAGTCTAGTGGTCTAAATCGCAGATACTTGTCCCTTCCTGCTCAAAGCATCGGCCACTGGATTGGCCTTTCCTGGAAGGTACTCAATCATACCACCGAACTGCTGGAATATCTGACTCCAGCGGTGTTGTCGATCACTCCACTGTGCACTTGGCATCGTCTGAATCCAGCCTATGCCTGATGGTCAGTGCGGACCTCGAAGTCACGGCCATACAGGAAATGTTTCCAATGTTTCAAGGCCTGTATAACTGCTAGGAGTTCACGATCATAGACTGAGTAGTTCTTTTCGGCGGGCAGTAACTTACGAGACATGTAAGCTACTGGATGACCATTCTGTTGCAATACACCTCCAATTGCGATGTTACTCGCATCGGTGATCACTTGAAATGGTTCGTCCCACGAGGCAAGGGCTAAACAAGGCGCTTCTGACAAAGCCACCTTGAGGTTCTGGAATGCCTCCAATGCTCGTGGAGTCATTCGAATCTTTTGCCTCCTTGTTTTCACTCCCTTTAGCAGATCGGTGAGGTCTGCCGAGAGATCAGAAAACTTGTCAATGTGGGTGGAATATGCCTGGCATATACCCACAAATGATCTAATGTCATAAGCAGTCTGAGGTACTTCCCAGTTAACAATCTCGCCCACTTTAGCCGGATCAAGTCGAATGCCTTCGGCACTGATTATATATCCCAAGTAATGTACCTGGAACAGATAAAATTCTGACATCTTTTCATTGACATAGAGCTCGTTGCTTTCCAGCAACTTAAGGACTTTCTCCACATCAATGTCATGCTGCTCAACTGTAGCTGAAAATATGAGTATGTCGTCCAGAAATATGAACACACACTCCAATCAACTCCCGGAAAATACGCATCATCATGCGGTTAAATGTAGCTGGGGCGTTCGTCAAACCAAATGGCATGACCACAAATTCATAGTGGGTCCGTTCTGTACGAAAGGCTGTCTTGGGGATGTCCCCCTCTACAATCCGTACCTGGTGGTACCCACTCTTTAAATCCAATTTAGAGAACACCTTAGCTCCATTCAGCCTCTCGAGAATATAGTCAATTCGAGGCATCGGGAATCTGCTCTTGATAGTCAGCTTGTTGAGTGCACGATAATCGACACACAACCGAGAAGACCCATCTTTCTTCTTGACAAACAAGATCGGTGCTGCAAATGGCGACACGCTAGGGCGGATGAAGCCAGCTTGCAACAATTCTTGGAGTTGGCGGTCCAACTCCGATTCCATTGCCTTAGAAAGGCGATACGGGAACTTGCTCGGGGGTTCCGAGCCTGGAAGGAGGTCAATCTTGTGATCCTCCGGTCTGGACGGGGGGAGCTGGGGAGGGAGACTGTCCCGAAGAAAAATCTTCTGGAACTTTTCATGAAGAACCGAGTACTTCTCGGAAGCACTGGCCACCGTCTGGGCTGTCTGGATGTAAATCATCGCACACTGTGCGCCTTTCCTGACTGCTCGCTTAGCCTGCAAGTGGCTTATGAGCGGAAAGTTTGGAATACCTGGCTCACACTTAATGGTCACCGGGGTGTTTGACACATTCCGATCAATTTGGAACGTGTGCTTGTCCCACTTGACATCAGGAAGAAACTTGTGAAACCACTGGATACCCAAAATTATGTCTGCTCCTACAAGAGGGGCAACCATAAAGTCACGCACAAACTCTATGCCCTGAATCACTAATTTAGCACCTAGAGCTTCATACTTGACGCTCGTTGTCATACCTGTGCTAAAACCCTCAACCTATTTGTCCACCAGAGTCAGCTCGAAACGGGCACGCCTCGCGGCCTCTTCCGTGACCACATCCTCCGTGCTGCCGCTGTCAAACAAGACGACGACTCTCTGGCCACCTATGTAGCCAAAGGACTTGAGCAATTCGTTGCGCTCATACTCCTGGTCATGGGCGCCCTTCTGCTTATCTTCGAGCTCCCGGCTAATAATTGCTCCAACTGAAGCACCGGGGGTTGAAGAACTAGGGGTAGCCGCTGGGGTCTGTGTGGGAGCTGTGCTCACCACTGAAGCTGTGGAGGCGGCGGCGACTTTTGGAGGCTTCTTCGGACAATCCCGAGAAGTATGTCCTTTTGTGTGACAAAAGTAACATCTACCCTCCTTCCTGTACTGAGCAAGCTCCTCAGCACTCAACTTGCCACCTGTCTTGCCTGCCTCCGCTTTCTGGTTTGGAGTAAGCTTAGACGCATTGTTCAAGTTCTTGGAGCCAGAGGCTCCCGGGCTCTGTCCTGGGGAAGACCCCGACTGGTTCTGGCTTTTGCCCCCCGAGGCGTTAGCCTTGGGAGAAGCCGGCTGGGAAGGGGCTTGCCACCATTGTGTTTCATTTCTGCACTCTGCGCAAGCGAGAGTGCATCCTCAAAGGTGGCTGGCCTAAACATACGCACCTCCCATTGGATTTGCGTGTCCAGGCCATACAAAAACTGCCCTTTCTTATCCGTATCAGATAAGCCTAATTGTAGACACAAGGTCGAAATTTTATTGGCAAACTGAAGGACTGGTTGCGCGTTCTGACGCGCTCCCCTGAACTCGTCTTCGAGTCGCTCAAGGTAGTGGGGCGGTAGAAACCGCTGCTTAAGGTCGCGGACGAACTCGTCCCACACATAAGCTGCCATACCTGCTCTGGTGTGGGCATGAGCCCACTGAGTCCACCAAGGAATGGCCTCACCTTCCAAGTACCAACTAGCTAAGATCACTTTGTCAATATCTGTTTTCCTAACTACGGCAAAGTAAGCTTCAAATTGATGTAACCATGAATAAAGAGTAGTGGGATCGAGTTTACCATTATACTTACTGAAATTCATTTTCTCGGGAAAATGATTCGAGGGCGCCGCCGGTGTCAATCTGGCGTCCAAAGCTCTGAGGTAACGCTCGTGTTCCACTCGTCGCATGGCGTCGTCTTCTCGTTGTCGAATCTCCAATGCACGCATCTGCATCTCAAGCAAGGAGCTTGGCTGCGGCTGTGACCCCGCGAGAGGGTCCCTGTGACGAGGATCTGGTATTTGGGATACGGAAGGAGAGGGAGGAGGAGATGAAAAACGCGACGCTGGAGAGCGAGAACGCTCCTCCAGAGCCAAAATCCGCGCCTTCTGCTCATCCAACTTGGTTGTCTGGTCTGCGATTGCTCGCATCATCTGCTGGAACATGTCTGTGACACTCAAGCCGGGTGCCCTAGCTGGGCTGCTTGGTGCACCCTGGTCCCATGGTTCTGGTTCTCTCTCGCCGCCAAAGTTCGCCATAGCGGGAAAATGCAATTCCTTTCCGGGACGCAATCTGACCATCCACTATCTGTGTGGGAGACTTCCGGAGGCTTCCGGAGGCTAAAAACCAACCGTCCTTCGAGGGACAGGAGTCACTCCGAAAGGGGTAGTCCACCGGCGTCTAAAAACCAACCACACAAGCAAAAAAATTTCTGGTTTTCTTTGCTGAATCTTTGTCCTTGAAGTGAGCTCTGATACCACTGTAATATGCGGAAGCTTCGGAGAAGGATCGGTACTTCAAAACTCAGAAATCAGCACTCTTTTCGCGACGGAATTAACGCACAAACTGAAAGGAGATGTGCAGTAAATAGAGAGAGAAAGGGGAGATGGAGAGGACACAGTATTGGGTCCCAATTACCCTCTGTAGGGCCCCCACCACGGATGGTGTATTTGCTTTATTAGAATGATGTAAATCTGAAAACAAATACAAAGTACTTGACCTTTTCTTGGCTAGAAAACCTGCCCTTGACCTTCAGTCCTTCACCCCTTTGCTTTAGCAAGTTCTTGGCTGTCCTGGCCCTTGTTTGCTTGGAGCACTTGGTGAATTATGAGATGGATTCATGGATTATGGGCTGGAGTATTTATACTCCACTTAGCATCCAGTCGGCTGGCTTCAGGAAGCTCCACGACTGGGTCTTTTATTAAATAAATGCTTTCACACTTAATAGATGCTGTCCAGCCTGCGCATGCTTTCTGGGACAGCTCCTGGCTGCTGGGCATGCTGCGCAGAGGTGTGGGACTGCCCCTACACCTGGCCGACCTGCTGATTAGGGTTTCTGACCCTGTCGGCTGCCTGTCCAGCAGCAGTACAGCTGGCCGACAGCCCCTCCAGCCCATGCCTTGGCTGGTGGGCACAGCTTGGGCCCTCCTGGCCCCTTGGGGGTGGTTCTACACCTCCCCCATGCCCACACTACAAGTGCAAGTGCAAAATCTTCGCACTGGGGTAGCCCTAAGGGCTCGCCCCATCTCTACATGCAAACCTACATGCCTACAGAGGCCTGGCATCCAGTTGCAAACCAGATACACAGCACATCTGACATCATTCCAGAGGGAGACTCACAGCGCGGACTGGCACTGCTTCATGTGCAGGACAGTGCACACCTGACCTTGGACTCGTGTGCAAGACAATGCACACCTGACCTCGGACGACTGAGATGGATCCCTAGCTGACTTGTCCCGGACTGGGCTCACATGGGACCAGTTCACCATCCCAGGTCCTGCACCTTCTGTACAGAAATGTCTACGTGGCATCCAAGTGCGGGATGCACGTGACAGTGCCTGACTTATCTTGGACTGAGGATTACAATGGGGTCACGGCGTACGACAAATATCATCCTAGATGAAACTAATACTGTACAACTGTTGCACTGATGATGATGATGAGCCAGTTTGTCACCATGCACTACAGTGCAGAGTGCATGTGACATTCCCTCCTACTTAGCTTGGCGGTAGGTTCATGGCTTCCAAGTAGTCTGCCAAACAACTAGGGGTACTCTTGAAAGAACTCCTCGTCTAGCCATACGGCTTCGTGGGTACCTCGATCTCGGAACTTCGTATAGAACTAACGTATCCGCCAACCGAAACCATGCTTCCAACAATGAAGAAGGATATGCTCAAGCTCGATGACTTCTGCTTCGTCTACCACGTCTGGCTGCTGTTCAACTGAAACATCAAACACTTCTGGACCAACATATGATTTTAGCCAAGAAACATGGAAAACATCATGCATTGTCCAACTGGTAGGCAACTTTAACTTCATGGAGACATCACTTAACTTCTTAACTATTGGAAAAGGACCAAAACTACGGAATGAAAGCTTGGGACAACGTTTGCCCACTTGTTTCAATCTTTGTTACGCAAATAGACCCAATCCCCTTCCTTGAAGTGCATATCTAGTCTAGACTTAATCGCCTGTCTGCTATATGCTTCCTGTGCTTTGGTCAAGCGGTCCTTGACTAACTCAATGATCTCGGAAAATGCGTCCGTGGTTTTATTAGCCTCTAAAGATAGAGACACCAATCTCGTCAAAAGAGAAGAGAAACGGCGACCAAAGGCTGCTTCGTATGGAGTCCGTCCGACACTGGATGAATGAGTGTCGTTCAAGATAGCTTGGACCAATAGAAGATAATGTTCCCATTTGGACTGCTGGTCATGACAGTATGACTTGATAACATCAAAAGCCAACTGGTTATAAATTTCTGTTTGGCCATCTGTTTGTGGATGGAATGCACTAGAAAACTGCAACTTAGTTCCGAAGTTTTCAAATAATGCCCTCCAAAAATGCGAGGTAAACTTGGAATCTCTATCTGATGTGATGGTGCTAGGCAAACCACAAATTGGGTACCAATGCTTGAGAAACAGATGGGCTACGTCCTCAGCTGTGGCCGTATGCTTGCATGAGATGAGCATGCAGAATTTACTAAAGCGATCCACAATGGTGAAACACTAAGTGTTACGGGATCCGGTGGATGCTGGTAGAGGCCCTACAAAGTCCATAGAGATGTCGATGAAAGGTCCGTCGGGGATAGGCAAAGGTTGAAGTAAACCAGCCTTCTTTGTATGTGAAACCTTCACTTTTTGACAAATCTTACAGGCTTGTACATGTACATAGACATCACGCCTCATCTTTGGCCAATAATAGGACCGTTCTAATTTCTCGAGGGTACTGTTGATACCCCTATGTCCTCCAGCTAAGGAGTCATGGGCATCATGGAGAAGAGCGGAATGCTTTTCCCGAATGACACAGAGGCGGTTCGTAAAGAACCACTAACCGTTCTGGATGGAATAATGACCCGGCTCAGAATTAAGGCCAAACTGTACTAAGCACCAAACTCAAGGGAGTCGACATATTGGTCTTTCATTCTATCTAAGTCCTTCCCCGTGATTTCGAGAATGGTAGATTCTTGGACTGCCTAGATGCTGGCCTTTCAACTAAGAGCATTTGCTACTGGGTTATACTTACCAAGGATATATTCAATCATTCCTCCAAATTGTTGGAAGAGTTGACTCCACCTGGCCTGTCGATCACTCCACTGCGCACTTGGCATAGTTTGAAGCCACTTTAAGTGCTTGGTGGTCTATTTTCACTATGAAAACCTGTCCATAAAGAAAAGGCTTCCAATGTTTGAGCGTTGTGATCACACCCAAAAGCTCTTTGTCATATACCGAATAATTCTTTTTAGCGACATCCAACTTTCTACTGTAATATGCCACGGGTCTATTGTCCTGCTGGAGAACTGCTCCTATGGCTACATTGCTTGCTTCGGTAATGACCTCGAAAGGTTCATCCCAAGATGCTAACTTTAATACACGCGCTTCTGAGGCAGCTTTCTGGAGTGCACGGAATGCATAAGTGCCTTGCCTGTAACTGAGACTTTCTGCTTGCGAGTCTTCACCCCCTTGAGCAAGTCGGTAAGAGGTGCTGCAAGGTT
Source organism: Cibotium barometz (assembly GCF_041138505.1). NCBI lineage: Eukaryota > Viridiplantae > Streptophyta > Polypodiopsida > Cyatheales > Cibotiaceae > Cibotium > Cibotium barometz. The sequence goes on from NC_141054.1 coordinate 59,009,216, forward strand.
GGAAAACTGATGGACATGGGTACTATAGGCCTGACAAAGACCTACGAATGAGCAGATTTCTTGGGCGGTCTTAGGAATGTCCCAATCTAAGATTTCCTGAACCTTTGATGGATCCAGTCTAATCCCATAGAAACCAATGATATAGCCCAAATACTAAACCTCCTTAACACCAAAGACAGACTTTTTGGCATTTATGTAGAGCTGATTATCTCACAAAAGTTGCAAGACTTTCTCCACATCTTTCTCATGCTGCTGAGCAGTAAATTGATGAATAAACTGATTGACTGCTAAATGATCACACTTACCATCGTACTTACTGAAATTAGGTTGACTTCGAATGACGGTAGTTGATGCTGCGGACTATTGGCTGGTGGCACCTGAGGCTGGGGATGCTGAAGAGAGGTGGTGGTATCTAAGATGGATGGCCTCCTTTTCCCTTTGGTGCTCAAGTAACATACGTTCTCAATCGAGCTCTCATTGGTGCTCCCGAGCGGCGAGTTGAGCCTAACGCCAGTCTTCGTCGATGCTGCATTGGGCTTCCTCATAGTCCCGTCTTTCTACTTTTTCTTGTTGCTTTCTAGCTTTTGCTTCTGCTTTTTCTTCTCTCCTTCGGGTCTCATTCTCTCTCCTTTGTTGTTCCATTTGAAAGAAGAGGGAGATGTAGTTGGGTGCTACTGGAGGTGGAGGAGGACGTGCTACTGCTGCCTCCAAGAGTTGGAGACGCTCCATGAGCAGCTGGTTCTGAGCTCTAAGAAGAGCTATGGTGTCTACGGTAGACGGAAGAGCAAGGTCTCCTTCGGGGGAGACGTCTTTCGGCTGATGAGTACTCTCCTCTATAGCCATGATGCTGAAGTCGGTGGTCGTGCCAGAACGCAATCCGACCATCCAAGGATGCCCTCACGCTAGGATACGGTGTGTGTGGACAAGCTGAATCTGATACCAATGTAACATGCAACGGAAGTCTTCGTATTGGAGGATCCTGTCACACAAATGCTCACACCGTCCTGTATCCTGAGTTTCGCGAGTTTAGCAATCCACTTTAGTACTTCAAACTTTAGAGAGAGATGAGAGACAGAGATGAGAACTGTACACCGTATGGGGTCCCGAATCACCCACTGAAGGGCCCCCTATCCCGTTACCGAGATAGTATTTACTTTATTGTCTTTAAAGAGACTGACGGTGTGACTGACGATAAGCCAAACGCAAGACCTCTGAAGACCAAGTGTTGGGCTGAACTGTACACTACTGTAGAAACACCAAAGATGTCCAATCTCGAGCCTATGCACTCTTCCCAATGGAATGAGGAAGGGATGCAAAGCTAGGGCTGAGAGAGAGGCTGTTTGGGACTGTTCTAGACTGTCTATGAATGCTGTAAATGAATGAGAATGCTGCGTTTTACCTTCACCAAGTGGCTGGAGCAAAACGATGAATGAATGAATACTGAAAACTGCATGGATGCAGAAAACGCAAGGTTTACTGATGGCTGAATGCTGTGAACTGATGGCTGAATGCTGAGGACTGATGCGTTTGCTAATGGCGGGATGAAAGCACAAGTGTTGATGCTCCTCTTGCTGAAGGATGATTCGCTTCTCCAAAACGCATGGATCTGAGGTGGATGCAAGGCTGAATGGGATGCGCCTGAATGCTCCTTGGCTGAATTATGAGATGAATGAGAGAATGGGTCAAGCCCTCCTATTTATACTACTCGGTTGGCACTAGATGCTGGCCGACTGCTATATAAACATTAAATGCTTAATGATGATGCGTAAATGCTGAAAATGATGGGAAAAATACCAGAAAAATCCTAGATCAATCTTGGATGCTATCTGAGGTTCCTACAATGGTCTAGATGCTATGCATGAATGTTGTGCAATATGCAGGATGCTTTCTGATGCAAACCCTAAGGTTTCTAGGGACTGTATATGCATGAATGCATCTCTTTAAGTGGGTTAAGGGACTTAGACTGACTGATTGACTGACTGACTATGGTTGAGAATGACCTACGTAGCTCGTGCCTGACTTATCCTAGACTAAGGATTACAATGGGGTCACGGCGTACGACAAATATCATCCTAAATGGAACTAATAATGTACAACTGTTGCACTGATGATAATGAGCCAGTTTGTCACCATGCACTACAGTGCAAAGTGCATGTGACATATTCAGCAGTGATCTTCTTTTTCTTCTTTATGCTTGCTGTCCATACAGTGTTGTGCAGTTCTTGCAGCATTTCTTTGTGGGCATCACAGCATAGTACCCATTCTTTCATGGTATCAGTAAGAAACATCTACAGGGACCTGCGTTTCTTTTCCCATGCTGCTGTTGACTGTTTACAGCACATAGGAGCTGTTCACTTGCTGCGTTTCTTCATCAGTAACCTATGTTTTACTGTGGAACTGCGAGACTGCCTCAAGTGCTGCGTTTTTTTTTTGTCTTCCTACAGAGCTGCGTTTTTTCTCTTGGAGGTGATGGCTTCTGGAGATCACCATTCTCCCCTCTCGGGGATTCTCTTCTCTTCCCCTACTCACAGTTACAGGTGTCCTCCACACACATACCTATTCCCTCTACCCAAATTCCTACGCCCTTACCCACTACTTCTTCTTCTCTCTTGTAGCCACTGCCATTCACCCACCCCACCACTTCTCTTGGTTCTCCTCATCCACTATATCTACCTTCTTCTCTACCATCCTATGCTCCTCCCCAAGTCAGTGATTCTATGAAGCTGACATCCACCAATTATCATACCTGGTCCTATTATACCAAACTTCTTCTAGAGAGTGTTGGTGTATGGACTTCTGTCTCTACACCTTCTTCGGTGGATCTAGCGTTCCGAGGACAGTTGGATGCTCATGCTCACCTCATCATCACACATTGCATGACTCCCAACATTAATGCTCAGTTCATCTCTTCTGGGAGTAATGCACAACAGATATGGCATGAGATTCAGAGGAGGTATGGTCATGTTTCCTCCGTAAAGATTGCCAACTTGGAAGTGGACCTTGAGAAGTTGATGATCAATGATTCCGACAATGTCACTGAGAAGATTGGAGAGTTCTCTCGGCTTAAACGACAACGAGGCAATATCAATAACCCTATCCACAAGTTACTAGGTAATTCCTTCTTCCTTTGATGCTTTCAAAGATACCATATCTTTTCGTGAACCTCTCCCCTCTTTTGAGGAGGTCTTGAGCTACTTACATGATAAGTGCTTGATGAGAGGCAAAGGGAAGCCGGAATCTGCATTTGTTACCCAGGACAAGGGCAAGACCAAAGGTGGACGTGGTGGCAACAATAACAAGCGAAAAGTCACCACAAGGTCATCTTCCGATGACGACGATTCTGACAATTCTAACAGCATCAAGGGTTTCAGGATGAAGGATTCTTGTGAGTTTTGTGGCCGACTTGGTCATTCAGAGGCCAAAGGTTTTGCCCGACAGGCTGCTTCCCGCAAAGCTAAAGCAAAGCAGGAGTCCTCCGATGATGGCTCAGACACTTCACCCACGACAGATGGCTCGGATACTTCACCAGAGACAGAGGAGAGTACGAAGTCTCATGCTAAGATGGCTTTTCTTACTATCTATGATCCCCCTATTCTTTCATCTTCACAAGAGCAGGATGAGCCCATCCTAGTGGTCACACAGGAGACTTCTGATTCAGAAGTCAGTGCCCTATCCACAAAAGAGGATTATTTACAAGAGTTTCTGACAGAGACCTTATCAGTTCCTCTCATCCCTTTGGATGAGCATCTTCCTTCTCTTGTGTTGTTCCATGCTGATGCTATTATTGCAAATTTTCTCTCTTCTCTGTCAGAGGAGGATAGTGGTTCTTCTACAGAGCAGGTGGATGATTTTGTTGAGATATCCTCACATATTCTGGAGCTTCCTACTTTTGGCGGCTTCTCTTCTGGCAGTTGCTTCTCCTTCTTATGTTTCAGAGAAGGCATCTTCACTCAACGCTTCTGAGAAGAGTTCTCCTGTAACATGCAACTGGCTAGATCGTGTAACGCACAGCAAGACCTTCATACCTTTATGAAGTGAGCATGAAGCGATCTTTTATATGAGATCGAGCTACGGGGAGAGAGAGAGAGAGAGAGAGAGAGAGAGAGAGAGAGAGAGAGAAGAAGCAAAGATAACACTAGATTGGGTCCCAATTTTACCCATTGAAGGGGGCCCCTTGCCTGCAAGCAGAAGTATTTGCTTCTTGTACTTTGGAGAACTGTTACAATGCAGAGAACTTTCTGAAACTTGACTAACGGAGACTACCAAACGCAAGGACATTGTAGACCAAACGTCTGCTGAACCATCAAGCGATATGAAGCCAGATTTGAAGCCACTTCAGATAGCCTTATGCATACCCACATCTGTCACGACCCTGTGTTTTTCTCTGGACAGTATGCAGGTGTGCACAGGGACATGGTGGACAGTGTGAATGGCATCAGATTGGAGCTAAAAAGGAAACCCATGTGTGGACAACGCCAAGTATGAAGGGGGCAAAGAGATTTTAACTTTTAAAAACCTTTAAAATCATTTTAATGCCTTTTATGAAAGAAAATGTGGCCCATATGCTATTTTGGGGCCACGTGTGTGCTTTTTCTGAAGAGGGGCTGAAGGGCTACAGGGAGGCGCTCTTCTATTGGTAAAAAAGGCGGAGGGCTAAACTGCTGACTCCTCTTTCTCTTGAAAACGGAGGGCTGGATTGCATGCGGCTGGACTGAGAAGCAGGGCTGCAGCGCATCCTCTTTCGTGAAAAGCAACGCAGAACTGTAGGCGGACAGCAGGAGGTTCAGTCGGGCAGAACTCTCTCTTTCTCTCCCTTGCAAACAGTCAGTGGGCCAGGGGCTGGTTGCTCTGGACGCACTGGCGGGCAGTTTTCAGGGCGCCTTTTGATAGGAGAAAAAGCGCATGGCTGCGGGCGTTTCTCTACATTTTTCTTGGTGCAAAAGCAGAGGACTGGACTGCTCATGCGCTGATTTCCTCTTGTGCACAGAGGCGGCTGCTGGACAGAGGAGCACACGTGGGCTGGTTCTCTTTTTCAAGGACAGTAGGCTCTGCAGGCTCTTGATGGTTGCAGAAGGGAAAGTGTTAGGTGGCTGCTGGACTGGCTGCAGGTGGACTGAATAGCCACTGCAGGTACGGGTGTCAGCACGTCATGTTTTCTCTCTCTTTCCCTTGGCAAACGAGCGGCTGCAGGCAGCGCGGGACAGACAGTGTGTGCTCTTCTCCTGGGTGGACAGGGGCTGGTTTTACCGGACATAAAGGCGGACAGGGGCTGGTTTTTCATGAACATAGACATCATGTCGATGGCGTTCAACTGATGGAACTTTCAGCTTCCCTTTGCTTTGGTGTTTATTGACTGTTTCGTGGCAATGCATACGGCTACGAACATGAGCAATTTTGAGACTGTTTATGGGCTGTTTTTGTTTGGCTGCAAATTCAGCTATGTACTTGGGTTTCCGGCTGCAAGTACAAGGTCACCTGGTAGTGTTTCTTGGCATGGGAGTGATGCAAGCTTGCATGGCTGCGTGCTCATGGAGGAGATTGTTTCCTGCTAGAAAGGAACAGAGGGATCTACAGTTATGGGCATCTCTATGTTTCCAGATGTTTCATGAGGGAACAGGTAACTAGATGTATGCCGTTGTTGGCATTGTTGTTGAATGGTGCCATGAATGGTTCTGTATGGAAACAGGATAGAAGTTTCAAAGGGAAACAGGCCTAAGGGTTTCATGTGGAAACAGGTCGTAGGTTTCTCGAGGAAATATGTTTTTGGGTTTCTCCAGGAGATAGGTCACATGCAGGCAGAAGGTGTAGGAATGGACACATGTTTGGTACAGCCTTGCTACTGATTGGGCAGGGGACAGGGAATCCATGACAGAGATGGATAGTACCCTTGGAAGGTAGAGAGGGTTGGTACAGGTGTGTCGACTGTATGGTATGTTGTGCTGTGATACGAGTTCTCTTTTGAGAGACAGTTTGGGAGTCTGTGTTGTGATGCAGAAGCACTGGATGTGTCAGGGTGTGATGCTGTTCATAGTGTGAGAGGCTATGGATGGTTGTGGCAGTCCTGATCATGGGAGAAAGCTTCTGTATGCAGACTCAATGTGTGGGAGTGTTTTGATGTGAACAATGGCTGGACTTGTTTGTGGATGCCGAGTGGATATGAAGCCATGATGCAAGGTATTTGCAGGCTTCAAGAGTTCTACTATGACGGCTGAGTTCCCACCCTTATTGTAATCAAAGCTCTTATAATCAATTAAAGAAATACCGCAAGGGACGCCACTGCGTTTTGGGGCCAATCGGTGTCCGTGTACTGTTTGTAGGAGCACTCTAGCTCCCCCTGTTTGTTTTCCTTTTCTAGGTCCTCAATGGCGTTCAAGTGTTTTATGTGCGAGTGTTTGTTTCACCGCCCGTCAGGCCGGTTCCAAGGTTCCGTTTGCCGGGACATCGTCGACTTTCTCAAGGAGGCAACCCCGTGGTTGTCACATCAAAAGCTTCAACATGTGGAAAGTGAAAAGGAAGTGCAGAAGGCAGTGCAGGATTGTGTGTCTTTGCCTATATGAGGTGAACAGCAAGCGCTGAAGATGAAGCTCAGGAGAAAAGTGTAACACGCGGAAGCTCTGGGGAGTCTTCTTTCAACCCTAAACACTCTTGAAAACCTTCTGATGCAAAACGCACCATCTGATGCAAAAACGCAGGTAGAGAGAGAGTAGAGAGAGAGAGTTAGAAGTGCTGGAATTTCAGTATATCTATTGTACAAAAAAGGTACATGACTTTGCAGCCATGGGCTGCCTTCATAAAAAGGTTCCTAACCCTAAATTCTGTCCCCTATGGGACCTCCTATTGACTCTCACCCCTAGTGGGTGGAATGATCAATGCTATGAGCAAGGGGGCCCTTTTATAGGCCTTGGAATAAATGATGAACTGGCCGACTGCTGGTCGGCCAGTTACATGTTCATTAATACCCCTTTAATCCAGCCGTCTGGATGTGCTTTTGGTCTTTGATGCGCCTGCTGCTGCCACGTCAGCCGACATGCTTTCTGGTACAGCCAGCAGCTCCTTTACTCAGCCGACTGTACCCTGTTTCTTCTCCACATCCAAACTGGCCACTTGTGCTCCAATCCCTGGCTCTGTCTGGTTCTGCTCTCTTTATCTGGCTGCCTCTTCTGGATCTAGCCCTGAGCATGTCCATGGCATCTGTGATGCACATGACATCCCCCTCTGCTAAACTTGATGACGGGAATCCAATCTGCTCTTGGATGACTGTCATCATCCCAATCCTGTTCCGAAGTCCCTTTGTCATCATCCATCCCTGGCAAACCTTTTTCTCTGAAAATCCGGTCTTGTTCTCCAAACCACTCTGTCTCTGATGAAGATCTATGCATCTGGTCTTCCTCTAGTCCACAATCCATTCCTGCCTTGGCTCTGAACACGGTCTTGGTCTGGAACTGAGTCTGGCACTCTCACATCACCCTTGGAGGATCAACCTCCCTTGGGACCGTTCCCTTAGAACCCATCTGGCTCACGGAACTGCCATCCCCATCTGGCACTGTGGAACACCACCAACAAACCTCTTGGGAGTTCTTCCCGATCTGTGTTCCTGCCTTGGGCTTCGAATCCGTGTACTTTCCTGTACCTTGGACCTGTACACCATCATATGGGACTGAATCAGTGTTTAGATTGGCTGGGCCTGATGCTCTGATACCAATGTAACACGCGGAAGCTCTGGGGAGTCTTCTTTCAACCCTAAACACTCTTGAAAACCTTCTGATGCAAAATGCACCATCTGATGCAAAAACGCAGGTAGAGAGAGAGTAGAGAGAGAGAGTTAGAAGTGCTGGAATTTCAGTATATCTATTGTACAAAAAAGGTACATGACTTTGCAGCCATGGGCTGCCTTCATAAAAAGGTTCCTAACCCTAAATTCTGTCCCCTATGGGACCTCCTATTGACTCTCACCCCTAGTGGGTGGAATGATCAATGCTATGAGCAAGGGGGCCCTTTTATAGGCCTTGGAATAAATGATGAACTGGCCGACTGCTGGTCGGCCAGTTACATGTTCATTAATACCCCTTTAATCCAGCCGTCTGGATGTGCTTTTGGTCTTTGATGCGCCTGCTGCTGCCACGTCAGCCGACATGCTTTCTGGTACAGCCAGCAGCTCCTTTACTCAGCCGACTGTACCCTGTTTCTTCTCCACATCCAAACTGGCCACTTGTGCTCCAATCCCTGGCTCTGTCTGGTTCTGCTCTCTTTATCTGGCTGCCTCTTCTGGATCTAGCCCTGAGCATGTCCATGGCATCTGTGATGCACATGACAAAAAGACACCAAGGACAAGAAGTAGTCGGCCAAGAACAAGAAGCAGTTGAAGTGTTATGGTGCAAAACATGGGTTGAAGGCTATGGCTTTCGACAGTTTGTCACCGGTCGTATCTTCATAGAGGCTTCATGGGTTCGGAAGACAGTTTCTTTCTATGTTTAGCAGTGGTGATCTACTATGCTTCATCGGGGACTTGTGCTTACCACTTGGGTGGAGTGCAAGCAGGTTTTGGGTGCCTGAGGATGTATCAGATGAGGCTCAGACGGAAGTGGAGGAACTTGATGAGGTTCTTATTCCCGAGCAGATACTGGCACATAAGGAAAGAAAGGTACAGGGTAAAGTTTCCCGTCGCTACCCTGTGAAGTTCAAGAGCTGTTCACTGATGGATGCAAAGTGGATGGAGGAGGGTGACTTAGCAGATTCACCTCAGGATTTGCAGCTTTATCTTGATGCCTTTGAGTTGGAGTCAACTCTTGTTACGGCTCATTCAGGTTCAGCAGAGCATAGGTCTGGAGCATTGCCTGATGCTCAAGAGGGGGGTAGCACCTCCGCTCCCTTGTTACAGACAGGCTCATTTATTATCTAGGAGTCGCTTGGTGACATCTTTGTATTCACCCGAAGGTATTGGAGGCTGACAGTACATCTGCTTATGGGACTTCTATGATCTTGTGTTCTAGACACCTGAGATGATGGTTGAGTATGGTTCACAGTCGCGCGCACCTTGAACTATAACTGCAACTATGGATAACTCTATGGAGGGCATAAGTCTTGCGAGCAGCCCTAGAGTTGGTTTGGTTCATGGCTATATGGATCGAACTCTATTTGTGCATGTATGCATACTCTTTTTGTGGTATTATTGTATTCTGGTGCCATTGGATCCTGGTACCATTGAGAATACATTGGGTAATACTCTGGATTGTGTCGTGTGCTGCATGTATATTGGTATGATACATCAAGTGCTTTATTATGTTCATGGATGCACCACTGGGTGTGACTCCTGCGGGATGGCCATGAGACATATGTGGGAAGTACTTAGTGGATGTAGTGTTTGGATGCATTGAGTGCTTTCATATGCTCATGTTGTACCATCAGTCGTGGGTCCTGAGCATGGGCGTAAGGCTTGCAAGCAGCCCTTAGACTGTTACTTTAGAGTAGGTAAAGCATCTTGAGGAGCATATTGTTTGCGAATGCTTATGTGTCATGCATATGTGTGTCATATGTAGAATGATGCATGGTTTTGTTTTTGGCTAACACAGTTAACGTGTTTCCTCTTGGTTTTAGACTTTTGCTGCAAGTTCTGAAGGAACAAGCAAGAGTTGTTTGTCACTTTGACGTGATGGTGTGACCTTATTGTGCAGGATGATTTTTTTTTCATCACCCAGATGCATTTGAGGGCCATTGCTTTTGTCATATGGGGAGTCTTTGCTCATAAGATGCCTTACTGTGCCATTGAGTGCAATCGAGGACGCTTGCTATTTTTCAAGAGGGGGGTATGTCACGACCCTGTGTTTTTCTCTGGACAGTATGCAGGTGTGCACGGGGACATGGTGGACAGTGTGAATGGCATCAGATTGGAGCTAAAAAGGAAACCCATGTGTGGACAACCCCAAGTGTGAAGGGGGCAAAGAGATTTTAACTTTTAAAAACCTTTAAAATCATTTTAATGCCTTTTATGAAAGAAAACGTGGCCCATATGCTATTTTGGGGCCACGTGTGTGCTTTTTCTGAAGAGGGGCTGAAGGGCTACAGGGAGGCGCTCTTCTATTGGTAAAAAAGGCGGAGGGCTAAACTGCCGACTCCTCTTTCTCTTGAAAACGGAGGGCTGGATTGCATGCGGCTGGACTGAGAAGCAGGGCTGCAGCGCATCTTCCTCTTTCATGGAAAGCAACGCAGAACTGTAGGCGGACAGCAAGAGGTTCAGTCGGGCAGAACTCTCTCTTTCTCTCCCTTGCAAACAGTCAGTGGGCCAGGGGCTGGTTGCTCTGGACGCACTGGCGGGCAGTTTTCAGGGCGCCTTTTGATAGGAGAAAAAGCGCATGGCTGCAGGCGCTTCTCTACATTTTTCTTGGTGCAAAAGCGGAGGACTGGACTGCTCATGCGCTGATTTCCTCTTGTGCACAGAGGCGGCTGCTGGACAGAGGAGCACACGTGGGCTGGTTCTCTTTTTCAAGGACAGTAGGCTCTGCAGGCTCTTGATGGTTGCAGAAGGGAAAGTGTTAGGTGGCTGCTGGACTGGCTGCAGGTGGACTGAATAGCCACTGCAGGTACGGGTGTCAGCACGTCATGTTTTCTCTCTCTTTCCCTTGGCAAACGAGCGGCTGCAGGCAGCGCAGGACAGACAGTGTGTGCTCTTCTCCTGGGTGGATAGGGGCAGGTTTTACTGGACATAAAGGCGGATAGGGGCTGGTTTTTCATGAACATAGACATCATGTCGATGGCATTCAACTCATGGAACTTTCAGCTTCCCTTTGCTTTGGTGTTTATGGACTGTTTCGTGGCAGTGCATACGGCTACGAACATGAGCAATTTTGAGACTGTTTATGGGCTGTTTTTGTTTGGCTGCAAATTCAGCTATGTACTTGGGTTTCCGGCTGCAAGTACAAGGTCACCTGGTAGTGTTTCTTGGCATGAGAGTGATGCAAACTCGCATGGCTGCGTGCTCATGGAGCAGATTGTTTCCTGCTAGAAAGGAACAGAGGGATCTACAGTTATGGGCATCTCTATGTTTCCAGATGTTTCATGAGGGATCAGGTAACTAGATGTATGCCGTTGTTGGCATTGTTGTTGAATGGTGCCATGAATGGTTCTGTATGGAAACAAGACAGAAGTTTCAAAGGGAAACAGGCCTAAGGGTTTCATGTGGAAACAGGTCATAGGTTTCTCGAGGAAACATGTTTTTGGGTTTCTCCAGGAGATAGGTCACATGCAGGCAGAAGGTACAGGAATGGACACATGTTTGGTACAGCCTTGCTACTGATTGGGCAAGGGACAGGGAATCCATGACAGAGATGGATAGTACCCTTGGAAGGTAGAGAGGGTTGGTACAGGTGTGTCGATTTATGGTATGCTGTGCTGTGATACAAGTTCTCTTTTGAGAGACAGTTTGGGAGTCTGTGTTGTGATGCAGAAGCACTGGATGTGTCAGGGTGTGATGCTGTTCATAGTGTGAGAGGCTATGGATGGTTGTGGCAGTCCTGATCATGGGAGAAAGCTTCTGTATGCAGACTCAATGTGTGGGAGTGTTTTGATGTGAACAACGGCTGGACTTGTTTGTGGATGCCGAGTGGATATGAAGCCATGATGCAGGGTATTTGCAGGCTTCAGGAGTTCTACTATGACGGCTGAGTTCCCAGCCTTATTGTAATCAAAGCTCTTATAATCAATTAAAGAAATACCGCAAGGGGCGCCACTGCGTTTTGGGGCCAATCGGTGTCCGTGTACTGTTTGTAGGAGCACTCTAGCTCCCCCTGTTTGTTTTCCTTTTCTAGGTCCTCAATGGCGTTGAAGTGTTTTATGTGCGAGTGTTTGTTTCACCGCCCGTCAGGCCGGTTCCAACATCTGCTGAGGGAGATGACTACTGAAGGCAAACTGTTGAAGCAAACTTGGGGGCTTCCTTTGGACTGAAGCACTAGGTGCTTGGTTGTGATCTATGCATGCAAAGACCAAGATCTTAGGCATACATGTTTCCACTGTGTTCTATGATTGAGAGAATGAATTATGAGATGCTTTATGCAATGGGATGAGGGGCTGCTTTTATCCGAGTCCAGGCTGCTAGTCGGTGGAAACAAATGGCTGTCGGCTAGTTATTCTAGCCCACGACCTACTGATTGCTGTGCTTGCTGCTGATGCTCATAAACACTAAAAATTAACCCCCACGTGTGGCTGTGCAAAGCCTGTGCTGGCTAACAGGGAACCAACACTGCTGGCCGACTGGGCACAGCTTTCAAGGGCTGGCCAACTCGACACTCAGGCCCATATCTATCCCTTTTTGATGTTCCATGGGATGAAAAAGGACCCTTAGCTGGCCCTAAGGCAAGCCTAAGCCAATGCCCTACATGCCTGGTATGTGCTTCTATGTGACTGACCTAGCCTAGGGTGACCTACATGCTTTGTTCTCCGAGTAGGTTAAGGGACTAACCCTGAGATCTAAGGCTGGGAGACTGACCTCCATAGCTCGTACCTGACATGTTCATGAGATTCACCCGTGGGTAGTTGTCATGTACATCCGTTAATCCCGATGCTCATAGACATGGATATTCTCATTACCAAATATATGGACAAATTTAGGGGCATATTTAGAGTGGATTTTGCAACCCTACAAGCTCCTAGAAGTGCCGAAGACATCGCTCAATGGTTGGGACACCTTTTGGGCATAGTTTGGACACAAAATATAACTTTTTGGACAATGTTTTGTAGGCAAAATTGGGAAAACCGACTTGATTACGAATTCATACCTTTTTCCTATTAATAGGATCATTAGGCATTCATTAGAATCATCATTCAAAGATCAAGAGGATCCATTTGTCAAAGTCTGCAAGGCAGCAAGGACAGTGGTGGATCAGCACAAGCTTCTCTTGGCCGATTGCAAGTAGAGGGCTGCAGGGATCTTTGGTATGCATCATGAAGCTCTGAATCAACAAGATCATTGTATATATAGCATGTTTTGGCAATATACAAAGATTAGGTCTATCTCTCCTTCTCTTCTGTGTCTATGTCTTTGTTGTTTTTTGCATGCTAAATTAGGGTTTGCGTTTTTGCATTAAATTTGCATTTTTGCATCAGCTTTTTACTCATTTTCAGCATAGTATAGTTAATAGAAAGTCTAGATTTCAGCCTAGCATGATCCTAGGGAGTTTAGAAAGTATGTAGAACTCGGGTTAGGGTTAGGGTTAGGTTTTTTGGGTTGATTACAACAGAAAAAACAGCATGAGTTCAGAGGCAATGAACGACGACTTTCTCAAGACTTTATCCAACAAAGAGTTACAGCATGAGTATGAGACTATGCAAAGTCGTTTGAAACGGGATGATAAAGAACGATACAAAAGGGAACAAGAACGCTATGCCTAGTATGACCAAATCATCGCCGGGTTTAGGCAACAACTCGTAGAAGAGAACCGTCGGCAACGCGAGAAAGAAGCACATCAAGTAAAGCTTCAAGAAGAGGCGCGTCAAGGCCAACTTCTGTACGAGCAAATATGGGCATAGCTCAAGGAGACATGGGCATAGTTCATGGCAGCATCAACAAAGGCCAAGAAGGAATCACCTAGGGTTGTGAAGCAACCCATGACCGAGAGCGTTTACCCAACGAAAAGAGAGCTTCTAAGACGAGTTCTTAGGAGACGTGATCGCAGAAAGGTGTGTTTCCGAGGAGGTGCCATTACCCAAGATGTGTTGGGTATAAAGTCCCAGTTTCGCCTCCGGACCTTGATCATCGCGTAGCTCTTTTCGAGAGCTTCGCGGCCATATATTTACTTGTACATATGGCCCCCATTTGGGCCTTGTAACGGCATTCTTTGTATTTGGTCCGCCGGGCGCCCCATAAGTTGGGCGCCCGCCCATACCATTGTATCACTATAAATACGAGGTCTCCCTTGAGCCTCAATAAGACATTCAAGATATTCTTGAGCATTGTGTGAGTTCTCTCTCTCTCTCACTCTCACTCTTCTCTATCTCCTCTGCACTTCCTTGGCTAAAGCTCTTGTGTTTGAGTCATTCTCCTCCAACAACTGGTATCAGAGCTATGGAGGGAAGCTGTATGCAGAAGCTATGGAGTTAGAGGTGTCTTCCACCACTTGACTACGGGATCGTCAAACACCTCCCTTCTATCATCAAGATGGTGCGTTTTTTTTAGAGTGCTGCTCTTCTTTTTTTTTAACGCAGGAGACTGTTTTTGCTGTTTTTCTTGCTCTTCCCTCTCCTGCGTTTTCTGCTCCACCCCTGCTGCCCTTCTGCTGCGCTTTTTCCTCTCCCTTGCTTCCCCCCTTTGCTGCGTTTCTGCTGCCCCTCTTTGCTGCGTTTGCTGTTCTGTCCTCTCCTTACTGTACGGCTGCCATCAGCAGCAGCCAACACTGCTGCCAGCAGCCCCACGACCACCAGCAGCAGCCAACGCTGCAGCAAGCAGCCCCAAGGCCACCAACAAGCAGTCCGGGCTGCAGCCAGCAGCCCCACGGCCACTAGCAGCAGCCGTCGTCGCCTCCAGCAGCCAGGATCTTCGAGCAACCCTCAAAAGACAGCAACATACTGCCCCTCGGGTTTACATCGACATTCGGTGATACTCTTCCGCCGTCTCCTTCACTTGAAGTTGTTTCATCAATCTACGAGCATCCTACATTCAACCCATATCTGGTACATAACATCTTGCTATTGCTTACTTTCTGAAGTGTCAGTTTGATAAGTCATGGCGTCTACAAGTGATCTTAAGGGTCTACTAGAGATTAAGAAGTTTGCAGGCACTGGGTTTGATCTTTGGAAGGTGAGGATTCAAAATATCCTCTATCTGCGGGAATGTGATACTGCACTTGAGCAGTTCAAACCCGCTGCTATGACAGATGATGAATGGGGAATCCTGAACAGAAAGGCCGTTGCCTATCTCCAGATGGCTGTTGTTGCTGATGAGGTTCTTGTAGACCTCAAAGGGCTGACAACAGCCTATGCCGTTTGGGAGAAGCTGAGAAGCACCTATGAGATCACCACGCCAGTGAACCAGGTACATCTCATCAGGAAACTCATGAATATGCAACTTGATGATTCTAAGTCATGGCGTCTACAAGTGATCTTAAGGGTCTACTAGAGATTAAGAAGTTTGCAGGCACTGGGTTTGATCTTTGGAAGGTGAGGATTCAGAATATCCTCTATCTGCGGGAATGTGATACTGCACTTGAGCAGTTCAAACCCGCTGCTATGACAGATGATGAATGGGGAATCCTGAACAGAAAGGCCGTTGCCTATCTCCAGATGGCTGTTGCTGATGAGGTTCTTGTAGACCTCAAAGGGCTGACAACAGCCTATGCCGTTTGGGAGAAGCTGAGAAGCACCTATGAGATCACCACGCCAGTGAACCAGGTACATCTCATCAGGAAACTCATGAATATGCAACTTGATGATTCTAAGAATGCAGTAGAGCATATTACTACTTTCACAGGGGTGCTTAATCAGATGCAGGATTCTGGATTGCCTGCTTTTGATGATAAGTTGAAAGCTATCTTTTTGCTCACTACTTTGCCTGACTCTTGGGAAACACTTGTGGTGTCACTTGGGACAAATCCCAACCTAACTTTTGATGGAGTCAGGGGTGCTATTCTCAATGAAGATATCCGGAGGAAGACCTCAGAGACTAGCGGTTCTGCAAATGTCTCACGAGGGAGGACGACCAAGCGGGGAAATACTACTACCAATTCAAAGGGTAGAAGCAAGAGCAAGGGCCAGCAATCTGATGTTACATGCTACCAGTGTGGTCGTAAAGGCCACAAGAAGCCAGATTGCAAGTTTTACAAGATGGAGCAAGACCGGAAGAAGAAATCCAGTCACTCAAATGACAAAAAGAAGGAAAAAGAGAGTAATTCCAGCAAAGCAGAAGAGTTCGAAAAGGACAAGAGCAAGGCCAATGTGGCCTCTGCAGTTCATAGAGGAACTGTCTGACTCAGATGATGTGCTATGTGTTTTTTCTGCTAATGCACTTGATGTTCATAACTTGCATGTCACAGAACCAGATGTTATTCATGCCTTGATGTATGAATCTGATGTGCTTTCACAGACTTGGATTATTGACACGGGTGCCTCTTTTCATGTAACTCCTATCAAGGAGTGTTTTGCAACTTTCACTGCAGGCTCCCGAGGAAAGGTGTTCTTGGGGAATGATCATGCTTGCAATATTGAAGGTATGGGCACCGTGAATTTGACTTTGCAGGATGGTAGTGAGTTTGTGCTGCCAAATGTGAGGTATGTGCCTGGTTTGAAAACCAGTCTCCTGTCTGTGGGCCAGCTTGATGCCTTGGGATACACGGCCATATTTGGAAATGGCACATGGAAATTGACCAAAGGCACAAGGCTGATTTCAAAAGGATGCAAGAAAGGAACATTATATAGCCTTCATGGTCAGGCTTTGTCTGGTAAGTTTATTGCTTTTGCAGAGGTACGCTCCCACATGGAGCTTTGGCATAAGAGACTTGGCCACATGAGCCAAAAGGGTCTCTCCATTTTGTCCTCTTTGAACAAATTTGATGCAAAAGAAAGCAAGCTTGATTTTTGTAATGATTGCTTGTATGGGAAACAGAATAGGAGTTCTTACTCCTCTCGTGCCTCTCGCAAGGCTGAAAAGTTGGACTTGGTCCACTCTGATGTGTGCAGCATGCCCATTAAATCTAAAGGTGGTTCAAAGTACTTTGTGTCTTTTGTGGATGATCACTCACGAAAAGTATGGATCACTTTGTTGAAATCTAAGGATGATGCTTTTGCTGCATTTCAAAAGTTTTATGCATTTGTTCATACTCAAACAGGAGTGAAGATTAAATGCTTACGCACTGACAATGGGGGTGAGTTTGTTAGTACTAAATTTCAGAAATTTTGTGATGATAATGGCATTAAGAGGGAACTTACACCCCCCTATAGCCCCTCTTCAAATGGTGTGGCTGAAAGGTATAATCGTACACTGTGTGAAAGAATTCGATGCATGCTGTCCACAGCTAATCTCTCTCAGGATTTTTGGGGAGAAGCCTTGAAAACTGCAGTTCATGTTTGCAATCGATCTCCACACACAGCTTTGAAAGGTGGAATCCCTGAGGAGGTTTGGTCTGGCAAACCGTCCTCATATGCCCACTTACGCATCTTTGGTTGTGATGCATATGTGCATATCCGCAAGGAAGACCGGAACAAGCTTGATGCTAAGTCCGAGAAGGGCACCTTCGTTGGCTACGGTGATGAAGGTGAGATGGGCTACCGTGTGTGGTTGCCATCAACCAACAAAGTGGTTCGCAGCCGGGATGTTGTATTTTATGAGGCAAAGCTGCTCCGTAATGTTTGTGCCTCTCATGGTGATCAGAAAAAGGTCAAATTTCAGCAAGGGCAGCCACCCATTGATGCTGAAAATGAGCCCCAGGATGCTTCACAAAGGGCTGAAGATAATGAGTCCGTGATATTTGAGCCAGAAGAGGTTGGACAGCCGCTTCATGCTCCTGGAGGTGTAGGGCAGCAACCCCTATATGCTGAAAATCAGGCTGTTCGTGAAAACCCGCAGCCTTTTGATGCTGAAATTATGATTCCTCCCGATATTGACCCCCAACCAGCCAATGATCATTGGGTACGGAGGTCTACTCGCTTTCGGAGGGAACCTCAGCGTTTTGATCCCTCTTTGCAACATGTTTTGCTTACAGATGAGGGTGAGCCTCTTACTTTCAAAGAGGCTAAGTCTTGTGAACTCCGAAACAAGTGGGAGCATGCTATGCAGGAGGAGATTAAGTCTCTACATGCAAATGACACTTGGGACTTGGTTGAGTTGCCCAAAGGAAGGAAGGCTATTCCTAACAAGTGGGTGTACAAAGTCAAGACAGTTGACGGCCAGCCTAAGTATAAAGCCCGCCTTGTTGCTAAGGGCTATGCTCAGAAGGAAGGGATTGATTTTCAGGAGGTCTTCTCTCCTGTGGTCAAAATGACCACCCTTCGTGTTTTGTTTGCTCTCACTGCTGTTTTGGATTTAGAACTGTATCAGATGGATGTAAAGACAGCTTTCTTACATGGTGATTTAGATGAAGAGCTGTATATGAAGCAGCCTGAAGGCTTTGTCATTCCTGGCAAAGAACATCTGGTTTGTAAGCTGAAGCGTAGTCTCTATGGGCTGAAACAAGCCCCGAGGCAGTGGTACAAAAAGTTTGATGCTTTCATGCTTAACCAAAAGTTTAATCGTAGCCATGCAGATCATTGCTTGTATACTAAAACTGATGCAGATGGCAGCCCAGTGATACTTGTGCTGTATGTTGATGACATGCTTCTTGCAGGGAAGAATAAGAGCATTTTGGAAGCTCTTAAGGACCAGCTGAAGTCAGCTTTTGCTATGAAGGACTTGGGTTCAGCTGAACATATTTTGGGTCTTCGGATTAGACGGGACAGAGCACAGAAGTTGCTTTTTCTCTCACAGGAGAAGTATATCCAGAAAGTCCTTGATAGATTTAACATGGCTGATTCTAAGCCTTTGGGTGCTCCATTGCAGCCCTATGTTAAACTATCCAAGGATGATTGCCCAAAAGATGATGATGCAGCCAGTACTATGCGTGGGATCCCTTATGCTTCTGCTTGTGGATCTCTTATGTATGCTATGGTTGCTACACGGCCAGACATTGCTCATTCAGTGGGAGTAGTCAGTCGTTTTATGTCCAACCCTGGCAAAGCACATTGGGATGCTATAAAGTCTATTTTGAGGTACTTGAAGGGGACACAGAAGAAATGCCTTATGTATGGTAAAGGTCCACTTGAGGTGCAGGGTTATTGTGATTCAGACATGGCAGGTGATTCTGATACCCGCAAGTCTACTAGTGGGTACATCTATACTCTTGCAGGTGGTGCTGTTTCTTGGTGCTCTAGACTCCAGAGGATAGTAGCACTTTCTACTACTGAGGCCGAGTACATCTCCGTCACAGAGGCTTCTAAGGAGGCCATTTGGTTAGCACGCCTTGTCACGGAGTTTGGATTGCCAGAGAGGGCTCCGGTCCTTGGTTGTGATAGCCAGAGTGCCATATACCTGGCTAAGAATGCCATGTTTCATGCTCGTACCAAACACATTGATGTACGGTACCACTTCATCAGACAGGTGCTAGATGATGGTTTGGTCAGTTTGGTCAAGATTGGCACTCATGAGAACCCTGCAGATGCTCTCACCAAAAGTTTGCCAAAAGCACAGCTTGATATGTGTCTACAGCGGGTGGGAGTTACATAGCTTAGAGGAGCTTCACTGGCCCTTTAAGTGGGAGGTTGTTGGGTATAAAGTCCCAGTTTCGCCTCCGGACCTTGATCATCGCGTAGCTCTTTTCGAGAGCTTCGCGGCCATATATTTACTTGTACATATGGCCCCCATTTGGGCCTTGTAACGGCATTCTTTGTATTTGGTCCGCCGGGCGCCCCATAAGTTGGGCGCCCGCCCATACCATTGTATCACTATAAATACGAGGTCTCCCTTGAGCCTCAATAAGACATTCAAGATATTCTTGAGCATTGTGTGAGTTCTCTCTCTCTCTCACTCTCACTCTTCTCTATCTCCTCTGCACTTCCTTGGCTAAAGCTCTTGTGTTTGAGTCATTCTCCTCCAACAAGATGCACGTGCTAAAACCAGAACAAGAACCAGAGCCAAAGCTACAGCCAGAAGCCAAACCAGAACCAGAACCACAGATCGAGCAGGTGGATCTTTCCTAATCCTATTTGGAGGAGGATGAGGTCAACCCGATAGTTCCCAATGAGGTGGATCTCTTCAAATCCTATTTGGAGGAGACAAAGTCATCTCGACAGTTTCAGAGGAGTTTTCAGAAGATCCAGAGAAGCTTAGCAGGAGGGAATGTCATGTGCATCCGTTAATCCCAATGCTCATAGACATGGATATTCTCATTAGCAAATATATGGGTAGATTTAGGGACAGATTTAGAGTGGATTTTGCAGCCCTACACACTCCTGGAAGTGCCCAAGACATAGCTCAATGGTTGGGACACCTTTTGGGCATAGTTTGGACACAACATATGACTTTTTGGACAATGTTTTGTGGGCAAAATAGGTAAAACCGACTTGATTACGAATTCATATCTTTTTCCTATAAATAGGATCACTAGGCATTCATTAGAATCATCATTCAAAGATCAAGAAAATCCATTTGTCAGAGTCTACAAAGCAGCAAGGACACAATGGTGGATCAACACGAGCTTCTGTTGGCCGATTGCAAGTAGAGGGCTGCAGGGATCTTTGGTATGCATCATAAAGCCGTGAATCAGCAAGATCATTGTATATATAGCATGTTTTGGCAATATACAGTAGATTAGGTCTATCTCTCCTTCTCTTCTGTGTCTTTGCTAAACATAGGATTAGTGTTAATCTTATTTGCTCGGCGGTAATCATGAACACTCTTCCGCAACGTATGTTCCAATAGTACCAAACTTCTCAAGTCCTTTTTCTATCTCCGGCAGGTTCATGGCTTCCAAGTAGTCAAAAATATCTGCAGGTACTCCTAGAAGAATTCTTCATCTAACCATACGGCTTCATGAGTGCCCCAATCCTTGAACTTCGTGTAGAAGTGTCTTTGTCTATGACCGGAACCATGCTTCCATTTGTGGAGGAGAATTTGCTTGGGCTAGATGACATCAGCTTCGTCAACCATCTTAGGCTATTGCTTGTCGAAGACCACCTCCAATGTTGGTCCAACATAGGGCTTAAACCAAGAAAAATGAAAGACATTATGCATAGTCCAACTACCTGGTAGCTTTAGCTTCATGGAGACATCACTGATCTTTTGGATGACGGAAAATGGCCAAAGCTTCAAAACGAGAGCTTGGGACAACGCTTGCCCACTTGCTTCAATCTCTCCTTCATGATCTGGAGATACACCCAATCCCCCTCTTTGTAGTTGGCGTGTCTTCTAGACTTGTTGACTTGCCTAGTATATGCTTCATGAGCTTTGGCGACATGCTCCTTTACTAACTCAATGATTTCTGAAAATGTTTCTATGGTCTTGTTGGCCTCCAAGGAAGGCGACACCATCCTCGTAAGAGTGATGAGAAACGGCCACCAAATGCTTCCTCATAAGGAGTCAAATCAATACTAGATGAGTGAGTATCGTTCACGATTGCCTGCACCAAAGGAAGATAATGTTTTCACTTTCACTGCTCATCATGGCAATACAACTTGCGAACATCAAATGCCAGCTGATTATATATCTCTGTCTAGCCATCTATCCGAGGATGGAATGTGCTTAGACGATTGTAACTTGATTCCAAAGTTATCGAATAATGCTCAGAAGTAAACTTTGGATCCCTGTCAGGTGTAATTGTCCTTGGCAAACCACATATGGGATACCAAAGGCGAAGAAACAAGCAAACGATATCTTCTAATGTGGCCGTTCCCAACCTACTAATGTACTATTGGAAACATGGATCCTCCCACTTCCCGGGAGGTCACCCATCCGAGTTGTGTTCCTACGCAAACGCCCTTAACTGAGGTGTTCCACAAATTGGTCTAGCCATCGAGACTCTAAAACCTTAAGGTGTTAGGTGACCTCCGATAATCCAATTTGTAGAAACCTCAACTTGCCAAGATTCAAACCCAGTCTCACCACGTGAGCTGGTTCTCTCTAGAAGTGTGGATTGCATCTCCAACACCCCCTCTCAAGCCACACTTTGGTTGAGGTCTTAGCTTCCAACATCACAACCTGGGCTCTAAAGACTGATACCATGTTGGAAACATGGATCCTCCCACTTCCCGGGAGGTCACCCATCCGAGTTGTGTTCCTACCCAAGCGCGCTTAACTGAGGTGTTCCACAAATTCGTCTAGCCATCCAGACTCCAAAACCTTAAGGTGTTAGGTGACCTTCAGTAATCCAATTTGTAGAAACCTCAACTTGCCAAGATTCAAACCCAGTCTCACCACGTGAGCTAATTCTCTCTAGAAGTGTGGATTGCATCTCCAACATGTACATTACTGAATGAATGAGTAATTACAATGAGTGCGGATCACAAATCTAACTCTTGAATGCTATGCATAAACTAAATGCTTATTGTTCTCCTCTGTGCATAAGCGGAAAACGCTAATGTGGAGGTGTACTTGGTTGATCCAAATGTTTTGGCTACATGCCCTTGGTTTTGGCTTGCAACCTCTATTTCTGAATGCTACAAATGACCAATGACTTGCCTTTTTATAGGGCTCTTGATAGCAAGCAATATTCAGGTCGGTTTTGCCTCATTAATCTACAAAATAATGTCCAAAATGTCATATTTAGCCTCCAAATTATACCCAAAAAGTGTCCCAACTATTGGTCCATGTCCTAGACACCTTCGGGCACCATTTAGGCTCCAAAAACTGCTCCAAATTGCCCATATACGGCTTCTCACTTTGCCCTTTACGGGGCTGCAAGAAATAATCATGTCTATGTGGCACCGTCAGAAGGTGTGCACATAACATCATGGCTCCATGCCCTTGGCCTTCCCTATGCAACATATCTCTAAATGCTCACGAATGACACTTGACGTGCCTTTATATAGGGATTTTGATATCAAGTTGTATTCAGGTCGAGGTCAACCCTATTGTGCCCAATACTTGTCCCTACCATTGGTGCATGTCCTGGGCACCTATAAGGCTGTCAAAACTGCCCATATACAGCCTCTAACTTTTCCCTTTAGGTGGTTGAAAAGAATAATCATGTCTACGTGGTACCACATTAAGGTGTGCACGTGACAGTAAAGCTTCATACAAGCTCACTTTGGAAAATACCATGACCAAACAAACAACAAAAACCAGGAGCAGCAGCATAGCTCACCAGCCAGGGCTCCAGCGCTACAGATGGGTAACAGATGTGGGGAGACTGCGTTCAATCAAGCATGGGTTGGATTTATTGCCATGAGGAGCTGCACTTCAGGTCACGTGGGCAACCAGAACAAGGGCAGCCATGACACTCGTCGGTATACCCTTTAACTAGGGGTGATAAGCCAAGCGCTGTCAGCTGCCTATCTAATCAGGCTATCACTGGACCAGTTTGCCTTGCCCTACTTGAGTGCCATGGCTGTGCAGCCTGCCCACACCTTGTTTGGGCTGCCCACATGGCCCACAGTGCAGCCATACTTGGTAATACCCCATGCTTGAATGTGCTCACTCCCCTCACCCCCCACCCCCAAATCTGTTGCCCATCTGTCGCCAGACCTGCTACCTATCCTGTCCACCTTGCCTGGTGAGCTCGACTGTCCCCATTCAACAAACATATCTGCCTCCTACCACAACCAATGTACTTAAGAGATCTTTTGGGACAGCATACCATGAAGAAAGATCACTCTTTTCTCACACATGGTATCTCACCTATTTACCATCGCTGCAACCTTAAAGTAGAGACCACTCAACATTTTTCATGTAGTTGTAAAGAGGCATTTCTGGTATGGCAGTGGATAGCTTTGCTGATGACAAAGAGGAGAAGGTTGGTGAGATCAACGTTCTGCTTGCCAGGCCAAAACCTCGCAACCAAGCTTTATTTCTCAGGCGACTTAATGAGATCTTTTGGGAAAAGGAGAGAAGGGGGGATTGGGGAATGCATGATGATGCAAAGGATCTCTGTTTAACCGAATTTGTCAATGCCCAAGGATTTTGCATCGTCTCGAGGCCACCGCTAAAGAGCAGCGCCTATCAAAACACAGTCATGAACAAGCGCAAAGTTCAGACAATTATGTCCTAAACGCCTGGATTGGAACCTTTAATTTGATGAATAGACAGGAAGGCACACCTCGTTATCAAAATCCATCGCATCTATGTCGTCCGCCATAGCTGAATTGGGCCGCTTCGTTAAGCTGTTAGCGAAGCCTCCGCTCGTCTCTCTGCTCTCTCAGCCAGCCAAAAAGGGTCCGCCCTCTGTTTCACAAACAGTCAACGGACAAGTTGAAAGTGTTGTGGGCCACTTGCTTAGAAAAATCTTGCGGGGCTATAGTGTGAAGACATAAAGATTAGGGTAGCCATCTCAAACAGGTCAAGAGTTGGCCAGACATTCTTGAATCTAGGGTTTGGGAAAAGATGGGTTTGCTTTATCCTACAGCCTACTCAACTTTTGAAAAATGAATGCATCAGATAACTTTTTTTTCTCGGCAAGTGTGAAGACATAAAGATTAGGGTAGCCATCTCAAACAGGTCAAGAGTCGGCTAGACGTTCTTGAATCTAGGGTTTGGGAAAAGATGGGTTTGCTTTATCCTGCAGCCTACTCAACTTTTGAAAAATGAATGCATCAAACAAGTTTTTTTTCAGAAGTGAACTTGAGCTCTAGTTAGGGTTGGCGATGTTGGTCACTGGTGGTGCATGCCTCCCAGTAGGGTTAGGTACAGCCCCTGTGGTGGTAAGCGTGCCAACGCTGCGTTAGAGTTAGAGCTAGAGCAAAAAAAGACACGTGGCCTTCCCTCGTGCAAAGAATTTGTCTCACATGAAGATTCACCATCGTCCAAAGGACAAAGTGAGACAACTCTCACGCCACAGGTGATGGTTTCTCTTTTTAAGAGCAGAGGACAAGGCATCTTAACGATGTCAATTTCCTATGCTGACACCCTATCTTTTTGGTCCTATGGATGCGAATACCATGCAAAGCCTTCAAGAAGCAGTGGGGCTGCAGACCTCAAAGTGACGAAGGCATACCATATAGATGACCCACAATCCTCGACTAGCAAACGCTCGCTCTCTATGGACAAAGTCTACCTTGAATTCAAGAAATCTACTCACTATGATGCCTACCTACACTTCACGGGGCGCATACCCTTGAAAGAAGATTTTAAAAGATAGTTCGTTAGCGGCTTTCCAAGGCAAAGCCACCCTTGTTTGCTTTCACTTCGTAGGAAAGGGCTTCTTTCAAGTACTCGTGGAATCATTGGCTCAAAGAGACACCATATGTGCACACTAGTCCCCCTAGCTACAATGGTAGTTCAATGATGTAGCTTTGTTCATGGTAGATTGGCCCTAGGGCCAATCTAGATTCTCTTGTGTGTGGTAGCTTGGTCCTAGGGCCACTCTAGATTCTCTTGTGTGTGGTAGCTTGGTCCTAGGGCCACTCTAGATTCTCTTGTGTACCGTAAGGCCAATGTAAATTGAGATTGGCGCTAGGGCCAAATCTACTATTCAGCCCATCTCTCCCAAAGTTTAGACCCAAATGAAATTCACACTCTCAATTTAGACTCTTTAGCCCATCTCTCCCAAGGTTTCCCACCTAATTTCAAATTCACAAGATTTCAAAATTTGCCCCAATTTTGGCTCAAAAGTTTTTCTCATACGTGGTACCCAACCTTCAAGCCAGAGCATGTGCTTCAAAATGAATGCCCAGTATGGGTTAGCTTCCCGAATTTCCCATGCTGTCTATGGGCAAAGGTACCCATGGTGTGGTGGGCATCCTTGGCAGGGTACTATATGCCCCTCCACTGGAGTTCAACCAAAGGCCGCAACGCTGCTACATACTCTAGGATAGGCGGAATGACACCCCTGACATCCTTTCCCTGTCGACCCCAGAAGGTATCAAGTTTATTGTTTCTATTAAGTGTGGAACTTTTCCAGACTTCTAATATAAGTGTAAACAAGTAGGACACTTTGCCAAGGATTACCCAACAACAAGGCCGTACATCTAGCTCTGGTGGCTCGATGTCAAATTCCCCTACAGGGGAGGCCTCGTGTAGTCATTCAGATTCGCCCTCAAACCCAACACCAGCGGAATCCTCTCGTAAGAGAGAGCGTGAAGTTATCAGAGAACAAAGCTCTAATTCAGGAGGTAAGGTTACACTCTTCTGCACCCCACTCCAACCCAAGCACACAAATATCCTTCCCCAAAGTCAAGGAAGAGGTTCTCTCAAGAAAGAAGCCCGAGCCAAGTGTCAAGCGCTCATATTGGGACAAGTATGAAGCTTTGGTAGCAATACTTGATCCCATTGAGCTTAATGTGCCCCAAGATACCATCATTCTTGGTTAATATGCCCATGCACTGTAAGCAACAAGCATAGGTTTGACTGGTTTTATCCCAAGCTGCAAGGGAAGATGTCTTACTAGGATAAAACCCAAGTCTCATTTGTAGGGAGGTTGGTGATCCTCAAATATATTTGCACTTCATACATGGTGTTTATAGCATCTGTATCCGCATTCAGCTGCATCGATTGGAACAAAAGCAAAGAAGCTATTTAGAGACTTCTTATAGGGTATCAAGTCTCATGGGATCAAGTCTGCACCCCTCGGTAGATAGGGGGGTTGGGGATACCTGGCTTAACTCTGCATGCTAAAGCCCTCACACTTAAATGGCTGCAGAGGATCGAGATAGATCACCCTTGGGGGTTAGTAACCATGTTTTTTCTCCAACAAGCTAAGGGTCTCCTAGGATAGTGGCCAGTCTCCTAGGACAGTGGCCAGGACTGACATGGAGACATCGCATAGCCACTAGAGGCAAATGTCAAATTAAAGCATCCCCCTTGATTCATGGGCTGGTCTCTGGGTGGAAGCAAACTGTCTCCTCTCGTAAATGGGTTGGACAACGCCTACTTACTAACGATGGAGCCCTTGGGGAAAGCGTTTGGTGGTCATTGTGGAATGCAAAAGAAGGCAGACTGTCAGGACACCGGTAGGACTAGGCGAGAGTCAGGCGGTTCAAGGAAGTCCGGACATGCGTGGACGGCCAGGGCTATTTTAGCCGACTAGGGTTCCTATATCCAGTGGTCGGGGTGGAGAGTTGCCATATTCTCTTCTAGCAGTTTTCATGGAGGTCTCATGGGGATCTCACATTGAGTTTTCATGGAGGTCTCATGGGGATCTCACACTGTTATCAGAGCAAAGTTCTTTCTCGTCTTCCGCTTTCTCTGCGAAATCTCATAGAAGGTGCGCGCAGCGAGCCATAGTTGTGGAAGGCCATCTTCTCTCTCTTTGCGTTTTCACAAGGGAGGAGGAGAGCAACTATTCTGTATTTTTCACAACTATTCTCTATTCCGTTAACTATAAGCGCTGGAGGGAGGAAGGAGCATCAAGACTTGCCCCACATAACAACAACAGTGCTGCTTTCAGTCTTGTATTGCGAGTGCAGAAGCCCCACAAGCTTCAACGGCGTGCAAGACAGCCCACGGCTCTGGTGTGTAAGACAGCCAACAACCGGCGTATAAGACCCAGCCGACACGAGCCGCAAGGAGAGTATAGCAGGATATATCTTTTAAAAAAAGCGCTGGCCACGAAAGCAGCAAAACCGTGCCAAGTCTACAGCAGCCGGCCAGAGTAACGTGTTGCGTGCGCCGTTTTGTTTCTGCAGTTGCACCATCGTCGTGAATAAGTAGGCGTATAACATCCCTATCAACAGCTGACAACAACAAAACGGGCATACAGTCGCCATACACAGCAACAACAGCGCTTTAAAGTGCACGTCAGCTAGCCAAGATTTTTTGAGGAAAAAAAAATATGTATAAAACAAAAAAACAAACGACTGTTGTATCTAGTCGTGGAGACAAATAACAGAGAAGGAGCATCTCTCTCTCTCTCTCTCTCTCTCTCTCTCTCTAGAGAAGAAACACCTCTCTCTCTCTCTTATTGGTGGAAGGAGAGAAGCATCTCTCTTGTATATCGACAAAAGGAGAGAAGCAATCAAGAGCAAGTCGAGCCGGTTTTGGTCAAGTACTCATCTTCATCTTGCACTTGAATTTGATTTGTTACCATGACCTCAGAAGATTCCGAGCACTATGAGGGTCAACAGCATGGCGGTCATCCATCTTTGGATACCAATATGGCTAATTTGGATGTGGGTGATCACGTATTTGTAGATTGAGCAAAGTTTACTTGTTCTTTCTTAAAGTTTAAAGACCATGCAAGAGACTCTTAAGCAGTTGGTCACTAGTTCAAGGTTTCGGAGTATCCCGGTTGATACTCCAGGGGCATCTACTCCTGGGGGGGTCAACTCAAGACACCGAAACGCCTAGGAATCAGGAAGCGGTAGCTATGCTCAAGAGCATGAAGCCTTTTGTGTTCCGTGGAAAAGAGAAGGAGCGTAATAAAGATGCAGTTTGAACACTTTTTTACAAAAGTGGACAGACTTGCATCTTTTGAAGCATTCTCCTGATATTGTTCGTGTGCTCGAGGCAAGTCTCACGCTTGAGGGCAAGGCCTATAAGTGGTGGATGATTCTCACTGAGAGCGATCGACCTATGATATAGGCTGCTTTTGAGGCACTTTTTCAGAAAGAGTTCTTACCTGAGAATGAGAAGGATCGCAATTGGGATGCTTGGGACAGTTGTAAGACGGAAGGTCTTATGTTGACCCAATATATTTCCAAGTATCGCGAGATAATTCTCAAGCTCAAAAGTTTGGATGATTTTCAGAAAGTACGGGGTTTTCTACGTGGTTTAGATAATGAATATAAAACTAAGGTTAAAACACAATATCCTAAAACTTCGAAAGAGGGCATAAAAAGTGTGCAGATCTTCGATGATAATATTGAGAAGAAACGCACAACCAAGACACCTTGGGTTGGAGCATCTGAGTTTCGTAGTTCTAAGGGGAACAAACGGAAGGGGGCCAAACAAGGTAATGATGCGGTTAAGAAGGCTAAGGGGCCAAGGGGGCCCTTATCTCCGCAAGATTATGAGAGAGCTAAAAAGGAAAAATATGTTTTATTTGCATGGATGCTGATCATGATAAACAGAATTGTCCAAAGAATCGTGTGGCAAAGATGTCGATAAGGGTGGTAGTAAGGCAGTGCACACAGTGCAAGTCTTGCCACTTAAAGCTTCTTAGAAGTTTTTTGAAGTTTAAGTATGCTAGATTGATGGCACGCATGAGTGTTGTGTAATCTCTATGATGTGGGTACCCTCTTTCAGGCCTTATGATTTGAAGTTTAAGTATGCTAGATTGATGGCACGCATGAGTGTTGTGTAATCTCTATGATGTGGGTACCCTCTTTCAGGCCTTATGATTTGATTCGGATGCATGGACACATCAAACGGATGAAGAGTTTGTGTCATGATTGACGATGGGGCTACACATAACTTTTTGAATTACCATTTGGTTAAAAAAATAAAATTACCACAAAGCCCTAGTGATCATAAATACATGGTGTCTCTTGCTAATGGGCATGATAAACATGTATGGGACATGGTGGTTAAGCAAGTATCACTTAGTATTCACGGACATGAAATGCACTTAGATTTTCAGGTTATGCATATTACGAGAGCTGATGTTATTTTGGGTCGTGAATGGTTGTTTCATTTAGGACCATCTCTTTCTCGTAGTTATTTAGATAATACTTTTTGATTTTGAGGTCCCTAGTAAACAAGTTCGTTTGCAAGGTGAATGTGATGTGCCCCCATCTCTACTCATTTATTCTGCTAAAGTGGATCGCCTTATACATGCTCATGAAATAGAAAATCTCTTTTTGTGTTACATGTCTCCTTTAGTGTTGTCTCATGATGATGCTAGTGGTGGTAATTTTATTTCCAGTTTAAGTATTGAATCTCTCAATTTTGTCGTATTGAACAATATGTTAGTACTATGCATAATAATGAACAAACTAAAAGTTTCTAATTCTTTGCAAATTCTTTTTCATGAATTTCATGATGTGTTTCCAAGCGACTTGCCGTCTAGTTTGCCCCCTAAGCACAATGTCCAGCATGCCATTGAAGTGCTCAAGGATGTAAGCCAGTCTACAAGCCTTCGTATAGGCTTAGTGCCAGTGAAGCCAGTGAGGTAGAGCATCAGCTTGCTGACTACCTCACCAGGAGCTTCATTAGGCTTAGCAATTTGCCATGGGCATCATCAATTTTTTTGGTGAAGAAGAAAGAAAGATGGATCTCTGCATTTATGCGTGGACTATCATGGTTTGAATGCAATCACGATAAAGAATAAGTATCTGTTACCATGAGTTGATGAGCTTTTTGATCAACTGCAAGGTGCACGCTACTTTAGCAAGATTGACTTAAGGTTAGGCTATTATCAAGTTCACATCCGCATGGAGGATGTGCCTAAGATAGCTTTTCATACCAAATTTGGGAATTATGAGCTTTTAGTTATGCCATTTGGTCTAATTGATGCTCCAGCTATGTTTATGACGCTTATGGATAGCGTCTTACGCTCGTATCTTGGTCGATTCGTTGTAGTATTTCTTGATGATATTTTGATCTTTAGTCACACCGAGGAAGAGCATTTGCAACACTTAAGATTAGTGTTCGAATTGCTAAGGCAAAACACACTTTATGATAAAGAGAGCAAGTGTGAGTTCTTTGCCTCAGAGATCCATTACTTGGGTCACATAATCTTCGTAGAGGGAATTGAGATGGATCCTGCAAAAGTAGAGGCAATCCTATCTAACCAATTTGGAGGAATTACATATATTCCTTGGGTTGGCAGGGTTCTATCCTAAATTCATCTGAGATTATGCTAAGTTAGTGGTTCCCATGATGGACCAATTAAAGGCTAAGGGTCACAACTTTATTCTGCATATGAGCATGAGCTTTATGCCATCATTTATGCTCTAGGCAAGTGGAGACATTATCTCTACGGTGCAAAGTTTGAGATTGTCTTTGATCATGAGAGCTTGGTGGGCAAAAATTCTCTAAGAATTTGACTTTCAACTAAGGTATCACAATGCCCTATACAATGTCGTGGCTGATGCTTTAAGTCGCATGCCTCAAGTTAACTCGTTGAGTTTCACGGAGTTGAAAAGTGAATTTTAAGATTCACTCAAAGGCAAGTGCAAACATGATCAATCATATGCATAGGTGTGGAAAGTTGTTACACGCAGGGATCCCTCCTACTCCACAATAGCAAGTGCAAATGATAGTTCCACACCTAGCTCTTCTCTTTCTAGGGACAAGCTTAATCGTTGTTGGAAGAATTTTTCCATCGATAATGGGTACTTTTTATACAAAGGAAGAGTGTGTGTACCCTCATACTTCAACACTAGGTGCCAAATACTTTACGAGTGTCATGATAGTCCAAGTGCAGGAGGTCATCCTGGAATTAGGAAGACCTATGCCTTAGTGAGAAGGAAATTCTATTGGCCTGGACTTCATGAGGACATCCAAGAATATATTTTGTATTGTCAAAAATGCCAGGCCAATAAGGCTGAGCGTCTTAAGATAGGCGGGCTATTACAACCCTTAGAGATCCTTGATGGTAAGTGGGAAAGCATCTCTATGGATTTTATTGTAGGTCTACCTACAACTAGCAGAGACCATGATGCCATTTGGGTTGTAGTAGATAGGTTGACCAAGATGTGTCGGTTTATTCTGACTAAAACCATAGTGAAAACACCAAAGTTAACTCGACTTTTCATTGAGAATATCTATCAACTTTATGGGCTGCCAGCCAATATAGTCAGTGATAGAGACCACAAGTTTAATAGTCACTTTTAGCGATGAGTAGTGTTCAAAAGGTTGGACACAATGCTCAGTATGAGCACGGCTTACCACCCCCAGAGTGATGGTTAGACAGAAAGGGTCAACCAAGTACTCCAGGATATGCTAAGAGCATATGTGAGTTAACGGCAAACGAATTGGGAAGATTACTTACTAATTTTAAAATTTGCCTACAATAGTGAGAAGCATGTAGCTACAGGCTTTAGTCCTTTCATGCTTATGTATGGGTTTCAACCCTGATCTCCAGTAGTTGTGGGGTTAGCTACTGAAATAATTCAAAAGGTTAAGATTTTCTGTAAGATCATACGATATGCTAAGGAAAATGTTAAATGGGCCCAAGATCGTTACAATGATTATGTGGATGAAGACCGCAAACTGGTCACATTTGAATAATGTGACCAAGTATTTCTCAAGGTTCCCTCGAGTTTGGAAAATTTAGGTATTGTTGCTATAGAGGGTAGGTCTTTATTATCAATGGGAGTTACTAGAAAGGCTATTTGATCGGACGAAGGGTTTATTGACATTGAAGGTTATAGAGGGCTACCCTTATTAGAGTAAGATTCAATATGTGTTATTGGTGTTGGCATGTTATTGTTGCTATAGAGGGTAGGTCTTTATTATCAATGGGAGTTACTAGAAAGGCTATTTGATCGGACGAAGGGTTTATTGACATTGAAGGTTATAGAGGGCTACCCTTATTAGAGTAAGATTCAATATGTGTTATTGGTGTTGGCATGGTATAAGAAGGGACATATTCTAGAGTGGCTATCGACTATGAGGTTATGAAGCTAGAGAGAGAAGCTGATTTTTTTATTATGAGAATGGAGTTGAAGGGAAGAGACTTTGTTAGAAAGGGCTTCTGACGCAAAAGACACAATTCCAAGTTAAGGAGCTTTCTTGGAGAACCTTGTAGCCTTTTATGCTTAGCATCATACAAATGTTTCATTGTCGAATCCTATCTGTCACAAAATGGTATCACCATTTCTGTGTTATGAATCTTCAAGGTGATTGTATTGCTCATGAAGCACGGTTTTGCATTGGTAGCAATAATCCATTCCCATTCCAGAACTAATTCTACTTCCAGCACAAACCCAATCACAAAAAACTTATAGTTAAGGGGGTTAGTTTGCATGTAGATATTGTATGTTCAAAAAGTATCCAAACATGGCATATTCATGTCTAGCATGAAAGGAATCCATTAGGATGATCTTGTAGTGTAGGCTAACCTAATAATTTCCATGGTTCAAGGGTCATGAGATTATGTTTATGCCATGGATAAAGTTGGGCTTGAATTGTGTTGATATTCCAAAGGCTTTAAATCATACATCAAATCTTGGAAGATTCAGAGTAGGGTCTAGTTCAGGTACTAGGGTTTCAAGCTCCATGGGTTTTGGTGGTAAAGGTTTCATTTCTAACAATGGCTCCTATACTTATTAGGTGTTCTAAGGTGACAATTTTTATTAATTGGTCAATGGAGAGCCGAGAACTAGTTATCCACAAGATGATTTATTCAAAGTCATTGAGAGTAACATGGAATGCTCATTCTATGTCAACCCCCTCAAGAAGAATTGTGAAATAACCCCATATTTCTATGTATCCCTCATTAGCATCTATCACTTCAATGTGTCTACGAGTGACTATGGTTATACCAAGGACACTACCCAAGTTTCCTTGGATACCTGGATCTAGGACTAATCACTGCTCTTTTTTCGGGCAACATTGTTTCCCATAGGGAAGTCTAGACAAACTTTTACTTTTTCGGTCAACATTCTTACTCATAGAGGGAAGTCTAGCCAAACTTTGATAGTCTCCTCAAACATAATCACAGATGTCTTAGATTCACTTTCAGTTTGATTTACCCATTTACCCTAAGATGGTGGCATTGAACCTTCATTCCCATATTTATTCCCAAAGTGTTGGTCTAAAGCACGGTTTTCCTCATTTTGGCTCTCAATATTCTCAAGAGTACCCAATGTGGTGCTCAACTTGTACAATGGCACTATAGGTCCCCTTTATTGCATTTATTGAGACTTGTTTAGAAGCTTGTAGAGACCTTCAAGGCTCACAAGCAACATTGGAATATCCTTTGATGTAAGCTTTTAGATCTCGATACAAGTCACGATTAGATTAGATTAGAGGGGTATAAATATGGAAATTACATTATCATAAAATGGGGTTGTGTTGCCTATTGCAAATCCGAAATGAGGTGTAACAACATCCTTCATCATAAACTCTCTAGATCTTTTAATCTCATTTTCAATTGAATACTGACTTGCCTAAAGATTCCTCTTCTAATTTATTCTCATTTGAGACGAATGTGGGGGAAAGGATGAGCTTTTAAGCTCCATGTTGCAAGCACACACACACACCCACACACACACACACACACAACAGTAGACAAGAGCACACAAAAGAGATGGATGGCATAATTTGCTTCTATTCTCTTATTTTCTCTATAGCCATAACATAAGTAGATAAGGGTACATACTATAAGGGAAAGTACTCTCTTACTATAACATACAAAGGTTAGGTTAGTCCATAGTGTGAACCCGACTATATGAGCTGATGTTATAACTATGCCGTAACTTTAGTAACCAAAGTGGCTGTTACACAACCTAAAAACCATCCTATAACCCATGGTGGCATATCACGCATAATCTCACCAACCATGCCAGTGGTGTAAGTGTGGAAGCCATCACCCAGGCGCATCATCAATGTTCAGAGCACAAATTGAGCTCGATATCTTAACACTCCCCTTGGAGCTCAACTCCACACATTGCACTCCAAGTAAGCTCCTAAACTTGTGGGGATTCTCTATATCCAATGCCTTCATAAAGATGTCAGCTACTTGATACTCTATGCTGGCTGACATATACAAAATCCACATCACCTTTTCTAGAACCTGCTCCCTCACAAAATGATAGTGCACCTCAATGTGCTTCATTCTAGCATGATAGACTGGGTTATTCGTAGTTGTATGCTACTCATACTATCATAATAAATGACAATGGCCATAGGATCACCCATGTCACTAAGTAACTTCTCAAACCAAGCTACCTCTTAAGGTGCCATAGCAGTGCATAGTACTCTACCCTTGTACTCTCTCTCTATACAAGGCAACTAGCGTGACTGTTTCTTGTTGCTTCAATTCACATCAACACTCCTAAAAGAAAACATAAGCCACTAGTAGATCTCATGTCAGGCAGATTAGCATCTAAACACCTATGTAGCTGTATCCCTCTATTAGCCTCATAGAAAAGCCCATAATCAACAGTGGACTTTATGCATTTGAGAATCCATCTAGCCACATCCAAGTGTGACTTCCTAGGGGGCTTGTATGAACTAACTCACAAGTCAAATATCATAGCTCAAATTTGGCCAAGTAATGGTTATATCAATCAAGCTACCCACTTGGTGGTCGTACGATAACTGTCCTCACTTTGGGATCATGGGCGTGTGGATGAGACACCCTTGAAGTACCTCAATCGAGTTATACATCCAATTGCCGCATCCCAAGTGGCAGTTAGTAGAGGCTCAGGAGGTAACTCAATTGAGTTATCAAAACTTCCACCTAGGATAATATCGATCATACCACGCAACAACTTGATCGAGTTACATGGAGGAGGACATCCACAAAGCATTGTGGACATCCATGTATGGCTGATCGAGGTACGAGCTGGACATCCACGTAACTGGCTTCAGTTACATGGTTAATATCCACGTATGTGTCACATATATTGAGAGATTTACCTGCTGGACATCCACCATGGAACTCAACCAAGTTACAAGCTACATACGTGGATGTCTAATATGTAACTCAATCGAGTTAAATACATACACCATGGCATACATGTACATTAAGCATGCACATGTAAATAAAGAAAAAAAAATCCAAAAAACTAAAATGAAATCCCACGTAACTTGACCGACGAGTTATGGGGATACCTAACCATAGTGGAAACATGGGCAGTTTGACCACTTCGTGCAGGATAAAATCAATTTTTTAAATTCCACATAACTGAGTTCCATGGACAGCCAACTGTGTATAGACACATGTTTTATTATTTTTATTTATGAAGAAAAAAATTATTTTCTCAGAAATAAGTTTTCAATTTTCCACGTAACTCGATCGAGTTACGTGGATACCCAATCGATGATGATCATATGTAAAGATCGATAACGAGAAAAAAATAATGTTTAATTTTCCACGTAACTTGATCGAGTTACATGAATACCCAATACGTGTAAAGCTCAATGATATTAAAAAATCAATTTTTAATTTTCCAATAACTTGACCGAGTTACATGGAGACTCAATTGAGTATGGACACATGTCCACTTCGACGATGTTGCAAAGGAAATAAAAATCTAGAAAAAACAAAATTTCAAATGTCCATGTAGCTTGACCAAGTTATGTGGATACCAACTTATGTATGACATGTGTGTTACAATGAGCCAATGGGAGAGTGACACTTGTTCCTTGTCTCAAAATCCTAACCCTAACTTGGTCGAGATATAGGCTTTAATGTCCCCCCCTCCCCCATTTGCAATGTTCACTCTTAGAGCTTCCTCTCTCCCTAATCTACATGAGCTTTCACATAATTATTCACCTAATTTCCATTAGACATTTTGGTCCCTTCCACACCTAGGTTAGTTTTTACATTGGGGCATCCTCACATAATCCTCTTTAGCATAGACTCATGCGAGTCCATTGAGGAACTCATAGCCATGATTCACCAACAAGCTATTGATGGTCTATGCGAGTGTGGGTGACACACCATCCACCTTACACATCATGGCAAACCTTTAGGCGATGTTGTCCTCCTTATGCAGCCTACGTAGTATCGTGTCTGAAGTAGACGAGTGGCTATAAATGTAGCGTACTGTTAGAGTTTCATGTGGCTTGTTGGATAAGAAACCCTGACATTAGGGATTCTATTTTAGATCTTTTTAGAGCATCTAGCATGTGGTGTAGTTATTTTCACACACAGCGCCTTTAGTGATCGAGGTTGGTGCCTATTTTTGTTTTGTTTACTTACATGTATGTTCATGTCTTGTGTAGTTTTTTTTTACATATCTTATTCATGTTTGCTCTTTTGTGTAGATACCTAGACATCCTACAATGGAGCCAACATCGTTTTAGAGGCAATGCAAAGACTGACTGTGCAGAGGTCGAGCATATGAGGATAAAGATGGAGGAGATGAAAGCACAGATGAGGGAGTAGAGGTAGAGGCTATATGAGGAAGTCATGAGGCATCGCATAGCCAAGAATAGGATAGGGCACTTTTTTTTAGTAGTCTCGATAGATTGCTCATAGTCGAGGAGTTCATAGTGACCCTTACCCTGCCTTATATCCTCGGCCTCCATCGGATATCCTGGCCTGATAACCATTTACTACATAGGCCTCTGTAGATTCTAGGCGAGGGAGAGTGCTCAATATGTTTTCAACCCCTCAATGCAACAAGTGCATATATGCTAGGATGCAGTCACTTCTTCCACCTCTCTTGCATCTTCCTCCAATTGTTATGATGGGCTAAATGCCCAGTCTATAGTTATGACAGTGACCTAGCCACCTATCAAGTTTTGGGTATTGACGATCTTTTTCCACAATAGCAGAGATTGATCCACAGACAAGGTGGCCAGTTTCTCACATGTGATGCAAGAGGACCACTACTCAGAGTCAGGCATCGACCCTCCTAGAGGGCTTCGAGGAGCCAACAGAGTTGGAGTGGATTGAGACAAAGTTCAAGCACCTATAGGTTGTTCTAGAGGAGAGCACACATATAGCACTTGAGCACATTGGCGGTGCTAGACCTAGTGGCACATCTGTCAAGAATTATCAACATAGAGTTATGACTATTGAGTAGGTTACACGTGTGTGTGCTAACTTCACTCTTGGGCTAGAGAAACAGGACAGACTACAAGCATCATGAGAGACAGAGGCATAACATACAGGCATAATACCGTATGCACCTAGCGTAGAGACTGCATGGCAGGATTCTACTATTGCATAGTGGGTTATAGAGGCTCCTCCAATAGCGAGGCCGGTTTATAGATAATGATCCAGATTGGCTAGACTTAGATAGTGATAGTGATTAAACCCATAGTAGTTGGATTTAGTACTTACTTTTGTAATCTTTATATGATGTTTTTTTACTGTTGTCTAGTGCTAAACCTAGATAACTGGGCTAGCACCCTTATTTTATAGTTTCATGATTTGTTCCATGTATTATTCTCTTATATTTATACATCATCCCATTTTAGTTACATATAGAAGTGTACCATTTCTCTCTCTCTCTCTCCAAGGGGCACATACACATGAACATCCACTCACGCACACACACACACACACACACCCTCACTCTTACAAAGTTTGGTTAACCATCGAAGCACATTTGGTTGCAATGTGCAAGGGTGTTCTAGCCTTAGAGAGCCCCCTCAAAATTGGGCATTTGGCACACACATTACAATCAAATGTGCTTTGATGGTGAACAAACTTTGCAAGAGTATATATGTGAACCCCACTCTAACTCTTGTAAAGTTTGGTCACCACATCAATGTACATTTAGTTATAATTTGTATGCCAAATGCCCAATTTTCAATGTGTTATGGCCTTAGAGAGTCCCCTCAAAATTAGACGTTTAGCACATACATTGTAACTAAATGTACTCTAATGGTGATGAACAAACTTTTTAAGAGTATATTTAGACCCCACCCTCACTCTTGCAAAGTTTGGTTACAATCGGAGCACATTTGGTTGTAATGTGCATGCCAAAGGTCCAATTTTCAATGTGTTGTGGCCTTGAGAGCCCCT
This sequence comes from Cibotium barometz, assembly GCF_041138505.1. Lineage (NCBI taxonomy): Eukaryota > Viridiplantae > Streptophyta > Polypodiopsida > Cyatheales > Cibotiaceae > Cibotium > Cibotium barometz. The sequence goes on from NC_141054.1 coordinate 59,047,408, forward strand.
TGAAATTGGGCGTTTGGCATGCACATTGCAACCAAATGTGCTCTGATGTGATGACCAACCTTTACAAGAGTGTATATATGGACCCCACCCTCACTCTTGCGAAGTTTGGTCACCATTGAAGTACATTTGGTGGTTGCAATGTGCATGCCAAACCCCAATTTTTAATGTGTTGTGGCCTTAGAGAGCCCCTTGAAATTGGGCGTTTGAAATGCACATTACAACCAAATGTGCTTTGATGCAACCTTTGCAAGAGTGTATATGTGGACCCCACCCTCACTCTTGCAAAGTTCGGTCACCATTGGAGTACATTTGGTTGCAATGTGCATGCCAAACCCCTAATTTTCAATGTGTTGTGGCCTTAGAGAGCCCCCTTGAAATTGGGTGTTTGGCATACACATTGCAACCAAATGTGGTCCCAAGATGAGACCAAACTTTACAAGAGTGTATATGTGGACACCACCCTCACTCTTGCAAATTTTGGTCACCATCGGACTACATTTTGTTGTAATGTACGTTCTAAATGCCCAATTTTCAATGTATTATGGCCTTAGAGAGCCCCCTCGAAATTAGGTATTTAGTATGCACACTGAAAGGATTTTGTTGAGAAATGCAATGTGTGAGGGTGCAACATGTGTAGAGAAAGGCGAGGAGCATACACATTAGAAAAGGAATAGACTAAGGGTCCAATGTTAAAGGTTGATTTATATGGTCATTTGTAAAAGGTGAAGTCAAATGTAAAAAAGGTAGCACATGGAAAGTGCAAGGCACATGTAGTTTGAGCATCCATTGACACATGGAAGGCACAAGAGTACACATAAAGCATGGATTAGGACTCCATAAAGAGCTATATAATGATGTACTTGGATCATTCTAATGCAAGAGATTTATGTGGGTTTTTAGTCAAAACTGGCTCTACTCTTAAACCCGCCTCTGTAATAGGCCTTTAATTCATTCATTTCTTGGCGTTTTTGGGCAGGTGAGAGCTCAAATCATAAGTTTGGGAGTTGCTCTACAAATCTATATCATCACATTCAATTTCTCTCTTTATTTGAAGGGTCAATTGATCACTTTAACATTGGTAGTTTTTTTTCATAAAAACAAAGAGCCTGGTTTTGGGTTTTCATAATTACTTGCATTAGCACTAATCATTCCATTCAAATCATTCTTGTTTTGAGATTAGAAACTAACCTTAAGTGATACTCAAGTGTTAAGACCTTCTCAAAACCCTATAAATGACTACTTAAAGGGGAGTCCTTCCACACATGGCAAGTTAAGATCAAGTTTATGTTAATGAAATGGACTATGGGGCATTGTAAATGGAAGGGAAAAGTATCTAGAGGATGAAAGGGATGAAAAGAATAAGTGGTTAAGCTGGAATGAAAAAAGATTAGCCATCATTGCATTAGGGTTGAGAGATGGATTTATTCATCATATTGCATCACAAGATACATCTAAGGGTGCTTGGGATGAGCTAGAGAAATTGTTTGGGGCAAACCAGAAGAATTAAAAAATAAGCTTAAAAATACAATTCTTTGGCTTGGACATTAAAGATAGTGACTCTTTTTCAGCAAACCTTAACAAAATCAAGAGTATAACATAACGATTGGCCAGCATTAGGGCACTAGTAAGAAGAGGATGCCATAGCCATATTGTTAAAAAGCATGACATATGAGGAGTACGGCCCCTTGGTGGGCCACCTTGAAGAACCTCCGGGGATCCAACCAGTATAGGAGTGGAAGTAGAACTCATAGAAGAAGAGAAGCGGAATCTCGCGGGAAGACAGCCCAAGCTACATCAAGTGAGGAAAAAGCACTCTTCTTGAGAGGACTAGGAAGAACGAGAAATAGAGAAAGACCAAGGATAAAGATGACCTGCCATTACTGTGGCAAAATTGCTCACATTGCAAAGGATTACTGGCATAAGAAGAGAGTCAAAGAGCCAATGTAATGACAAAGAAGAAAGATAGCAATGAGGCCTCCCAAGATGGAGGCAACATCGAGCATCTTTTCTAGATGATATGAGGAGCATGGATCCAAACCCCTAGTTGTAACCCCACTCTCTTGATGTGTAAAGTAACACGACAAAGCCAACATTGTAGCTCATAGAGAAAAATTGGAGTGTAGTTTAGATCAATGCATGTTAGGTGTTAGAACCTCATCACATTGAGGGGGGGAGGTGTTAAGAAATGCAATGTGTGAGAGTGCAACATGTGTAGAGCAAGGGCGGGAGCACGTTATAAAAGGAATAGATGAAGGGTCCAATGTCAAAGGTTTATTTGTATGGTCATTCGTAAAAGGTGAAGTCAAAGGTCAAAAGGTAGCACATGGAAAGTGCAAGGAGGCACATGTAGTGTGAGCATTTATTGACACATGCAAGGCACAAGGGTGCACACAAAGCATGGATTGGGACTCCATGAAGAGCTATATAATGATGTACTTGGATCATTTTAATGCAAGAGATTTATGTGGGTTTTTAGTTAATCATTGTCATTATTCTTCTATTAGTTTAATCTGACCTTGTATGCTAAATCATGTCTCTCATTTACTTTGATCCACCATGAGCTCAACCATGCTTTATTTTCCAATAGAGTTGATTGTGAGGTCACTTGGATGGATCTACCTTTGCCAGCAATTGTAATTCATACATAAGAGTGAAGTGACATACGTACTTTATCATTTCTAATAAATTAGAGTGAAGTACCAATTCATAAAAGTGGAGATCTTTAGAAATAAGGAGAGCTCATCTTTGCCTTAAATGTAACAAATGAGTAAGCGATTTTATTTGGTCTACATTCTTTAGTTAGTGTGAAATTATATAAATGATAATGTCTTCTTAGTTTCTATGGATCTTCAGAGAGAAGGAGAGCTCATCCTTACCCTATTAAATGTAACAAATGAGTAAGACAGTTTATTTGGTCTACATTCTTTAGTTAGTGTGAAATTATATAAATGATAATGTCTTCTTAGTTTCTATGGATCTTCAGAGAGAAGGAGAGCTCATCCTTACCCTATTAAATGTAACAAATGAGTAAGACAGTTTATTTGGTCTACATTATTTGTTTAGTGTGACATTGTATAAATGATACTATGTCTTCTTAGTTGCTATATAAATAACATATGTTCATTATTATCCTTCTTGATACATAATAAGAGTGAAGTGCTATTAAGGCTAAGAGATAGCTTTGAGAGAACCACTGACCTCAACTCACTTCAATGGTCATGGGGGTCTTTTTAATGGCCAAACTTGTAACCACACATTACTTCATCTCATAATATATTGATGCATTACAATACTAGGGAGCACATCCTAGCTCACTACCACATGCTCTTGGAGCAGAAAATGACATTAATTATCCATCAAATCTTTATTGGCGCATGTCTAGGTTTGAGATTTGGACACCATTGCTTTATGGGCTTGTTTATATATGAGTTTGGTGCGTCCATCCTTGATAGTTGATGTAGATTACTCATGCTTTAGCATACAATTGGGTGTGGCAATCTTATTAACCATAAAATGGGTTAATATCCCCCCTTCTTGATGTCAATCGTGTCCTTGTGAATTGGATTGAAGACTTTGTCAAGGGATAGATGTATGCTTGTTATTGGTAAGTAAATGGGGAATGTCCTTGATTTTTCAAAGGGATGAAGAAGCTATTGAGTAAATGAAAATGTTAATACTAGATGGGATCCTAGTTGGGGTGGGGGACATTGCGTGTGATTTTTTTTTTGGTTTTTTTTGTTTTGGTAAGTCACATGCAAGGTTACAATATTTATTGAGGTTAGCAAGAATTCTATGGCTGTTAGCAATTGAAAGAAGTGAGGTAGAGGTCTAGAGGAGCATTGACAAGCAAGCCCTATGAGCAAAGATTTTTGGTTTAATGTGTCCCTTTGTAGATTGTTAGAGTATTTTGTAGTGAGCTAACTTGCTTTACTTACATCATTAACATCAATTAGGTGCTCTTTGACCATTGGTCAAGGTGATACACAATGAAGTACAAAAGGGGCGAGTCCTTAAACTCTTGTTAGAGCTGTTGTAGTTGAAACATTTGGAAAGGATTGAAAGGATATAGTTGACTTGTGAGGTTATGGAGGCATTTGTTGTAAAAAGGGACAAAGGCTACGTGGACGAGATTATGGCTACTGCTGGTGGCAAGGCTAAATTTTAAGGAATTCAAGGTGATGGATCGTACCATGGGTCAAGCACACCCACCATGGCCCCCCTACAAAGATGTATCTGAAAGGTGTCGATGATGAGGTTTCCACTAGTAGTCAGTGAGTAAAATTGTACTCACCACATTGGTGAAACCTCTATGAAATGGCAAAAGAATGGTTTCTAGGAGTGGAAACATGATGAGAAAACACTGTGGCCATGAGATTTTGTAGAGTTAAGTGAGATTTAACCTGCGTGATTTTGTAGGTGCTAGAAATCATAACGTTGAAGAATCTTGGGGATGAAAAACTTGTGCTTGCACTTAATGATAATTGATATGCATTGACCACCATGAGCAAAAACACCTATTTGACATGGTTGGTAGGCATTTTGATATGGTTAAATATTGCATGTATACTGAGGGGAGATGAATTTATTATTTTAGACATGATGAGATAATGCCAAAATATTATAACTTTAACATTTTTGTTGGTATGATTTTGAGAAATCACGAGCATGATTCTTATAAAAATCATGAAAATAAAAATTAAACACAAAAAATAAATGTAAAATATGCATATGGAGGGCATTTGTCAAGTCACGATTATGATGTGAGTTTATTGGACACATCCTTACAAACATGATTTTGTAGGTGCAGCAATCACATGCGTGGAGTCATGGCAATGAAAACTTACTGAAATATAATGATACGAATGTGGAGATTGTTGTGAGACATTTTGCAGTCTTCCCTTTTTTAATGAATCCTTTTGAAGTGACGTGATTTTGTTGTAAATTTCTTCATTCAAAAGGCGTGTTAAGCATGGGTATTATCTTTATGATGGGAAATTAGACAATCTAGACTCTCAAATGGGCCTCACAATAACATAAGAATAATGTGTCCTTGGTTTGTTGTCCACATTGCCCATAAATGGGATCATATAGCCCGTACAATCATGCATCCTACTTGATAGAGTGCAATATAGGATGCATGCATTCTGCTTGACTTAGTTGAGTGCCAAGTCTACATAAGCCATCCTACTTGATAGAGTGCAATATAGGATGCATGCATTCTGCTTGACTTAGTTGAGTGCCAAGTCTACATAAGCCATCCTTCTAACCACATCTGGCCACATTATTTGGCCACCATCCTAAACTAGGAACTATCAGGTGCTTGGATGCTCAACAGATTGTCTATTTCTCATATAAGTGGCCTTAGAAAATAGAACACCTCCATTATTTGGCCACCATCCTAAACTAGGAACTATCAGGTGCTTATCAGGTGCTTGGATGCTCAACAGATTGTCTATTTCTCATATAAGTGGCCTTAGAAAATAGAACACCTCCACTACCCACAATGACAACATGAGGGTGGAGCATTGAGAAAATGCATTTCCAACATTTTATGACCATGAAAAACCATAACTTGGTTTTTCACACCCCACCTAGGCCTTACAAAGATCACTTAAAAGTACATTGGGATGTTTACTAAGGTAAGCCTAAGTAGAGAAAAAAGAAAAATGCCATTGGTTTTTTCTAGAGTAAAAAACATATTTTCATGGCACATAAAAGAAAAGATATGCCGAGAAACTTTAAATTGATTCTGTAGCCTCTGGCTACACTTAGGAAACTCCTAGCATGCTTAGATTGATGAATACACAAAATTTGTATCACCATGAAAACCTCTGGTTGGTTTTTCATAGCAGGTAGAATAGAGAGCTGGAATACCATTAAACTATCATGCAAGCTGCGTGAAGATATAAGATGCACTTAATAGAGGCAAATGCTTATACGTCCCTAGATGTGTATGTAAGTGATTTAGCTACCCATTTAAAGAATGAATTAATAGATATAATATCAAAGAAATAAATGGATCTCACTAATCCCATTCCAGTATCAATGATATTTATATATTGCCAACACATTCCCAAAACATGATAGAGAGGAAACTAGCTCAGATGAGGATGAGGAATCTAAGCATAGAAAGCTCTACAACATGCATCATGGAGGCTTACTAATTCCCAACCTCCCTTTAAGGCTTACTAATTCCCAGCCTCCCTTTAAGGCATCAAGTGGATAAGCTACTTGTAGAAATCATAGAAGGAGTGTTTACATCCATGCTTGAAGGTATAGAGCACTCCTAACTTTAATGCATCAAGTGGACAAGCTACCTATCAAATTCACAAAAGGAGTGTTGACATCCATGTTGCTCAAAGGTATAGGTCACTTCTCAACTTCACCTTATGAGAGCATTGATGCCAGAACACCAAGACCCATGATAGTGGGTAGTAGACTACAACATTCTCTCCACAGATCTACTAGACATGAATCAAATGCTATACAAGTAGATGATAAGTAAGCTCATGGAATCCTTTAAGAAGAATGTAGGGGAGAGGATGAGCTTGAGATCCTTACAAGCACATGCACACGCGTGCGTGCATGCACACACACGCACAGACACACACACACACACACGCACACATGCACACACACACACACACACACACGAGTAAACAAGCACACAAGGGAGATGGATGGCTAAATTTTTTTCTATTATCTTCTCTATAACCATAACATAAAAAATAAGAGTAGACAAGCTCACAAGTGGATGGATCCATTTTCTTCTATTCTCTTCTCTACAATTATAACATGAAATAAGAGTACACACTAAAAGGAAAAGTACTCTCCTACTAAAACATACAAGATTGATCCATAGTGTGAACCTAACTACATGAGTTGGCAAAGTGGCTCTCACATAACCTTACATGACTACTAGCAGCATATCATCATAATAATCTCACCAACCGTGCTAGTGGTATAAGTGCAGAGGTGTCATCTTGACATGTCATCTATATCTACACTAGTTGAGCTCGATATCTCAACACTCCCTCTCGAGCTCAACTCCATACCATGCACTCTAATTAAGCTCTTAAACCTATGGATCTTCTCTCTACCTAATGCTTTGATGAAGATGAAGATGTTAGTTGATTCTTTGTGCTGACATACATTGAATCCACATCTCATACTACTAGAAACTTATCCCTCTCAAAGTGATAATGCACCTTAATAAGCTTCAATTTAGCATCATGATACTATTGTCTTGTATGCTACTCATGTATTATTATAGTAAATGACAACCCCCCTATCCATGGGCTTACCGATATCTACAAGTAGCTTTTATAACCAAGTTGCCTCACATGCTTCCATAACAATGTCCTAGTATGCTACTTTGTACTTGATAAGGCAATCACTGTTGGGGTTGTTTCTTGCTATGCTCGGCTATTAGCATCACTCACAAAAGTAAAGCCGTAGCAGCTATCATATCTAAGAGACAGCCCAATCTGCACTTATATATCCATGTAACAGTAACTATACTCTTGCCTCATAGAAAAGTCCATAGTGTATTGTGGACTTTATGTACCTGAGTATCCTCCTAGTCACATCTACATGTGGCTCTCGGTGTGGCTTCCTTGGGGCCTACATAAATTCACTCACCATTCCAACATCATAGCTCAAATATAGCCTAGTGATAGTTATGTAGATCAAACTCCCAACAATGTGCCTTTACATAGTAGGGTCCCCTCTATAAGATTACTTACATCAAATTTTGTGTTCTGATCCTGCTCCAATGGCACTGAGATTGGCTTACAACCTATTATTCCATAATTGGACAATATGTCCAAAGCATATGCCCACTTCCATCCCTCATAGAAACACATAAGAGATTGTCTTAGCAAGCTACAACTATTTTGTGGTGGGGACCTTTCCAATGGACGATCTTGAGAACACCACTTCAAGAGCTCCATAACTCCTTGGATAGCCATTTTTGACACTGTCTCTCTCACCGCCGTGAGCGTTGTCATGCCGTCTCACCTTACACCACACTCACACACACACGCATTATTAGAGAAAAAGATTAGAAAGAGGATTGACAAGAGCAAGACTCAATTGCATAATGAGAGAGTATGTTACATTATGAGAGAAAATGATATATATACAAGGCCATAGTTTAAGTGTGTTTACACACACTTTAACTATGGCTAATTGGGCATATCCAAGGCTCATAAGTGGAATATTATATAAATAATTCTTAACCTCATAATGCATGCGTGAAGTACACTCATAGAGAATCCATTCTAGCTTGTTGTTTACCACACACTCTTGGAGTAAAAATTGCCATAAATATTCCATGGGACCATTTCGGGCGTCCATCCAAGTTGAACATTTGAACACTGTTACTTCATAGATTGATCATACATGTTTTTTGTGTCTCTGGCTTTTCTATTTGATGAAGAATTATAGTGGCAACTCTCGTTAACCCCAAAATGGGTTAACATTCTCCCCTTCCTATTGTCGATCACGTCATCTCATGATTAAGTAGATCAAGTAGAAGACTTTTTTATTGGGGAGATTTGAGAAGCTATTGTTGATGCTTATGATGCTGCATGCATGTTCAATGGTCATTGTTCATCCAGAAGGAATGGGGAAGGCTAGTTTAGTGAATGTTGGAGTTAGTAAATGGGCTAGGGATTTCTATGAGTGATTGTAATTTTTTTCTTTTCTTTTCTCTCTTTGTTTTTTTTCCTTAGGAAATTCTAAGTGGGTTTAAATTTTTTATTTTTGATTTGAAGGCTTGTTAATGATTGAGGAGAAGAGATGGGGGGTCCAAAGGAACGTTGATACAATCATCATAAGAGAGTGAATCTCAATTTCTCATTTGATACATTAAAGCAATGTATAGCTTCTTGGATGTTACTTTCCCTATTTTATAGAAATTTATCAATTTTCTTGAAGTGATCTTGAATTATCCCTACATTCTTTATCCCATGTGCTTTTTATTTTTATTTTATATAAATATTTTTTTCTATTACAAGAAAATATACAATGTACATTAAAGTGCAATTAGAGTCTTGATGTAGTTTCTATTGAAGTTAAAATCATTGGATAGGCATGAAAAAATTCTTTTGACTTGCGAGGTTAATTAAAAAGTTCTTTACTTTCTTGAGATAAATATGGGACTTTATGGTGATGAGTGTTAACAATCCTAATATGGGATTGTCATGGTGATAGACACAAGATTAAGCATAAGATTAAGGTGGTTTATACTGCACTAAAAACTCCATTAAAGAGAGAGAGAGAGAGAGAGAGAGAGAGAGAGAGAGAGATTTCACACTCAACACAAGTTCTCTATTCTATTGCATATCTCAATGAACCATACAATGATATAGGCCTTCTAGCAATTTACACATCATCATCTATGTGGCACTCCCTTTTCCACTCTTTTGGTCAACACCACACACCATACAATATCAAATGTGGCATTCTTATCTTATCACAATATCTTGCACCTCTAGGGTGCTTTCCCACATACACACAGCATCGCAATTACATCTCTCAACACCCCCTCTTAGTCGAGGTGTTCCGCAACTCACCCATAACACCAATGTAGCATTGCCAAATGCAATGCGTCTCTCAACACTCCTCCTCAATGCAAAATTAGAGTGTTAGATAATAAACGTGTGCGCGTGTCTACCATCTTAGACACCGAATCCATTTTGAGCCGACTCGCTAACAGCAGAACCACATACACACAGCATCGCAATTACATCTCTCAACACCCCCTCTTAGTCGAGGTGTTCCGTAACTCACCCATAACACCAATGTAGCATTGCCAAATGCAATGCGTCTCTCAACACTCCTCCTCAATGCAAAATTAGAGTGTTAGATAATAAACGTGTGCGCGTGTCTACCATCTTAGACACCGAATCCATTTTGAGCCGACTCGCTAACAGTAGAACCACTGAGTCCGATTTGAACATTGAAGTTCGGGTGGGAACCAACCCATGCGCATGCACCTCGCATGTGCATCGCTCATGCACACATCATGACAACCATTTTGAGCTTCTCGATGAGCTCAGGTAGGGTAACTCTCATACCTCAGGTAGGGTAACTCTCATACCAATGGGTGATTACACATCTTGTTTTGAGCTTTTAACTTCTCGGGTATAGTTACCCATCATCAGCTGTGTGAAAAGAAATACAAAACCTTTTGGCTGAAGAAGTCGGGTAAGGGACCCGCATGTGAATGCATCCTCACAATATCATCCCATTTAATGGCATGTGATCAACCTCCTCTTAACAGTATGCGTGTGAATGAACCCTTAATTCTAAGGGTTAAAGAATCTTATCATCTCAAGAAATTATATTTTTAAAAAATATCGTGCCATCTACTTTTGTATCATTGTGGTTGAGTTCACTACCCCATCGTCGGGGACCATTGGCTTGTCTTCTCCATGGTTCTGTGTTGTAGTTATGATGACCTTCAATCGCCAGACTTTTCCTCCTCTTCTCCAAAAACAAACTCTACTGTCATAGCTATTGCTTGTCGTCGCAGCTCTTCCCTACCTTGATTCACAACATCTTGCGGTAGCTGCCTTCCTTCCTTCACTTGCGGTAGCTGCCTTCCTTCACATCCCTGCTTCACTCTCATGCTTTCTCTCTCAAAAGCTTCTCATAGCCACCCAATACACCTCTGTTTTCTTGCTTGTCTTAAGGTACGCTAATGGCTTCACCTCTTCTTTTACTTAGAAGTTAGCATGCTCTCTGATTATACCACTATCTCCATTCTCCATGCTTGTCTGTAGAGTAGTTGCTTGCTATCGCCTCTTTAATCTAGCTTTCTTTTGCATTGACTATTCGTTGATTGCCAAGTGTTTGCGTTGATTGCCAAGTGTTTACGTTGCAGGCTTTACTCCCTCTTTGCTGATTTGAGGTTCTCCTAAGCTATCGTTTCTCACACATCTCGTGATCCCAGTTAGCCTGTCTCCTAGCCACACATAACCCCTCCTGTATGTGATATGTCTTTTTCAATGGCTTCATAGCCCCATGTGCTTGTTCCACACAATGCCCCCCAGTAGACTCTGGCAGAGATGCTCCATATAGCTAATGTTTCTCATGCCCATCTTTGTGTTGTGGCTTTGCCCATGCCAATGATCTTGCTCTCTACGCCCTCAAGGGATCTCCCATTGGGCTCCATATGTAGCTTCTTTTGCTGCTACACTTGCCTCATTAATGAACCTCCTTCCAAGGTTCCACCATAGCCACACTAACATGGCCATTACAAGCTTTAAATCAAGCTTCACTACTTGCATGTGACTTCCTTGCATACAAACTTCAAGGGTGCTTTGTCAAGTTTCTCCCATTGAGAAACCATAGGTGCATATGCATATGAAAGTTCCCACAACTTCCACTACTTTGCTCATCTCCTTGAGCAACATTCACAAGTGCATCCTCTTTTTGATGCACACACATGTGAATTCCATTGAGTCCACCATCTCACTTGCCAACATCATCTTGACAAGTATGCAACTCCACAAGAGCATTCTCCCATGCTCAATAACCAAAAATTGAAATGAGGTAAAATCTACAAAAAATCAACGTTCAATGATGCAACTGTACTTTGCATCTTCCTTGATGATGAGGCAGCTTTGAAGACTTCATCTTTGCTAAAATATCCATTTTCAACTTCTATGGGTGTTAACCTATGACGGACATTGAGACGTACTATGTTTTACATGACGTACTATGTTTTACATCATGTAATTAGTTTAAGTATTCTGAGTCATGGGCCGGGCTTATCGGCACCATATGCAAAGGATAAAGGGATTGGGTGATCGTCGATGAGAGGCGCACCTTGAATATCAATAGGATAAGGGTTAGGATCGGCCGGCCATGTATGGGCGCCCATGTGTGAACGGCCAAGTCACCTATAAGAGTCAAATGTAACCTAAAACCCTCATTCTCATGTGTTGAATACAAGAGTGCTCTTGCCTTATCTTCTTGGTTTCCTTCTCCTGCGTGTGTGTGTGTGTGTGTGTGTGTGTGTGTGAGAGAGAGAGAGAGAGAGAGAGAGAGAGAGAGTGTGTGTGAGAGAGAGCGATCGAGCACTGTGTAGCGGCACGGCGGCCGGCGAGGCGGTAGAGCGGCGAGGCGGTAGAGCGGCGACGGCGGCTCCTTCTTCACTGCGACGCGGGAATCCTTCACGGCGGCGGTTTTAGCGGTGAGTGACACACCTTGGCATTCTGTTTGAGCTTGCTTTTCTAGTTGTATGCTTGCAGCCATTCGTGGCTCGCATACGGTGCTCGGCAAGTCCCCAACTACGACTCGTGCGGTAAATTTACACTGTAGGAAAGGCGACTGTGTGATTGTTGTTGAGGTGTTTCCGTGTTTTGCATTCTGTTTCTGCAATTTGTCTTCTGCAATTCTGTTTCTTTTGTTATTTTTTCGCTACACGTGCGTTTTGCTCTCTGGTTTTCTACGTGCGAGGAGGGATTTCTGAATCCCCAGGCCTGCGTTACGTGCGAATTACGCTGTGGCCAAGTCTGAACCCCAGAAAGAAACCCTAGAAAACTTATCCAAAAAAAAAAGAAAAATTTAATTTTGAAAAGAAAAATAAATAAAAATTAAAAATTAAATTTTTTAGAAAAAACCAAACGTGTGGAGAGGAAAGATTTTTTATTTGGAGAAAAAAATTTTGAAAAGAAAAACCCCCAATCGACCCCGACCCCGGTCCCGGTCTCGATCTTTTGATATATATAGGAGAGTGAGCCTCCATAGCTTTCTTTCAAGTGAGAGCTTATGGGAAGTTGAGCTCTATATGTAGCCCACTCCCCAAGGAGTGAAGTGAGCATGTGGGATAAAGCCTTCACCCTTTCCTCCACAAGCAAATAGGCCTTCACCCTTTCCCCCACAAGGAAACAGACTGTTTTGAGGACCACAGGAGCTCTGGATAGGCGAACACGGTGCTGTAAAGCACGCTAGGACCCTTTAAACGATACGCTCGTTTCGAGCTATCACATGCCCTAGTTCAGGTTCGACCATAAGTAAGGGGGTTAGAAACAAGTTAAAAACAATACAAAAACAAGTAAAAACGGGGTGCGAAACACCCGAGAGACCACTTGGGTGAGCTTCAAAGGTAGTCACCAACGCCCGTAGGGTACCCACGTCACATGCATCTACGCTCTGGTCAGGTACTAGAGCCTGAGCCACTAGAAAGCGTTTCAGTTTACGCAGGCTCACACCATCCCTCCACGTTGGCATCTTGGCCTTCAGTTGGAACCCAAGAAAGTGCAACCCAAGATCCACGAATAGCGGATAGTGATTCGTCCTCTGACTCAGAAGCCATGGAAGGGCACCCTACCAAGAACCCTGAGGAGACAAGCCAAAACATGCCAGTTTGGGCCCCACAACCCGGATCTAGCATGTTTAGTCGTCTAATAGAGACCTTTAGTAGAGCTACACGCTCTGAACATGCGACAAGCGAAGTAAATGAAGAAGGAGGGGTAGTAGATTCGCCATTCACATCTTATGTAGACCCTACCCTCCCAAAGAGTGTCCATGTGGATATTCTACCCACTTTGTTTAATGAGGGCCCTACTGAGCTACCACCTTCCGATGCTCTTCCTAAAGTAGAGGTCCCTAGAAGCCAATCCATAAGAAGTGACATTGCATCCACTTCAAGAGAACCGTTTGGCACTCCAAGTCTAGATGGGATATTTCTCAATGAAAATTGGGAATATGATCTACACACAGAGACTCTAACTGACATATACACGGGTTACACATACCATGTAGGTTGGTTAGAAGTCATACGATCTACATCTAGCACCACTAATCTAGAGGAGCAACAACAAATGATATGTGAGGTTATTCATAGAATTATCCAATTTGAGAGGCAAAATAGGGGAGTGAACCTAGTTTCCACTGGCCCTATGAGGTTTTTGGATACGGGCAAGGCCAAACAACCAACCCTATCACATAGACCCTTCGTATGTTGTTTCGCCTGGAGTCTCAATGCAGGTTGAGCCCACGAGCAGTAACTTTAGCTTTCCAACCTTGGCTCAACTTTCCATTAAGGAATCCATAATGCCTACCCAATGATGAGCATGACAGAAAGCGCACCTGTTACCCCTGTAGTTAGTACGACACCGCTACCTAGTGGAACAGTACCTACAATAGTGCGTGCCACTGCCTATCGACCATATATACCTATCGCTACTCATGCTCATGTAGCTCCTACGTCTCCTAGTATGCCAAGCTACCTAGTGGAACAGTACCTACAATAGTGCGTGCCACTGCCTATCGCTACTCATGCTCATGTAGCTCCTACGCCTCTTAGTATGCCAATGGTGTATGCTCCACGACCACCTTATCACCACCCTTATCCAAGAGAAGCTAGGCCTAATCACATATCACATCCTACGTCAGCTGCCTACATACCAAGACCAACGCCAACTCCTATCAACCAAGCTATCCCAGAAGTGCCTCCACCAAGCTATGCTTGCTCACCTAGGTGATCTCGCAGTGTTTGCTTAGACGATCGGACGATCTATTGTGGAAAACATGCAGGGCATGCTTGAGAGAGAACCTAGAAGCAAGGCTATACAAGTGGCCAAGCTCACTCAAAACTTCAGTGGTAACGAAGATGTTAGGAAGCACATTGAAGTCTTTGAACACGTGTGTGATTCCTTGGAAGAGCACAATGAGCTGCATAAGTGTAAAGCTTTAGGCTTAACCTTGAGTGGGAAGGCCGGAGATTGGTATCGAACCTTAAGGGTTGAAGAGCGTACTCACTACCCCACTCTCAAGAGATTGTTCTTAAAAGAATACATACGTGAGGGTGTGCTTTGGGGAGTAGCATCTCAACTCCAAAAAGCTGAATGCGAGGGGAGTCAGTGAGAGACTTTATAAGTTGATTGAAGCATCTAAATTCTCGCTGCACTCCCGATGAGCGCTTCAATAACAACCAACTGCTCGATAGATTTATCCGCAGATTGCGCCACGAGGACATATACAATGGCTTAGTCATTAGAGGTCTTACAACGTGGGAAGCAGTCACTGCCAATGCAATCTAGTTAGAAGACAACTTGATGATTGCACGTAAAAAGGTGTCTTCGGAGACAAAATCCGTTAGTTCGCAAGTATCTGGGCACGAGCCAATGACGGTAAAACCTATTGCCAAGGAGCCCAAGATATCCGAAATGTCTATGACCGACCTTACTAAGGCTCTCTAAGAGTACTTTAGGGGTAATCGAGCTCTTCAAAATAGCCATATGTACCCAAGAAGAGAGCAACAATGGTGTTCGGTTTGCTTAGGACCACATAGCACGAGTGAATGTCCCACATTCAGAGTCAAATTCAATGGAAATTGCAATGCATGTGGTAAGTATGGCCATCAATCTAAAGATTGCCTAGTACTTAAGCGTATGTTGGCAAATCAGGCACCACTAGCATGGTCAAACACACCTCAAGTACCCGCGCTGATGCCTGTACAACCTGTCGAGCAACCGTCACAGCACATAGTTCCAAGGAATCCGAATGTAGTCCAGTCTGTGCCGTTACCACCGCCAGTGCTAGGACCACAACCTCCACATCCAAGGATTACCCCTGTAAACCAGATGGGTTGTGAGTCACATAGTGCATGTGGGGATTATGAAGAGGAGATAGACCCCACTGTTCCATATGGGATTGATACGTTTGAACTGATTCCCCAGTACTACATGGAGGATCATTTCGGGCAAGTCAAGCCTGTATATCAAGCGGCTGCTCTCGCCACAAGAGGGCAAAACCTTAATACCTTGGCGAGGAGACCACCTCTTCAATGCTACGATTGTGGTGCACCGCATCGTGTAGCAGAGTGACCTAATAGGCTACAGAAGATCGCTACTCAGATGTAACCAAATCAAGGGAGCACATCGGGAATGCTGGTACTTACATGTAATCGTTGTGGCATAGATCATTTGATTGCTCAATGTCCACATAATCCTAATGCACCCAAGATTACACCATTGAATTTGGTTGAGGTCACCAACCAGGCACGAGGAACCATACCTGCTGTACCCGCGAATGTAGTTACACGATCAATGCTTCAAAATCAAAACTACATTCTCGAAGAGAGGGATACTGCATCAATTGCTCGAGCAAAGAAAAAGAAAACGTGGCGGAAGAGATCGCTTAATGCCACGAGCTCCAAGCCTAGTTCAAAGACTAACATAGGGACAAGAGACGACCTAGTGTATATGAATGATCCTAAAGATGATTCCGATTCAATAGAAACCATGGGGACCAAAGCCACTACCTTAAGGGAGGACCCCACTCGGGAGCTCAACGAAGGAGAATCAAGCGAATACATAAATAAAGGGAAACAAAAGGAAACTTCCTCGGCCCCACAACCAAGTCAGTTAATGCCCTCTCGGCCACCCAAACTGATTGAGACTCCCCAAGACAAGCCACGTGGGCCAAAAACCCTCAAGAAAAAGATTGGAACTTACCCAAACCCAGTTGAGGAGATTGAACAAGTGCAACACTTAAGGGGTTTGGTGGAAGAAACACAAAGAGAACTGGAGCCAAACCCGAGAAAAATCAAAATTCCAGACACAGTGTTTCCTACGCAAGTTCAGGCTCACAGGAACCATAAACTGTTAGCTATACCTAGTATCAATCGGGAAGAAAGTGAGGATAGGACATCAGGAAGTGGGCAAACACCCTTTTTGCTTGAAAGAATGTTTAGTGATGAGGGAATGCCTGACCCCATCGAAGAGGAAGTGATTCCATCTTCACCAGTCCCTAGTCAAGGGACGATGTCTCGAAAAGTACCGTTGAATGTGTCCAAGCTAATGGATTTCATGTCCTCTGAAATCAGAACCACGATCATCTCTAAGTTATACAGAGATCCTGAGCTATTCTTAGCTCTTCGGGCATTTCTCAATGGAGAACTAAAGGCGGGATTACCACAATTTGCAAATATGGATAGACCCGACACACTTCAAGATGAAGGTGGACATTATGATCTACAACCCAACCCAGATGAAGACTCGGTCGTTGAAATACCTGTTAACAAGTTGGGACAGTACTTTGAAGGTGACGAATCTAATGCAACTCTCCCCATTACTACCAAGGGATTAACTCTAAAGGGAATCCTTGATGGTGGTGCTGGAGTGAGCATTGTGACTAAAAACTGTTGGGAATCTATGGGAAGACCTCACCTTGAAGTCACAAACATAGTGGTTAAGATGGCAAACGGAACTATTGCTAAACCTATTGGGATGTTAAGGGACCTTAAGATCAAGGTCGTGGGATATAAGGTAAAACATACCTTCATTGTAATGGATTTCTCCAAGCATCCTATGTCATATCAAATGATCTTAGGACGTCCTTTCATGAGGGAAGCACAAATGGTGCATGACTGGTCGAAAAACCATGTTTACCTACAATTCCAGGACTCTGTCATTCGAGTTGATCTTGAGAATGGTCGTGCACATCCTTTAGGAAGCAAGGTTATCATTGATAATCGATCGGATACCACTATTCACTCCGCCCCATTAAGGTATTGCTATACATGCAAAAAAGAGACTGATGATGGGAAAGATTCTCCTTATATGGATGTCCTACCGGGTATGACTGAGTCAGATAACGTGGATTGGGTACACCTAGCGGCAACCATAGACACATGGGGAAATAGAGGCACAAGTTGGGTAACACCTTAGGGGCAAGATATGCCACCGCCGTTAGTGCCAATAAACATGATAGGTGTTATGCACTTGACTCCTGATGGCGAGAAAGCGGTAACCTCCACTGACACTGAAAGTGGCGAAGACTCTGACCAATGCAACTCTGAGTATGAATATCAAGAAGAAACTGACTCTGAGCCTGATGGGGGAGATGAATCAAATATTCACCCAAATGTGGAAGCAAGGTGCTCAAGGCCTAGGACAGTGACCTCCTACAGTTCATCCGAAAGTGAGGGGAACACAAGTGAAGATCGACCAAGTGAGTTCGGATCTGACAAAAACAAAAATCAAAAACTTGGTAAGAAGAAAACAAGACATAAGCGACAACGCTATCGAGCTAATGTACGAACTGCAATAAACAAGGAGAGATCCACTGCAGAATGGCTTAATTATGTAGCGGATAATTGGGGACAATACCTCCAAAGTGTCATGTGGTGTATTCCGCAACCTCATGACGTCGCCCAATTAGAAATCGAAGAGAAACCGAAACTAAGTTGTACTGCAAGAAGGCAGCAAAACGAGTTAGCTCAGCAACAAAAGGAGGCAGAATTGAAAGAAAAAAGCCTGGCACAACAAGAACCAGTAGACTAACACCCCGCACCCGAGCATTTCAAATCATTCACCACAGGGGAACGTAAAGTGGTCTACACAAAAGCCCAACGAATGCCTACTAATGGGAGTAGCGGTGTCTACGATGGCCCTGCGGTAGTCAAAGAGATAGACTTAGCAGATCCGGGTGAGGAGTCAACCAGTTTTTATTGCTCAAGACCTCACCAAGGTGGAAGAAGCTGAAGCTGCACTTACAAAGCTTCTTAAGGAATTCAAGGACATATTTGCCTAGACATATCATGATATGAAGGGTGTTCCACCCTCTGTGGTGCAACACACGATTCCAATGATTAGCACTGCTAAACCAGTCCAGCAACGTCCCTACCCAATGAATCCTAAGTACGCAAAGATTGTACAAGAGGAAATTGAAAAGCTTGTAAAATGTGGATTCATATACTCAAATGAGCACTCAGAATGGGTTTCTCCGATAGTCATCGTACCAAAGAAGAATGGGAAACTCAGAGTGTGCATTGATCTCAAAAAGGTTAATGTAGCCACCAGAAGAGATCATTACCCCTTGCCATATTCTGAACATGTGCTTGAAAGAGTGGCAGGCAAGGAGGCATATAGCTTTTTAGATGGGTACTCGGGTTACAATCAGATCACAATTGCAGTCGAGGACCAAGCTAAAACAGCATTTATCACGGAGATTGGAATGTTTGCCTTTCGTGTCATGGCTTTTGGCTTGACCAATGCACCTGCAACATTCCAACGATTGATAAACACGGCCTGTAAGGAATATCTAAGGGACTTTTGTGAAGCTTTCTTAGATGATCTTTGTGTTCATTCCTCTTGGGACGAGCACTTGATGTGTTTACGAAAAGTATTTGAAAGGTGTAGATTATATCGCATCTCATTGAATCCTTTCAAATGCCAATTCTGGGTTAAACACGGAGTTATCTTAGGGCATATAGTGTCCAAAAATAGGATTTCCACTGACGAGAATAAAATCAAGGTCATTCTGGAATTGCTCCCACCCACCAACTATAAGGGAGTCCAACGCTTTATGGGCCACGTTGGTTATTATCGAAGGTTTATTCTATTCTTCGCCGAGATAGCTCGACCATTGTATAAGCTTCTCATCGAGTTTATTTGGATCGAAGAATGTGACCGTGCCTATGAGCTATTAAAGAAGGCCTTAGCGAGTGCTCCAATCTTGCGAATGCCTAACTAGGATTTAATCTTCCATGTGCATATTGATGCATCAAACTTTGCTATTGGGTGTGTGTTAACTCAACCTGGAGAACACAAATTAGACTACCCCATTAGCTTTGCCAGTCACCAGTTGAACAATGCTGAGATGAACTACACCACTACGGAGCGAGAAGGGTTGGCAATGATATATGCAGTAAAGAAATTTCGTTATTACCTCCTTGCCACCAAGTTCGTTTTCTATGTGGATCATCAAGCATTGTTGTATCTGGTAAACAAACCATGCTCCACAGGAAGAATCACACGATGGCTATTGATTCTTCTTGTGTTTGATTTCACTGTTGTTGTGAGACCTGGCAAAAAACATGTTATGGCTGATCATTTGTCTCGCATACCTAATGGTGAGGCTCCTACGGGAGTTGATGATGACTTACCTGACACTTCCCTGTTCATGGTGGAGACAATGCCTGACTGGAGTGAGAAGATTGTTAACTTTTTGGTTAATGGCTTTCCACCCAAGGAGCTTCGTAAAGATCTAGCTCGAAAGCTGATCAAAGAATGCGAACCCTATTGCCTGATAGCCGAGACTCTTTATAAAAGAGGAAAGGATGACGTTCTTAGGCGTTGTGCCTGAGAGGATGAGTATCTATACATTTTACAAGAGGCACATATGGGCGTAGCCGGTGGTCATTTCTCAGGAGACTTAACTGCGCGAAAGATCTTACAATCGGGGTATTGGTGGCCCACTATGTTCCAAGATGCATCACTCTTTGTGAAGGGTTGCGAGATGAATGCCAACGATATAAGAAACCCCAGTGGAAGGATCAGATGCCCCTACATCCGATCAAAGTAAACCAACAATTCGAAAAGTGGGGTTTAGACTTTGTAGGTCCAATTAGCCCAACGGCCCAAAACACCTAATCTCGCTATATTATTGTGGCCACCACACTGACTATATGACCAAATGGGCTGAAGTGAAGGCGACACGTAAGGCAGATGCAAGGACAACAGCCAAGTTCCTCTTTGAAAATATAATCACACGCTTTGGTTGTCCTTTTGAACTTGTGAGCGACAATGGTACGCATTTTATAAATGAAGTGATTAAGGAGCTCACAACAAATTTCATGATATCCCATCATAAATCTACTCCTTACTATCTACAAGCGAATGGCCAAGCCGAGAGTACAAACAAGACATTAATCTCTGTTCTGACAAAGACTATTGAAGCTCATTGCATGGATTGGGATCTAAAGCTTACGACAGCTTTATGGGCCTATCGTACTGCGTACAAAGTGGCTATTAATTGCACACCATTCAAAATGGTATATGGCCAAGAAGCAGTCATGCCGTGGAAATTTGTCATTCCTAGTCTTCGTGTTGCTACTCAAGAAGGTTGGGATGGTAATCCCTTAATAGAGCGTCTATATATCCTAGAGCGGCTAAACGAAGAAAGACAATTGGTTGTGTACAATGCCCTTGTGGAGAAGGATAGGAGGAAAAAATGGTTTGATCGCCACCTAAAGGACAAGGACATCAAGGTTGGGGATAAAGTCCTGATGTATGGAGTGCGTAACGAAAAGAAGAAGCTCAAATATGCTGGTAAGGGACCGTATAGAGTATGTGAAATTACCCCGCAAGGTACCATCCGAGTGGAGACTCTCGACGGAGTTGAAACCATTGGATTCCTTAATGGGAGTAAATTCAAAAGATACTATGACCCCCTGAGCCAAGAGGAGTTACATGCAATCCATCAAAAGAAGGCAGCTAAAGAACAAGTTGAGCTTAAAAAGATACAAGCAAGAATTGAAGCCAAAGAACGTCAACAGCGTGCTAGGCACCAACGAGAAGCCAACTTGGGGATTACACAAGCATTTTTTGAGGAGGCAGACGAGGATTCACTGGAATCTGACCTGCCTCTAAGATACCCAATTGAGTTACAGAGTCCTTACGGGGAGGTGCTGTATAATGCATTATTGGATACAGGAGCTCAACACAATTTGTTATCATATGGCGTGTGGTGTCAACTTGGAAAACCACCTTTATCCAAGAGTGCTATCCAAGTTAAAGGAATCAACAAGAAGAAAACCCATGTCTCAGGAATTCTGCACACTCCGATTGCTTATGACAAGGGGACCGTAATCCAAAGCTTTTTGGTTATGCCTGCTGGTACCATGGAAGGGACTGTAAACTTGGGGCATAAATGGATGTTGGCCACCAAGTGCAATATCGATTGGGCAACCAGACGAGTCACAACGCAAGAACCAACACTCAGTTTGACCGCTCAAAATCCCGCTCCTAAGCCATCAACTCTGGACAAAATGCTAGATAATGAAAAATCACAAAGTCCACTGGCAAAACCATCTTTGATTGTTTGCCACCCCTCTACCGCTTCAACGCTAAGAGTGGAAATAGGTAGTGTGGTCTCCAAGGTTCCGCTTACTATGCCAAAGAGTACATATAAATGGGTCCCAAAAGCTCCGTTAACAGCTACTTCCCCTGCTCAATCTTGTTTAAACAAGAAGCCTCGTAGAAGGAAAGCAGCTACCCACCCGAGAAAGGGCAATGTAACATCACGATGGATCCCTAAAAAATTATTAGTAGCCCAAGGGTATTACGAAGGGAATAACTAGATTTGGGTCCCTAAGCATAAGCTGAATCCCTCTACATCACCTGTAAAATCTTTCAAACCAAATGCTGCCACCCCAACGACAATTCAAGACCGTGGTAAAGGAAAGGTAACAGAGTTCTCCACACCACTTCTTCCAGAGTTAGTTTGGATTCCCAAATGATATCGATCAATACCACCTAGCTTAGGAAGGGGGGAGCCACATGAAGCTTCTAGTTCCTCATGCCAGGCACACATTGATATAGAAGTGTCTTCATGCTCTACACCTACTCTTGTCAACACCCAACAAAAGACCGATGAGTCTACGTCTCCCCTTGTAATCATATAATCAAAAACCATTTCCTCCATTCGTCAATGGGAGCATACACTAACATCTCTGCCATTGGATGTGGCCACAAGGGTCATAAAAAGCTATCTGCCCACATCACAACCTATGACCCGCTGGACAAATTGGTTCCAAGAGGCTGCAACATCATTGCAAAAAATATGATCTACCCAAGGAAAGGGGGAGCATGTACTCACGCTCGACATTCTAATGCTTCCTCCTTAACCTTCTCCCCTGACCATGTAATTGCCAAATTCAAGGAGATGTATATATATAGCTTCATACACAGAAAAGAAAAGAAAAGAAAAGCAAAAGAAAAGCAAAAAATAGTAAAAAGAGCAAGAGCACGTTAAGAGCAAAAATATCCGTATATACAATCAAGAACTAGATTGACCTATCATAAACCTACTGATGCTATATCTGTGTTTGCAGATATGGTAGATGCACGATCATCATACACTTCATCCACTCCCACCTTTGGTGAGAGGTATCATCTGTACCTTTCTGAGATATTTCACATGTGTTATCCTGTAATTGAAACTGAATGGGATCATATAGATGTACTAGCCAGAGAGGAAAATGTTGAGGAATTAGAATGGCTAATTCGCCTATTGACCATGACTGACCCCTACTCCGTAGAGGACATATACCCGATAGCCCAATGCTTTCCTTTTCCACAAGATGACTATCCTCGCATGGTTACATTCTTGATGAGTTTATGTGGATGGGAAAATGAAAAGGAAATATCTGACAATGATGAATGGATGGATGAAACTCATGGCACTACTGAGGTTGACTTTATTTATTTGGATGATGCGGATAGAGGCTTAGCCTTAGGGCTAGAGCCAGGACTCTACAACATCCTCTTACCGTATCCTCAGTAGTAGTGTGGTGACTGGTAGGTAGGTTAGTGTTTTCAAGTTTTTTCTAGTTTGGATTCCTTAAACGAGTCTTTAATTTTTCACATTGATGTGCCTCTCGAGGTATAGTGCTTTATTATGAAAGTGTACAAGTGTGCAAGTATGTAGGAAGTTTTCTTAAGGAGATTTGGCCTAGTATGTGACTTGGTCAAAAGATAAGGCTCAAGCCTACAAAAAGGCATTACACTCAAGATTCTAAATCATTAATCCAAATTCTCATTGAATCATGCAATTCTTTGTATCTCTCTTAAGCATTGTTCTCTCCCTATCTCTCATTAGGGGAAATTTGGACTCAAATTGGGCCCTTTAAGGATTCATACACATTCTCTCTTTACAAAAATGGGCTCATGGTGAATTTTTTTCAAATCAACTCAAAAGTGAGTGGATTTTGGACATTTGGAATCTACTCTCCGAGACCTTTCCAATGATATATAGCATGATGGGAAATTTTGCATATTCAAGAAGTCCCAACTGGCTTGTGAGTATGCTGCTGCAAGATAAAGAAAACAACCTCAAGCCTTCAAAAATCCATGCCTCGTTCTAGCCTAGATTTCAATGCCCACACACTCCCAAAGTTGCATAAATGGCCTAATTGACTAGCTTAGGTGGTACTAGATGTTGTAAGGGTGTCATACAAGTATTGTAGGGTGAAAAGGGAATAAATTCAAAGGAAAATGAAGATTGTCTCTCTCACATGCATGAAATCCACCAATTTTGGTATGTATGAGTTCCTACCACCATACACTTCCACATCAACTTCTATAACTCCATAGAAAAGGGCCTAGAATAAATCTTAATAAAGCAAGAGCCCACCATGCACTAATACAACTCAAGTTGAAGGAGCCCCACACTACCCATGCACCAAACCACTAGCCAAAACCCATGCACCAAACCACTAGCCAAAACCCATGGTTTATCTCAAAACCTCTAGGAGCAAAAACCATGTGTGTACATCCACTTACCACACTCCTACCTTAATCAGAGGGTCAGACCAAGTCAAAAGGTGTAAGGTATTCTTAACTATTCAAATATTTGAAATGAATTTTACCAATACTTGATAGGAAGCTTTATAAGAAAATTCCACCATGAATTCCACTAGATGTAGGTAGTTCAACCATGTTTTTGACTCGCATCCACATAAATCTCTAAGAGTATCTTTCATAACTTGATTAACTCTTTTAATTTGACCATTGATCTCTGGATGATAAGTTGTGCCTAAGATTAAGAGAAATCCTGACCGCTTCGAAGAAGGATGTCCAGAATCAAGAAATAAACTTTACATCTCTATCACTTACAATTTTACGAGGTAATCCATGTAAATGAAAGATCTCTCCCAAGAATATCCTAGAAATATCCGAGGCAATGAAGGTCTTCTTTACTGGGATAAGATGTGCAACCTTGGTAAGTCTATCAATGTCCTTGTGCCTTGTTCATTTCTTGAGAAGTTTTATTTTCCTCAAGATAATAATTGGAGTGGATTTGATATAATTGTTATGGAAAGAAAGGCTAGTTTTCAAGAGATGCATTTTCTTTTCCGGATTTGTACTTGATTTTAAAATCAAACTCTTGCAATATTTGCATCCATCTCCTTAAACACATTGTAGTAGGGTCAACTGAAATACTACACTTGGATATAATAAGCCCCAAGTATTTAATGCGATTAGTGAAAAAGATGCATTTACTCTTCTTGGCAAAGAGTTTGTGCCTTAAGATATCCAAGACTTTTTGAATATTCTTTTCATGATCGAGAAAGTTCTTAGAGTAGACCAAGATATCATCAAAGAATACCAAAACAAAATCATCCAGATTCTCTTTGAAGGTTTCTTGTATTAGCTAATTGAAAGTTACAAGCACATTAGTTAGTCCTTTAATAGTGTCCATATCTAGTATTGAATGTTGTTTTTGGTCTATCTTATTCCTTGATTCACATATGATAATATCCAGACCTTGGATTAATTTTATTGAATATTTATGCACCATATAATTGATCCAAAAGTTCATCATTCAATCCTGAATATCAGGTATTTATTCTTGTCCAGTAGTGAGTTGATTTAATCACCTATAGACAATGCACAATCGTAGTGAGTTGATTTAATCACCTATAGACAATGCACAATCGTAGTGAGTTGATTCAATCCTGAATATCAGGTATTTATTCTTGTCCAGTAGTGAGTTGATTTAATCACCTATAGACAATGCACAATCGTAGAGTTCCTTCCTTCTTCCTTCTTTGGAAGAGAACTGGTGCACCCTATGAGGATTATGATATTCTCTTCTTCGAAGAGTTTCTTTATCTCCTCCTTAAGCTCAATTGCTTTAGGTACAATAGCCATCTTATAAGGCCTTCTTGCAATTGTTCATCTCTGGGTACAAGATCTATCTCATGATTGTGGAAATAATACACCAAAATATCATACATGTGACATTGGGGATATGGACATATGGTTTAAAGGTCTTATAGCCATCAGTCATATGGTGTAGTATGGTTAAAGTAGGATCCATATTAGCATATTCCTATTGTAAGGTCCCATTCCATGGAGATCAAGGCTACGGTCCCAAGGCTCCATCACACTGAGCCAAAAGTCCTACCTAGATCACACATGGCGATGGTTATCTTCTTGTGGGTTTTTTTTGTATTTTTGCTTTATTTTTTATTTTTTTTGTTTAAACTACTTTCACTTTTACAATTCACCTAGAAGGCTCTATTCTAGCTAAAGAGGGCACACTAAGGAAGGTGGAGTACTTGGCATACTCCTTCGGCATACTTTAAGGTTGATCTTGGAAAGGATTGAACTAGGACCAATGAACTAGGACCAAATCCTAAATAGATATCCAAGTTATAACTAGAAAAGTGATAGACCAATCACATAATGATGCAATAAAGCACTCAAACAAACACTAAATGGAGTTCATAAAAAAGATTGAAATTGAAAACAATGGCAATTTTAGGATGGATGTAGAATACACTTCCATAGCGAGGTTGCACGTCCACTGTAAGTTGTAAATCCAGATCTGGTCCACACGACTACACCTCTATAATGTGTAAATCATCCTCATCTAGCAAACTCATCATGAGATAATCATAGCTCATAAGCGGGTGAAAGCATGGCTAGGTGGTACCATTTTTCACTGTAAAGTACTTAAAAACACTTTTTGTAGTACTATAAAGTACTTAAAAAACCAGACTCTGCTTCCTAGCTAAGAAACTTCATCACTGTCTTTGTGATGAATGAGACTGTTATGAGTTGTTTAAACTTTTTTAGAGTTGTCTAAAGTACTTTTAATATGTTTAAAGTACATACCGAGTCCATGAGAACATCAATATATTGGCATGAAAAATGTAGCAAAATACATACGTACTGGTTGCATCAAGTCTTCTTTTTTGGAAGTGAGGCATAAGATTCTACCAAAAATCTAGCAACCTAGACCAGCCATCAGCAGAGTTTGGACAGTTACAATAAGTAGGCTCTATTCTTGCTATGTACTTGTTGAGCTAGTAAAACAAAACCATCTTTTTACCTGCTGCCTAACACCTTCGTAGATCTAGAATTAGTTGTTATATATATTCTCCTCCACCTTGGATGCTAGCCTAAAGAGGTTTTCTTGTCTTGGTATGGGCTCCATATGAAACTTCAAGGCCCTTACGAGGTGTGAATACATCAGAACCAAAGGCTTGTTTACAAGTAGCTCCCAAACATCATCATGGACTCTCTCCTAGTAGAGTCCTATAACTATAAGCAATTTTTCAGCACAAAAATTGCCCCAATTATCGAGCATCTCCTAGGGTATCCTAGGTTTTTCTTCCATACACTTAAGAATGAAGAAGTCTTCTGAACCTTGTTGCCCATTGTTTGACACATTGACAGCATAGTTATCTCCAACACACAATGCATCACTCATTGCATTTGGGTGACCGGTGTGAGATCCCGCTTGTTCCCACCGAGCAACGGATTCAGGATACTGGCAGCGGAAGTAGCACTTCTCGCGCGGGACAGGGGTCCCACATTCGGGGCCTCACCCACAGATATCCGGATAAGAGACTAATCCGTCGGTTGTTCCAAAACCAAACCCAGAAAAACTTCCTTTACCAGAAAGCACGGGTGATTCCACCAGGAAAACTTTTTACTCTAACGTAATCAAGATCATTTCTGATCAAGCTGATCCAATTGCATCTTCAAGATACTTGATCAGATCAAGGAAGAAACTTGCACTTGGATCATTGGGATCAATGCTTTTTTCCCCATTCAAGAGGCACAGCCGTTGATTTCCTATCCATAGAACAATTACTGTCCGGGATTTACTTCATCTATCGTAATAATAGAATTTAAATCTCGATTTACGGATCCATCAGTCCAGCCTAACCCCATCCGCCGATCCCATGGGTTAGCCAACCGCCCAACCACTGTAGTGATGGGATCCAATTTGGAATTTGGTTAGGTTTTGTCCCGGGTACCAAGGAAAAGAGTTCCAAGGCCCCCTAGCTGGAAGTTCATGCAAACATAAAACTAGCCACACCACTTACACACCCAATATGAAAATTGCCTTTTTCTTAGCATCAGCTAAGAAAATTGCCTTTTTCTTAGCATCAGCTAACTTTAAAACAATCCTTTAATGAAACCATAGTACCACTGATCACAATCTTCCAATTTATCCAATTGATTCATAATTTCCCATCATTCCTCATCAGAGTATCAATGGCATCATTGGCAACTAGAACGCTCACCACCTATCCACACAGGGGCCTTTTCAATAGTTCCTAGCCCATAATACTCGGCAATATAATCACTTATAAAAATCAAGATGGACTCTTGTTGAAGATCAGCAAGATCAACCAACAGATTCATATAAAGAGCCATGGACTCATCCATTGAAGACCAGCAAGGTCAATCAACCAGATCCATGCCCGGTTTCACAAAACAACTCTTACTCCTTGTTCCAATATCTTCCTCGACGCACGCGTGGGTATCCTGGGCGACC
The DNA here is from genome assembly GCF_041138505.1 of Cibotium barometz. Classification (NCBI taxonomy): domain Eukaryota; kingdom Viridiplantae; phylum Streptophyta; class Polypodiopsida; order Cyatheales; family Cibotiaceae; genus Cibotium; species Cibotium barometz. The sequence continues at coordinate 59,075,731 of NC_141054.1, forward strand.
CAGAGCCCGAGCACCGTATGGTCAGCACCCTCTAGGATCCTTCGCAAGTGACCTAGCGCTTCACTCATAGGCCGCTTCCCTGGTCCCTCATCCACCGTACCGGAAGCTCACCATTTTAATCGAACCGAGGTTGGTCAAGACCTCGGCCGACCTTGCTACGCGAGACGTCCTCCATTGACTCTCCGTCAACAGTTGCAACTTTATCAGTTAGGTCTCCACGACCTTAATCACAAGACGGTCAAAATGCTTTCCCAGCATTCTTGACATAAAACAACCATTTACAAACAGTTTACAAATACAATTTCTATATTAACTCTCATTTTTCCACATTATCCCTCATTAATCCACATTACGTATTCCACATTCCATTTATATGTGTACTCATCCAATCACATCATTTTCCATCTCTTCACTTCAGATTCCTTCACATCACATATCATATATTCACATCCACATCCACATCCATACATCCACATCCACATCAACATTCACATTCATACATCCACATCTACATGCTTACCTCCATTTTCACATCCTCATTTATACATCCACATCCCATATCCACATTCATACATACACATCCATATCCACATCCATACATCCACATCCACATGCATACATCCACTATCACGTCCTCATGCATACATCCACTATCACGTCCTCATTCATACATCCTTATACATACATACACCCACATCTACATCCACATTCACATACATCCACATCCACATTCCCATTCACATCTATACATCCACATACATACATACATCCACATTTTCATTCACATCTATACATCCACATCTACATCCACATACATACATACATCCACATCTATATCCACATTCACATACATCCACCTCCACATTCCCATTCACATCTATACATCCACATCTACATCCACATACATACATACATCCACATCCATATTCCACATTCACATCTATACAGCCACATCTACATCCACATTCACATCTATGCATATACATCTTCATGCATACATCCATTTTCACATTCATACATCCACACTCCCATCTCCACATCCACACATCCACATACATACATCTCTTATCGCATCTCATCCCTTCCCATATCTATTTATAGAATATAAGGGAATTCTTATATTTGATATAAAATTTCTTTACGCATCTAATTATGCATAAATTCCATTTAAGGATACTAACACTTTCGAAATAAAAATCAATCTTTTATGCATCTTCCTATGCATAAATTCATTTTACATGAGAATGACACTTTTGAATTAAAATCAATCTTTTATGCATCTTCTTATGCATAAATTCAATTTAGATGAGAATGACACTTTTGAATTAAAATCAATCTTTATGCATCTTTTTATGCATAAATTCAATTTAGTAGGAATTATACTTTTAGAATAAAAGAATTTCTCTTATGCATCTAATTTATGCATAAAATCTATTTATGATGAAAATCACACTTTTAGTATAAAAATATCTTTTATGCATAACTCTAAGCATGAAATCCAATTATGATAAAAGTAACATTTTTACAATATAATAATCATCTTTTATGCATACCTGTATGCAAGAATTTCAAATGTGATAAAAGTAACACTTTTACAATAAAATAATCATTAAAAAAATATTTTTATAATAAAATAATCATTTTTTTTTCATATCCCTATGCATGAAATTCAATATGCTAAAAGTAACACTTTTGATATAAAAATTTATCCATTATGCATACTTCTATGCATGAAAATAAAAATGATAAAAGTAACACTTTTGATATAAAAATTTATCCATTATGCATACTTCTATGCATGTAAATAAAAATGATAAAAGTAACACTTTTGATATAAAAACTTATCCTTTATGCATACTTCTATGCATGTAAATAAAAATGATAAAAGTAACACTTTTGATATAAAAATTTATCCATTATGCATACTTCTATGCATGAAAATAAAAATGATAAAAGTAACACTTTTGATATAAAAATTTATCCATTATGCATACTTCTATGCATGAAAATAAAAATGATAAAAGTCACACTTTTGATATAAAAATTTATCCATTATGCATACTTCTATGCATGTAAATAAAAATGATAAAAGTAACACTTTTGATATAAAAATTTATCCATTAGGCATACTTCTATGCATGTAAATAAAAATGATAAAAGTAACTTTTTTGATATAAAAATTTATCCATTATGCATACTTCTATGCATGTAAATAAAAATGATAAAAGTAACACTTTTGATATAAAAACTTATCCTTTATGCATAATATAAAAATTCAATTTCTCCATGATTATAATGAAATTCTTTCAATTAATCTAGGATGATAATTCCTAGAATATGGTAGGAAGTCCTCTTTTTATGCTTTGAATGAAATTATTTTATGCGTAATTTTTATAAAAATTTTGCCATAGCTCCGCTGCTATGACTGATAAATCTCAATTTTTCTAAGGGATAAAGCTTATCATTAAGGAAATAATTAGAATGGTCTCTAATTGGATCATCAATCCATAAAATGGATTGAATCATCAATATGCATAAACTAAAAGCATAGAAAAAAGCCATTAATTTGGCCTCAAGCATAGCTTAATCTTTGGATTAAGGAAAAGCTTTATGAAAAGCTTCATTTGGATTGAGAATGGGTCATGAGTATGACCATTTCTTGAGTGTGAGAGAGAAATTACATAAAAAACCATTAGAATTAAGCACAAATGGAAATTTATGTAATTCTTAACTATCATTAATCAATTAGCTTCAATAGCATTCATCAAATTATGTAACTCTTCACTAACATTCATCAATTAACTTCAATAGCATTCAAAAACCATTCCAATTAAGCTTCTCAATCTTGAGAGGGGTTGAGAAGAGAGAAACATTGAGGAATTATAGAAAAGATCAAAATTCACCATTTACCTTACAATTTGCTTGATTCTTTGTTCACGGTAGAGACCGCCAACCAATCAATTGGTTAAGTATGTTGATGGAGCCACTAATGGGGATTGAAGAAAGAGGGAAGCTCCAAAAACTAGTGAATTATTAATGAATTCACAGTTCTTGGCTTAGGTGGAGTAGAGTAACGATGCATAAACACTATATATTTTTCAACAAGGGGGAGGCTTCTATTTATAGGAAAAATTGAGCTCCTAACCAAACAAACTGATTCTAGAATTTTCTAAATCAGTTTGGTCAATATTTGACCATTTTTAGGTCAGTTAAGCTAACTTTTTGGAACTAGACTTGAATGAGGAGAGAGGAGAGATGAAATATCTCAAATTTTATGAGTTTAAAACTCATTCAAGCATGTAAAATATGCACCTCCTTTAAAGAACTCCCCTTCCTTACATATGTGTCAAAATGGAATCATTATACCCAAAATATCTCATATTTTTAATATTGCTCATAGTTTTTTACTAATAAACCTTGTACATTTTCAACTCTTCATCTTATGTGAAATATGCACCTCCTTTAAAGAACTCCCCTTCCTTACATATGTGTCAAAATGGAATCATTATACCCAAAATATCTCATATTTTTAATATTGCTCATAGTTTTTTACTAATAAACCTTGTACATTTTCAACTCTTCATCTTATGTGAGCATTTACTCATTTTTCGATACCCAAAATATCTCATATTTTTAATATTGCTCATAGTTTTTTACTAATAAGCCTTGTACATTTTCAACTCTTCATCTTATGTGAGCATTTACTCATTTTTGGGTATCTTCTTTTACAAATTGGATTTATCTCCTCCCTACACATGGATTGATGCTATTGGCCCATAGGAACCTTAATTGGACCATAATCCAAAAATTTCTGAAAATCTAGACCCTTAGGCTAAGGTCCTTTATACCCATTTCCAATTAATTCCAATTGCACATTGGAAAGTTCTTTTTGAATTTCTATTTCAGGGGAACTTATTTTAATAAGATGAGATAATTTTCTATCCAAAAATATTAAAAATCTGAATATTCTCTCTCTAGAATATTTTCTCTCTCTAGGTTAAAACAGTTAGAAACAAGTCTTTTATATTTCTGAAGAGGTATTGATTACAGGGGAAGATGCTGGACATTTTGAGAGGCTGGGGAGGAATCTTACATTCTCTTCGACTTGAAAAACGCGAGATACCCTCATCTCGCAAACTGGGGGTAATTTCGCAAGATGCACAAGTATGAGACTGAGAGAAAATTTTTAATTAAGATTAATCACCAATTAAAAAAGTCTCAAAGAGAGTAAGGGTCAAGACAAGAACAAGATTTAAACTTTATTCATTCTTGGAACATATACAGTAAAGATAGAAGAACTCTTTACACTTCCATAAGTCCGTCCATCATATGATCACAAAAGCAGCACTCACAAGCTGCGCACGTATAAGGTAACTCATCTATGGGAATGATTCTGTTGGTTATTGCCGCACCTATCTCAGTGGTATGAGGTGATCTAATAAAAGGACCTCTGAGAGGCAAGCCGAAAACGGGGGTAAAGGCATATCTTCTGATGAGGAAGAAAACACGCCAGTAAGAAGACCCGCTCAGAAAACCCAAGATGTCTTGATCTCATGACGCAGTAGTATCGGGGACCCAAACCCAAAGCTTCAATAACCATGGCCAAGCGGACATTGTTACGAAAGTGCTGCTGACCCCAGGGTGTTACCCTAGTTATGTTTTATAGGTTTGCCATTTGGTCTGAGCTACAGAAGTTCCCAAGTGAGGGAAAAGTGAGTGCTCATACTGTTCTATAAAATCTTTCTTCACAGACTCGCTTGCGTCTTGAAGGTGAGAAATCATCATGGATAAAACTAATTCCTGTTGCCAAGCCATGAAGGAGATTAAGAAGAAGGGAGATCGATGGAAGTAAGATTACTGTGAGTGACAAGTAAAAGTTACGACTTATATAAAGGAAGGAGTTAGCGTAACCTAGAAGCCAACGGTAACTTGCCACTGAAGTTTTACCGTCTTTCCATGATTTGGGTTTGGCACATTTTTCTATAGAAGGCATTAAGAACTTTGAGATGAGGAGATAAAAGAAGCTTGTAGGCTAAGTCACCTACTTTCATTGAATTCAGATAAGGTTCACAATATCTGGGGGATAACTTCTTATACTCCCCAAGAGATAAAGAACTTCTTTTTGGGCCATACTCGAATGAAAACCAAAACCTTGGTATCCAAAACACCAATTTTCACTTCTGAACTCATTGTTCTGAATCCTTAAAACAGGTGGGACTCCTGAGAAGTATTCTAGGGAAAGGATCTTCCTTTTTTTTAAACAGAATCTTTCTTTTATTTTAGAGAGGAAATAATTATAAGATCAAAAGAGAGATTCTTACTCCTGTATACCTCGAAGGCTGGGGAGGAATCTTACATTCTACCCCACTTAAAAAGTGCGAGATGTCCTCATCTCGCAAGTAGAGGACAACTCTTTTTCTTAAGATCCAATTTTATTCTGGGGTTCCTTATATTCTGGTCAACCCAACGGAATACTGGGATAAATATCCCTTATATAGAACTCATAACAATTCATTCAGATCATATCATTCATATCTTTAACATGATAATGGTCCATTAAACCGAAAAATTTCCTTCTGAACATTCCTCCACCAAAATTTCAGTCAAGCAAGTTCTCAATTTGCCATCCCTTAACTTGATCTAACGGTCAAGTGTTAACAGTAGCAATTTGACAGCACAATCCACTAATCTCATAGTGATTTGCTGAAATCATTATCATCATTTATCATCACAGGGACTCGTCCCATTCATCCTCATTGTAGTTTTGCTCAGGTTATTATATTTCAACTAAATTTCAGAAATCATCATTTTTTAATCAGAATCCAAATCAATTCATCAGTTCTCAAACAAAATTAAAATCATATCAACCACATTCGAAATCATCATCTGGATAGCATTAACGCTTATAATTTCAAGTCTTGGATTTACTCGTATATACTGCCGGTAAAGAGCTGCAGTTATACCCTCGGTATATACGGGTCGTCATAATACTTGGAACTATAAGGTAAATACCATCATGTCTAGGCCTCAAGCAAGTCAGGGTTCCATATAATTGCGGTACTTCCATTTGAAGACCCAATTACTAATTTATGAATTTTCAGATTGAATATCAATTTGTATGAATTATATCACACAATTACAACCTTTTTGATTCTTGATAAATTTTTGATATATTTGGCTTCTCGGTTGATCCTTATTAACCAAATGCTCTGATACCAACTGTGAGATCCCCCCTGTTCCCACCGAGCAACGGATTCAGGATACTGGCAGCAGAAGTAGCACTTCTCATGCGGGACAGGGGTCCCACATTCGGGGCCTCACCCACGGATATCTGGATAAGAGACTAATCCATCGGTTGTTCCAAAACCGAACCCAGAAAAAAAACTTTCTTTACCAGAAAGCATGGGTGATTCCACCAGGAAAACTTTTTACTCTAACGTAATCAAGATCATTTCTGATCAAGCTGATCCAATTGTATCTTCAAGATACTTGATCAGATCAAGGAAGAAACTTGCACTTGGATCATTTTTTAATCGAACCGAGGCTGGTCAAGACCTCGGCCGACCTTGCTACGCGAGACGTCTTCCATTGACTCTCCGTCAACGGTTGCAACTTTATCAGTTAGGTCTCCATGTCCTTAATCACAAGACGGTCAAAATGCTTTCCCAGCATTCTTGACATAAAACAGCCATTTACAAACAGTTTACAAATACAATTTCTATATTAACTCTCATTTTTCCACATTATCCCTCATTAATCCACATTACTTATTCCACATTCCATTTATATGTGTGCTCATCCAATCACATTATTTTCCATCTCTTCACTTCAAATTCCTTCACATCACATATCATATATCCACATCCACATCCATACATCCACATTCACATCCATACATCCACATCTACATGCTTACCTCCATTTTCACATCCTCATTTATACATCCACATCCCATATCCACATTCATACATACACATCCATACATCCACATCCACATGCATACATCCACTATCACGTCCTCATGCATACATCCACTATCACGTCCTCATTCATACATCCACATACATACATACATCCATACCTACATCCACATTCACATACATCCACATCCACATTCCCATTCACATCTATACATCCACATCTACATCCACATACATACATACATCCACATCTATATCCACATTCACATACATACATACATCCACATCTATATCCACATTCACATACATCCACCTCCACATTCCCATTCACATCTATACATCCACATCTACATCCACATACATACATACATCCACATCCACATTCCACATTCACATCTATACAGCCACATCTACATCCACATTCACATCTATGCATATACTTCTTCATGCATACATCCATTTTCACATTCATACATCCACACTCCCATCTCCACATCCACACATCCACATACATACATCTCTTATCGCATCCTATCCCTTCCCATATCTATTTATAGAATATAAGGGAATTCTTATATTTGATATAAAATTTCTTTACGCATCTAATTATGCATAAATTCCATTTAAGGATACTAACACTTTCGAAATAAAAATCAATCTTTTATGCATCTTCCTATGCATAAATTCATTTTACATGAGAATGACACTTTTGAATTAAAATCAATCTTTTATGCATCTTCCTATGCATAAATTCATTTTAGATGAGAATGACACTTTTGAATTAAAATCAATCTTTTATGCATCTTCTTATGCATAAATTCAATTTAGATGAGAATGACACTTTTGAATTAAAATCAATCTTTATGCATCTTCTTATGCATAAATTCAATTTAGTAGGAATTACACTTTTAGAATAAAAGAATTTCTCTTATGCATCTAATTTATGCATAAAATCTATTTATGATGAAAATCACACTTTTAGTATAAAAATATCTTTTATGCATTACTCTATGCATGAAATCCAATTATGATAAAAGTAATATTTTTACAATATAATAATCATCTTTTATGCATACCTCTATGCAAGAATTTCAAATGTGATAAAAGTAACACTTTTACAATAAAATAATCATTTAAAAAAAACATTTTTACAATAAAATAATCATTTTTTTTTCATATCCCTATTCATGAAATTCAATATGCTAAAAGTAACACTTTTGATATAAAAATCTATCCATTATGCATACTTCTATACATGAAAATAAAAATGATAAAAGTAACACTTTTGATATAAAAATCTATCCATTATGCATACTTCTATGCATGAAAATAAAAATGATAAAAGTAACACTTTTGATATAAAAATTTATCCATTATGCATACTTCTATGCATGAAAATAAAAATGATAAAAGTAACACTTTTGATATAAAAATTTATCCATTATGCATACTTCTATGCATGTAAATAAAAATGATAAAAGTAACACTTTTGATATAAAAATCTATCCATTATGCATACTTCTATGCATGAAAATAAAAATGATAAAAGTAACACTTTTGATATAAAAATCTATCCATTATGCATACTTCTATGCATGAAAATAAAAATGATAAAAGTAACACTTTTGATATAAAAATGTATCCATTATGCATACTTCTATGCATAAAAATAAAAATGATAAAAGGAACACTTTTGATATAAAAATTTATCCATTATGCATACTTCTATGCATGTAAATAAAAATGATAAAAGTAACACTTTTGATATAAAAATTTATCCATTATACATACTTCTATGCATGTAAATAAAAATGATAAAAGTAACACTTTTGATATAAAAACTTATCCTTTATGCATAATATAAAAATTCAATTTCTCCATGATTATAATGAAATTCTTTCAATTAATCTAGGATGATAATTCCTAGAATATGGTAGGAAGTCCTCTTTTTATGCTTTGAATGAAATTATTTTATGCGTAATTTTTATAAAAATTTTGCCATAGCTCCGCTCTACTATGACTGATAAATCTCAATTTTTCTAAGGGATAAAGCTTATCATTAAGGAAATAATTAGAATGGTCTCTAATTGGATCATCAATCCATAATGGATTGAATCATCAATATGCATAAACTAAACGCATAGAAAAAAGCCATTAATTTGGCCTCAAGCATAGCTTAATCTTGGATTAAGGAAAAGCTTTATGAAAAGCTTCATTTGGATTGAGAATGGGTCATGAGTATGACCATTTCTTGAGTGAGAGAGAGAAATTACATAAAAAACCATTAGAATTAAGCATAAATGGAAATTTATGTAATTCTTAACTATCATTAATCAATTAGCTTCAATAGCATTCATCAAATTATGTAACTCTTCAATAACATTCATCAATTAACTTCAATAGCATTCAAAAACCATTCCAATTAAGCTTCTCAAGCTTGAGAGGGGTTGAGAAGAGAGAAACATTGAGAAATTATAGAAAAGATCAAAATTCACCATTTATCTTACAATTTGCTTGATTCTTTGTTCACGGTAGAGGCCCCCAACCAATCAATTGGTTAAGTATGTTGATGGAGCCACTAATGGGGATTGAAGAAAGAGGGAAGCTCCAAAAACTAGTGAATTATTAATGAATTCACAATTCTTGGCTTAGGTAGAGTAGAGTAATGATGCATAAACACTATATATTTTTCAACAAGGGGGAGGCTTCTATTTATAGGAAAAATTGAGCTCCTAACCAAACAAACTGATTCTAGAATTTTCTAAATCAGTTTGGTCAATATTTGACCATTTTTAGGTCAGTTAAGTTAACTTTTTGGAACTAGGCTTGAATGAGGAGAGAGGAGAGATGAAATATCTCAATTTTTATGAGTTTAAAACTCATTCAAGCATGTGAAATATGCACCTCCTTTAAAGAACTCCCCTTCCTTACATATGTGTCAAAATGGAATCATTATACCCAAAATATCTCATATTTTTAATATTGCTCATAGTTTTTTACTAATAAACCTTGTACATTTTCAACTCTTCATCTTATGTGAAATATGCACCTCCTTTAAAGAACTCCCCTTCCTTACATATGTGTCAAAATGGAATCATTATACCCAAAATATCTCATATTTTTAATATTGCTCATAGTTTTTTACTAATAAACCTTGTACATTTTCAACTCTTTATCTTATGTGAGCATTTACTCATTTTTGGATACCCAAAATATCTCATATTTTTAATATTGCTCATAGTTTTTTACTAATAAGCATTGTACATTTTCAACTCTTCATCTTATGTGAGCATTTACTCATTTTTGGGTATCTTCTTTTACAAATTGGATTTATCTCCTCCCTACACATGGATTGATGCTATTGGCCCATAGGAACCTTAATTGGACCATAATCCAAAAATTTCTGAAAATCTAGATCCTTAGGCTAAGGTCCTTTATACCCATTTCCAATTAATTCCAATTGCACATTGGAAAGTTCTTTTTGAATTTCTATTTCAGGGGAACTTATTTTAATAAGATGAGATAATTTTCTATCCAAAAATATTAAAAATTTGAATATTCTCTCTCTAGAATATTTTCTCTCTCTATGTTAAAACAGTTAGAAACAAGTCTTTTATATTTCTGAAGAGGGATTGATTACAGGGGAAGATGCTGGACATTTTGAGAGGCTGGGGAGGAATCTTACAACCGGCATAAGTGGGCCTATCAAGACCCTCTTCTTCACTAGAGCTATCATCTTGTATGTCTCCATGGCCCATTGGTTGAATGGTGTGATACTCCTAGCTCTCTACATATTCCTTGTTCTTGCATCTCCTCCATTTTTGTAAAATGTACAATACATGGTTTTCCTATGAATTCCGACCATTCCGATGCTTGTGGGCAGCCTAAAAGAATTGAAAATAATACGGTGGCCAACATCGATGCCATAGAGGTCTCCGACAAGGGTGAACAATGTTGCTTAATGGGCTGCATGAATTATGTCTATCATCCTCTTCTAGAAAATGGTGATAGCTTTAGAGGTAGTTGGCTGAGCTGGGAAGTTCCTTCTGTAATTTCCCTAATTTTGGGGTGGAGTCCCTTGGTGACTTTGGGCAGATGAATTATGTCTTTGTCATCCTCTTCTAGGTTAGCAAAACGGTGATAGATTTAGAGGTAGCTGGCTAAGCTAGGAAGTTCCTTCTCTTATTTCCCTAATTCTAGGGTGGATGCCCTTGGTAACGTTGGATGGATGCAACAAGTCTCTAATTACTTCGGATAGATGCTGTTGGCCTTTGAAAGTGAGATCCCGCAACACTTTACATTGGATAAGTTATGACTGGTGCATTCATGCATTCACTCATAATGTTTATCTCACTAGGCAAAACAAGGAAAAATGATATTTTCTTGTATTCAGAATCATAGAATGATTACAAGGGATTGAAGTAGAGGCTTATATGATATTCAGGCTGAGGAGGAATCTTACAAATGAGAGAAGGAGCTATGGAGATCTCAACTCCTACTCAATGTCTTCGTGTCCATGTGCAAGAGTGAAAGAGAGAGAGAGAGAGAGAAAAAAAAACGAAGAAGAGGATGAGGTAAGCAAAGGGAGCATCACCTACATGCAAACACATACAACCAAGCAAGTAATCATGCATACACACAAGCTCACCACCATAGCCACAAGAGAGAGAGAGAGAGAGAGAGAGAGAGAGAGAGAGAGAGAGAGAGAAACTCAATTGTGATAAATGGGATTGTATCCTTTTCATATTTCATAAGTCACTTATATACATGAGCTCTCTTTTTACAATGGCCGACCGCCCATTTAACAATTGGGGGCCCAAAATTGGATCTCTAGCGCTATGTACACCTAGGCTTGCTGGCATTACACATGTCGTAAGCTCGATCATCCCATATATCTTTTACATGAAGCGCTTAGCATGGTTTTACATAAAAATGGATTACATGAAGTGTAACCACGCAAATGATGTTAACCATTGTGGGTTAACATTTGGCACGACAAGTTTAGACTCTATGGTCTCACTTTCATGCATGGGTTGCTCTAGTCATCATAAGAGCAATGTGAAGGATGTTTCAATGATTTTCAAGAAGATGGTTTTTGTGTTCTTTCATCAACAGAATACCCTTGACCAACCAATCATCACCAAGGACAATCTCTTCTACTTCAAGGGTAACTTGAAATTCACATTCAATATTATCATTCTCAATGAGAATTGTGTGAGAGAAATTACCCCAAACTTTGAGGTATTGTCCTTTAGCATCTAGCACATTCATTTGCCTAGGCATAAACATAGGTTAGCCTAAAGATGTCCAAATTCTTCTTGAAATAGTATTGTGAGTAGTGTTGAGGCTAATCACTGCTTGTTTTTGTTGAATGTTTTTTTCGATTAGGAAATCTAGCCAACTATTTATTGGATCCTCAAGAGGTAGCATAGGTGTGAATGATTCCCATTCACTTCAAGATTCATCCATTAGCCCTCATCTCATATTCTCATATGACACTTTCAAGTCTATAATTATGCATGAAAGGTGGATCAAGAGTTTGAGGGCCATTTCCATGGTCCACAACACTAAATGTGTACAAACATGCATTCAAATGTTTACTCCTTCCTATTAGATGTGTTTACATTTATGTCTCATTTGTTGAGACGTCAAGCTCAACATGAGCTGACACTCACGAGGCACCTGCATGACCATTCGACATTTATATCACTGGCAGGTTTGGTAGTTAGCATCGACATATCTTCGCCAGAGATTCTACAGCTAGACTACACCAACTAGTCCACATCTGCCTACTCCTCTTAGCGTGTTCACATTATGGACCGCTTGTATATACTCTATTATGTGTGTGTCACTTTATCTTCTTTGTAAACCTCTTTTGTTGTGTGAAGAAGAAGAAGAATTTTCAACCTCTCACCTTGTGTGTTCTCTTCTAGGGTTTGTGTGAGTGTGTGTGTGCTTGCAAGAGCTCAAGCTCTCTTCTCCCCTGCATCTTTTCATGGTATCAGAGCCCAGTCCATGCTAAGGGCTGAGCAGCAAGCAAGAGAAGGATAGGAAGCGGTACGAGGGTAAGAGCCTCACTCATCTACTCTTTCCCCTTTGTGTTGGCTACCACACCCTTGTCGGGAGCTCTTCGCGAGGTACCATCAAACAAACTCCAATTGAGGAGATTTCTTCATGGGAGGAAAGATATAGGGCAACTATACTATCCTACTAGACAAACTTTTTGGGCCGAAAACATGTTTCGGGCACGTCTGGACCTCTGTTTTTTAGTTCGCAGAGGCATTCACACAAGCACTGTGGGTAAGTTTTGATTCTCTGCTATAGAACTCTATTTTTGGAATTACAAGAAGGGCAATTGGTTGTGCAAACATTGTGTGTGCTACAAAAAAAGGTCTCAAAGTTGCCATTGGGTGTATGTATGCAAAGTAAGGTCACTGTTGTGACAATTTGGGTGTAGTATAGTACCGCTACAGAGAAAAGGTCACTGGTTGTGACAATTTGGGTGTAGTATAGTACCGCCACAGAGAATACAGCAATTTGTGCAAGTCAAGCAAGAGTTCTGTTGCGGTAAATTTGTATTGTAGAAAAGATGTCCAATGATGGAATAAACCAGATTGTTGTAGAGCTTGACAAGAACAATTTCCATGCTTGGAGATTTAGATTGATAAATTTCCTGATGAAAAAAGGTTACTGGGACTACATTGAAGGTGAATATGAGGAGGCACTGGAGATACTAGAGATTAATCCAACTGTTGTTTGCAGATATAAAAGAGTTCAAGGATTGGAATCAAGGAGAAAGGAAAGTCATGTATTGGCTTTCTATCAACATACATGACACTATGATTGGGCATATACAAGATGCTAAGTCACCTAAGGAGACATGGGGGACACCTTGGTGAAGCTGTATGAAACCAACACCAAGACACGAAAAATTCAATTAAAGAATGAGCTTCATACTGTGGAAAAGAAGAATGTGAATGATTATGCTTTGAAGATTAAGGGCATTGTGGAATCCCTTGCATCAATTGGTGTTTCTGTTGATGATGATGATTAGGTGGAAGTGTGTCTAAATGGTGTCAATCCACAATACAAGGCGTTCAAGACGTCTATTCAGACTCCGGAGAGCATTCCCAACTTCACAGATTTGGTGTCAATTCCGATCATTGAAGAGAAGAACTTGGGTGGTGAAGATCAACAGTCTTCACAAAACAGAAACAATTCAGAAGAGCAGCAGGCCTTCTACACAAGTACAAGTAGAGGACGAGGTAGAGGTGGTGGACGTGGCAAAGGTGGTGGCTGAATAGGTAATCAGAATTATGGTCAGCAGGTCAGCAGCAACAGTCCTAGGATTCACAACAACAACATACAGGTGGAAGAGGCCAATTTAGAGGCAGGGGGAGTCAATGAGGTCATGGTAATTGGCAAAGGCAGCATAAAGATACACGAGGTTGTTTTTATTGTGGTAAGCTTGGGCATGTGCAGGCAGATTGCTATAAGAAGCAGAGTGACATACGAAATGGAAAAGTGTAGCAAAACAACTATGCATCCTCTAGCAGAAATAATAAGGATAATGAAAGGTTGTTTGTTATGCAACATGGGGTTAATGCTGTGTCTGGAAATGATGTAGCAGCATGTAAGGATGATGTATGGTATGTTGATTCAGGTGCTTCAAACCACATGATAAATCATGGTGAGTGGTTCAAGGAAATGAAGAGTGATCAAAGTAAGATGTGTCCATTGTAAAAAGGTGGGTCATTCGGCAAATAATTGTTGGATCAAGTATCCCAACAACAACAAGAGGAAATGTAACAATGTAAACAAACGAGACATAGCACTTCTAAATGTCCTAACAAAGAGTCAGAGGCTAACTTTGTATCAGCCTCTAACTCCACTGAGAAATTATTTTAAAATCTCACTGTAACCACACCTATATTCCTAACCTTGTACACCTAATGTTATAAAGGCAACCTATGTCCAATACCACCTATTCCATTTTTTTTCATAGTTAGTATTGAGGGGGGGTATTAAGAGACTAAGGTTATGTAAAAGGGGAGGAGAAAATGGACTTATGGTCCACTAGCTCACCTATTTAAAGGTGGAGCTAGAAGGCATTTTATGAGCATGAAGCTTAGTTGTATTTTGAGCAACTTAATAAGCAAGATCTTTTCTTGTATTTCGGTGTGTCTCTCCTCCACATATTTGATCTATTTCATGAGCACCACGAATTTCATCAATATGACCAAATTTTCCACAATAATGGCATTCCACATTTTGCATAAATGTTTGTTGGCCTTGCCAATGTCCTCTACCACGAGGATTACCTCTGCCTCTCTGAGGTGTATATCCACGACCACCTCTAGCACCATATGTAGGCTGAAAATTCTGTTGTGGTGACCTATCCTACCATCCACGGCCATTACCATGACCACGTGATGGAAATCCCCCCTGCCTCTAAATCCCCTTTATGAATAATAGAAAGCCTGATTTCTGCCATTATCATCATGGTGGCTAGTAGATGCATCATGAAAAGAGTCACTGAGTTTGATTTCCTCAACAAGCAAGAGAGAAACTGACTCATCAAAATTTGGTAAACCTCTCGTAAACCTGTACTCCGAACAGAAATAGATGTATCAAAAGACTTGTACTCGCAAGGTAATGTCTACCAATCAGGCATGGGGGCATTGATAGTTGCCAATGCATCTGCATACTTATTTATCTTTTGTACTTAATCATGGATGCTCCTTCCTTTCCACTTCACATTATGAATCTGTTGTCTCAACTGAGACTTACGAGCACTAGTATATGTATCAAACAGCTTTACCAAAGTATCCCATGTATCCTTGGGATTCTCAGCATCATGTATATGTATGAGTATAGCATCCGAGATACATATAGACAAGTAATGCAAAACTTTGTATGCTCTCTCTGACCATTGCTTTATGAGCTACAACCTGTTGTTGTTGTGTAGGTTGTCGGGGTAGTTCTGGCTCTGGCTCCACACCTATAATAAGGTTCCAAAACCCTTTTCCTTTCAGAAAGCTTTTAATCCTGTACTTCCATGCATGGAAGTTCTTTCTATCTAGCTTTTCACCCACAATCTATACTGGGTTGTCTAACATATTTGCTTATGCAAATGCACCTTCCGCACGCATCCAAATCTGTAAACGAGACTTCCTCAGCTCAACCACACTCTAATAAGTGTTCCAAATACTCCAAAGTACTCAACAAACTTCACTGTTGATGTAGAAAATCAAACTGATTGCATTCAAATTGAACTGGCATACGTAGTCCAAAATACCGTGTTTTGGCGCGCATTCCAAGGGTCCAAATTGTAATGTAGTGGTTCAATCAAGTGTGCATAACTTGCATTGACACCTAAACAAGCTCAATGTTGCATATCAACACCATCCAAGGTGTGTACATATACCAAATTTATCAAATCCCCTTCTCTGTTTTGAGAAAAACGAGTAAAACCAAAAAAGAACAATAGTAAAAGTGCTCTAATTCCTTTGATTCTTATCCAAATTGAGAGACTAGGCATTCATTAGATTAGCATTGATATCTACTAACTCCATGTAAAAGGAATTAGACCAGTTGTTTAAATTGAGAGAGTAATGGCCGATTAATCACCCTCTGTTTCACTAAGCACAGTAGACAGCCTGTTTAATCAGCTCATAATTAGCTCCATAATGCATAATTGCTTCAACCAATCATATAGCAACCTCCTCAAGTATGTGTATCACATAATTGCTAAGCAAGTTTTGAATTTAATCAATCAACCAAGTAGAATTTGGCCTCCACTTCTCAAAAATATGTGAAATTTGCTCTGTTTCCTCCCTACAGGCTGCGCGCCTGCTCCTGAGATGTGGATAATACATTGTGGATTGCTTATGGATGATGAGATGCTAAGTGACCATTTCTTGGATGACATCATTTACAAAGTGCTTGCCTTGGTCACTAATCAGCTCGATCAGTCACCCGAACCAACTGATTATCATCTTGTAGAGAAATCTAGCATTTGATTTGGTTGTGTTATCCCAGAGAGCTTGGGCTTCTACCCACTTGGTGCTATAATCTATGGCCACCAGGATATACTTGTTACTTGTGAACCGGGTTGGCGGCTTAAACGGGCCTATGAATCGAGGCCCCATTTTTGAAAGGGTTCCAGAGGAAGAATCAAATTGTGCGTTACACAGGCCAAGACGTTGGCATGCGTTACACTGCCTGACCCATCTGTAGACATCATGGATTATCGTTAGCCCACTAGAGACTGGCTTGGAGGATCTTCCTCCTGATTACTTCGAAAAAGAGTCCTCCACTAATTCCTTGATGAGCTTCTCTAAGGAAATCTTCATGTTCATGTGGTGGGGGATGCACCGTCGGAGGATTTGATCAATCCCCTTTTTTGTATAACTGGCTGGCTATCACTTGAAAGGTCTGGCAGGGCAGACAACAATCTGCTTCCGTTGATCTCTGGAAAGGCTATCCTCCATTAGACCTGCAACAAATGTTAACATTTCTCATCGTACCAAGTATGGGGAATTGGGATGAATGCGTTAGCTCTGTGAACAGCTCGGCATCAGGTAAGACATCCGCTACTCCTCTTGGCACTTCTCTAGACTCAAGCCGGGATAAGTAATCCACCACTGTATGATTTTCACCTGGAGTGTGCACTATTGTGAGCTCGAACTCTTGGAGGATCAACATCCACCTTGCTATTTTGCCTACCAAGGTGGGAGTGATCCACATGAAAGGTAAACTTGTTACCCAACAAGTAGTGATGAAACTTGGTGACTGAGTAGATCATGCCAAGTGCTTCCTTGTGTGTGGTGGAGTAGTTCCACTTGGCATCGGAGAGCCTTTGACTAGCATAGTACATCGGTCAGAACCATTTCTTCTCGGCCTCCTGCATCAAAACGCTACCAATCGCCACATCAAAGGCATCCACGAAGACATGAAAGGGCAATTCCGAGTCTGGGGCTTGGATGATAGGTGCTTTGAACAACATGAGCTTGA
The DNA here is from genome assembly GCF_041138505.1 of Cibotium barometz. Taxonomy (NCBI): domain Eukaryota; kingdom Viridiplantae; phylum Streptophyta; class Polypodiopsida; order Cyatheales; family Cibotiaceae; genus Cibotium; species Cibotium barometz. The sequence goes on from NC_141054.1 coordinate 59,093,667, forward strand.
GACGTCGAAACATGATGTCACATTCCTCTGTCCAATTAAAATTAGTGTGCTCAAATTGTTGGGTCAAAGGTGCTTTGATCTTTGCCATCTGTTGGTTTAAGGGGACGGCTATGTGGGCCAAATACCGGAGCATGCAGCTATGCCATCTGACCTGCCCCAAAAATCTTATGAGCTCTTTCACATTTGTTGGGATTGGAGATTTTTGGATTACCTCCACCTTGACCAGTTCTACTGCAATGCCTTCCTCGGAGATGATGTTTTGCTAGTAGAAAACCACTTTGGACGGAAAAGGCACACTTAGCCAGATTCAGGCTCAATCTAGAAACTTGGCACGTGGCTAGGCACGTCTGCAGGTGCATCAAATGTTGAGATAATTTTTTGAAAACACTAAAATCATCAATGAATATGTGCATGAAAGTGTTCAGAAAATCGATAAAAATTTCTTGGACCATGCGTTGGAATGTGGCAAGAGCATTCTTAAGGCCTGAAGGTCATGACGTTGGATGCAAAGGCTCCCCATTCCGTGATAAAAGCTATTTTCTGTCGATCTTCCGGGGCCTTTTGAACTTGATTATAGCCACTAAATCCATACAAGAAGGAGTACATTTCATGGCCGGCTACAACATCAAGCAAGGAATCTGTGAATGGTAGGGGAAAGGGATTAGAGATGGTTGCGGCATTTAGTTTCCAGTAATCCATGCATACCCACAACTTCTAGATTTTCTTTGGAACAATCACGATCAGGGAAAACCATGTCACCCGATTAATCAAATATATGAATTCTACTTGAAGCAGCTTGTCTAGTTCCTCTTTCACCCTTGGCATCCTCCTTTAGATTGATCTGATGTTGGTAGAACCGTGGATCAATTCCTTTTATCTTGGTGTAGCTCCATGCAAACACATCCTTGAAGGATGTGAGTAGCATCCAGACTTCCTCCCGGAACTTGACATCCAACTTAGCACTAACTCGGATCATCTTCGGGTCAACGTCAGTTCCTAGATTCATCTCCGTCAATTCATATTCCTTGACCCGCTTGGAGTGCTTGAGGTCCCTGTCAAAAGCATTTTTTTGCTGCAATGATACGCTGTAGGCTTGGGGTATCGCCATCATCAGCCAGAGCCTCGTAAAAATCTTTAGCTTCGTCTGGACTTTTCCCTGTGCTTTACGGATTGGACTGATCCCTGGCAACTTCATCCTTGTTGTGTGGAGGGTTTGGTCGATCTCTATCCATTATCTGGACTACGTCAACCTCAAATAGACTGATCAGGTTTGCATTTTTCGTGAGAGATACCTTCCTCCTCATCGAGGTCTAACCCTTCTAGTATGTTGACCCCCTCGGCTACTTTCAACCGAAACGATTTCTCCACTTTTTGTCTACCAGCGATGACAGGAATCCTTACTTTCTTCTTCCCACGCTAGATAGTGATCATATCCACATACCAATCTTGCGTGATCCACGCCTGTCGAGATCAATGGTCTCGTGAGAAGCATTGGGTAAGCATCTTTGCTATCATCCATTCAGAGAACCACTGTTGTAATATGGAAACTGAATCCAGATACTTCCAGGGTGAGCTCATGGATTAGTTCAAGTAGCTGTACTCTTTGCTGATCTGCCATTTTGACAGCAAATGGAGTAGGCTCCCATCTGCTCAACCCGAGCATTCAGCATGTTACATCCAATAGGATGTTGACCCCTAATCCTCCATCATCAAGCAGCACTTCTGCAATATCCATTCTAACCAACTTGACTTGGATCATTGGGATGGCTTCATCATAGATTGGGGCTTCCCTTGGTGGTGGGGTGTCTACCTTCTCGATATTTAGGGCCCATTGGCTATGAGGGTGGCTTCGTCTCTTTTCCTGAGGAATTAGGAATTCCATAAAGAGAATATGGGGAAGAGAGAGAGCTTTAGTTCCTTGCAAGCAAACACACACACACACACACACAAGAGAGTGTAAGACACAAGAGAGAGATGTGTGGCTGAATTTTCTTTTATCTTCTTCTCTTCTCTAAAACCATATAACTAAAAGATAAGAGTACATACATAAAGGGAAAGTACTCTCCTACAAACAACATACAAAATGGTCAATCTATATATAGTAGTGTGAACCCGACTATATGAGCTAGCGCTATAACTACGTCATAACTCTAGTACTCCAAAGTGGTTATCACACAACCTGTCATCCACCACCAGTGGCAACATATCAACCATAATTGCACAAACCGTGCCAGTGACATATAAGTGCAGAAGCTATCACCTAGGCGGGTCATCAATGTCCGCCATAACACTAGTTGAGCTCGATATCTCAACGCTCTCCCTCAAGCTCAACTCCACACAGTACACTCCAAGTAAGCTCCTAAACTTGTGGAGCTTCTTTGTGCCTAATTCCTTCATGAATATGTCAACCACCTGATCCTTTGTGCTGACATATACCAGATCTACATCACCTCTGCTAGAACTTTCTCCCTCACAAAGTGATAATGCACCTTAATGTGCTTTGTTCTAGCATGGTATATTGGGTTACTGGCCAACTGTATGCTATTCATGTCGTCACAATAAATGATAACTATCCTATCCATGGGCTCACCCATATCACCAAGAAGTGTGCCAATTGGGTGTTAAGGGAGCTTCAGCTCTGTGATAAAGTACATCGGCTGACATCTGACGGGCTCTGACATTCGGCGCGACGGGCGGCAGGGCAGTGGTACAGGCGACAATCTGGCTAGTCCACAGCCAACAATACGGAACCTTATGAAGTACAAACCGGTCCACCACCATTGAGGCAAGGACCACTGATGGGATACTATCCGCTCGGTCTAGCTCCCCCCCCACCTATCATGCATCAACCTACACCAGCCCCTGGCCATGGTAGGATTAACTCCAAAAATGTTGAGGATAGCCAATAGGGAGGGGCTGTGGCTGTAGGAATAACACCACCAGCACTAGTTCAGCCCGACGCAAGGGCCTAGACAAGAGAGAAATAAACCCACCCACATTTCTAAACTGATCACTAAGTTTGATGGAATTGGAGATCCCATGCCGCATCTAGAAATGTTCAATCTGATTTGCGAGACATTTGGCATGTAGATGATCAAGTTGAGGTGAGTGTATTTGGCCTCACCCTGGATGGAAAAGCGGGATAGTGGTTTTGATCTTTGAAGGTAGAAGACAAAGCCTACCTTTGAAGCCTTGAAAGAGGCCTTCAAAGTGGGATATTCACGACGACAAGGAACCCAATAGAACAACTACACAACGTAAGGCAAAAGGATGGAGAATCCATCATCCGAGACTATATCACGACAAGGAACCCAATGGAACCCAATAGAACAACTACACAATGTAAGGCAAAAGGATGGAGAATCCATCATCCGAGACTATATCAACCAGGTGAGATACCTCCGTAATAATAGAGACAAGTTCTCAAATGAAAGGTTGATCGAGAGGTTCCTAGAGGGCTTTGAAGATGTACCCTTGCACAACTCCCTATACGCTCTAGTCCACACCTCCTTTGAGAAATGTTGTAGGAGTGCCATGAAATTTGAGGATAATTTTAAGGGAACTTGTTCCTGAGAACTACGTGAGGGCACATCTGAGGCATCCTTCAAAACTACTAGCACCAAATCCAAAGGGAAAGGGAAATTGTCCTCTTTAGGACAACAGGTGGAACAGCATAGTAGCTGCCTTAATGCAGCAAATGACCCAAGACTATGGAGAACATGTCAAGGCCGAGATCGAGTTGGGAAACCCCATATTTACCCAAAGAGGGAATTAGTATGGTGCCCAATTTGTCAAGCCAACCATACCAGCATCATGGAATGTCCACATTTGAGACCCCGAGACCCACTCTCTATTGCACTTACTGCCAAAGGTGGGGCAATCATGAGACCACCAACTGTTACCACCAAAGAGCCGTGCATTGACACTAACCCATAAACTCAAAGGCCAAAGTTCAATTAAGTGCACCAATAAAACCAACAATAGTGTGGTAACAAAGCTTTTGTCATGGTGGATAGGCAAAAGTGGTTTTTGATTCCTTAAACCCCATGTGTACGTATGTAAGGTAACACCTCCTACTATCCTTTTTTTAAAGTTTGGCACTAGAGAGAAACTTACACACACGAGGCGCGGAGCAGGCTTAGTACCCATGGGACCCCCTTTATCAATTGTACATACAAATATTCTTGGGAATAAACATAAATTTAAAACTAAAAAAATGGGAAAAAAATATTCAATATAATTTAAATAAAATAGGGGGTGGAGGACGGGGCACAAATCTACAACTTCAGATGGCCCGATGGGCTCTTTGACGGGAAAAAATGCTTCTAGTTGGTTTGAGGGGCGTAGTGGGAAGATCTAGCGACCTCATAGCGCGGGTAGGAGCCCTACCCCAAGACTTGCCCCCAAACCCTAGACAACCGCTAGCCTTGCCAGCACCAGCTCTACACAATGCACCTTAACCAGGCCACTTCATCAACCATGCCATGAAGTGGCTCCGAGAGGAATTATTAGGGTGCCCAAAGTGCCCTTACCAACTCGGCACTACCACCATTACCTCAAATTACCCCCACTTGGCCAGTTAACCTTGACAGAGATCTTGGAAGAAGGTGATGAGGGGGAAATCTCTAACAGCACCACCTTTGATCCCTTCAAGTCAAACAGTCCACCCTCCCAGATCATCCTAAGTCACGATGTGATGGAGGGAGAATAGGTGCACCCAGTGTACTTATCAACCCCAGCCCCGTGGGGCGGCGGGGATGAGACTTAAATAACATGGCCAAATGACCACCTATACAATGCTATGATTGTGCAGTACCTCATCAAATAGCTGAGTGTCCGGTTTAAAAAGTGATGGCTAGTACTCCATGAGTACCTCAACCTTAACTCCCTTATGCACAAGGTGTGGAATAGACTATATTTAGAACAAGCATAATGGGAAAGGCACATGAGGCTAATCCTAGCACCAACATTAACTTGCTAAGTATATGAGAGGGCTTCATCCATACGGTGCCTCTCTTAATGCAATTACTGGAATGCAAAGTAGAAGAAGGGCCACAGCTCACGTTGAGGCATCAACCTTGCAAAGTCAGGGACACCCAAAACAGGCACGTATTCTATCTCATAGGGAAGTAAGTCTTGGAACAAGCATGTGTGTTTGGGGTTCTCAAACACAACACAACGAACTACTACTGACACAGCAAAGACACCCCCATTAGGTAACACTAACTTCAATTCCCACATCAGGCTAAACACAAACAGAGCATAGAGAACACAGATTGAGTAGAGATTTGCTAAACAAGATAGAGAATAACAGAACAGAACTGAAATACCATGTTTGATTGATCAAGATGAATCATACATTGCTTTCTCCTTCTTCTCTTGTAAAAGACGACTACAAAGCCCCTATAAATAGGTGACTTCAGACAGTTTTAGACAGTTGTAACTAGAATGTCACAAGACACTAACAGATGATATCCGACTAACCAGATCATAACAAACTCCGACTGATCAATAATCCGACTGAGTAGAATTCCGACTGAGCAACAATCCGACTGAGCAAAGATACATATATCCGACTAAGCAACTATTAGGTAACTATTAGGTATTCTATCTGTAGTTCAACACATGGCACAGCCCGGTGGTTGATTTCAAAGAAATCAGACTTGAATTCACAATCCCTTGATCAGAAAAGACCGGCCACGTGACAAAATGTGATGCTGCTTCTTCAAATATCAGGTACTACATCACTTTGCTGCTCAGCCTGCATCCCTTCAACAACTGGAACCTCCTTCAAAACTTCAGTCATCTCTGCTGATTTATCTTCCACTGAAGTCTCCACTGGCTGCTCACTCTGGCTTGCTGTTTGTACACTTAAATTGATAATAGGTACTTCCACCTGAACTTCTAGGTCCTGAAACATTTCCTCCACAGTCCTATCACTCTGAATCTTCACACTCTGCATCTCTTTCAGTTCCTGTACCTGCTGAATCCAATACGCACGTTCTTTCTTCAACTGTCCAACCTCTTCTACCAATCTTGCCTCATGCTGAGTTACAAACCCTGTTTTCATAACAAATAATGCCTGAACTTATTCAAGGAATATACCATACCCAAAGCTTCTCTTTCAGTCACAGCATAATTCCTTTCTGCAGATGATAATATCTGACTGGCATAAAATACTGGCCTGTACCATCCTGTCACCCTCTCCTGCATCAAAATTGCCCCTACTGCTACATCTGAGGCATCAACAAAAATATGGAAAGGTAGAGTCCAATCTGGTGACTGCAAAACTGGTGCAACAGCTACCATTTTCTTCAACAATTGAAATGCCTTCTCTTGAGGCTCAGCCCACACAAAAGGCACATCCTTCTTAGTTAAATGTGTCAATGGTGCACAAATATTGGCTAAATATCTGAGGTACCTGGCATGCCATTTGATCTGACCCACAAACCTCATTACTTCCTTCACATTAGTAGGAGACTTTGCTGTTTGAATAGCCTCAACCTTCTTCACATCAATTGCCATGCCTTCCTGTGAGATCACATGACCCAACAAAATCCCACTCTTCACAGCAATCACACTCTTGTAAGGGTTTAAGGCCAGTCTGAACTGCCTACACCTCTCCAAACACAACTTCAGATGCATCAGATGTAAGTCCTTCTTACCAAAAACAGAGAAATCATCAACAAATACTCTCATGAAGTCTTGTAAGTGTGGCTCAAAAACCTTATGTGCCACATAATTGAATGATGGTGGGCCATTTTTCAAACCAAAACTCATGACAGTAAAATCATATGCTCCAAACTCAGTGATGAAAGCAGTTTTATGCTGATCCTCCTCAGCAACACTAATCTGATTGTAACCTGAAAAGCCATCCAGAAAGCTATACATTTCATGACCTGCTACAGCATCTAACACTGCATCACAAAATGGCATTGGAAAAGGATCTGTTATGGTTGCTGCATTGAGTTTCCTGTAATCAACACATACTCTCAGCTTCCCATTTTTCTTAGGCACCACAATTATTGGAGATAACCATGTCACCTGGCTCACAGGTTTAATGAACCCTACTGCCAACAACTTATCTATTTCTTCCTTCACCTGTAATTCAAAATTCGGATTCATCCTATACCTTTGCTGCACCACTGGAACTGCATCTGTTCTTAAATTAATCCGATGCTGATGTAATGCAGGATCTATACCCTTCACCTGAGAATACTCCCAAGCAAAGACATCTATATAGTCCTGTAACAACTGCAAAAGATCCTCCAAAAATTGTCCTTCCACCTGCACACTTACTTTCACCATCCTTGGTTCTGCATCTGTACCCAAATTCAGTTCCTTAAGATCATCTTCTTTAACCCGACTGGACGTGCCATACTTCTTGTCATAAATCCTTACAGCCATCTCTCCTGCCTCCTTTTGCTCTTGTTCCATCTGTGCCTTGGTAGCAATCTCTGTTTGCTGTTCCAGCAAACTGTCTGAACACTGTCCCTTCAATCTCTTGACCTGGCAAGAACTCAGACTCTTCCTGATTCTGATATTCCACAAGCTGCAATATTCTTTCTACATCAACATCAAATAGTGGCACCACTGTTGGATTAGCCATTAAAAACTGTTCCTCCTCATCATCTTCTATTTCTTCAGCAAGATTAATGGTCTGTGCAAATAATGGCTTTTCTTTAAGAGACATATTTCTCTTACCCTGCATGGTTACAGTAATCTTCTTCTTCCCCTTGGTCAGAACCACCACATTCAATCCCCAATCCTGTTTAACTTTAGCCATTCTAAACCAAGGCCTACCCAGTAACATTTCATAAGGTGATAGTGATTCTGACATTCTGATTACCACAAAATTTACCAAGAATCCCATACCTGCAACTTCAATTTCCTGCTGCTTCAAAATTCCCAATGGTTGCACCCTGGTTTGATCTGCCATTTTCACCTGAAATGTTGGGGCTAAACTTGCTGCACCCATTTCTTTGTATACAATTTCAGGGAGAATGTTAACCCCTGATCCTCCATCCAAAAGAACTTCATCAAACACCCTGCCCTGGTACTCAACCTTAATGACAGGAACCACAAAGTCAACATCTGCTGGATCAATGCTATTAACTGCTGGAACCAAAGTCGGATTATCTCCTGACTGCTGATCCTGAAGTCTTTTAAGCAATCGTTCCTTAAATGCTGGAACCAAAGCTAACAATTGATCTAATGACAATTGCAAGGGAGAATTTATGAGTACCTCAAACCAATCTTTGTCCCTCTCATCCTTCATCTTCACATGGCTTTCTGACTGATGCAGAACTAACTCTTCTTCATCCTCCAACTCCGATTCTTCTTGCTTGTCCTGATGCTTCAAAATTCTTCTTTGTACCTGGTCCCTGATGCCTTTTTGTTCCTTCCAATCAATTGGTCCTTTCTGTTTAGACCGGGTAACAGCCAATACCTCAATATCCTCAATATCCTCAGTATGCTCTTTGCTTTGCTGCTCCTGTATGTTTGGACCTTGCGTTACCTGTACCTGTTCATCTTCTAATTGAATCATGATTACATTTGCTTGAGCTGCTGGTTGATTCTGTTGTTGCTGCTGCCCCTGCTGGTTAGTCTGATTGTACCTAATCACTGGGACACCTCTTTCTTCTCTATGTTTCACCCATAAGGCACATCCTGGCCCTATCCAATGATCTGGTGCTGAACAATAAACACAAGGCATGACTCTTGCCTGTCTTCCGTCATTGTTTTCCTGTTCCCTCCATGGTGGTCTATCAGATCTTGCTCTCTGAAATACTCCTCTGCCCCTAGTTGGAGCAGCCTGGTTTGCTGCAACCTCACCCCTGCCTCTACCTGCATAAGGTGTAGTCTGACCCCTGTTCTTGGGATTATACCAACATAAAGCTGTCGTATACCCATCCTTGTCACAAATTTCACAGAACTTCTTTTCTTTTGGTGCTGCAACAGAATAACCTATCTTTCTCAATTTACTTACCAAATCCTCCTCTTTGGATTGCTTTGCTTTGGTCTTGTGCTTTTTCTTTGTCTTCACCTCTTCTTCCTCACTGTCGGATCCTACTTCTGAATCCTCCTGCTCAGAATCTGATGTTGACTCTGGCTGGTCATCTGAATCCGAATCATTCTTTCTGGTGTGTTTGCCCTTGCCGCTTCCAAGTCTTTTCTCTACTCGAGCTGCTGCAATTACCAAATCATTAATTCCACCTGCAATATCAATGCTAGCCACTGCATTTTTCAGCCCACTTCTCAATCCTTTCAGAAAATAACCTGCCAGCATCTCATTGGTGGGTCTCTCATTTCCCTGTAACCTTTCAACCAGAATTCTGAATTTCTGAGCATAGTCCTCAACAAGCATCTTCTTTTGTCTGATGTCGCGGAGTTTTCTTAAAATGTCTGTTGGAGTCTTTTCCCTCCTGAATCTCTGTAAAAAGGCTGTTCTAAGATCATCATATGTTGGGAAGTGTGGTATCCCATATTGGCTAAACCAACTCATGGCCTTCCCTTCTAGAGTTGCTGCAAATTGCTGCAATTTAACTGCATCATTGTACAACACAGTATACCCATTTGCTTCCCATTTTGTCTCAAACTGAGCTACATGACAATCAGCATCCTCCTTAGATCCTCCACTGAATTTAGCTGCTTTCACCCTAGGGTTGGGTAGTTGTTGAGCCATCGGATTTGGCTGAGGTGGTTTCCTAGGTCTTTGCCTGGTAGCCCCCCTTAATGGGTTGAACTGAAGACTCCTTCTAACTCCTGCAGACCTTCCTGTCAGGATTAGGGCGCCTAGAAGTCCCCCCACTAGCCTCCTCTCTGGTGCAACTGAACTTTCCCCCCCTTGGCCTACAACAATTTCTTCAGGGATTTGGTGTTCCTGATCATCTTCACCCTCGTCAGCATAATGAAACGGGTCAGGGTTACCAATTCGGGCCTGAGCCCTGGTATAGTAAACCCTTCCTACTCTTCTGTCCCCCTCTGACATTCATTTCCCTTCTCGTAACAGAACGGGACCAGCAGGATCGCCAATGTGTTTGGGGTTCTCAAACACAACACAACGAACTACTACTGACACAGCAAAGACACCCCCATTAGGTAACACTAACTTCAATTCCCACATCAGGCTAAACACAAACAGAGCATAGAGAACACAGATTGAGTAGAGATTTGCTAAACAAGATAGAGAATAACAGAACAGAACTGAAATACCATGTTTGATTGATCAAGATGAATCATACATTGCTTTCTCCTTCTTCTCTTGTAAAAGACGACTACAAAGCCCCTATAAATAGGTGACTTCAGACAGTTTTAGACAGTTGTAACTAGAATGTCACAAGACACTAACAGATGATATCCGACTAACCAGATCATAACAAACTCCGACTGATCAATAATCCGACTGAGTAGAATTCCGACTGAGCAACAATCCGACTGAGCAAAGATACATATATCCGACTAAGCAACTATTAGGTAACTATTAGGCATTCTATCTGTAGTTCAACAATGTGCAAAAACAAGGCGCTCACAAAAGAAAAAGGCCAAGAAGATAGGCAAAAGGGATAGCCGAGTGGTCATAAAAAGTGGGTCCGATGATGGAACAATCACCAATGTGTCAACCTTCACATATGTGATGAGGAGAAGATGCTACCATCAACCCCTTTTGTTAGACAACAAATAGACCCCAATCAGCTGCCTTGAAAGTTAGTTGAATATCCAAACCCCCTTTTTATGCACTATGCAAGGGTAGGTCACCTATCTCAAAAAAATAATGATCAATATCCATGGCTTTTTCCACCAAAGTCGATATCTGCCCATTTTTTTAAGGGCTATGGAGAGATAAAACCATACAACTCTGCACCTTAAAGATGCCAAATGAACAAAGGTCATTGCTCTTAATGACCTCCAAGAATAGCAAGATTCCTCCACTTGGGCATGTTTGCACCAATGTGACCATCACAAGCATTTCCATAAGTTACATATGAACAAGGTTTAATCTTCAATGGTGTGAATGCACCCTTACAACTAATAAGGGTATTTAAAATTTTGAATGGTCGTGCTAGCTGAAAATTTTTGTAGATGCTCTACATTTATGTCATTCATTCTACAAAAGGTGTTTTCCTGTTGCCTGCCCCATTGCGCTCTCTCTATGGGCTATCATGGGTGGCCCTTATCCACCCACTTCTACAAGTTTATCTTCATAATAACTAGCTAATCCATCAACCAAAGTTTTTATACTACTTCTTGCCCCTACGCCTTCTGTACTAGGGTGGAAGCCTTGGATTCCTATGTTGTTGCCAGTTGCTTGGCCTTTGCTCTAGGTTGGGCGGCCACCTCCACAAGATCTCATGCCTCAGCTGATAAGCTTTGTGTACCACCTCCATAGCATGCTCAAGCTGCACAAGAAACTTCAAGGGCCTCGTCTCAACACCCTCGACACCACCCCTTAAGCTTTGAATAAGTTCCTTTTTTTTAAATGTCGAATGTGCTGCCTAGTTTGTTTTCTCTTTAATCTCTCTGTCTGCACTGTAATGAGATTGAGACTACCCTTGCATACCTTCTTTGCAACTCAGTAATGATGTCACCTCTGTCTCTTAACACCCTCGACACCACCCCTTAAGCTTTGAATAAGTTCCTTTTTTTTAAATGTCGAATGTGCTGCCTAGTTTGTTTTCTCTTTAATCTCTCTGTTTGCACCGTAATGAGATTGAGACTACCCTTGCATACCTTCTTTGCAACTCAGTAATGATGTCACCTCTGTCGCTCTACACCTGAGCTTGTTCTCATGCTTGCAAGCTTCCAATTTTCTCGCCGCCCCCGCTGGCAACTATTTGCAAAGTTGATGATGCTATTGCTTCCTTTACATTTACACACCTCCATTGAGATTATCCATCAAGCTCTCAAATGAGCTTTCATACCCATGACCTATTGCCATAGGTCCTTGCCGAAACATGGCTACCCTAGGACTTCAACACCCTTTCGAGGCCCATGTTCTCTAGTCTTCTCTTGATCTCTCTTATAGGAGCTCCAAATTGCAACTCTTCATTGTTGCAATCTCCACTCAAAATGTGGCCACCAATGTTGGCTCTTAAATCGCCACTCTACTCCCAATTTCTCTTCTAAGGGTGCTTTCCATCATGGATTTCTCCCAAGAAATCTGAGGTGCCGATGCAATAATGGCAACCGTGAGAGCTGTCATTGCTATGGATGCAGTAGCAAAGGGTTGGTCCTCATTACATATGAAATGGATGTAAAGAATGCCTTCTTGCATGGTGATTTTCAAGAAGAAGTCTACATGATGTGGCCACCAAGTTATGAGAGTGATACACACCCAGATTTTGTGTGTAGGTTACGCAAAGCCTTGTATGGCTTGAAGCAGGCACCTAGAGCATGGTCAAACAAGATCGGGGAATATCTTGTTGCCATTGGATTTAAGATATCCAATGTAGATTTTTAACTTTATGTGAAAAAGATAGATAGATGGATCATACTATTAGTCATCTATGTGGATGACTTGATTATTGCTGGTGGTGGTGACAATGATGTTGACATACTTGATTATTGCTGGTGGTGGTGACAATGATGTTGACATACTTGATTATTGCTGGTGTGGTGGTGACAATGATGTTGACATACATGATGTTAGGAGGATTGTAAGATTCCTCCTCAGCCTGAATAATGATTAAGCCTTTACTTCTTTACCCTATAATCATTCCATGTTTCTGAATACAAGAAAATATTATTTTTCCTTGTTTTGCCTAGTGAGATAAAAATTTCTAGAGAGTGGTAAATCAATATTGAGATATTTTTGGATATATAAATTCTCCAAATATCAAAAATATATTTCCCTGAAACAAAAAATCAAAATAAATTTTCCAAGGTGCAATTGGAATTAATTAAAAATGATTTAGAAGACCTTAGCCTAACGGTCAAGATTTTCTGAAAATTTTGGATTATGGTCCAATTAAGGTTCCTATGGACGACTAATAAGATTAATCCAAGTGTTGGGATGAGATAAATCCAATGAATAAAAGAAAATACCCAAAATTGAGTAAATGCCCACATATGAAGAGTTGACTGAGTACAAGATTTATTAGTTAAAAATTATGAAATATTACTTTAAAAAAATGAGATATTTTGGAGTAATCATTCATTTTTGACACCTTGGTAAGGAAAAGGGGAGCCTTCAAGGAGGTGCCTATTTCACATGTGTGGATCTCTATCTCTAGCTTGTCAAGCCTAGAGTTTTGATTAAGATAATGAGATTAATAGGAAAATCCATCCCTCCAAGAAGGATTCACCCATAAAGATTAGTATTCTTACAAAAAGAGAGATTTACTAATCAAACACATTATATTTAAACATAAAAGATTAGCAGTAATCTTTTTAAACAATATGAATCACTAAAAGCTTGGTTTTAAGAAAAAAACCATTGATTACAATGCTTCCCAAGCATTAGAGAGGTTGAGAGATCCCTGCCCCCTCCGCGCAACGCGAATTCTGGGGTGCTAGTAATGGAAGTAGCACTTCTTGCGTAGGGCAAAGCCTCTCACTTTGCGGGGCCTCGCCCACGGATATTTGGACAAGAGACTAATCCCTCGGTTCTTCCAAAACCGAACCTGGAAAAACTTCCCTCACCCAGAAAGCACGGGTGATTTTTGTAGGAAAATTTATTCTAACGTAGTCAAGAGCCTTAACTAACCAAACTGATCCGACCGAACCTGTAAGTCACATGGTCAGATCAAGGAAGAGACTTGCACTTGGATCATAGAGACCAACGATTTTTTCCTCATCAAGAGGCACAATCGTTGATTCTTTTCCATAGAACAAGGGTTATCTAGGATTTTACTTCAACTATCGTAACATAAAAAAATTGAGTCTCATGTTAGGGATCCATCAGGCCAGCCTAACCCCATCCAATCCCATGGGTTAGCTAACCGCCCAACCACTGTAGGATCCATTTTAGAATTTGGTTATGTTTTGCCTCGGGTACCAGGGAAAAAAGTTCCCAAGCCCCCTAGCCGGCGCTTTAAGCAAACTTCAAGATAGTCACACCACTTACACACCCCATATGAAATTGCCTGTTTCACAGATTCAGCTGTCTTCTTTAAAACAATCTTCTAATGAAACCATAGTATCACTGATCATAATCCTCCAAAATATCTAGCTTGAATTCCAATTTCAATCATTCCTTCATCGATGTACGTAACTAGAATGTTCTCACCACTTGCTCACTTAGGGGCCTTTTCAATAGTTCCTACCTCATAGTACCTGGAAATATAATCACATAAGAAAATCCAGATGGACTCTCCGTTGAAGATCGGCAAGATCAACCAACCTTTTGATCAATAATGTTAAGGATCTACACAAATGGAAATCATTCTCAATACACTATGCCCAAAATTAATATTGTCTTGAAATGTAATTAGAATCACACTATATTAATCTCAATAGTCATGCAATTCACAATTGCAAAACACACTAAAAAATACCTTCCCTATATGCAGTCACCATATCTCATGGCCAATTCCTCTATCTCCTTAGCTTTAAATTTTTTCATCTCATCTTCTCCCATGGTCAAGCGCACTTGCTCAAGCTTTTGGTTCAAGCTTGATTAATTTGAACCTTCACATAACATCGAATCTCATCACATGACAATTTAAAGCAAAGCATAAGTAATGAACAAAGCTTAAGCTATCAAATACTCACATTATAAACAAGCTTGCCCAAGTATCTACGAGTAAGAGGGTACCAAGGCTCGGCTCCCTTTGTATTCTTCTTTCTAATCAAAGTAATGAACTTTCTATCTCTCTCTGGCAAATCTTTCATGTAATCATCATGATTGGCAACACTAATGTTGGCACAATTTACAATCTCATCTTGCAAGGTTGTGGTTACCAAAGCATGAGTATTCAAGCTTTAAAAAACGAACACAAAAAATTAAAATTTGCCCGAGCAAAACACCACATGATCAAGATCTCAAACATAAATTTATAAGCAACTTATTAATTCATCCTTTTTGCAAGATTGCCAAGAGAGCGATCTCGCTCACACGTGTAGGATCAATGATCATACACAATACATGATGGTGCTTTGCTCTTGTTTGAGAAAATCTTTCTTTGATAGCTTGTGTCCAAGCCACCATATGATGGTTTCCCTCCCACACATAAAACATCCTACCCTCAAGGATTTGCAACTTTGGTCTATTTCTAACCTCCTCCTCACACTCCCTGTTAATGTCATGCCAAATAGCATCCCATCCACTAGTAATCTCATCATTCACATAGCTAGTATCTTTTTCACATGTCCAAAGAGAAGCTATAAATGCTCCCTTTTCTAGCACATATCCCTCTTTGCCAATGCAATATTGGGAGTAGAAACATCTTCCCTTAAACCCCTAACACAAGCATAAGGAATAAGTTTTCACAAAGGGATCATAGGACATTGAAAACAACTAAACAATCTAATTTTTTGCATGATGTCCTCACCTTTGTCAATGTAAATCTTATTCTCATCTTTGTTGTCCTCCAATGGAGGCACCTCCGATCTCATCATGTAAGGCACAATCTATAAGAAATCTTCCTTGCCATTCCACTCATCCATTATATTAAGAGAGGTACATACCTGGCAAAGTGCTACCACCCTTTTCTTGAGTGTTGCCTATGAGTATATCATCAACAGCCACATGTGAGCTACCCAGGAAAGAGTCAGTCGCTCTCTGACTGTCAACCTCCTCTCCACCATCATGAACACCCTCAAAGTTAGTCTCCACCACTCGCTTATTATTGGGCATTTTATAATCTCTTTGAAGATGTAGAAGTACCAAAAGAAACCAACACATGATCCTCATCTTCCCACCTTGGCGTTGGAGGCTTCCTCAAGAGCATACCGGCATTCTTCTCCATTGACCTTTTCTTCCTCCCTTGTCTTCCTCAAACAGCCTCAAACTCCACAAACCTGTTGAGATTCAAGCTCGATGTCAGCTTATGCTAGTTGCACTATGTGCTGGCATGTTAGGTAGTAACATGTGTGAGACATAAATGATCCCGTCCAGTTGGTCATAGTTGTGTGGACATTAGCTAGGGTTAGCAGTGTGTGTTGTAGATTATGGATTATGGCTTTATGCATTGTGTGAGAAGGGAGATGGCTTCCCTCTATGGTTAGGGTTTGTAATATACATTAGGGTTTGCTCTTCTGTGTGTGCTCCCTCTCTCTTGATCTATTTTTTATCATGGTATCAGAGCTTGGTGCTCTCTAATTAGGGTTTATGAGTGAGAGTGAGAAGAGGGAGAAGAAGCTGTGAAGAGAAGCTGTGAAGCAAACCATTGGAGTTGTGAATCTTGGAGCACACAAATACTCAACAAATCTGAGAGCTAAGGACCATGGGTAAGCAAAGTTAAACACCCTTGAGCAGATTGCAGGTGATTCAAGCACAAACAAGGCAAATCAGGGTTGCCCAAAGCAAAAGAAAATTTTGGTTTTTGCAAGCTTTCCATTGGAGCTTGAAAGCAGTGACGTATTGTGCAAATGGATGCAATCTGGCAAAGGAACATGTATGTGACAAGGATTAATGTATTGGCAACTCATGTGCAAACCCTAGAGTAAATCTGGAACAAGATTGATGCATTAAAATAAGAGAAAAATTTTGGTTTTGAAACCTCCTCCAAAACAGTGAGTATATGCTCAAAATTGAAGCGATTTGTGAAGGTTTTTGCATCAAATCAATGCATTGACTTGTTGGCAACCTACCTTAGGTAATTGCTAAGGCTTATGAGAAATCATTTGTGTGTACAAACTCTCTAAAAATCCCTACAAGCAGGCGGCGCTGAATTCTGTAAGCTAGGAGTGCATTCTTTGCAAATAGTTCACAATATTGAGGTCTTTTGATGCCAAATGGATGATATGAATGCATGGGAAGCTTAGCGATTGGGTATATATTGAAGCGGAGAAGGTCTTTGCAAGTTCAATCTTGAGCAACATGAAGATTTGAGCCAATTAATGAAGGATTAGCAGAGCTGTTAATAGTGATTATAGTGAGACAGTGAGTGATTAATTGACTAATTACTCACTCGTTATTCACAATTAGACTAATTCCTTTTACACGGAGTTAGTAGACATCATTGCTAAGATAATGAGTGATTAATTGACTAATTACTCACTCGTTATTCACAATTAGACTAATTTCTTTTACACGGAGTTAGTAGACATCATTGCTAAGATAATGAATTCCTAGGCTCTCAATTTGGACAAGGATTAAAGAAATTAGAGTGGGATTAATACTGGTTTTACTAGTTTTTCTCAAAACAGAGAAGGGGATTTGATAAATTTGGTATGTACGCACCTTGGTTGGTATTGATATGAAACATTTAGCTTGTTTAGGTGTCAATGCAAGTTATCCACACTTGATTGAACCACTACATTGCAATTTGAAGCCTTGGAAAGCATGCCAAAATAGGGTATTTTGGACTGTGTATGCCAGTTCAATTTGGATGCAATCAGTTTGATTTTCTACATCAACAGTGAAGTTTGTTGAGTACTTTGGAGTATTTGAACACTTATTAGAGTGTGGTTGAATTGAGGAAGGCTCATTTACAGATTTGGACGTGTGCAGAAGGTGCATTTGCATTGAGTAAATATGTCAGACAACCCAGTACAGATTGTGGGTGAAAAGTTGGATAGGAAGAACTTCCAAGCATGGAAGTACAGGATTAAAAGCTTTCTGAATGGAAAAGGGTTTTGGAACCTTATTATAGGTGCGAAGCCAGAGCCGAAACTACCCCGACAACCTACACAACAACAGGTTGTAGCTCATAAGCAATGGTCAAAGAGAGCATACAAAGTTTGCATTACTTGTCTATATGTATCTCGGATGCTATACTCATACATATACATGATGCTGAGAATCCCAAGGATGCATGGGATACATTGGTAAAGTTGTTTGATATAGACACTAGTGCTTGTAAGTCTCAGTTATAAGATAACAGATTCATAATGTGAAGTGGAAAGGAAGGAGCATCCATGATTATGTACAAGAGATAAAGAAGTATGCAGATGCATTGGCAACAATCAATGCCCCCATGCCTGATGATGATTTGGTAGACATTGCCTTGCGTGGTCTTGCCAAGGAGTACAAGTCTTTTGATACATCTATCTCTATTCGGAGTACAAGTTTACCAGATTTTGATGAGTTGGTTTTACTCTTGCTTGTTGAGGGAATCAAACTCAGTGACGCGTTTCATGATGCATCTACTAGCCATGATGATAATGGCAGAAATCAGGCTTTCTATTCAAAAAGGGGATTCAGAGGCAGGGGGAGATTTGCATCACGTGGTCATGGTAATGGTTGTGGATGGCAGGATAGATCACCACAATAGAATTTTCAGCCTTCATTTGGTGCGTGCTAGAGATGGTCATGGATATACACCTCAGGAGAGGCCGAGGTAATCCTCGTGGTAGAGGATGTTGGCAAGGCCAACAAACATCTATGCAAAATGTGGAATGCCATTACTGTGGAAAATTTGGTCATATGTCACGTGATTGTTTTTGCAAACAAAATGATTTGAGAGGGGGTAGAGCACAACATGGTGGACATTATGCACAACATGGTGGAAATTATGCAAATGGTGGAAATTTTGCATCAAGCAATAATGATGGCAGTGCAAATCACTTGTTTTCCATGAAACATGTTGTGGGATCTATGATGACAAATGGTGACAGTGATGACACTTTGTATATGGACTTTGGAGCATCAAACCATATGACTTGTCATGGCGAATGGTTTGAACATATGAAGCCTATGGATTTGAAAGGCTATGTGGAGACAAGAGATGATACCCAACATGCTATCGAAGTGTACCATTGGTTATGCACAATGGTGAAACAAAGTCTATGTGGCAGATGTCTTGTATGTGCCTTCTATTACAAAAAGTTTGGTCAAATGGTGGAACAAAGTTTACATATTCGTTTCAATGAGCATGGATGCTTCGTTGAGGATCTCAAAAATGGATGTAGAGTCATTGCCAAAGGGGCAAGAAAGAAGGCAGGTTATTTAAGTTGGATGCTGGAATTCCTGAGTTGAAATCAGCCATGTTCTCTAAAAGCCAAAATGTGGTACAGGACATTGACATGTGGCATAAAAGGATTTGACATGTGAACATACAAAGGTTAAAGAACATGCAGGCAAGAGGCATTGTTAGTGGGCTACCTAGATTTAAGTATGATGGGAATATACATGTCTGTGATGCTTGCCAGTTTGGAAAGCAAGCAAGGTTGCCGTTTCCTAAAGAAGGCAACATGAGTAGATGGCCACTTGAGATAGTTCATAGTGATGTGTATGGGGTCCTGCACAAAACCCATCCATTAAAGACAGCTTGTATTATGTGACATTCATTGATGATTTTAGCATAATAACTTGGATTTACTTTCTCAGAGAGAGAAAAGTGAAGTGTTGGGAAAGTTTATGGACTTCAAAGCTTTTTCAGAGAAGCAATTAGGCTCTTGGATAAAATGTTTGAGGATAGATGGAGGTGGTGAATTCACCTCACATGCTTTTGAGAATTTCTTGAGAAAGCATGGCATAAGAAGGCAGTTAAGTTGTAGGTACACACCTCAGAAAAATGGTGTTGCTCTTCTGCTGAGAGAAAGAATAGAGTCATTTGTGATGTGGCCAGGGCGATGCTCAATGAAAAGAGCATGCCAAAATATTATTGGGTAGAAGCGTGTGCCATAGCGGTGTATGTACTTAATAAGACACCCACAACAGGCATACATGGAAGTACGCCAGAGATGCAGCTTACAGGTTTTAGGCCAGACATTGGACGCCTCAAAGTGTTTGGTTGCATAGCTTATGTACATGTGCCCGATGAGAGAAGGAGGAAGTTGGATCCTAAGGCAAAAAAGTGTGTTTTTGTTGGGTATGCACAGGATCGCAAGGCATATAAATGTTACAGTCCACAAACTAGGCAAGTGGTTATCTCACGAGATGTGGTGTTTGATGAACTTGCTAGTTAGTACAAGGCAAAGGATGAGGGTGTCATTGATTGCGTTGATGCTAATGTGCATGTGAACTTGCCACAAGAAAGTTCTATTTCTATGTTTGGGCCAACAGAGTCTGAGAGTAGCACTATACGTCCATGGTCAGGACGCTTGAGACATGAGAGTGTGAGCACTGGGAGTAGTGCTGTGGATAAAGGGAAAAAGAAGGTTGAAGGAATTGGCATTACAAGTTATGAGTCATCAAGTTCAGAGAGTTTGGATGAGGAACTTGGCATACTAGTTCTATGCACAGCAGGATAGATATGTGCCTCCACATGCTAGAGTGACAGGTGTTCAGAGTGATCCGCATGCATTGCGGAGGTCCCAAAGGGTCAAGTATCCAGTTTTGACAGGTTGACATATCGTGACTTTGCTATGCATTACGCATATATGACCTCTTAGGTGAAGCATGTGGAACCTACATGCTATACAGAAGCTATTGGGAAGCATGTATGGGAGAAGGCAATGGATGTTGAGATGGAGACATTGGTTCAAAATGAAACATGGGATTTGGTTGCCTTACCACAAGGCAAAAATGTCATTGGTTTGCAAATGGGTTTATAAGGGGAAATGCAAATCGGATGGTTCCATTGAGCGCCATAAAGCGCGGTTGGTAGCTAAGGGTTATGCACAAACCCAAGGCTTGGAATATGATGAAACATGTAGTCCAGTTGCAAAGATGGGAACAGTGAGAGCACTTATTGCTATGGCTGCAGAGCAAATGGTTGGGAAATGCATCAAATGGATGTGAAAAATGCATTTCTAAATGGTGATTTACAAGAGAAAGTTTATATGGCACAGCCAAAAGGATACCCGAGGTATCCCACTCATGTATGGAGATTAAAGAAAGCATTGTATGGTTTGAAGCAAGCACCTCGTGCTTGGAGTGATAAGATAAGCCGATATCTTATCTCCCTTGGATTTCAGGTTTCTTCAGCAGCAGATTCTTTACTCTATGTGAAGAAAATAGATCATGGGATTGTCTTACTTGTCATCTATGTGGATGACTTGATTGTCACAGGAGCTCATGCTACAGATGTTATGCATGTCAAGAAGGCATTGAGTGGGTAGTTTGATATGAAAGACTTGGGTGAATTGAGATATTTTCTTGGGATTGAAGTGATCAAAGACCATGCAGGGACATGGTTAGTGCAATGCCAATATGCATTGGATATGTTGGCAAAATATGGGATAACAAGGTGCAAGCCAATGAGTACACCTTTGGAGCAAAATGTGAAGCTGCGGGCTGATTTTGGTGAAGAGTTGGATGATGTAAGATCCCTGTTCCCACCGAGCAACGGATTCAGGATACTGGCAGCGGAAGTAGCACTTCTCGCGCGGGTCAGGGGTCCCACATTCGGGGCCTCACCCACGGATATCCGGATAAGAGACTAATCCGTCGGTTGTTCCAAAGCCGAACCTGGAAAAACTTCCTTTACCGGAAAGCACGGGCGATTCCACCTGGATAACTTTTTACTCTAACGTAGTCAAGAACATTTCTGATCGAGCTGATCCAGTTGCATCTATAAGATACATGGTCAGATTAAGGAAGAAACTTGCTACAAAGTGAAGTGCAAATCTGATGGGATTTGGTTGCATTACCAAAGGACAAGAATGTTATTGGATGTAAATGGGTTTACAAAGTGAAGTGCAAATCTGATGGTTCTATTGAGAGACATAAAGCTAGATTGGTAGCAAAGGGTTATGCACAGACCCAAGGTTTGGATTATGATGAGACGTTTAGTCCAGTGGCTAAGATGGGCACAGTGAGAGCAGTCATTGCTATGGGTGCAACTAATGGCTAGGAAATGCATCAGATGGATGTCAAGAATGCATTTCTGAATGGAGATCTACAAGAGGAAGTGTACATGGCACAGCGAGAAGGGTATGTACACCCTAGATATCCCACTCACGTATGCAGGTTGAAAAAGGCATTGTATGGTCTAAAGCAAGCACCTCGTGCTTGGAGTGATAAGATGAGCAGATATCTTATCTCACTTGGTTTTCAGATTTCTACAGCAGATTCTTCACTCTATGTGAAGAAGACACAGCATGGGATTGTTTTACTAGGCATCTATGTGGATGACTTGATTATCACAGGTGATCATGGTGCAGATGTGATGCATGTCAAGAAAGCTTTGAGTGGGCAATTTGACATGAAAGATCTTGGTGAGTTGAGATACTTCCTTGGAATTGAAGTGGTGAAAGATCATGCAGGTACTTGGTTAGTACAGCGCCAATATGCATTGGATATGTTGGCAAAGTATGGCATGACAGGGTGTAAGCCTATGAGTACACCTTTGGAGCAAAATGTGAAGTTGCGGGCTGATTATGGCGAGGAATTGGATGATCCTTCTATGTACAGGAAGATGGTTGGTAGTCTCATATATATGACTATCACACGCCCGGATTTGAGTTATGCCGTGGGGCTAGTCAGCCAATTTATGCAGAGCCCCAGGAAACCACATTTGGATGCAGTGAGACGCATCATGAGATATGTGAAGACCACAGCACATTATGGTTTATTTTATGAGAGTGGTAAAAGCTTGGACATACATGGCTACACAGATGCTGATTGGGCAGGTAGCGCATATGACAGGAGGTCTACTAGTGGATATGCCGTGGGGCTAGTCAGCCAATTTATGCAGAGCCCCAGGAAACCACATTTGGATGCAGTGAGACGCATCATGAGATATGTGAAGACCACAGCACATTATGGTTTATTTTATGAGAGTGGTAAAAGCTTGGACATACATGGCTATACAGATGCTGATTGGGCAGGTAGCGCATATGACAGGAGGTCTACTAGGGGATATGCTTTTACACTTGGAAGTGCTGTGGTGAGTTGGAGTAGCAAAAAGCAACCTACAGTTGCTTTATCCAGTACAGAGGCTGAGTACAGGGGTGCAGCCATTGCTACTTGTGAGGCAGTATGGTTAAAGGGTCTCTTGGCAGATTTATGTGAGCCTATTGATGGCAAAGTTGTCATTCATTGTGACAACATGAGTAGTATACAGTTGGCCAAGAATCCAGTGTTTCATGCGAGGACCAAACACATAGAGGTCCATTATCACTTTGTCAGAGAAAAGGTGCTGGATGGTACAGTTGATCTTCAGTATGTGAAGACTGATGAGCAGGTGGCTGATATCTTTACGAAGCCACTTAGCAGGGAGAAGTTTGAGTACTTCCAGACTATGTTGGGAGTACATGGGATGAGCTTGAGGGGGAGTGTTGAGAGTCTTGATATCCCAAGCTCATCTACATCTTCATCGGCAGTACATCATGAGCTTGAGAGGGGCTGTTGAGATTCAAGCTCGATGTCAGTGTGAGCCAGCTATGCTATGTGCTGGCAGATTAGGTAGGAACATGTGTGAGACATAAATGACCGCGTGTCCAGCTGGTCATAGTGTGTGGACATTAGCTAGGGTTAGTAGAGTGTGGACACAACTCATTGTGTGTTGTGTGGATTATGGATTAGTGTATTATGCTTTGTGTGAGAGTGGACATGGCTTCCCTCTATGGTTAGGGTTTGCAATATACATTAGGGTTTGCTCCTGTGTGTGTGTCTCCTCCCCCTCTACCATTCTTTTAACAACAGTAACTATACTCTTGCCTCATAGAAAAGTCCATAGTGTATTATGGACTTTATGTACCTGAGTATCCTCCTAGTCACATCTACATGTGGCTCTCGGTGTGGCTTCCTTGGGGCCTACATAAATTCACTCACCATTCCAACATCATAGCTCAAATATAGCCTAGTGATAGTTATGTAGATCAAACTCCCAACAATGTGCCTTTACATAGTAGGGTCCCCTCTATAAGATTACTTACATCAAATTTTGTGTTCTGATCCTGCTCCAATGGCACTGAGATTGGCTTACAACCTATTATTCCATAATTGGACAATATGTCCAAAGCATATGCCCACTTCCATCCCTCATAGAAACACATAAGAGATTGTCTTAGCAAGCTACAACTATTTTGTGGTGGGGACCTTTCCAATGGACGATCTTGAGAACACCACTTCAAGAGCTCCACAACTCCTTGGATAGCCATTTTTGACACTGTCTCTCTCACCACTGTGAGCGTTGTCATGCCTCTCACCTTACACCACACTCACACACACACATGCATTATTAGAGAAAAAGATCAGAAAGAGGATTGACAAGAGCAAGACTCAATTGCATAATGGGAGAGTATGTTACATTATGAGAGAAAATGATATATATACAAGGCCATAGTTTAAGTGTGTTTACACACACTTTAACTATGGCTAATTGGGCATATCCAAGGCTCATAAGTGGAATATTATATAAATAATTCTTAACCTCATAATGCATGCATGAAGTACACTCATAGAGAATCCATTCTAGCTTGTTGTTTGCCACACACTCTTGGAGTAAAAATTGCCATAAATATTCCATGGG
Organism: Cibotium barometz; assembly: GCF_041138505.1. NCBI lineage: Eukaryota > Viridiplantae > Streptophyta > Polypodiopsida > Cyatheales > Cibotiaceae > Cibotium > Cibotium barometz. The sequence continues at coordinate 59,118,131 of NC_141054.1, forward strand.
ACCATTTCGGGCGTCCATCCAAGTTGAACATTTGGACACCGTTACTTCATAGATTGATCATACATGTTTTTTGTGTCTCTCGCTTTTCTATTTGATGAAGAATTATAGTGGCAACTCTCGTTAACTCCAAAATGGGTTAACATTCTCCCCTTTCTATTGTCGATCACGCCATCTCATGATTAAGTAGATCAAGTAGAAGACTTTTTTATTGGTGAGATTTGAGAAGCTATTGTTGATGCTTATGATGCTGCATGCATGTTCAATGGTCATTGTTCATCCAGAAGGAATGGGGAAGGCTAGTTTAGTGAATGTTGGAGTTAGTAAATGGGCTAGGGATTTCTATGAGTGATTGTAATTTTTTTCTTTTCTTTTCTCTCTTTGTTTTTTTTCCTTAGGAAATTCTAAGTGGGTTTAAATTTTTTATTTCTGATTTGAAGGCTTGTTAATGATTGAGGAGAAGAGATGGGGGGTCCAAAGGAACGTTGATACAATCATCATAAGAGAGTGAATCTCAATTTCTCATTTGATACATTAAAGCAATGTATAGCTTCTTGGATGTTACTTTCCCTATTTTATAGAAATTTATCAATTTTCTTGAAGTGATCTTGAATTATCCCTACATTCTTTATCCCATGTGCTTTTTATTTTTATTTTATATAAATATTTTTTTCTATTACAAGAAAATATACAATGAAGTACATTAAAGTGCAATTAGAGTCTTGATGTAGTTTCTATTGAAGTTAAAATCATTGGATAGGCATGAAAAAATTCTTTTGACTTGCGAGGTTAATTAAAAAGTTCTTCACTTTCTTGAGATAAATATGGGACTTTATGGTGATGAGTGTTAACAATCCTAATATGGGATTGTCATGGTGATAGATACAAGATTAAGCATAAGATTAAGGTGGTTTATACTGCACTAAAAACTCCATTAAAGAGAGAGAGAGAGAGAGAGAGAGAGAGAGAGAGAGAGAGAGAGAGATTTCACACTCAACACAAGTTCTCTATTCTATTGCATATCTCAATGAACCATACAATGATATAGGCCTTCTAGCAATTTACACATCATCATCTATGTGGCACTCCCTTTTCCACTCTTTTGGTCAACACTCACACACCATACAATATCAAATGTGGCATTCTTATCTTATCACAATATCTTGCACCTCTAGGGTGCTTTCCTACATACACACAGCATCGCAATTACATCTCTCAACACCAGCTGTGTGAAAAGAAATACAAAACCTTTTGGCTGAAGAAGTCGGGTAAGGGACCCGCATGTGAATGCATCCTCACAATATCATCCCATTTAATGGCATGTGATCAACCTCTTAACAGTATGCGTGTGAATGAACCCTTAATTCTAAGGGTTAAAGAATCTTACCATCTCAAGAAATTATATTTTTAAAAAATATATATTTTTGAAAAGCTGCGCCCCTTGAATGCACTGTTGTGCGAGCTGTTTGTGCACGCATTCAGACTCCAAGTACGTGCCATCTACTTTTGTATCATTGTGGTTGAGTTCACTACCCCATCGTCGGGGACCACTGGCTTGTCTTCTCCATGGTTCTGTGTTGTAGCTCCTATGATGACCTTCAATTGCCAAACTTTTCCTCCTCTTCTCCAAAAACAAACTCTATTGTCATAGCTGTTGCTTGTCGCAGCTCTTCCCTACCTTGATTCACAACATCTGCGATAGCTGCCTTCCTTCACATCCCTGCTTCACTCTCATGCTTTCTCTCTCAAAAGCTTCTCATAGCCACCCAATACACCTCCGTTTTCTTGCTTGTCTTAAGGTACGCTAATGGCTTCACCTCTTCTTTTACTTAGAAGTTAGCATGCTCTCTGATTATACCACTATCTCCATTCTCCATGCTTGTCTGTAGAGTAGTTTCTTGCTATTGCCTCTTTAATCTAGCTTTCTTTTGCATTGACTATTCGTTGATTGCCAAGTGTTTGCGTTGATTGCCAAGTGTTTGCGTTGATTGCCAAGTGTTTACGTTGTAGGCTTTACTCCCTCTTTGCTGATTTGAGGTTCTCCTAAGCTATCGTTTCTCACACATCTCGTGATCCCAGTTAGCCTGTCTCCTAGCCACACATAACCCCTCCTGTATGTGATATGTCTTTTTCAATGGCTTCATAGCCCCATGTGCTTGTTCCACACAATGCCCCCCAGTAGACTCTGGCAGAGATGCTCCATATAGCTAATGTTTCTCATGCCCATCTTTGTGTTGTGGCTTTGCCCATGCCAATGATCTTGCTCTCTAAACCCTCAAGGGATCTCCCATTGGGCTCCATATGTAGCTTCTTTTGCTGCTACACTTGCCTCATTAATGAACCTCCTTCCAAGGTTCCACAATAGCCACACTAACATGGCCATTACAAGCTTTAAATCAAGCTTCACTACTTGCATGTGACTTCCTTGCATACAAACTTCAAGGGTGCTTTGTCAAGTTTCTCCCATTGAGAAACCATAGGTGCATATGCATATGAAAGTTCCCACAACTTCCACTACTTTGCTCATCTCCTTGAGCAACATTCACAAGTGCATCCTCTTTTTGATGCACACACATGTGAATTCCATTGAGTCCACCATCTCACTTGCCAACATCATCTTGACAAGTATGCAACTCCACAAGAGCATTCTCCCATGCTCAATAACCAAAAATTGAAATGAGGTAAAATCTACAAAAAATCAACGTTCAATGATGCAACTGTACTTTGCATCTTCCTTGATGATGAGGCAGCTTCGAAGACTTCATCTTTGCTGAAATATCCATTTTCAACTTCTATGGGTGTTAACCTATGACAGACATTGAGACGTACTATGTTTTACATGACGTACTATGTTTTACGTCATGTACAATTAGTTTAAGTATTCTGAGTCACGGGCCGGGCTTATCGGCACCATATGCAAAGGATAAAGGGATTGGGTGATCGCCGATGAGAGGCGCACCTTGAATATCAATAGGATAAGGGTTAGGATCAGCCGGCCATGTATGGGCGCCCATGTGTGAACGGCCAAGTCACCTATAAGAGTCAAATGTAACCCTAAAATCCTCATTCTCATGTGTTGAATACAAGAGTGCTCTTGCCTTATCTTCTTGGTTTCCTTCTCCTGCGTGTGAGAGAGAGAGAGAGAGAGAGAGAGAGAGAGAGAGTGAGAGAGAGCGATCGAGCACTGGGTAGCGGCACGGCGGCCGGCGAGGCGGTAGAGCGGCGACAGCGGCTCCTTCTTCACTGTGATGCAGGAATCCTTCACGGCGGCGGTTTTAGCGGTGAGTGACACACCTTTGCATTCTGTTTGAGCTCGCTTTTCTGGTTGTATGCTTGCAGCCATTCGTGGCTCGCATACGGTGCTCGACAAGTCCCCAGCTACGACTCGTGCGGTAAAAGCGCACATTTTTGGCGCCGCTGCCGGGGAGATGCCCTGCACCAAGCTCCAGTTTGCAGCTCGGGCTGCCGCATGAAGTGAAATTTACACTGTAGGAAAGGCGACTGTGTGATTGTTGTTGAGGTGTTTTCGTGTTTTGCATTCTGTTTCTGCAATTTGTCTTCTGCAATTCTGTTTCTTTTGTTATTTTTTCGCTACACGTGCATTTTGCTCTCTGGTTTTCTACGTGCGAGGAGGGATTTCTGAATCCCCAGGCCTGCGTTGCGTGCGAACTGCGCCGTGGCCAAGTCTGAACCCCAGAAAGAAATCCTAGAACTTATCCAGAAAAAAAAAGAAAAAAATTAATTTTGAAAAGAAAAATAAATAAAAATTAAAAATTAAAATTTTTAGAAAAAAACCAAACGTGTGGAGAGGAAAGATTTTTTATTTGGAGAAAAAAATTTTGAAAAGAAAAACCCCTAATTGACCTCGACCCCGGCCTCGGTCTCGATCTTTTGATATATATAGGAGAGTGAGCCTCCATAGCTTTCTTTCAAGTGAGAGCTTATGGGAAGTTGAGCTCTATATGTAGCCCACTCCCCAAGGAGTGAAGTGAGCATGTGGGATAAAGCCTTCACCCTTTCCTCCACAAGCAAATAGGCCTTCACCCTTTCCCCCACAAGAAAACAGACTGTTTTGAGGACCACAGGAGCTCTGGATAGGCGAACACGGTGCTATAAAGCACGCTAGGACCCTTTAAATGATATGCTCGTTTTGAGCTATCACATGCCCTAGTTTAGGTTTGACCATAAGTAAGGGGGTTAGAAACGAGTTAAAAACAATACAAAAACAAGTAAAAACGGGGTGCGAAACACCCAAGAGACCACTTGGGTGGGCTTCAAAGGTAGTCACCAATGCCCGTAGGGTACCCACGTCACATGCATCTACGCTCTGGTCGGGTACTAGAGCCTGAGCCACTAGAAAGCGTTTTAGCTTACGCAGGCTCACACCATCCCTCCACGTTGGCATCTTGGCCTTCAGTTGGAACCCAGGAAAGTGCAACCCAAGATCCACGAATAGCGGATAGTGATTCGTCCTCTGACTCAGAAGCCATGGAAGGGCACCCTACCAAGAACCCTGAGGAGACAAGCCAAAACATGCCAGTTTGGGCCTCACAACCCGGATCTAGCATGTTTAGTTGTCTAATAGAGACCTTTAGTAGAGCTACACGCTCTGAACATGCGACAAGCGAAGTAAATGAAGAAGGAGGGGTAGTAGATTCGCCATTCACATCTTATGTAGACCCTACCCTCCCAAAGAGTGTCCATGTGGATATTCTACCCACTTTGTTTAATGAGGGCCCTACTGAGCTACCACCTTCCGATGCTCTTCCTAAAGTAGAGGTCCCTAGAAGCCAATCCATAAGAAGTGACATTGCATCCACTTCAAGAGAACCGTTTGGCACTCCAAGTCTAGATGGGATATTTCTCAATGAAAATTGGGAATATGATCTACACACAGAGACTCTAACTGACATATACACGGGTTACACATACCATGTAGGTTGGTTAGAAGTCATACAATCTACATCTAGCACCACTAATCTACACATACCATGTAGGTTGGTTAGAAGTCATACGATCTACATCTAGCACCACTAATCTAGAGGAGCAACAACAAATGATATGTGAGGTTATTCATAGAATTATCCAATTTGAGAGGCAAAACAGGGGAGTGAACCTAGTTTCCACTAGCCCTATGAGGTTTTTGGATACGGGCAAGGCCAAACAACCAACCCTATCACAATTGAATACTCCCTCGGTGAGTCCCATAGACCCTTCGTATGTTGTTGTTTCGCCTGGAGTCTCAATGCAGGTTGAGCCCATGAGCAGTCACTTTAGCTTTCCAACCTTGGCTCAACTTTCCATTAAGGAATCCACAATGCCTACCCCAATGATGAGCATGATAGAAAGCGCACCTGTTACCCCTGTAGTTAGTACGACACCGCTACCTAGTGGAACAGTACCTACAATAGTTAGTACGACACTGCTACCTAGTGGAACAGTACCTACAATAGTTAGTACGACACCGCTACCTAGTGGAACAATACCTACAATAGTGCGTGCCACTGCCTATCGACCATATATACCTATCGCTACTCATGCTCATGTAGCTCCTACGCCTCTTAGTATGCCAAGCTACCTAGTGGAACAGTACCTACAATAGTGCGTGCCACTGCCTATCGACCATATATACCTATCGCTACTCATGCTCATGTAGCTCCTACGCCTCTTAGTATGCCAATGGCATATGCTCCACGACCGCCTTATCACCACCCTTATCCAAGAGGAGCTAGGCCTAATCACATATCACATCCTACGTCAGCTACCTACATACCAAGACCAACGCCAACTCCTATCAACCAAGCTATCCCAGAAGTGCCTCCACCAGCTATGCTTGCTCACCTAGGTGATCTCGCAGCGTTTGCTCAGATGATCGGATGATCTATTGCGGAAAACATGCGGGGCAGAGAGAACCTAGAAGCAAGGCTGTACAAGTGGCCAAGCTCACTCAAAACTTCAGTGGTAACGAAGATGTTAGGAAGCACATTGAAGTCTTTGAACACGTGTGTGATTCCTTGGAAGAGTACAATGAGCTGCATAAGTGTAAAGCTTTAGGCTTAACCTTGAGTGGGAAGGCCGGAGATTGGTATCGAACCTTAAGGGTTAAAGAGCGTACTCACTACCCCACTCTCAAGAGATTGTTCTTGAAAGAATACATACGTGAGGGTGTGCTTTGGGGAGTAGCATCTCAACTCCAAAAAGCTGAACGCGAGGAAGGGGAGTCAGTGAGAGACTTTATAAGTTGATTGAAGCATCTAAATTCTCGCTGCACTCCCGATGAGCGCTTCAATAACAACCAACTGCTCGATAGATTTATCCGCGGATTGCGCCACGAGGACATATACAATGGCTTAGTCATTAGAGGTCTTACAACGTGGGAAGCAGTCACTGCCAATGCAATCCAGTTAGAAGACAACTTGATGATTGCAGGTAAAAAGGTGTCTTTGGAGACAAAATCAGTTAGTTCGCAAGTATCTGGTGGGCACGAGCCAATGACGGTAAAACCTATTGCCAAGGAGCCCAAGATATCCGAAATGTCTGTGAACCGACCTTACTAAGGCTCTCCAAGAGTACTTTAGGGGTAATCGAGCTCCTCAAAATAGCCATATGTACCCAAGAAGAGAGCAACAATGGTGTTCGGTTTGCTTAGGACCACATAGCATGAGTGAATGTCCCACATTCAGAGTCAAATTCAATGGAAATTGCAATGCATGTGGTAAGTATGGCCATCAATCTAAAGATTGCCTAGTACTTAAGCGTATGTTGGCAAATCAGGCACCACTAGCATGGTCAAATACACCTCAAGTACCCGCGCTGATGCCTGTACACCTGTCGAGCAACCGTCACAGCACATAGTTCCAAGGAATCCGAATGTAGTCTAGTCTGTGCCGTTACCACCGCCAGTTGCTAGGACCACAACCTCCACATCCAAGGATTACCCCTGTAAACCAGATGGGTTGTGAGTCACATAGTGCGTGTGGGGATTATGAAGAGGAGATAGATCCCACTGTTCCATATGGGATTGATACGTTTGAACTGATTCCCCAGTACTACATGGAGGATCATTTCGGGCAAGTCAAGCCTGTATATCAAGTGGCTGCTCTCGCCACAAGAGGGCAAAACCTTAATACCTTGGCGAGAAGACCACCTCTTCAATGCTACGATTGTGGTGCACCGCATCGTGTAGCGGAGTGCCCTAATAGGCTACAGAAGATCGCTACTCAGATGCAACCAAATTAAGGGAGCACATCGGGAATGCTGGTACTTACATGTAATCGTTGTGGCATAGATCATTTGATTGCTCAATGTCCACATAATCCTAATGCACCCAAGATTATGGCATTGAATTTGGTTGAGGTCACCAACCAGGCACGAGGAACCATACCTGCTGTACCCCCGCGAATGTAGTTACACGATCAATGCTTCAAAATCAAAACTACATTCTCGAAGAGAGGGATACTGCATTAATTGCTTGACCAAAGAAAAAGAAAACGCGGCGGAAGAGATCGCTTAATGCCACAAGCTCCAAGCCTAGTTCAAAGACTAACATAGGGACAGGAGACGACCTAGTGTATATGAATGATCCTAAAGATGATTCCGATTCAATAGAAACCATGGGGACCAAAGCCACTACTTTAAGGGAGGACCCCACTCGGGAGGTCAACGAAGGAGAATCAAGCGAATACATAAATAAAGGGAAACAGAAGGAAACTTCCTCGGCCCCACAACCAAGTCAGTTAATGCCCTCTCGGCCACCCAAACTGACTGTGACTCCCCAAGACAAGCCACGTGGGCCAAAAACCCTTAAGAAAAAGATTGGAACTTACCCAAACCCAGTTGAGGAGATTGAACAAGTGCAATACTTAAGGGGTTTGGTGGAAGAAACACAAAGAGAACTGGAGCCAAACTCGAGAAAAATCAAAATTCCAGACACAGTGTTTCCTACGCAAGTTCAGCCTCACAGGAACCATAAACTGTTAGCTATACCTCGTATCATTCGGGAAGAAAGTGAGGATAGGACATCAGGAAGTGGGCAAACACCCTTTTTGCTTGAAAGAATGTTTAGTGATGACGAGGGAATGCCTGACCCCATCGAAGAGGAAGTGATTCCATCTTCACCAGTCCCTAGTCAAGGGGCGATGTCTCGAAAAGTACCGTTGAATGTGTCCAAGCTAATGGATTTCATGTCCTCTGAAATCAGAACCACAATCATCTCTAAGTTATACGGAGATCCTGAGCTATTCTTAGCTCTTCGGGCATTTCTCAATGGAGAACTAAAGGCGGGATTACCACAATTTGCAAATATGGATAGACCCGACACACTTCAAGATGAAGGGAGACATTGTGATCTACAACCCAACCCAGATGAAGACTCGGTCGTTGAAATACCTGTTAACAAGTTGGGACAGTACTTTGAAGGTGACGAATCTAATGCAACTCTCCCCATTACTACCAAGGGATTAACTCTAAAGGGAATCCTTGATGGTGGTGCTGGAGTGAGCATTGTGACTAAAAACTGTTAGGAATCTATGGGAAGACCTCACCTTGAAGTCACAAACATAGTGGTTAAGATGGCAAACGGAACTATTGCTAAACCTATTGGGATGTTAAGGGACCTTAAGATCAAGGTCGTGGGATACAAGGTAAAACATACCTTCATTGTAATGGATTTCTCCAAGCATCCTATGTCATATCAAATGATCTTAGGATGTCCTTTCATGAGGGAAGCACAAATGGTGCATGACTGGTCGAAAAACCATGTTTACCTACAATTCCAGGACTCTGTCATTCGAGTTGATCTTGATAATGGTCCTGCACATCCTTTAGGAAGCAAGGTTATCATTGATAATCGATCGGATACCACTATTCACTCCGCCCCATTAAGGTATTGCTATACATGCAAAAAAGAGACTGATGATGGGAAAGATTCTCCTTATATGGATGTCCTATCGGGTATGACTGAGTCGGATAATGTGGATTGGGTACACCTAGCGGCAACCATAGACACATGGGGAAATAGAGGCATAAGTTGGGTAACACCTAAGGGGCAAGATATGCCACCGTTAGTGCCAATAAACATGATAGGTGTTATGCACTTGACTCCTGATGGCGAGAAAGCGGTAACCTCCACTGACACTAAAAGTGGCGAAGACTCTGACGAATGCAACTCTGAGTATGAATATCAAGAAGAAACTGACTCTGAGCCTGATGGGGGAGATGAATCAAATATTCACCCAAATGTGGAAGCAAGGTGCTCAAGGCCTAGGACAGTGACCTCCTACAGTTCATCCGAAAGTGAGGGGAACACAAGTGAAGATCAACCAAGTGAGTTCGGATCTGACAAAAACAAAAATCAAAAACTTGGTAAGAAGAAAACAAGACATAAGCGACAATGCTATCGAGCTAATGTACGAACTGCAATAAACAAGGAGAGATCCACTGTAGAATGGCTTAATTATGTAGGAGCTATTGACGCTCATCGGAAGTTAGCAGATAATTGGGGACAATACCTCCAAAGTGTCATGTGGTGTATTCCGCAACCTCATGACGTCGCCTAATTAGAAATCGAAGAGAAGCCGAAACTAAGTCGTACTGCAAGAAGGCGGCAAAACCAAGAGTTAGCTCAGCAACAAAAGGAGGCGGAATTGAAAGAAAAAAGCCTGGCACAACAAGAACCACTAGACTTACACCCCGCACCCGAGCATTTCAAATCATTCACCACCCACAGGGGAACGTAAAGTGGTCTACACAAAAGCCCAACGAACTGCTAATGGGAGTAGCGGTGTCTACGATGGCCCTGCCGTAGTCAAAGAGATAGACTTAGCAGATCCGGGTGCGGGTGAGGAGTCAACCAGTTTTTATTGCTCAAGACCTCACCAAGGCGGAAGAAGCTGCACTTACAAAGCTTCTTAAGGAATTCAAGGACATATTTGCCTAGACATATCATGATATGAAGGGTGTTCCACCCTCTGTGGTGCAACACACGATTCCAATGATTAGCACTGCTAAACCAGTCTAGCAACGTCCCTACCCAATGAATCCTAAGTACGCAAAGATTGTACAAGAGGAAATTGAAAAGCTTGTAAAATGTGGATTCATATACTCAATTGAGCACTCAGAATGGGTTTCTTCGATAGTCATCGTACCAAAGAAGAATGGGAAACTCAGAGTGTGCGTTGATCTCAAAAAGGTTAATGTAGCCACCAGAAGAGATCATTACCCCTTGCCATATTCTGAACATGTGCTTGAAAGAGTGGCAGGCAAGGAGGTATATAGCTTTTTAGATGGGTACTCGGGTTACAATCAGATCACAATTGCAGTCGAGGACCAAGCTAAAACAGCATTTATCACGGAGTTTGGAGTGTTTGCCTTTCGCATCATGGCTTTTGGCTTGACCAATGCACCTGCAACGTTCCAACGATTGATAAACACGGCCTGTAAGGAATATCTAAGGGACTTTTGTGAAGCTTTCTTAGATGATCTTTGTGTTCATTCCTCTTGGGACGAGCACTTGATGTGTTTATGAAAAATATTTGAAAGGTGTAGATTATATCGCATCTCATTGAATCCTTTCAAATGCCAATTCTGGGTTAAACACGGAGTTATCTCAGGGCATATAGTGTCCAAAAATAGGATTTCCACTGACGAGAATAAAATCAAGGTCATTCTGGAATTACTCCCACCCACCAACTATAAGGGAGTCCAACGCTTTATGGGCCACGTTGGTTATTATCGAAGGTTTAAATTCTATTCTTCGCCGAGATAGCTCGACCATCGTATAAGCTTCTCATCGAGTTTATTTGGATCGAAGAATGTGACCGTGCCTATGAGCTATTAAAGAAGGCCTTAGCGAGTGCTCCAATCTTGCGAATGCCTAACTAGGATTTAATCTTCCATGTGCATATTGATGCATAAAACTTTGCTATTGGGTGTGTGTTAACTCAACCTGGAGAACACAAATTAGACTACCCCATTAGCTTTGCCAGTCACCAGTTGAATGATGCTGAGATGAACTACACCACTACGGAGCGAGAAGGGTTGGCAATGATATATGCAGTAAAGAAATTTCGTTATTACCTCCTTGCCACCAAGTTTGTTTTCTATGTGGATCATCAAGCATTGTTGTATCTGGTAAACAAACCATGCTCCACAGGAAGAAACACACGATGGCTATTGATTCTTCTTGTGTTTTATTTCACTGTTGTTGTGAGACCTAGCAAAAAACATGTTATGGTTGATCATTTGTCTCGCATACCTAATGGTGAGGCTCCTACGGGAGTTGATGATGACTTACCTGACACTTCCCTGTTCATGGTGGAGACAATGCCCGAATGGAGTGAGAAGATTGTTAACTTTTTGGTTAATGGCTTTCCACCCAAGGAGCTTCGTAAAGATCTAGCTCGAAAGCTGATCAAAGAATGCGAACCCTATTGCCTGATAGCCGAGACTCTTTATAAAAGAGGAAAGGATGACGTTCTTAGGCGTTGTGCCTGAGAGGATGAGTATCTATACATTTTACAAGAGGCACATATGGGCGTAGCCGGTGGTCATTTCTCAGGAGACTTAACTGCGCGAAAGATCTTACAATCGGGGTATTGGTGGCCCACTATGTTCCAAGATGCATCACTCTTTGTGAAGGCTTGCGAGCGATGAATGCCAACGATACAAGAAACCCCAGTGGAAGGATCAGATGCCCCTACATCCGATCAAAGTAAACCAACAATTCGAAAAGTGGGGTTTAGACTTTGTAGGTCCAATTAGCCCAACGGCCCGAAACACACAATCTCGCTATATTATTGTGGCCACCACTGACTATATGACCAAATGGGCTGAAGCGAAGGCGACACATAAGGTAGATGCAAGGACAACAGCCAAGTTCCTCTTTGAAAATATAATCACATGCTTCGGTTGTCCTTTTGAACTTGTGAGCGACAATGGTACGCATTTTATAAATGAAGTGATTAAGGAGCTCACAACAAATTTCATGATATCCCATCATAAATCTACTCCTTACTATCCGCAAGCGAATGGCCAAGCCGAGAGTACAAACAAGACATTAATCTCTGTTCTGACAAAGACTATTGAAGCTCATTGCATGGATTGGGATCTAAAGCTTACGACAGCTTTATGGGCCTATCGTACTGCGTACAAAGTGGCTATTAATTGCACACCATTCAAAATGGTATATGGCCAAGAAGCAGTCATGCCGTGGAAATTTGTCATTCCTAGTCTTCGTGTTGCTACTCAAGAAGGTTGGGATGGTAATCCCTTAATAGAGCGTCTATATATCCTGGAGCGGCTAAACGAAGAAAGACAATTGGCTGTGTACAATGCCCTTGTGGAGAAGGATAGGAGGAAAAAATGGTTTGATCGCCACCTAAAGGACAAGGACATCAAGGTTGGGGATAAAGTCCTGATGTATGGAGTGAGTAACAAAAAGAAGAAGCTCAAATATGCTGGTAAGGGACCGTATAGAGTATGTGAAATTACCCCGCAAGGTACCATCCGAGTGGAGACTCTCGACGGAGTTGAAACCATTGGATTCCTTAATGGGAGTAAATTCAAAAGATACTATGACCCCCTGAGCCAAGAGGAGTTACATGCAATCCATCAAAAGAAGGCAGCTAAAGAACAAGCTGAGCTTAAAAAGATACAAGCAAGAATTGAAGCCAAAGAACGTCAAGAGCTTGCTAGGCACCAACAAGAAGCCAACTTGGGGATTACACAAGCATTTTTCGAGGAGGCAGACGAGGATTCACTGGAATTTGACCCGCCTCTAAGATACCCAATTGAGTTACAGAGTCCTTACGGGGAGGTGCTGTATAATGCATTATTGGATACAGGAGCTCAACACAATTTGTTATCATATGGCGTGTGGTGTCAACTTGGAAAACCACCTTTATCCAAGAGTGCTATCCATGTTAAAGGAATCAACAAGAAGAAAACCCATGTCTCAGGAATTCTGCACACTCCGGTTGCTTATGACAAGGGGACCGTAATCCAAAGCTTTTTGGTTATGCCTGCTGGTACCATGGAAGGGACTGTAAACTTGGGGCATAAATGGATGTTGGCCACCAAGTGCAATATCGATTGGGCAACCAGATGAGTCACAACGCAAGAACCAACACTCAATCTGACCGCTCAAAATCTCGCTCCTAAGCCATCAACTCTGGACAAAATGCTAGATAATGAAAAATCACAAAGTCCACTGGCAAAACCATCTTTGATTGTTTGCCACCCCTCTACCGCTTCAACGCCAAGAGTGGAAATAGGTAGTGTGGTCTCCAAGGTTCCGCTTACTATGCCAAAGAGTACATATAAATGGGTCCCAAAAGCTCCGTTAACAGCTACTTCCCCTGCTCAATCTTGTTCAGACAAGAAGCCTCGTAGAAGGAAAGCAGCTACCCACTCGAGAAAGGGCAATGTAACATCACGATGGATCCCTAAAAACTTATTAGTAGCCCAAGGGTATTACGAAGGGAATAACTAGATTTGGGTCCCTAAGCATAAGTTGAATCCCTCTACATCACCTGTAAAATCTTTCAAACCAAATGTTGCCACCCCAACGACAATTCAAGACCGTGGTAAAGGAAAGGTAACAGAGTGCTCCACACCACTTCTTCCAGAGTTAGTTTGGATTCCCAAATGATATCGATCAATACCACCTAGCTCAGGAAGGGGGGAGCCACATGAAGCTTCTAGTTCCTCATGCCAGGCACACATTGATATAGAAGTGTCTTCATGCTCTACACCTACTCTTGTCAACACCCAACAAAAGACCGATGAGTCTACGTCTCCCCTTGTAATCATATAATCGGAAACCATTTCCTCCATTCGTCAATGGGAGCGTACACTAACATCTCTTCCATTGGATGTGGCCACAAGGGTCATAAAAAGCTATCTGCCCACATCACAACCTATGACCCACTGTGGACAAATTGGTTCCAAGAGGCTGCAACATCATTGCAAAAAATATAATCTACCCAAGGAAAGGGGGAGCATGTACTCATGCTCGACATTCTAATGCTTCCTCCTTAATCTTCTCCCCTGACCATGTAATTGCCAAATTCAAGGAGATGTATATATATAGCTTCATACACAGAAAAGAAAAGAAAAGAAAAGCAAAAGAAAAGCAAAAAATAGTAAAAAGAGCAAGAGCACGTTAAGAGCAAAAATATCCGTATATACAATCAAGAACTAGATTGACCTGTCATAAACCTACTGATGCCATATCTGTGTTTGCAGATATGGCAGATGCACGATCATCATACACTTCATCCACTCCCACCTTTGGTGAGAGGTATCATCTGTACCTTTCTCAGATATTTCACATGTGCTATCCTGTAATTGAAACTGAATGGGATCATATAGATGTACTAGCCAGAGAGGAAAGTGTTGAGGAATTAGAATGGCTAATTCGCCTATTGACCATGACTGACCCCTACTCCGTAGAGGACATATCCCCGATAGCCCAATGCTTTCCTTTTCCACAAGATGACTATCCTCGCATGGTTACATTCTTGATGAGTTTATGTGGATGGGAAAATGAAAAGGAAATATCTGACAATGATGAATGGATGGATGAAACTCATGGCACTACTGAGGTTGACTTTATTTATTTGGATGATGCGGATAGAGGCTTAGCCTTAGGGCTAGAACCAGGACTCTACAACATCCTCTTACCGTATCCTCAGTAGTAGTGTGGTGACTGGTAGGTAGGTTAGTGTTTTCAAGTTTTTTCTAGTTTGGATTCCTTAAATGAGTCTTTAATTTTTCACATTGATTTGCCTCTCGAGGTATAGTGCTTTATTATGAAAGTGTACAAGTGTGCAAGTATGTAGGAAGTTTTCTTAAGGAGATTTGGCCTAGTATGTGACTCAAGTGGTCAAAAGATAAGGCTCAAGCCTACAAAAAGGCATTACACTCAAGATTCTAAATCATTAATCCAAATTCTCATTGAATCATGCAATTCTTCGTATCTCTCTTAAGCATTGTTCTCTCCCTATCTCTCATTAGGGAAAATTTGGACTCAAATTGGGCCCTTTAAGGATTCATACACATTCTCTCTTTACAAAAATGGGCTCATGGTGAAATTTTTTCAAATCAACTCAAAAGTGAGTGGATTTTGGACATTTGGAATCTACTCTCCGAGACCTTTCCAATGATATATAGCATGATGGGCAATTTTGCATATTCAAGAAGTCCCAACTGGCTTGTGAGTATGCTGCTGCAAGATAAAGAAAACAACCTCAAGCCTTCAAAAATCCATGCCTCGTTCTAGCCTAGATTTCAATGCCCACACACTCCCAAAGTTGCATAAATGGCCTAATTGACTAGCTTAGGTGGTACTAGATGTTGTAAGGGTGTCATACAAGTATTGTAGGGTGAAAAGGGAATAAATTCAAAGGAAAATGAAGATTGTCTCTCTCTCATGCATGAAATCCACCAATTTTGGTATGTATGAGTTCCTACCACCATACACTTCCACATCAACTTCTATAACTCCATAGAAAAGGGCATAGAATAAATCTTAATAAAGCAAGAGCCCACCATGCACTAATACAACTCAAGTTGAAGGAGCCCCACACTACCCATGCACCAAACTACTAGCCAAAACCCATGCACCAAACCACTAGCCAAAACCCATGGTTTATCTCAAAACCTCTAGCAGCAAAAACCATGTGTGTACATCCACTTACCACACTCCTACCTTAATCAGAGGGTCAGACCAAGTCAAAAGGTGTAAGGTATTCTTAACTATTCAAATATTTGAAATGAATTTTACCAATACTTGATAGGAAGCTTTATAAGAAAATTCCACCATGAATTCCACTAGATGTAGGTAGTTCAACCATGTTTTTGACTCGCATCCACATAAATCTCTAAGAGTATCTTTCATAACTTGATTAACTCTTTTAATTTGACCATTGATCTCTGGATGATAAGTTGTGCCTAAGATTAAGAGAAATCCTGACTGCTTTGAAGAAGGATGTCCAGAATCAAGAAATAAACTTTACATCTCTATCACTTACAATTTTACGAGGTAATCCATGTAAATGAAAGATCTCTCCCAAGAATATCCTAGAAATATCCGAGGCAATGAAGGTCTTCTTTACTGGGATAAGATGTGCAACCTTGGTAAGTCTATCAATGTCCTTGTGCCTTGTTCATTTCTTGAGAAGTTTTATTTTCCTCAAGATAATAATTGGAGTGGATTTGATATAATTGTTATTGAAAGAAAGGCTAGTTTTCAAGAGATGCATTTTCTTTTCCGGATTTGTACTTGATTTTAAAATCAAACTCTTGCAATATTTGCATCCATCTCCTTAAACACATTGAGTTCCTTCTGCATAAATATCTATTTTAAACTTTCATGGTTTGTTTACCAAAGTAATCGAGAAGACAATGTCTCCACACATGTAATGCATGAATGATTACTAAAAGTTCCAAGTCATGATCTTTTCAAAAGGCTTGCCAAATTCTTGCAATTTCAACATGAGGTTGGTCGCCAAGGTAGTATTGAGTTTATCAAATGCACTTTGACACATCGACGAATCCACTTGAAGGGGGGTATATCTTTCTTTCAAAGATCCATCAAAGGCAAAGCAATCTTGGCATATATTTGGATGAATATATGATATCATCTAGTTAATCCAAGAAAACCTCGAACTTCTTTTACCATTTTTGGTTTTGTCCAATCTATAAAATAGCTTGTACCTTAGTAGGGTCAACTGAAATACTACACTTGGACATAATAAGCCCCAAGTATTTAATGCGATTAGTGAAAAAGATGCATTTACTCTTCTTGGCAAAGAGTTTGTGCCTTAAGATATCCAAGACTTTTTTAATATTCTTTTCATGATCGAGAAAGTTCTTAGAGTAGACCAAGATATCATCAAAGAATACCAAAACAAAATCATCCAGATTCTCTTTGAAGGTTTCTTGTATTAGCTAATTGAAAGTTACAAGCACATTAGTTAGTCCTTTAATAGTGTCCATATCTAGTATTGAATGTTGTTTTTGGTCTATCTTATTCCTTGATTCACATATGATAATATCCAGACCTTGGATTAATTTTATTGAATATTTATGAACCATACAATTGATCCAAAAGTTCATCATTCAATCCTGAATATCAGGTATTTATTCTTGTCCAGTAGTGAGTTGATTTAATCACCTATAGACAAAGCACAATCGTAGTGAGTTGATTCAATCCTGAATATCAGGTATTTATTCTTGTCCAGTAGTGAGTTGATTTAATCACCTATAGACAATGCACAATCGTAGAGTTCCTTCCTTCTTCCTTCTTTGGAAGAGAACTGGTGCACCCTATGAGGATTATGATATTCTCTTCTTCGAAGAGTTTCTTTATCTCCTCCTTAAGCTCAATTGCTTTAGGTACAACAGCCATCTTATAAGGCCTTCTTGCAATTGTTCATCTCTGGGTACAAGATCTATCTCATGATTGTGGAAATAATACACCAAAATATCATGCATGTGACATTGGGGATATGGACATATGGTTTAAAGGTCTTATAGCCAGTCATATGGTGTAGTATGGTTAAAGTAGGATCCATATTAGCATATTCCTATTGTAAGGTCCCATTCCATGGAGATCAAGGCTACGGTCCCAAGGCTCCATCACACTGAGCCAAAAGTCCTACCTAGATCACACATGGCGATGGTTATCTTCTTGTGGGTTTTTTTTTGTATTTTTGCTTTATTTTTTTTTTGTTTAAACTACTTTCACTTTTACAATTCACCTAGAAGGCTCTATTCTAGCTAAAGAGGGCACACTAAGGAAGGTGGAGTACTTGGCATACTCCTTCGGCATACTTTAAGGTTGATCTTGGAAAGGATTGAACTAGGACCAATGAACTAGGACCAAATCCTAAATAGATATCCAAGTTATAACTAGAAAAGTGATAGACCAATCACATAATGATGCAATAAAGCACTCAAACAAACACTAAATGGAGTTCATAAAAAAGATTGAAATTGAAAACAATGGCAATTTTAGGATGGATGTAGAATACACTTCCATAGCGAGGTTGCACGTCCACTGTAAGTTGTAAATCCAGATCTGGTCCACACGACTACACCTCTATAATGTGTAAATCATCCTCATCTAGCAAACTCATCATGAGATAATCATAGCTCGTAAGCAGGTGAAAGCATGGCTAGGTGGTACCATTTTTCATTGTAAAGTACTTAAAAACACTTTTTGTAGTACTATAAAGTACTTAAAAACCAGACTCTGCTTCCTAGCAGAGAAACTTCATCACTGTCTTTGTGATGAATGAGACTGTTATGAGTTGTTTAAACTTTTTTAGAGTTGTCTAAAGTACTTTTAATATGTTTAAAGTACATACCGAGTCCATGAGAACATCAATATATTGGCATGAAAAATGTAGCAAAATACATACGTACTGGTTGCATCAAGTCTTCTTTTTTGGAAGTGAGGCATAAGATTCTACCAAAAATCTAGCAACCTAGACCAGCCATCAGCAAAGTTTGGACAGTTACAATAAGTAGGCTCTATTCTTGCTGTGTACTTGTTGAGCTAGTAAAACAAAACCATCTTTTTACCTGCTGCCTAACACCTTCGTAGATCTAGAATTAGTTGTTATATATATTCTCCTCCACCTTGGATGCTAGCCTAAAGAGGTTTTCTTGTCTTGATATGGGCTCCATATGAAACTTCAAGGCCCTTACGAGGTGTGAATACATCAGAACCAAAGGCTTGTTTACAAGTAGCTCCCAAACATCATCATGGACTCTCTCCTAGTAGAGTCCTATAACTACAAGCAATTTTACAGCACAAAAATTGCCCCAATTATCGAGCATCTCCTAGGGTATCCTAGGCTTTTCTTCAGTACACTTAAGAATGAAGAAGTCTTCTGAACCTTGTTACCCATTGTTTGACACATTGACAGCATAGTTATCTCCAACACACAATGCATCACTCATTGCATTTGGGTGACCGGCATAAGTGGGGCTATCAAGACCCTCTTCTTCACTAGAGCTATCATCTTGTATGTCTCCATGGCCCACTGGTTGAATGGTGTGATACTCCTAGCTCTCTACATATTCCTTGTTCTTGCATCTCCTCCATTTTTGTAAAATGTACAATACATGGTTTTCCTATGAATTCCGACCATTTCGATGCTTGTGGCAGCCTAAAAGAATTGAAAATAATACGGTGTCCAACATCGATGCCATAGAGGTCTCCGACAAGGGTGAACAATGTTGCTTAATGGGCTGCATGAATTATGTCTATCATCCTCTTCTAGAAAACGGTGATAGCTTTAGAGGTAGTTGGCTGAGCTGGGAAGTTCCTTCTGTAATTTCCCTAATTTTGGGGTGGAGTCCCTTGGTGACTTTGGGTAGATGAATTATGTCTTTGTCATCCTCTTCTAGGTTAGCAAAACGGTGATAGATTTAGAGGTAGCTGGCTAAGCTAGGAAGTTCCTTCTCTTATTTCCCTAATTATAGGGTGGATTCCCTTGGTAACTTTGGATGGATGCAACAAGTCTCTAATTACTTCGGATAGATGCTGTTGGCCTTTGAAAGTGAGATCCCGCAACACTTTACATTGGATAAGTTATGACTGGTGCATTCATGCATTCACTCATAATGTTTATCTCACTAGGCAAAACAAGGAAAAATGATATTTTCTTGTATTCAGAATCATAGAATGATTACAAGGGATTGAACTAGAGGCTTATATGATATTCAGGATGAGGAGGAATCTTACAAATGAGAGAAGGAGCTATGGAGATCTCAACTCCTACTCAATGTCTTCGTGTCCATGTGCAAGAGTGAAAGAGAGAGAGAGAAAGAGTGAAAGAGAGAGAGAGAAAAAAAAACGAAGAAGAGGATGAGGTAAGCAAAGGGAGCATCACCTACATGCAAACACATACAACCAAGCAAGTAATCATGCATACACACAAGCTCACCACCATAGCCACAAGAGAGAGAGAGAGAGAGAGAGAGAGAGAGAGAGAGAGAGAGAGAGAAACTCAATTGTGATAAATGGGATTGTATCCTTTTCATATTTCATAAGTCACTTATATACATGAGCTCTCTTTTTACAATGGCCGGCCGCCCATTTAACAATTGGGGGCCCAAAATTGGATCTCTAGCGCTATGTACACCTAGGCTTGCTGGCATTACACATGTCGTAAGCTCGATCATCCCATATATCTTTTACATGAAGCGCTTAGCAAGGTTTTATATAAAAATGGATTACATGAAGTGTAACCACGCAAATGATGTTAACCATTGTGGGTTAACATATGGCACGACAAGTTTAGACTCTATGGTCTCACTTTCACACATGGGTTGCTCTAGTCATCATAAGAGCAATGTGAAGGATGTTTCAATGATTTTCAAGAAGATGGTTTTTGTGTTCTTTCATCAACAGAATACCCTTGACCAACCAATCATCACCAAGGACAATCTCTTCTACTTCAAGGGTAACTTGAAATTCACATTCAATATTATCATTCTCAATGAGCATTGTGTGTGAGAAATTACCCCAAACTTTGAGGTATTGTCCTTTAGCATCTAGCACATTCATTTGCCTAGGCATAAACATAGGTTAGCCTAAAGATGTCCAAATTCTTCTTGAAATAGTATTGTGAGTAGTGTTGAGGCTAATCACTGCTTGTTTTTGTTGAATGTTTTTTTCGATTAGGAAATCTAGCCAACTATTTATTGGATCCTCAAGAGGTAGCATAGGTGTGAATGATTCCCATTCACTTCAAGATTCATCCATTTTATCTTCAGCCCTCATCACATATTCTCATATGACACTTTCAAGTCTATAATTATGCATGAAAGGTGGATTAAGAGTTTGAGGGCCATTTCCATGGTCCACAACACTAAATGTGTACAAACATGCATTCAAATGTTTACTCCTTCCTATTAGATGTGTTTACATTTATGTCTCATTTGTTGAGACGTCAACAAGCTCAACATGAGCTGACACTCACGAGGCACTTGCATGACCATTCGACATTTATATCACTAGCGGGTTTGGTAGTTGGCATCGACATATCTTCGCCAGAGATTCTACAGCTAGACTACACCACCTAGTCCACATCTGCCCACTCCTCTTAGCGTGTTCACATTATGGACCGCTTGTATATACTCTATTATGTGTGTGTCACGTTATCTTCGTTGTAAACCTCTTTTGTTGTGTGAAGAAGAAGAAGAATTTTCAACCTCTCACCTTGTGTGTTCTCTTCTAGGGTTTGTGTGAGTGTGTGTGTGCTTGCAAGAGCTCAAGCTCTCTTCTCCCCTGCATCTTTTCATGGTATCAGAGCCCAGTCCATGCTAAGGGCTAAGCAGCAAGCAAGAGAAGGATAGGAAGCAGTACGAGGGTAAGAGCCTCACTCATCTACTCTTCCCCCTTTGTGTTAGCTACTACACCCTTATCAGGAGCTCTTCGCGAGGTACCATCAAACAAACTCCAATTGAGGAGATTTCTTCATGGGAGGAAAGATACAGGGCAACTATACTATCCTACTAGACAAACTCTTTGGGCCGAAAACATGTTTCGGGCACGTCTAGACCTCCGTTTTTTAGTTCGCAGAGGCATTCACACAAGCATTGTGGGTAAGTTTTGATTCTCTGCTATAGAACTCTATTTTTGGAATTACAAGAAGGGCAATTGGTTGTGCAAACATTGTGTGTGCTACAAAAAAAGGTCTCAAAGTTACCATTGGGTGTATGTATGCAAAGTAAGGTCACTGTTGTGAAATTTGGGTGTAGTATAGTACCGCTACAGAGAAAAGGTCACTGGTTGTGACAATTTGGGTGTAGTATAGTACTGCCACAGAGAATACAACAATTTGTGCAGGTCAAGCAAGAGTTCTGTTGCGGTAAATTTGTGTTGTAGAAAAGATGTCCAATGATGGAATAAACCAGATTGTTGTAGAGCTTGACAAGAACAATTTCCATGCTTGGAGGTTTAGATTGATAAATTTCCTGATGGAAAAAGGTTACTGGGACTACATTGAAGGTGAATATGAGGAGGCACCGGAGATACCAGAGATTAATCCAACTGTTGTTTGCAGATATAAAAGAGTTCAAGGATTGGAATCAAGGAGAAAGGAAAGTCATGTATTGGCTTTCTATCAACATACATGACACTATGATTGGGCATATACAAGATGCTACGTCACCTAAGGAGACATGGGGGACACCTTGGTGAAGCTGTATGAAACCAACACCAAGACACGAAAAATTCAATTAAAGAATGAGCTTCATACTGTGGAAAAGAAGAATGTGAATGATTATGCTTTGAAGATCAAGGGCATTGTGGAATCCCTTGCATCAATTGGTGTTTCTGTTGATGATGATGATTAGGTGGAAGTGTGTCTAAATGGTCTCAATCCACAATACAAGGCGTTCAAGACGTCTATTCAGACTCCGGAGAGCACTCCCAACTTCACAGATTTGGTGTCAATTCCGATCATTGAAGAGAAGAACTTGGGTGGTGAAGATCAACAGTCTTCACAAAACAGAAACAATTCAGAAGAGCAACAGGCCTTCTACACAAGTACAAGTAGAGGACGAGGTAGAGGTGGTGGACGTGGCAAAGGTGGTGGCTGAATAGGTAATCAGAATTATGGTCAGCAGGTCAGTAGCAACAGTCCTAGGATTCACAACAACAACATACAGGTGGAAGAGGCCAATTTAGAGGCAGGGGGAGTCAATGAGGTCATGGTAATTGCAAAGGCAGCATAAAGATACACGAGGTTGTTTTTATTGTGGTAAGCTTGGGCATGTGTAGGCAGATTGCTATAAGAAGCAGAGTGACATATGAAATGGAAAAGTGTAGCAAAACAACTATGCATCCTCTAGCAGAAATAATAAGGATAATGAGAGGTTGTTTGTTATGCAACATGGGGTTAATGCTGTGTCTG
Organism: Cibotium barometz; assembly: GCF_041138505.1. Lineage (NCBI taxonomy): Eukaryota > Viridiplantae > Streptophyta > Polypodiopsida > Cyatheales > Cibotiaceae > Cibotium > Cibotium barometz. The sequence continues at coordinate 59,141,062 of NC_141054.1, forward strand.
GAAATGATGTAGCAACATGTAAGGATGATGTATGGTATGTTGATTTAGGTGCTTCGAACCACATGATAAATCATGGTGAGTGGTTCAAGGAAATGAAGAGTGATCAAAGTAAGATGTGTCCATTGTAAAAAGGTGGGTCATTTGGCAAATAATTGTTGGATCAAGTATCCCAACAACAACTAGAGGAAGTGTAACAATGTAAACAAACGGGACATAGCACTTCTAAATGTCCTAACAAAGAGTCAGAGGCTAACTTTGTATCAGCCTCTAACTCCACTGAGAAATTATTTTAAAATCTCACTGTAACCACACCTATATTCCTAACCTTGTACATCTAATGTTATAAAGGCAACCTATGTCCAATACCACCTATTCCATTTTTTTTTCATAGTTAGTATTGAGGGGGGGTATTAAGAGACTAAGGTTATGTAAAAGGGGAGGAGAAAATGGACTTATGGTCCACTAGCTCACCTATTTAAAGGTGGAGCTAGAAGGCATTTTATGAGCATGAAGCTTAGTTGTATTTTGAGCAACTTAATAAGCAAGATCTTTTCTTGTATTTTGGTGTGTCTCTCCTCCACATATTTGATCTATTTCATGAGCACCACGAATTTCATCAATATGACCAAATTTTCCACAATAATGGCATTCCACATTTTGCATAAATATTTGTTGGCCTTGCCAACGTCCTCTACCACGAGGATTACCTCTGCCTCTCTGAGGTGTATATCCACGACCACCTCTAGCACCATATGTAGGCTGAAAATTCTGTTGTGGTGACCTATCCTACCATCCATGGCCATTACCATGACCACGTGATGGAAATCTCCCCCTGCCTCTAAATCCCCTTTATGAATAATAGAAAGCCTGATTTCTGCCATTATCATCATGGTGGCTAGTAGATGCATCATGAAAAGAGTCACTGAGTTTGATTTTCTCAACAAGCAAGAGAGAAACCGACTCATCAAAATCTGGTAAACCTCTCGTAAACCTGTACTCCGAACAGAAATAGATGTATCAAAAGACTTGTACTCGCAAGGTAATGTCTACCAATCAGGCATGGGGGCATTAATAGTTACCAATGCATCTGCATACTTCTTTATCTTTTGTACTTAATCATGGATGCTCCTTCCTTTCCGCTTCACATTATGAATCTGTTGTCTCAATTGAAACTTACGAGCACTAGTATATGTATCAAACAGCTTTACCAAAGTATCCCATGTATCCTTGGGATTCTCAGCATCATGTATATGTATGAGTATAGCATCCGAGATACATATAGATAAGTAATGCAAAACTTTGTATGCTCTCTCTGACCATTGCTTTATGAGCTACAACCTATTGTTGTTGTGTAGGTTGTCGGGGTAGTTCTGGCTCTGGCTCCACACCTATAACAAGGTTCCAAAACCCTTTTCCTTTCAGAAAGCTTTTAATCCTGTACTTCCATGCATGGAAGTTCTTTCTATCTAACTTTTCACCCACAATCTATACTGGATTGTCTGACATATTTGCTCATGCAAATGCACCTTCCGCACACATCCAAATCTGTAAACGAGCCTTTCTCAGCTCAACCACACTCTAATAAGTGTTCCAAATACTCCAAAGTACTCAACAAACTTCACTGTTGATGTAGAAAATCAAACTGATTGCATTCAAATTGAACTGGCATACGTAGTCCAAAATACCGTGTTTTGGCGCGCATTCCAAGGGTCCAAATTGCAATGTAGTGGTTCAATCAAGTGTGCATAACTTGCATTGACACCTAAACAAGCTCAATGTTGCATATCAACACCATCCAAGGTGCGTACATATACCAAATTTATCAAATCCCCTTCTCTGTTTTGAGAAAAACGAGTAAAACCAAAAAAGAACAATAGTAAAAGTGCTCTAATTCCTTTGATTCTTATCCAAATTGAGAGACTAGGCATTCATTAGATTAGCATTGATATCTACTAACTCCATGTAAAAGGAATTAGACCAGTTGTTTAAATTGAGAGAGTAATTAGCCGATTAATCACCCTCTGTTTCACTAATCACAGTAGACAGCCTGTTTAATCAGCTCCATAATGCATAATTGCTTCAACCAATCATATAGCAACCTCCTCAAGTATGTGTATCACATAATTGCTAAGCAAGTTTTGAATTTAATCAATCAACCAAGTAGAATTTGGCCTCCACTTCTCAAAAATATGTGAAATTTGCTCTGTTTCCTCCCTACAGGCTGTGCGCCTGCTCCTGAGATGATTTGACAAGATTATAGTGGCTATTGAGAGCATAGGTGAGTTCCCAACACTCTTAGGCATGTACACTATCCATCAATTGAGTGATTTTTGCAAAAAACAGGCTTTAATTTCATCCACAATGAGCATCACTTCTCTGTTTTTGTGAGGGCTTCAAACCAGTGAATTTCCACTCACTATGCACATGAGTTGCCAATACATTCCCCTTTGCCAGATACATGATTCTTTGTCAGATTTGTAACCATTTGCCTCATATATTTACCACACTCAAGCTTCAATGAAGAGCTTGCAAAACATAATTTTTCTTTGCTCAAATCTGGTGTTGTTTGTATTTTTGCACCTGCAATCCGCTCAAGGATGTTTAGTAGTCCTTACCCGGTAGGCCAAGCTCTTATATTTGATGGAAATCGGTGTTGTCCAAGCTTCAGAGCTCCAATGGCAAGCTGCACAGCTTTTCTTCATAGCTTCTTCTCTCTCTTCTCTCACTCACTCATAAACTCTAATAGAGAGCACCAAGCTCTGATACCATGATGAAAAACAGGTAAAGGGAGAGGAGACACACACAGAGGAGAAAACCCTAATGTATTATCAAACCCTAACCATAGAGGGAAGCCATCTCCCTACTCACACAATGCATAAAGCCATAATCCATAATCTACAACACACACTATGTGTTGTGTCCACACACTGCTAACCCTAGCTAATGTCCACACACTATGACCAGTTGGACGCGGTCATTTATGTCTCACACATGTTACTACCTAACATGCCAGCACATAGTGCAACTGGCACAAGCTGACATTGAGCTTCAATTTCAACAGCCCCTCTCAAGCTCATGATGTACTGCCATAGATGAAGATGTAGATGAGCTTGGGCTATCAAAGCTCTCAACATCTCAACATGTTGAGATTCAAGCTCGATGTCAGCTTGTGCCAGTTATGTGCTGGCATGTTAGGTAGTAACATGTGTGAGACATAAATGACTGTGTCCAGTTGGTCATAGTGTGTGGACATTAGCTAGGGTTAGCAGTGTGTGGACATAACACATAGTGTGTGTTGTAGATTATGGATTATGGCTTTATGCATTGTGTGAGTAGGGAGATGGATTCCCTCTATGGTTAGGGTTTGATAATACATTAGGATTTGCTCCTGTGTGTGTGTCTCCTCTCCCTTTACCCGTTTTTCATCATGGTATCAGAGCCTGGTGCTCTCTTTAGGAGACACACACAGAGGAGTAAACCCTAATGGAGAGCACCAGGCTCTGATACCATGATGAAAAACAAGTAAAGGGAGAGGAGACACACTCACAGGAGCAAACCCTAATGTATTATCAAACCCTGACTATAGAGGGAAGCCATCTCCCTACTCACACAATGCATAAAGCCATAATCCATAATCTACAACACACACTATGTGTTGTGTCCACACACTGCTAACCCTAGCTAATGTCCACACACTATAACCAGCTGGACGCGGTCATTTATGTCTCACACATGTTACTACCTAACATGCCAACACATAGTACAACTGGCACAAGCTGACATCGAGCTTGAATCTCAACACATACTGCTTGCTTGCAGTATCCGTTTTGGTACTGTGATTCCTCAGTGATAGTGTGTGCCGACTGGGTGTTAAGGGAGCGTCGACTTTGTGAGAAAGTGCTTCAGCTGACATCCGACGGGCTCTAACATTCGGCGTGGCGGCGGCAAGGTGATGGTATAGTTGCGGCAGTTTGGCGGCTCAACACCTGGCATGCCCGATGGGTCAAATTCCCATTCCAATGACTTGAACCCAAAAAATTGCAGCCTTCCAAAATGTTAGATGCTCCTTAGTATTTAACTTGGTTGGAGGAGTGGTGATGATCACAGCCTGTAAAGGCTTGTCTGGTGACTCCACCTCGGCAACCTTAGTGCCCAGACTTCTGAACCCAATGGGGCACATCCGTGTCTTTGATGTGAAAGAACGGATCCGGAAGGCAAAAGATAAAGGACGCCTTCTACAAGATGAATTTTGGGGGATGACTTCCAGGAGATGACTTCTGCAAGTATGAGCTAGGGAACACAGATGCTTACGTTAGGGCGTGGTTGGGGAGTGGTTGAGGATTTAGGGCGGGGCGAAAAGTTGTCATATTTCTTTTGAAGAGCTACGGCATGATCCTTCAGTAGAGCTATGACCGATTCTTCTTTAGAGGAGGAACCCCCCAGAGAAAGGCACCATGGCTAGTTGCAGGTTTCCCATGTCCATAGTTTCCTCCGGGTTCGGCTCGGCCAAGTCCTAGATAGGCCTCTTGCCTAAGAGTTTGGCCTTTTGCACCTTATACCTAGCGATCTGTTGCTCCAGCTCATCCATTTTTACGAGGAGGTCATCATGGGGGTGGCGGAGGTGGAAGCTTGCAGGGGCAGAGGCTGATTTGGAGCAAGCGGGGAACTGGGAGCAGTGGTCAAAAGCGGGGCAGCTGCTTGACTTGGCGCACCGGATTGGGCGTCAGCTTCATTATCCGAGTCATCATCCTTTGGCTGGTCGACTGGTTGCTTGCATTGGCTGGTGAGGATTAGGCAGAGCTCATCCCCAGAGATGGCTCAACTCATCCTGCATGGCTTCGGAGAGGTTAGCCCAGACACTCGTGTCGATCTGAATTGTACTGAGGGAGCGGTTGGTGTGGGACTGGATCTGGGCGGCGGGAAAGGCAATGTGGGTTTTGTCTAGGAGGATTTGGGCCTTGATAGAGTCGAGGAAACTAGGAAACTTGGTTATGGCGAGGGCTCTGGTTTCCTTAGCTAGGGTGAGTTCCCGCTGGGCATCCGCCATCCAACCGCGGAGGGTGGTATTCTCCTACTGGAGGCGATTTGAAAGTTTCTTGGAGGTGGAGCTAGTGATCAACGGCTTGGCGAGTGCCAAATGGATCTTTGCCTTGGAAGAATTGGGCAAGCTACTTGGCATACCGACAGGCAGTGGGGATGTTGATGGGTGCCCTTTCAGCAGAGGAACCCATGGTGGTGGAGGCTGCGAAACGGATTGTTCTGGGGCAACAGGGACATGTAGGGGATTTTTGGGTAACTACGCGGAAGGCAGTTCCAGCAGGGTGCACTGCTTCTTCTCTTTTGAGGTTTGGGCCAATACCATCTTTCATTTGAATTGGGACGCCATGGTGGTTGAACGAGTGCACCCTATATTGGTGTTGGGGCTTGCCGTTTGTTCCGAGCTCACCACCTCGATGGCGACAATTGCTGGTTTCTCTTGCTAGACTTCGGGAGTGTTTTGTACCTTCTGGGGTGTAGGCACACAAGGGGGAGGTACTTCGGCTTTGACACCTAGGGATGGCTTTTTTACAGCCCTTATACCTCAGGGGAACAGTAAGGTTAGTAGCTAGCCTAGCTTCATATGTGTGTTGCTCTTCTGCAAGCATTTGGCCTCTTTGATGCCCATCTACTATTGCACATCGGCGGTATCAGTGCCGATGCTGAGTTGGAAGTAGAGTAGGTGGTGTGTGTGAGAGAGTAGGGAGAAGGGAGTTGTAAGCCAAAGGTTGTGGCTTTGAGCGAGAAGATGGGCTGCATGCAAATAGATAGGTAGACAAGAGTTAACTAGAGTTTGTGGTAATTTAAAAAGAGTTACCGTGCATGATTGTCACGTCGCCGTCGAATAATCATGACGTGTTGCACCGCCGTCGAACAGTAGGGTTAGTAGCTAGCCTAGCTTTGTGTGTGTGTGTTGCTCTTCTGCAAAACAAGCATTTGGCCTCTTTGATGCCCATCCACTACTGCATGTTGGCGATATCAGTGCCGATGCTAGAGAAGGGCTCGACGGTCACCATGGCTGGGAGCAGAGTAGGTGGTGCATGAGAGAGCAGGGAGAAGGGAGTTGGAGGCAATAGGTTGTGCCTTTGAGCAAAAAAATGGACTGCATGCTGTATGAGAAGTGATAGGATGTGATAAGATGCGTATGAGATGTGATAGGATGTGATATGAGGTGTATGAGATGTGATAGGATGTGATAAGATGCGTATGGGAAGTGATAGGATGTGATAAGATGTGTATGAGAAGTGATAGGATGTGATAAGATGCATATAGGATGAGTTAGGATGTGATAAGATGAGTTAGGATATGATAAGATGTGTATGGAATGAGGTAAGAAGTGTATCTGATGGGATAAGATGTATATGGGTTGTGATAGGGTGTGAATATGAATGTATGGATGTGGATGTATGAATATGAACGCGGATGTGAATGTATGATATAGATAGATACACAAGAGTTAACTAGATTTTGTGGTAATTTAAAAAGAGTTACCGTGCATGATTATCGTGTCACCCCGTCGAATAATCATGACATGGCTGCATCACATCGCTTGGCACCCGAGACGAGTCTTTGATGATTGTTCGAAGAAGGGTGCTGTCATTAAAGTGATGGATGCCCAAGTAGTGGGTTAGTGGCATCGCCACATCAATGAATGGATTAGGTGGCATTAGCACATGGTATGGACATAGGTGATCAGCTTCTAGAATTGCTCTCCATTGAGTGTGCCAAGGAGGAAGGTTCCATCTCGTAGAATCTTTCAACACCCAGAACCGTCCTGTCCATTAGAGCTTCAACTTTCTTGGATGCGGACCCATCCAAGACTAGAACAATAGGACCGGATCTTCTTCCTTGAACAAGCAAAACTTGGAGTGGCGATCAACCCACACTTCTTTCTCCTCTTCTGGATGACTGCGGTGGCGATGAAGCAGCTGTTGAAGCGTTCTTCATCTAGCTTGAGGAGCTGGTCATCCAAATGATGCTGCAAGGACACTTCCGGGCTTAACTTCTTGGCAATAGAAATCCGAAGGCTCGGCACTAAGAACTCCATTGGCATGACTACCTCTATGCCGTATACTAGTTTGAATGGGGTCATTCCTGTTGAAACCTTTTATGTTGCGTAAAATGCCCATAAAGCTGAGTACAACATTTCATCCTAGTTAGTGCAATTTTCATTGACCAACTTTGTGAGGATCTGCCTAAGGATTTTGTTGGTTGACTCAGCCTGACCATTGGCCTGTGGATAATACACTGTGGATTGCTTATGGATGATGAGATGCTAAGTGACCATTTCTCAGATGACATCATTTACAAAGTGCTTGCCTTGGTCACTAATCAGCTCGATCAGTCACCCGAACCAACTGATTATCATCTTGTAGAGAAATATGGCATTTGATTTGGCTGTGTTATTCCAGAGAGCTTGGGCTTCTACCCACTTGGTGCTATAATCTATGGCCACCAGGATATACTTGTTACTTGTGAACCGGGTTGGCGGCTTAAACGGGCCTATGAATCGAGGCCCCATTTTTGAAAGGGTTCCAAAGGAAGAATCGAATTGTGCGGCATCCTGTCTCTATTTGTCAGCTGGCCAAGACGTTGGCATGCGTTACACTGCATGACCCATCTGTAGACATCATCGATTATCGTTAGCCCACTAGAGACTGGCTTGGAGGATCTTCCTCCTCGATTACTTCTTCGAAAAAGTGTCCTCCACTAATTCCTTGATGAGCTTCTCTAAGGAAATCTTCATGTTCATGTGGTGGGGGATGCACCGTCGGAGGATTTGATCAATCCCCTTTTTTGTATAACTGGCTGGCTATCACTTGAAAGGTCTAGCAGGGCAGACAACAATTTGCTTCCATTGATCTCTGGAAAGGCTATCCTCCATTAGACCTGCAACAAATGTTAACATTTCTCATCGTACCAAGAATGGGGAATTGGGATGAATGCGTTAGCTCTGTGAACAGCTCGGCATCAGGTAAGACATCCGCTACTCCTCTTGGCACTTCTCTAGACTCAAGCCGGGATAAGTAATCCACCACTGTATGATTTGCACCTGGAGTGTGCACTATTGTGAGCTCGAACTCTTGGAGGATCAACATCCACCTTGCTATTTTGCCTACCAAGGTGGGAGTGATCCACATGAAAGGTAAACTTGTTACCCAAGTAGTGATGAAACTTGGTGACTGAGTAGATCATGCCAAGTGCTTCCTTGTGTGTGGTGGAGTAGTTCCACTTGGCATCGGAGAGCCTTTGACTAGCATAGTACATTGGTCAGAACCATTTCTTCTCGGCCTCCTGCATCAAAACGCTACCAATTGCCACATCAAAGGGATCCACGAAGACATGAAAGGGCAATTCCGAGTTTGGGGCTTGGATGACAAGTGCTTTGAACAACATGAGCTTGAGATGTCGAAACATGATGTCACATTCCTCTGTCCAGTTAAAATTAGCCTGCTCAAATTGCTGGGTCAAAGATGCTTTGATCTTTGCCATCTGTTGGTTTAAGGGGACGGCTATGTGGGCCAAATACCGGAGCATGCAGCTATGCCATCTGACCTGCCCCAAAAATCTTATGAGCTCTTTCACATTTGTTGGGATTGGAGATTTTTGGATTACCTCCACCTCGACCAGTTCTACTGCAATGCCTTCCTTGGAGATGATGTTTTGCTAGTAGCAAACCACTTTGGACGGAAAAGGCACACTTAGCCAGATTCAGGCTCAATCTGGAAACTTGGCACTTGGCTAGGCACTTCTGCAGGTGCATCAAATGTTGAGATAATTTTTTGAAAACACTAAAATCATCAATGAATATGTGCATGAAAGTGTTCAGAAAATCGATAAAAATTTCTTGGACCATGCGTTGGAATGTGGCAAGAGCATTCTTAAGGCTTGAAGGTCATGACGTTGGATGCAAAGGCTCCCCATTCCATGATAAAAGCTATTTTCTGTCGATCTTCTGGGGCCGTTTGAACTTGATTGTAGCCACTAAATCCATACAAGAAGGAGTACATTTCATGGCTGGCTACAACATCAAGCAAGGAATCTGTGAATGGTAGGGGAAAGGGATTAGAGATGGTTGCATTTAGTTTCCAGTAATCCACGCATACCCACAACTTCTGGTTTTTCTTTGGAACAATCACGATCAGGGAAAACCATGTCACCCGATTAATCAGATATATGAATTCTACTTGAAGCAGCTTGTCTAGTTCCTCTTTCACCCTTGGCATCCTCCTTTAGATTGATCCGATGTTGGTAGAACCGTGGATCAATTCCTTTTATCTTGGTGTAGCTCCATGCAAACACATCCTTATAGGATGTGAGCAGCATCCAGACTTCCTCCCGAAACTTGACATCCAACTTAGCACTAACTCGGATCATCTTTGGGTCAACGTCAGTTCCTAGATTCATCTCCGTCAATTCATATTCCTTGACCCGCTTGGAGTGCTTGAGGTCCCTGTCAAAAGCATTTTTTGCTGCAATGATATGTTGTAGGCTTGGGGTATCGCCACCATCATCAATCAGAGCCTCGTAAAAATCTTTAGCTTCGTCTGGACTTTTCCCTGTGCTTTACGGATCGGACTGATCCCTGGCAACTTCATCCTTGTTGTGTGGAGGGTTTGGTCGGTCTCTATCCATTATCTGGACTACGTCAACCTCAAATAGACTGATCAGGTTTGCATTTTTCGAGAGATACCTTCCTCCTCATCGAGGTCTAACCCTTCTAGCATGTTGACCCCCTCGGCTACTTTCAATCGAAACGATTTCTCCACTTTTTGTCTACTAGCGACGACAGGAATCCTTACTTTCTTCTTCCCACGCTAGATAGTGATCATATCCACATACCAATCTTGCGTGATCCACGCCTGTCGAGATCAATGGTCTCCTGAGAAGCATTGGGTAAGCACCTTTGATATCATCCATTCGGAGAACCACTGTTGCAATATGGAAACTGAATCCAGATACTTCCAGGGTGACATGGATTAGTTCAAGTAGCTGTACTCTTTGCTGATCTGCCATTTTGACAGCAAATGGAGTAGGCTCCCATCTGCTCAACCCGAGCATTCAGCATGTTACATCCAATAGGATGTTGACCCCTAATCCTCCATCATCAAGCAGCACTTCTACAATATCCATTCTAGCCAACTTCACTTGGATCATTGGGATGGCTTCATAATAGATTGGGGCTTCCCTTGGTGGTGGGGTGTCTACCTTCTCGATATTCAGGGCCCAGTGGCTATGAGGGTGGCTTCATCTCTTCTTCATGAGGAATTAGAAATTCCATAAAGAGAATATGGGGAAGAGAGAGAGTTTTAGTTCCTTGCAAGCAAACACACACACACACACACACACAAGAGAGTGTAAGACACAAGAGAGAGATGTGTGGCTGAATTTTCTTTTATCTTCTTCTCTTCTCTAAAACCATATAACTAAAAGATAAGAGTACATACATAAAGGGAAAATACTCTCCTAAAAACGACATACAAAATGGTCAATCTATATAGTAGTGTGAACCCGACTATATGAGCTAACGCTATAACTACGTCATAACTCTAGTACTCCAAAGTGGTTATCACACAACCTGTCATCCACTGGCAACATAACAACCATAATCGCACAAACCATGCCAGTGACATATAAGTGCAGAAGCTATCACCTAGGCGGGTCATTAATGTCCGCCATAACACTAGTTGAGCTCGATATCTCAACGCTCTCCCTCAAGCTCAACTCCACACAGTACACTCCAAGTAAGCTCCTAAACTTGTGGAGCTTCTTTTTGCCTAATTCTTTCATGAATATGTCAACCACCTGATCCTTTGTGCTGACATATACCAGATCTACATCACCTCTGCTAGAACTTTCTCCCTCACAAAGTGATAATGCACCTTAATGTGCTTTGTTCTAGCATGGTATATTGGGTTACTGGCCAACTGTATGCTGTTCATGTCGTCACAATAAATGATAACTATCCTATCCATGGGCTCACCCATATCACCAAGTAGCTTCTGAAACCAAGCTACCTCATAAGCTGCCATAGTAGCAACACCCCTGTACTTTACCTCTATACTCAATAATGCAATTGTTGGCTGCTTCTTATTGCTCCAACTCACAGGTAGCACTCCCAAATGAAAACAGAAAACCATTGGTAGATCTCCTATCTACAACACTATCATCCCAATCAGCATCTGTGTACCCATGTAACTGTATCTATGTACCAGACTCATAGAAAAGTCCATAATCAAATGTGGACTCTATGTGTACCAGAGAATCCGTCCAACCTTATCCAAGTGTGGCTTCCTAGGGGTATGCTTAAACTGACTCACAAGTCCAACAACATAGCTCAAGTCTGGCCTAGAAATGGTCATGTAGATCAAGCTACCCACTATGTGCCTGTATGTAGTGGGGTCCTCCAAAAGCTCACCTGTATCTGCGGAAAGCTTTGTGTTCTGCTCCAATGGTGCACTAAAATAGGCTTACATTCTGTCATACCATACTTGGACAACTTGTCCAAGCCATATTGCCTCTGTAATAACAAAATTCCATGAGGTGATCTCACCACCTCTATGCCCAAAAAATATCACAGCTCACCCAAATCCTTCATCTCAAACTTTTGCTTCAAAATCCTTATGGGATCCCCCCTCCAGGGTTCCGACGGCAGCAAAAGCGGCGTCGGCCTCCCGTGCGGGGCGGGATCCACACTCGGGGCCTCCCCACGGATGTCCAGACGAGAGGCTAGCTCGAGCGGTTCCTTCGAAATCGGGCCTGGAAAGACTCCCCTTGCCCGTAGGCACGGGTGATTCCGCCATGGGAAAATCTTCTAACGGGGGAATTATTCTAACAAGTCAAAGTCTTAGCTAGTTAAACTGATTTGACCGAACCTGAAGTCACATGGTCAGATCAAGAAGAGACTTCCACTTGGTCCATGGAATCACCGCTTTTTTCCTCATTTACGAGGCATAGTCGCCGCACAGAACGTCTTCTCAGGATTTAATTTAATTAATGTAACTAATCGTATCTAGTTGTTTCACAGGAATCCTCCGATCCAGCCTACCCCATCCGGCCCATGGGTTAGCGACCATTGTATTGGTGCGATTCCTTTATGAAGATTTGGTTGTGTTTTTGCCTGGGTACCGAGAAAAAGAGTTCCCAGGCCCCCTAGCTGGTGATTTATGCAAAAATTAAGTAGGCATACCACATACACACCCCATATGAAATTGCCATTTATAACAGATTCGACTGGATTTAAAACAATCCTTCAATAGAAATCATAATATTTCTGATCATCATTTTCCAAAATTCTGAGTCCATTGTATTACAAAATGTGTCCTCTGGACTCTCCATTGAAGACCAGACGAGATCCAGTTTCAAAATTTGGTTTCCAAAAATCTTTCCTTTTAGTCCATCTGAAATCTTCCTCAATGTACGCATTGGTGTCCTAGCAACCACGAGCTCGTGCATGGTGTCCTAGCACTTCACTCAGGGACCGCTTCGTCGGTCCTCGCCCATCGTACCAGAAGCGCACCATTTTAACTGTACTGAGGTTGGTCAAGACCTCGGTAGGCTTTGCCACGAGCGACGTCCCTTGACGACTCCCTGCCAGCTGTTCCAACGAACCTCCTCTTAGTAAAAACATATGCTAAATGCTTCCTCTAGCATTTTGGCGTAAAACAGTCCTTTGAATGAAAAACAGAGGTTCCAATGCAAGTAAAATTTCCAATTTGAGATTGGTTCACAAAACCCTTTTCTCCATAATTCCCGGTTTCATAATGAGGATCCTCGATCTCTCATGAGGGTAATCTACCGATCATTTTGTTTGTCTGTCCAACTAGATTCTTAGTGAGTTCAGTCAAAGGAAAAACTAGTTTAGTTCCGGTAGTGTATTCTTTGTATTTAGGAACTCGAATTGGTCATTAAGTTTCAGATCGAGAGATGGACAAGTAGCTTTACTTCCCGTCCCTTTCGTAGTCTAACCAATTTCATTCGGTTTAGATCTAACAAGGATTCCCTTTAGATAAACATCTAGATTTGGGTAAATATCAATTTAGTGATTTTTCCAATTAAAATATCCAAGGATATTCATTATGCCACATAATTTCTCGACATTAATTCATTAGGTAGAATTATGGTGGAAATTCATCTTTTGATACTAAGATTTAATTCAAATCCATCTTTTTTTAAATATCATAAAAAACTTTCTTTTAACTAAATACCAATACCCATTTTTTTAATAAACTTAAAATCCCTCTTTTTCTCATTTAATGAGTTCAATCCAATTATCATGGAAAATCCTCTTTTACCATAAATTAAATCTATCTAAAATTCTTCTTAAAAATTACAACCATTAATTCCATTAAGCTAGAAATTCCACTTTTCTCATTCAAATGATTGAATTCCAATTATGGTGGGAATTCCTCTTTCATCATTTAAATTTATCTATGCAGAAAGATAAATTTAACTAAATTTCTCTTAAAAATTAAATAAAAATCTCCATTAATTCCTTTACACTAGAAATTTCATTTTTCTCATTTAAATGGTTGAACTCCAATTATGGTGGGAATTCCTTTTTCTTCATCATTTAAATTTAACCCTACCTTGAAAGCTTCTTTTAGAGCCTCGAATGAAGCTTTATCTTCCACTTTCAGAGATTTGAACCATTGGCCAGCTTTGCTATCCAAGGTGTGGCCAAAGGTGCTTATCTTGGTCTGATCGTCTATATACCCATTGCTTCACAAATATGATTAAACATCTCCAGGTGAGTAATGGGATCACCCGTCCCATCAAACTTTGTGATCAACTTCGAGATGTTTGTTGGTTTGGTTCATTTTTGCCTAGGTTGATCTGGTACAGTGGGATTAATTCCCGGCTACCCCCCTCCCAATTTCCATGGCAATCCTTAACATTTCAAGTGTCAACCTTGTCATGGCAAGTGCAAGTGGTGGTGCAAGTTGGGGAATAGGTTGTGGAGGAGTGGGACCAAGCGGATAATAGACAAGTGGATGTGAGATCCTTGCCCCCTCTGTACCCAACTCTGGAGTGCTGGCAACAGAAGTAGTAACCTTGCACGCAGGGTGCAGAACTTCCCACTTGGGGCCTCACCCACGAATGTCCGGAAGAGACTAATCCCTCGGTTCTTCCAAAACCGAACCCGAAAAAACTTCCCTCCCCCAGAAAGCATAGGTGTTTCCTCCAAGAAAACCTTCTAATGTAGTCAAGAGCCTTAACTAACCTTTGTATTCCGATCGAACCTGCAGGTCTGGTCCGGATGAGTTCCAGGATCAACCAAGTTTCCTTCATGGTTCGGATGAGTTCCAGAACTATTGATCAGCATAGACTATGGACAGGATGTGTTCCATGTTCATTTGTTCTCGAGGTTCTTGGATGTGATGTGTTCACAGTTCTACTTTGAGTTTGGAGCCAAGTAGATTTTCTTTTGCTCTTTATAGTGGCATTATGTTTTTTGAAGACAACAAACTAACATGTGCATTTTCCGAGGTGTACTCAATACTGGCCATACTGAGGCGTCCATGGTCATACCTTCGTCTCATCAGTTTTCTTCTGACTTTTTTGCACACTTCAAGATGCAAAGGGGGTGTTAAAATATTACATCTCTCTCTTAATGCTATCGTGGAGTTCTCTCCGCATGTTTTCTATAGCCAACTGCTTCATGCACAAGTACATAAGAGTTGCTCTCTTTTATTCATTCTATCATCATTCATTGCCCTATTTGCTGGCTCTTGTACTTTGTAACCTCAAGCTAATAAAACTCTAGTTCTTGTTTGCAATCTTTCTCTCTCTCATGTTTATTTGCTTCTGCTTGTGCACATTCTTTCATTGAGTATGTGTTGCTGCATCACAAATAGCTGCTCACTTCTGTCATCACCTCTCTGTTTACTAGATGATGCATAGTTGCCTTGCTGCAACTTTCCACTTTTAATGTCATTCTTCTTTTTATAGCAATCCTTTGCAATGTGCCCTGATTTGCCACAATAATAGCACTCTATGCTATTTGCATTATGATTTATTTTCCAACCACCTCGGCCTCTTTGGCTCCCCCTACCTCTAGATTGGCCTCTTCCACCTGTGTGTATGATTGATGTTGTGAATCATTGGACTATTGTCCAAAATTTTGATTTCCTTGTTGGCCACCACTACCTTGGCCTCGACCATGACCTCTACCTCCATCTCTACCTGAATTAGAGTAAAAGGCCTGCTCTAATGTGTTCTTGCTTTGTGAAGAAGAGTCCTCACCTAAACGAGAGCTCTGATACCATAAAGAGAATGTGGGGGGGGGGGGGGAGAGCTTGAGTTCCTTGCAAGAAAACACACACACACACACACAAACACAAGAGAGTGCAAGACACAAGAGAGAGATGGATGGCTAAATTTTCTTCTATCTTCTTCTCTTCTCTATAACCATATAACTAAAAGATAAGTGTACATACATAAAGGGAAAGCAATCTCCTACAACAACATACAAAATGGTCGGTCTATAGTGTGAACCCGACTATATGAGCTGGCGCTATAACTATGCAATAACTCTAGTACTTCAAAGTGACTGTCACACAGCCTGTCATCCACTAGCGGCATATCAACCATAATCACACCAATCGTGCAAGTGACATAACTATGCAATAACTCTAGTACTTCAAAGTGACTGTCACACAGCCTGTCATCCACTAGCGGCATATCAACCATAATCACACCAATCGTGCAAGTGACATAAGTGTGGAAGCTATCACCCAAGCGGGTCATCAATGTCAACCGTAGCACTAGTTAAGCTTGATATCTCAACAACCCATCAGCTGCTCCCTGAAACTTGGTGCTAATGTGAGGAGCTATTCCACCGACATGTGAATCAGCTCTGCTGCCGCTTTAGATCTTCCCATAGATTATATGGTTGGTGTTCGTCTTTTGTGAGCCTGGACGAGTTGTCCACCCACTTCTGTACTTCTGCACATCCTTCCGGTCGTGGTGTCTTCGCATCCTTGCTTCGGGTCCACGACCGAGGACACCTCGCCATCCTGCTCCAGACTCAACACTGGACTTTAAGGTTTTGTTGTTAACAATTCAACCGGGCCTTTTTAGCTCTATTTTTCGCAGCACCTCTCTAGCTTGCTGCTTTTCCACCCAATCAAACACTTCTGTCCGGACTTTGTGATGTTCCTACAACTTTCTACTTCCCCCTCTTATGCGAGGTCGGTTCTTTGCCCGCCTCCGGAGGAGTCTTGGGTTGCATAGATCTTGTCACCACCATGGCAGATGATTCGGATGCCTTTGTGGTTGGCTGGATGACTGCTTACTCATCTAGGGCTTGGATCTCCACTATGAGACCCCCGCCCCCTCCGAGGGCACTAGCGATGGAAGCAGCGTCAACCCCTCGCACGAGGTAGGGATCCACACTCGGGGCGTCGCCCCCGGCGGTTCCTCTAAACCAAACACGGAAAAAATTCCCTCACTTGGAAGGCACATGCGATTCCACCAGGAAAATCATCTAACGGGAGAATTGATCTAACGAGTCAAATTCTTAGCTAACCAAACTAATCCGACTGAACCCAAAAGTCACAGGGCTAGATCAAGGAAGAGACTTGCACTTGGTCCATTAATCACGGCTTTTTTCCTCCTTTAGTGAGGTACAGCGCGCTAATTTCCTCCCACAGAACAAGGGTCTTCCTAAGACTTAATCTAACTAACGTAACTTAATCGTAACTATTTGTACCGCAGGAATCCCCCAATCTAGCCTAATCCCAACCGGCCCATGGGTTAGCTAACCGCCCAACCACCACTGTATTGGTGGGATTTCTTTATAAAAATTTGGTTATGTTTTGCCCGGGTACCGAGGAAAAGAGTTTCTAGGCCCCCTAGCCGGCACTTCAAGAAAAATTCAAGGTAGTCATACCACTTACACACCCAATATGAAATTGCCATTTTAATAGATTCGGCTATCTTTAAAACAATCTTTCAATGAAACCATAGTATTACTGATCATAATCCTCCAAAATATTGATTCCATTGTTTTACAAAAATATATCATCCGGACTCTCCATTGAAGACCAACTGGTCAACCACAACGAGATCCGATATCAAAATTCAGTTCACAAAAGTAATTCCCTTTCGTTCATCTGTATCTTCCTCAACGTACGCATGGGCGAGCACATGCATCACCTGGTTAGAACCCTCTAGGATCCTACTTAGGTGTCCTAGCACTTCACTTAGGGACCACTTCGTCGGTCCTCGCCCATTGTACCGAAAGCCTACCATTTTAACCATACCAAAGTCCTCGGTGGGCTTTGCCGCGCGAGAGCGATGCACCTCGACGACTCCCCGCCAGCTATTGTTGCAAACGAGTCTCTCCTTAGTTAAATCACAAACCAAATGCTTCCTCCGACATTTTGGCGTAAAACAGTCCTTTAAAAAAATAGAGGTTCTATGGAAGTAGTATTCCCGGTTTGAGTTTGATTCCACAAAACCCTTTTTCCCATAATCCAGATTTTCTTAATGAGAATCATTGATCTCACATCAGGGTAATCTACCCATCATTTGATTGAATTTCCAACTTGATTCTTGGTGATTTTGGTTAAGGAAAAACTACTCTAATTTAACGGTAATCTATTCTTTGTGTCAAGATTTGGAATTGGTCATGAGGTTTTTTGCTTGATTCAGAATCGAGAGATGGGCAAGTAGTTTACGGCTGCCATTCTCACATTTGTGGTCTAACCAAAATTATTCGGTTTACTTCTAACTTTGATTTCTAAGGATTTTCTTCAGATAAAAATCTACTGAACTTCTAACCGTAAGGAAAATTCTAACTTTATGAATTTCATTCCTTCCTAACCACAATAGATTAAGAAATAATTCTATACGAGAATATCAGGATTTTATAAAAATTACTCTCTTCTTCCACTAATCCAATTTTGGGTAATATCAATTTGGTGATTTATCCACATAAAAATATCTAAGAATATTCTTTCCACCAATTTAATTATCAACTTTAATATACCCTAATTTTCTAGGTGGAATTATGGTGAAAATTCCTCTTTTGCTATCAAAATTAATTTAAACCTTTTTCTACTTAAAATACCATGAAAATTCCTCTTTTTAATTAAATACAAATATCCATTTTTTTGAATATGCCAAAAATTTCTCTTTTTGCATTTAAATGATTGAATTCCGAATGTCATGGGAATTCCTCTTTTATCATTTAAAAATTCTTATGCATAAAATAAATGTATCAAAAATTTCTCTTTTTAAATTAAATAAAAATATCCATTATTTTGAATATGCCAAAAATTTTTCTTTTTACATTGAAATGATTGAATTCCGAATGTCATGGGAATTCCTCTTTTATCATTTAAAATTTCTTATGCACAAAATAAATTTATCAAAAAATCTTATTTTTTCTTAATCAATGGTGTGAATGCACCCTTACAACTAATAAGGGTATTTAAAATTTTGAATGGTCGTGCTAGCTGAAAAATTTTGTAGATGCTCGTTGTGGCTACATTTACATCATTCATTCTACAAAAGGTGTTTTACTTTCATGTTACCTGCCCCATTGCGCTCTCTCTATGGGCTATCATGGGTGGCCCTTATCCACCCACTTTTACAAGTTTTATCTTCATAATAACTAGCTAATCCATCAACCAAAGTTTTTATACTACTTCTTGCCCCTACGCCTTCTGTGCTAGGGTGGAAGCCTTGGATTCCTATGTTGTTGCTAGTTGCTTGACCTCTGCTCTAGGTTGGGTGGCCACCTCCACAAGATCTCATGCCTCAGCTGATAAGCTTTTTGTACCACCTCCACAGCATGCTCAAGCTGCACAAGAAACTTCAAGGGCCTCGTCAACACCCTCGACAGTATTTATGATTTTTTTTTAACCATTGTTTAGCCATTCTTTTTGGACATGTTCCTTAATTTCTTTTGATGGCTATAATTTGCGTTTAAAGTGTGTTTCACCTTTGACACTTTTCCATGATAATTTATTTTGCACTTATTTAAGTGTGGTTTGTGCTTAATTTCTTAAGCCTAAGACAAATTTTATCATGGGAAGGTTGATCGGTTTGTTTTGGTGGATTTTTATTGGATGTTTTCCAAGTTTTATATGGACTCATCAGGTTTTACCTAGATCACCTGTGTCTAGGGGTTTTTTATTGTGTGTTACACACATGTGTTTCACTTTCTTACTTTGGAGTTTTATTTTGAACAACACATGTGTTTCTTACTTTGGAGTTTTATTTTGAACAACACAATGTTCATATACTCCGGATTGACTAATTTTAATGCTTCTTTTGGCATGATTAATGTCCATTAGATGGTATGCATTGATTTTTATGATCAACTATGGTCTTTATGGATTCGAGGAGCTTCTATGCTTTTATCCGTGGTTTTATAAGGATCTTTTGATCTTTTGAATAATTACATGTGCTTTGAAGGTAGCATTTGCCTTCGTTTTTTGCACGTAATTTTGGAGTATATTTCTTATACTCTTGTACATATTCTAACTCGGATACCTAGTTGCTTATATATCTAGGTGAGTTATTTTTCTACCCTAACTTTATTGTGTTATCATTGGAAAGGTGTCAATAATTTAATTTCTTTTCTAATGATGTACTCAAGTATATAGAGATAGGTTTAGTATGTGAAAGTCTGGATAAGGCCATCTTATTCCTTTTATATAGGATTTTATTCATATTTCCTAGATGGCATACTAGGGAGTTTCAAATTGTTAAGGTATGTATGGGTGGCATCATGGTGGTATGGGACGCTAGTGATCCCTCACATATATTATCTTATGGGATAATTTGGGCTTAAGATTGTTTCTTTGCTTACATCACTTAGCATGTTGTCCTCAACATTCAAAGACAATCTCATTTTCTAAATTCACTAGAAGTTATAATGTGGGCATTCTCTAGATAAACTTCTTTTATCTATAGCTTGCATGTTTTGATGAGGGTAATCTCGTCGGCATTTTCACTTGTTGAAATCTCTTTCTTTAGAGTTCAAACAAGTTTATCTTGTTAACCTGATTATTTATGGATGGGCATATGTGACTCATCGAGACACTGATGACTCTCTATGTTGATATGGGTAACTCGAGATGTCGATTATTCCATATGCAGATGTGGGTATGTCGGGGCACCGATGAATCCCTGGTTTCTGCTGTTATAATGCCATGTTTTTCTACTTTATTCTGAATGGTTTACAACGAGGAAGTTACTTTGAATGTGAATTGCTCTGATCATCCGCAGTCTAATGGGCAAACAAAGTGTATAAATCAGATTATAGTGTATATGCTTCGTGCATATGTCTCTAGAAAATCATCATATTGGAAAAAAAATCTTCCAATGATGGAATTTGCCTATAACAGTTTTAAATATACGGCTATTGGTTTTAGTCCGTGCATACTTATGTATGGGTATCAACCCAGGGCACCTATTGATGTCGGTCTTAAGGACATCGATCTTGATGCATTGAGGGATTTCTTTGCGAGATATGCCAGAAATACTGACCGAAGCTCGGGATTCTATCAGGAGTGCTCAAGATAGGGCATGGTTTTATGCTGATAGGGGACGCTCATCTTGGTCTTTTGAACCAGGAGCATTGGTTTATTTTAATGTTCCTAAAGATTTTCAAACTTTGTCAATAGAAAAATTCTCGAATTGATCTCCTAGATATTGTGGTCCATTTTTGAGTTATACATCAAATTGGCACGGTTGCGTTTAAACTTAAAACTACCTCCACATTTTAGAGTTCATCTAGTCTTTCATATCAATAGATTGAAAGGGAAACTGGGAGGTGAGGATAACATAGTTACTCCTAAGGAACTCGTTGAAGTCAAAGAATTATCCTATGTTCCACATGAACCTGATAAGGTACTTGAATTTAGGGAAAGGAAACTTTCTAGTTGACTAATCCCTGAGGTTAAAATTAGGTGGAAAGATAGGGAAATAGAGGATTCAACTTGGGAGTCAGTTGAGATTGTTCAGCGGAGTTCCCCTTCTTTTCATTGCAAGAGTGCAATGTTTTGAGAGAGGGGAAGTATGTTATATGTACATTATGTGTGCTATGTTATATACACATTATGTGTGCATATACTAGGAGGCTAACCCACATTAGGCTTGTGAGCATGGGAGCATGGGAACAAGCTCTAGTGGAGCATGGGTTAGGACTAACCTTAAGGGTTAAGGTTAGGGTCAGGCATCCAAGGGTCACACATGGGGAATGGAAAGTCAAGAGTCACTTGAGGGCCCTCCTATATAATAGGGGCATGGGGCACACTCAAGGGGGCTTGGGGGCTTGGAGGTTTATGCTATGGTCTCTTGTGTAGAGGTCCATATCTACTCATCTACCATTTCACACTATAGCTACATGCTATTGGATTGGAGTTGTACCTCTTGATGGTATGGGACATCAAGGTAGAGGTATGATGTATTTCATTATTATTCATGTGTGCATCCCTTGGGCTTGGGGGTGGTTGGGTGGTTGAGTTTATGCTTGATTTATGCTTGATTTATGCATGTTTATGCATAACAATTATTTAAAGAGATCTTGGGGGTGGTTGGGTGGTTGGGTGGTTGCTTGATTTATGCATGTTTATGCATAACAATTATTTAAAGAGATCTTAGGGTTTTAACACTAGGTCACCTGCAAGCGAAGGATCCTAGAGGGTGCTGACCATATGGTGCTCGGGCTCTAGGTCGCTGACGATACCCACGTGTGTCGTGGAAGATATTGGAACAAGGAGTAAGAGTTTTTTCTAAATTCGAGCATGGATCTGGTTGATTGACCTTGTTGGTCCTCAACGGATGAGTCCATGGCTCTTTTATATGGATCCGTTGGTTGATCTTGCTAATCTTCAACGGAGATTCCATTTTGATATGTGAATATATTGCCGGTTACTATGAGCTAGGAACTATCGAAAAGGCCCCTGAGTGGATAGGTGGTGAGCATTTTGGTGCCAATGATTCCATAGGTGCATCGATGAAGGAATGATCGAAAATAAGGATTTAACTAGAGATTTTGAGAATTATGATCAGTGACACAATGGTTTCATTAAATGATTGTTTTTAAAGATAGCTGATTCTGTGAAAAAGGAAATTTCATATTGGGTGTGTAAGTGGTGTGACTAGTTTTAAGTTTGCATGAATATCCGGCTAGGGGGCCTGGGAACTCTTTTCCCTGGTATCCGAGACAAAACCTAACCAAACTCCTAATTGGATCCCATCACTACAATGGTTGGGCGGTTAACTAACCCACGAGATTGGATTGGGGTTAGGCTGGATTGATGGATCCCTAAAATGAGACTCAATTCTATTATGGTACGATAGATGAAGTAAATCCCGGATAAAAATTGTTCTATGGAAAAGAATCAACCATTGTGCCTCTCAATCAGGAAAAAAGCTTTGGTCTCTATGATCCAAGTGCAATCTTTTCCTTGATCTGACTTTGATACTATGGGTTTAGTCAGATCAATTCAGTTAGTTAAGGCTTTTGACTACGTTAGAGAAAAATTTATCCTAGAGGAATCGCCCGTGCTTTCCGGGCAAGGGAAGTTTTTCTGGGTTCGGTTTTGGAAGAACTGATGGATTAGTCTCTTGTCTAGATATCCATGGGCGAGGCCCCGAGTGTGGGACCCTACCCCGTGCAAGAAGTGCTACTTCCACTACTAGCACCCTTGAATTCATTGCGCGGTGGGGACAGGGATCTCACATCATTGGCAACCAGAACACTCACCACCTGTCCACTCAGGGGCCTTTTCGATAAATCCTAGCTCATAGTAACCGGCAATATTTTTACTTATAAAAATCAAAATGGAATCGCCGTTGAAGATCAGCAAGACAGATCCATATAAAAGAGCCATGGACTCATCCGTTGAGGACCAGCAAGGTCAATCAACCAGATCCATACCCAAATTCAAAAAACAACTTTTACTCCTTGTTCCAATATCTTCCCCGATGCACGTGTGCATATCTTCGGCGACCCAGAGCCCGAGCACCGTATGGTCAGCACACCCTCCTAGGATCCTTCGCAGGTCACCTAGTGCTTCACTCATAGGCTGCTTCCTTGGGTCCCTCATCCACCGTACCGGCGGAAGCTCACCATCTAAATCGAACTGAGGCAAGACCTTGGCCAAAACCTTGCTACGCGAGATGCCCTCCATTGACTCTCCGTCAGCTGTTGCAACTTTATCAGTTATGTCTCCATGACCTCATTCACAAGACGATCAAAATGCTTCCCCAGCATGCTTGACATAAAATAGTCATTTAAAAACAGGTCATAAATACAGTTTCTATAATGAACTCTCGTCTTTCCACATTGTTCCACATCAATCCACATTATTTAATCCACATCCATTTCATATGTATTCCCATTCTCATCCAATTACATCATTTTCATCTCATCACATCTTTCCTCATCAGATCTCATCCACTCGCATCTAACCATATCCATATCCACATCTCATCACATCACATTCATTCACATCTCATCCATTCATATCTACCCGGATCCACATCACATCACATCACATCCATTTCACCTCACATCTCATTCATTCACATCTATCCAGATTCACATCACATATCATTCACTCACATCTATCCACTTCACATCACATCACATCACATCTCATTCACTCACATCTATCCACTTCACATCACATCACATCCATCCATTCACATCACATCACCTCCATCCATTCACATCCATCACATCACATCCATTCATATCCATCACATTCATTCTCATCACCATCCCATCACATACATTCTATCCACTACATCTATCCACATCATATCTCACTCATATACATCTCATCTCATTCATCCACATCCATCCAATCATTCACATGTATGACTGCCCACATCTATCCATACATTCATATCTATCACTTCATTCACATGTATGACTGCCCACATCCATCCAATCATTCACATGTATGACTGCCCACATCTATCCATACATTCATATCTATCACTTCATATCCACATATATTCATGTCACATCACATCTCTTTACATTATATATTCATGTCACATACACATCCACATCCATTCTTTCACATACATCCACATCCATTCTTTCACATACATCCGCATCCATTCTTTCACATACACATCCACATCCATTCTTCACATACACATCCACATCCATTCTTTCACATACATCCACATCCATTCTTCACATACACATCCACATCCATTCTTCACATTCACATACACATCCATTCTTTCACATACATCCACATCCATTCTTCACATACACATCCACATCCATTCTTTCACATACATCCACATCCATTCTTTACATACACATCCACATCCATTCTTCATATACACATTCACATCCATTTTCATCACATATCATCCATTCACATCCCATATCATTCATTTACATCCCGATTCACATGACATCACATCTCATCCATTCATTCACATCTATCTGATTCACATGTCATCACATCTATTCACTCAGGGACCGCTTCGTCGGCCCTCACCCATCGTACCCCCGAAGCACACCATTTTTCAACCATACCGAGGTTGGTCAAGTGCCGTGTGAGTCGTCCTTTGAACACTCTCCACCGCCAGGTGATTGCAACCGAGCTTACCTTTAAAAAACATATACCAAATGCTCCCTCCATCATTCTGGCGTAAGACAATCCTTTAAGAAAACAGGGTTTTTATGCAAGATTTCAGTTTGATTTTCTTTTAAACACAAGGAGTATTTCTTGAATCACTATCCCCAAAACTTCTTAATCAAAATTCTGAATTTCATACCATAATTCCTAGAATTCTATAACCTTGATCCACAGATCAATTTGAAGGGTCTCAAACTTAGTTTCAGATTTGGCAGAGTTTTGAGTGTATTTTTCTAAACTGGTCACACCTTCTTTCCTCGAAACTAACAAAAGATTTTGGTCTTGGTCATAGTCTGATTCAAGGTTTGAGTCGGATAAGATTTTTCCTGAACTATCTTTCTCAAAAAGGTTTGATAATTTAGTTACTATTTTACTGAATTTCTTTCTTTGAATATTCACTTAACTGATTTCTAAATTAATCATTTATCTGAATATTTTGATCTCGATAAATTTCTTGAATTTTCTTTTTACAATCTGTGTGAGTATAAAACGATTTAATTTTCTCTCTTAGAGTATTTAATTATTCATTTATCAAATACTCATAGAATTTAAGAGAATTCTATTTTTGATATAAAAATTCTTTATGCATCTATTATGCATAAAAATCAACTTCAATGGGAACAACACTTTTATAAAAATAATCCTTTTATGCATTTATTTATGCATAAAATCAAATTTAATAGGAATAACACTTTTATAATAAAAAGAATTTCTTTATGTATCTATTTATGCATAAAAATTAAATTTTTATAAGAATAACGCTTTTTTAAATTAAAAAATTTTCTTTATGCATCTTTCTATGTATAAAAATAAAATTTAATAAGAATAACACTTTTATAATTAAAAAAAATTCCTTTATGCATCTTTCTATGCATAGAATCAATTTTAATAAGAATAATACTTTTATAATAAAAAATTTCCTTTATGCATCTTTCTATGCATAAAAATCAAATTTAATACAAAAAATCCTTTATGCATCTTTCTGCATAAAAATAAAATTTAATAAGAATAACACTTTTATAATAAAAAAATTTCCTTTATGCATCTTTCTATGCATAGAAATCAAATTTAATAAGAATAACACTTTTATAATCAATTTTAATAAGAATAACACTTTTATAATTAAAAAAAATCCTTTATGCATCTTTCTATGCATAAAAATCAAAATTAATAAGAATAACACTTTTATAATAAAAAAAATTCCTTTATGCATCTTTCTATGCATAGAAATTAATTTTAATAAGAATAAAACTTTTGTAATAAAAAATTTTCTTTATGCATCTTTCTATGCATAGAAATCAATTTAATAATTAATATCAGTGATATCCATGCATATTCATAGGTGAATATGTACATGGAGTAATTAGAATATTTCTTTTAGATGCAAAAATGGTGGGAATTACTATTTTGAAATAACATAAAAACAAACTTTCTTTTTCACAAAATTCTAGAAAATTTTACCATAACCTCCTTTATATGGCTGACCATTTCTCATTTTTATCTTTCTTTATTTAACTTAATTAACCCAATTTAGAATTATAGAACTCTAATCTACATAATTTTTTGAATTCAAGATAGTAAACACAATAAGAAGAGTTTAATTAATCACTTAGTTAATCTTTCTAGCATTGAGAAAGGTTGGAATGTAATAAAGAAGAGAAGGGGGTGGCCTTTTCATCAAAGGCATAGCATTTTGAATTTAATTCAAACATTGCAAAACATAAAAATCAAGAAAACCATAGATTTTTCATTAAAAATTCGTAAACAAGTAAGAAAATCAGCTTACATAGAGCTTGTAAGCTCTCCTTTGGCTTGAGGGATTAAGGGTTCTACTCTTGTTTGAAGCAAGAGTGGCCACCAATTCACTTTGGAGAGGATTAGGCCAAAAATAATTAAATTATTAAAAAATTCAATGTAGATGGCTTAGGACGACAGGAGTAGAGTAACAATGCATAAACACCATTAAGCTTTTACAAAGGGGGAGGCTTCTATTTATAGGAAAAAGTGAGCCTCTAACCAAGCAAGATAGTGTGTGGTGTGTAGTTCTCTTCTATTATGCATTGTGTGAGAGTGGATATGGTTTCCCTCTTTGGTTAGGGTTACACTAATGGATTAGGGTTTTCTCTCTTGTGTGTATGCTCTCTCTTTATCAGTCTTTTATCATAGTATTAGAGCCTAGTGCTCTCTATTAGGGTTTTGTGAGTGAGTAAAGAAGAGGAAAATTTTTTGTTTTGGAGCTATCCATTGGAGCTTGGATCTTGGAGCAAAGAGAAGCTAGGAGCACACTCCTACTCAACATATCTGAAAGCTAAGGACCACGGGTAAGTAAAGCTAAACACCCTTGAGGAGATTGCAGGTGATTTGACACAAGAAAAGCAGGATTTCAGTTGCCCAAAGCAAGTGAAAATTTTGGTTTTTGTAAGCTTTAATGGAAAGCTTGAGAGTTTTATTGGAAGAGGCAAATACATGTATTACTTGAAGGGCACATGTATCTAGCATTGATGAATGGAATAGCAATGCATATGCAATCCCTTGCTTGATTTTGGAGCAAATCTATGTGATATTAAAGAGGTCAAATTTTGGTTTTTGAGCTACACAAGAATAGAGGATGTATGCAAGAAATTGGAGCCATTGGAGGGTCAACCTATGCACATTGGTGTGATTAGGGTATAGTGCAAGGTCCCATATCTCATCCCACATGCTTGCCACACTCAACCCTGCCATTGTGGAGTAATTAAACCATCAACAAAGGGGGCCAGAAATCAGCGTAGAAATCCACTGTGGAGGAGAAAAATTGAAGCAAGCCCAAATGGATGCACATCATGCATAATGAGCTTAGCAATTGGACCCTACATTATGTATGTATCTTTTGATAGAACCCACAAGCACTAATTTGGGTGCAATGATGCAAAACAAGATGGATGCAAAGTGGAGGATTATTTTGGATGCATTTATTAGAATTTGTGAGTGGCATCAGGTTGTTTTCAGCATTTGCAAACAGTTTTTTGAGTCCAAGAAGTTATTGCCCATAAAAATTTTGGGTTGTGTGGACATTTTTGGTGCCGAGGTTTATGTGTGTATGTGCATGTCTGGAAATCCTCAGTGAACATCGTGGTAACCAAAATGAGTGACAGTCCTGATAAAATTGTTGGGGTGAGAAGCTTGATAGGCATAACTTCCGCATTAGGAAGTATCATATGACAAATTTTCTCAAAGGCAAAGGCCTATGGAACTTGGTGACAGGCAATGAGGCAGAGCCAAGGGTTCCCCAAATGAATGCAACACCTGCCTAGCTTACAGCACATCGAAATTGGACAAGAGAGCCTTCAAAGTGTTGCATTACTTCTCGATATGTGTTACAAACACCATGTTATGCCATATACAGGACACACAAAATCCCAAGGATGCATGGGATACTTTGGTAAAGTTGTATGATACGACTACAACACCAAAGAAGATGTAATTGAAGCAGAAGATTCATGGTGTGACTCAAAAGCAATAGAGCCTTCAAAGTGTTGCATTACTTCTCGATATGTGTTACAAACACCATGTTATGCCATATACAGGACACACAAAATCCCAAGGATGCATGGGATACTTTGGTAAAGTTGTATGATACGACTACAACACCAAAGAAGATGTAATTGAAGCAGAAGATTCATGGTGTGACTCAAAAGCAATAGAAGTGTAAATGATTATGTGAAAGAGATCAAAGAATGTGCTGATGCACTAGCATCTATTGGTTCTCCTATGGATGATGACTTGGTAGCCATTACATTGAATGGCTTGGGTAAAGAGTACAAGGAATTTGAAACCTCTCAGGGTTAGAGGTGGAGACCCCCCAGACTTTGATGAGCTGATTTCATTGCTTATTATGGAAGAGATGAAACATGGAATAGGTGCCTCATCTAGCACAAATGAAAATTCAAGGGATCAAGCATTTTTCACTCATCGCGATGCTAAAGACAGGGGGAGATTCAACCCAAGAGGAAGTGCAGGTGGCTGTGTCTAACAAGATCGATCACCACAGTCTCAACATAATTTTCAGCCATCATTTGGTGCTAGAGGTGGTCGTGGTTTTCACCCTCATGCTAGAGGGAAGATTTGTATCTAGAGGCAGGGGGAGATGGCCAACACCGCACACAGAATGTTAGTAGCATTGAGTGTCACTATTGTGGTAAAATGGGACATATGGCTAGAGACTCCTATAAAAAGTAGAATGACTTCCATGGTGGAAGAGTGCAGCATGGCAATTATGCATCATCTAGTAATGTAGAACAGGAGGAGAACTTGTTTGCCATGAAACATGTAATAGATACTATGACATCACAAAGGGAGAGTGATGATATTTGGTATATGGATTCTGGAGCATCAAACCACATGACATGCCATGGTGAGTGGTTTGACAGGATGGCACCTACACATCAGGGCTATGTTGCTACTAGGGATGATACTCAACATCCTATTACACATGGTAGTGTGCCATTGCGTATGCATGATGGAAGAGTAAAAACCATGTCAAATGTGTTGTATGTGCCAACAATTACAAAGAGTCTTGCATTGGTTGGTCAAATGGTGGATCAAGGAATGCAAGTCAGGCTCAATCAACATGGCTATTTTGTTGAGGACTTCAAAAATGGTTGCAAGTTAATTGAAAAGGGGGAGAAAGAAGGTAGATTGTTTAAATTGAGTGTAGTCATTTCAAAGTTGAAGTCTGCCATGTTTTCAAAAAGTCAAGGGGTTGTGCCAGACATTGATATTTGGCATAAGAGAGTTGGTGGGCATACGAATATTGAAAAGCTGAAATCTATGCAAGCAAAAGGTATAATTGTTGGTTTACCCAGGTTCAAATATGATGGTAGTAATCATATATGTGAAGCATGTAGATTTGGGAAGCAGGCAAGGTTGCCGTTTCCAAAAGATGGTCAAATCAGCAGAAGACCATTGGAAATAATTCACAGTGACATATGGGGTCCAACACAGACTCCAACTATCAATGGTTGCAGGTATTATGTCACATTTATTGATGATTACAGCAAGATGACTTGGATTTACTTCTTGAAAGAGAAGAGTGAAGCACTTGGGAAGTTCATTGACTTCAAAGCATTGGTGGAAAAATAGTATGGTCAATGGATCAAGTGTTTGAGTACACATCACATGCATTTGATGCCTTCTTGCAAGACCATGGGATAAGAAGACAAATTACATGCAGGTAGACACCTTAACAGAATGGTGTTGCTGAGAGGAGAAATAGGATCATTGGTGAGATTGCAAGAGCTATGCTTAATGAGAAAGTCTATGCTAAATTATTTTTGGGCAGAAGCATGTGCTACTATAGTGTACTTGTTGAACAAGACTCCTACCTCATCTATACATGAGAGTACACCTATTATGAGGATGACAGGATCTAGGTTGGATATTGGTCACTTGAAAGTCTTTGGATGTGTTGCATATGTTCGTACCAGATGAGAGAAGAAGGAAATTGGATCCAAAGGCTGAAAAATGTGTTTTCATTGGGTATGCGCAAGAGAGAAAAGCATACAAATGCTATAATCCAGTGACAAAATAGGTTGTCATTAGCAAAGATGTGATCTTTGATGAGATGGGAACTTGGTACAAAGAAAGTGAGCATGTCATGACATAGATGCAAATGAGGATGTGAATCTTCCTATATAGGAATCTTTGAGTATGAGTATACCACTTGAGACATCCAATGATAATGTGAGTCCATAGTCAAGAAGATTGAGACATGATGTGAGCACTGAGAGTAGTGATTTGGACAAAGAAAAGAAGAAAGTGGAAGGTATTGGCATTGGTACTACAAGTTATGATTCATCAAGCTCAGAAAGCCTTGATGAAGAATTGGGGATTCCAAAAATAGGAACTCTAGATGTTAGAAATGACAGGTATGTGCCACCACATGCTAGAGCACATAAAGCTCGTAGTGAACCACAACCAGTGAGGAGATCACAGAGAGTGAGATGCCCAATACAGAGGTTGACATTACAGGGGTTATGCTATGCATTATGCATATATGACATCAATGGTAAATCATGTAGAGCCTTCATGTTTTGAAGAGGCTATTGGCAAGGAGACATGGGATAGAGCCATGGACGAGGAGATGGATGCCTTGGTGCATAATGACACGTGGGATTTGGTATATTTGCCAGATGGCAAGAATGTGATTGGCTATAAATAGGTTTACAAAGTGAAGTGTAAATCAGATGGTTCAATAGAGAGGCATAACGCAAGGTTGGTTGCAAAAGGATATTCATACACACATGGTTTGGATTATGATGAGACATTTACAGTGGCTAAGATGGCTACAATTAGGTTTGTGATATCTATGGCTGCTTCATCTATTTCAAATGGATGTGAAGAATTCCTTCCTCAATGGTGAGCTACAAGAGGAAGTATTTATGGAACAACCACAGAGGGGTATGTACACCCTAAGTATCCCACACGTGTATGCAGATTGAAGAAAGCATTGTATAGTTTAAAGCAGGCACCAAGAGCTTTGTATAGTTTAAAGCAGGCACCAAGAGCTTTGTAAGATTGAAGAAAGCAATGTATAGTTTAAAGCAGGCACCAAGAGCTTTGTAAGATTGAAGAAAGCATTGTATGGTTTAAAGTAGGCACCAAGAGCTTTGTAAGATTCATCCCTCTGGATTTTGAGGTGTGCAAGTGTAAGAGCCTCCCCTTCTGATCTTATAATTATTTCCCTCTCTAAAATAAAAGAAAGATCCTGTTTTACCTTGTTTTGGCCTAGAGAGAGAGAAAATGTCTAGAGGGAGGTAATTCAAAATTGAGATATTTCTGGATATAAAAATCTCCCTAGTGTCTAAAATGGTTTTCCCTAAAACATAACTTAAAAAAGAACTTTCCAATGTGCAATTAGAATTAATTGAAAATAGGTAAAAAGGACCATAGCCTAAGGGTCCAGATTTTTAAAAAATTTTGAATTATACTCCAATTAAGATTCCTATGGACCAATAAGATTAATCCAAATGTAGGGAGAAGATAAATTGAAGAATAAAATAAAATCCCCCAAAAATGAGTAAATGCTCACATAAGATGAAGAGTTGACTAAGGACAAAGTTTATTAGTTAAAAAAGAAGAGATATTTAGATGAAATGATGCATTTTTGACACCTCAGTGTGGGGATCTCCCCTCGTGAAGGAGGCACCTATTTCACATGTGTGGAGGAGTTTTAAACTCATAAATAATGAGATATTTTTATCTCTCATCTCTCCTGTTTCAACTAGATCCAAAAAGTAAGCTAAACTGACCCAAAAATGGTCAAAAATTGACCAAACTGATCTGGAAAGTTCTAGAATCAGTTTTCTTGGTTGAAGGCTCATTTTTTTCTATAAATAGAAGCCTCCCCCTTTGTAAAACGTCAATAGTGTTTATGCACTGTTACTCTACTCCTCCCCAGAGCTAAATACATTGAATTCACTTGATAATTCAATTGTTTTTTACTAAATCCTCTCCTAAAGAATTGGTGGCCACTCTTGATCCAAATACTTGATCCAAATAAGAGTATAACCCTCAATCCCTCAAGCCAAAGGAAAGCTCACAAAACTCCATGTAAGCTAAAAATTCTACTTTTCAAATTCCAATCTATGGTTTTCTTATTTCTTTGCTTTTTTAAAAAAAAGTTGATTAAAGTGAATCTTGATGTTATGCCTTGATGAAAAGGCTACTCCCTTCTCTTCCTTAAGAGTTCAGCCCTTATTTATTCTAAAATGAGTAACAAATAAATTGATTTAAACCTTTCTTATTTTTTACTCTTTAGAAAGTGAAAATTGAATAGATTAGAGTACTTTAATTCAAATTAAGATTAATTTTAAACTGATATTAGAATGTAAAAATTGAGAAATGGTCAGCCATACAAAGGAGGTTATGGCAAAATATTCTTGAATTTTGTGGAAAAAAAGTTTAATTTTATGTTATTCTAAAAGAGTAATTCCCACCATTTATGCATTCTAAAAGAAATATTTTTATTTACTCCATGTACATATTCACCTATGAATATGCATGGATATCATTGATATTAATTATTGAAATTAAATTCTATGCATAGAAAGATGCATATTGGAAATCTTTTTATTATAAAAGTGTTGTTTTTATTGAATTTAAATTCTATGCATAGAAATATGCATATTGGAATTTTTTTATTATAAAAGTATTATTTTCATTAAAATTGATTTTATGCATAGAAAGATGCATAAAAGATTTATTTTTCTTTCAAAAGTGTTATTCTCATTAAAACTGATTTTATGCATAGAAAGATGCATAAAGGATTTATTTTTATTTCAAAAGTGTTATTCTCATTAAAATTGATTTTATGCATAGAAAGATGCATAAAGGATTTATTTTTCTTTCAAAAGTGTTATTCTCATTAAAATTGATTTTATGCATAGAAAGATGCATAAAAGATTTATTTTAATTTCAAAAGTGTTATTCTCATTAAAATTGATTTTATGCATAGAAAGATGCATAAAGGATTTATTTTTCTTTCAAAAGTGTTATTCTCATTAAAATTGATTTTATGCATAGAAAGATGCATAAAAGATTTTTTTTTATTTCAAAAGTGTTATTTTCATTAAAATTGATTTTATACATAGAAAGATGCATAAAGGATTTATTTTTCTTTCAAAAGTGTTATTCTCATTAAAATTGATTTTATGCATAGAAAGATGCATAAAAGATTTTTTTAAATTTCAAAAGTGTTATTCTCATTAAAATTGATTTTATGCATAGAAAGATGCATAAAAGATTTATTTCAAAAGTGTTATTCTCATTAAAATTGATTTTATGCATAGAAAGATGCATAAAGGATTTATTTTTCTTTCAAAAGTGTTATTCTCATTAAAATTGATTTTATGCATAGAAAGATGCATAAAAGATTCATTTTTCTTTCAAAAGTGTTATTCTCATTAAAATTGATTTTATGCATAGAAAGATGCATAAAGGATTTATTTTTCTTTCAAAAGTGTTATTCTCATTAAAAATTGATTTTATGCATAAAAAGATGCATAAAGGATTTATTTTTCTTTCAAAAGTGTTATTCTCATTAAAATTGATTTTATGCATAGAAAGATGCATAAAGGATTTAATTTTATTTCAAAAGTGTTATTTTTCTTAAAATTGAATTTATGCATAAATAGATGCATAAAAGGATTTTTTATAAAAGTGATTCCCACTGAAGTTGATTTTTATGGATAAATAGATGCGTAAAGAATCTTTATATCAAAAATTAGAATTCTCTTAAATTCTATGTATAGAATTGAATGGATGGATGGATGTGATGTCAATAGAGGTGATGAGATTTGAGGTGAATAGATTTGATGAGATATGATGTGAATAAGATAGATGTGAATGGATGGATGGATGTGATGTGAATTGAGGTGATGAGATGTGTGGTGAATAGATGTGATGAGATGTGAATAGATGTGATGAGATGTGTGGTGAATAGATGTGATGAGATGTGATGTGAATCAGATAGATGTGAATGGATGGATGGATGTGATGTGAATAGAGGTGATGAGATGTGAGGTGAATAGATGTGATGTGAATGGATGGATGGATGTGATGTGAATAGAGGTGATGAGATTTGAGGTGAATAGATGTGATGAGAATCAGATAGATGTGAATGGATAGGTTGATGTGATGTGAATAGAGGTGATGAGATGTGAGGTGAATAGATGTGATGTGAATCAGATAAATGTGAATGGATGGATGGATGTGATGTGAACAGAGGATGTGAATAGAGGTGATGAGATGTGAAGTGAGTAGATGTGATAAGATGTGATGTCATGTGAATCAGGATGTAAATGAATGATATGGGATATGAGTGGATGATATGTGATGAAAAAGGATGTAATTGTATATGTGAAAGAATTGATGTGAATGAGTATGTGAAAGAATGGATATAGATGTGTATGTGAAAGAATATGATGTGATGGAAAGAGATGTGATGTGTCATAAATATATGTGGATGTGAATGTGATGGATATGAATGAATGTGAATGTGATGGGTATGAATGAATGTGAATATGATGGATATGAATAAATGTGAATATGATGGATATGAATGAATGTGATGTGATGGGATGTGAATCGGATAGATGTGAATGAATGAGATCTGAGGTGAAATGAATGAGATGTGATGTGAGTGAATGTGATGTGGTCTGAATGGATGAGATGTGAGTGAATGTGATGTGGTCTGAATGGATGAGATGTGAATGAATGTGATGTGATGTGAGTGAATGTGATGTGGTCTGAAAGAATGGATGAGATGTGAATGAATGTGATGTGATGAGATGTGGATATGGGTAGATGCGAGTGGATGAGATCTAATGCGGATAAATGAGAAAAGATGTGATGAAATGGAAAATGGTGTGATGAGAATGGAAATATACATGAAATAAATGAGAACTGATGTGGAACAATGTGGAAAGACAAGAGTTCGTTATAGAAACTGTATTTATGAACTGTTTTTAAATGGCTGTTTTATGTCAAGAATACTGGGGAAGCATTTTGATCGTCTTGTGAATGAGGTTATGGAGACCTAGTCTGATAAAGTTACAACAGCTGACGCAGAGTCATTGGAGGACGTCTCCTTGCGTAGCAAGGTCGATCGAGGTCTTGACCAGCCTCGGTTCTATTAAAATGGTGAGCTTCCGGTGTGGTGGATGAGGGACCAAGGAAGCGGCCTATGAGTGAAGCGCTAGGTCACCTGCGAAGGATCCTAGAGGGTGCTGACCATATGGTGCTTGAGCTCTGGGTCGCCGACGATACCCACGCGTGCGTCATGGAAGATATTAGAACAAGGAGTAAGAGTTGTTTTCTGAATTCGGGCATGGATTTGGTTGATTGACCTTGCTGGTCCTCAACGGATGAGTCTATGGCTCTTTTATATGGATCTGTTTGTTGATCTTGCTGATCTTCAACGGAGATTCCATTTTGATATGTGAATATATTGCCGGTTACTATGAGCTAGGAGCTATTGAAAAGGCCCCTTAGTGGACAGGTGATGAGCGTTTTGGTTTTGCCAATGATGCCATAGGTACACTGATGAAGGAATGATTGGAAATAAGGATTCAATCGGAGATTTTGAGGATTATGATCAGTGACACTATGATTTTAGTAAATGATTGTTTTGAAGACACCTGAATCTGTTAAAGCTTTTGACCGGTAGAGAAAAATTATCTTGGAGGAATTGCCCGTGCTTTTCGGGCAAGGGAAGTTTTTTTTCCGAGTTCAGTTTTGGAAGAACCGATGGATTAGTCTCTTGTCTGGATATCCGTAGGCGAGGCCCCGAGTGAGGGACCCTGCCCCGTGCAAGAAGTGCTACTTCTGCTACTAGCACCCGTGAATTCGTTGCGCGGTGGGGACAGGGATCTCACAAGCTTGGAGTGAAAAAATAAGCAAGTATCTTATGAGCATTGGTTTTCATGTGGGAAACTTAGATTCTTTACTTTATGTGAAGAAGACATAGAATGGATTGGTTGTGATAGTCATTTATGTGGATGACTTGATTGTGATAGTGTGATCATGGGAAAGACATTGAGGATGTGAAGACATCTTTAAGCACACAGTTTGATATGAAGGATTTGGGTGAACTCAGATTCTTTCTTGGTATTGAGGTGATCGGGACATCTCATAAAAGAATTTTTTTTATTGCAAAAGTGTTGCTTTCACCAATATTGATTTTTATGCATAAAAAAAAGTTTTAATTATAAAAGTGTTACTTTCATTAATATTGATTTTTATGCATAAAAATGATGCCATAAAAGAATTTTTTTATTGCAAAAGTGTTGCTTTCACCAATATTGCTTTTTATGCATAAATAGATGCTTAAAAGAATTTTTTTATTATAAAAGTGTTGCTTTCATCAATATTGATTTTTATGCATAAATAGATGCATAAAAGAACTTTTTATTATTATAAAAGTGTTACTTACACCAAAATTGATTTTTATGTATAAAATGATGCATAAATGATTTTTTATTATTATAAAAGTGTTACTTTCATCAATATTGATTTTTATGCATAAAAATGATGCATAAAAGATTTTTTTTTAATTGCAAAAGTGTTTCTTTCACCAATATGGTTTTTTATGCATAAAATGATGCATAAAAGATTTTTTTTAATTATAAAAGTGCTACTTTCATCAAAATTGATTTTTATGTATAAATAGATGCATAAAAGGATTTTCTTTTATATAAAAGTGTTATTTCCATAGAAGTTGGATTTTATGCATAAACTGATGCATATAGAATTTTTATATCAAAATAAGAGTTCTCTTTAATCCTATGATTAAATCCCATGAATATTGGAAAATGAATAAGTAAATACTCAGTGATGAAGGAAAATTATACCGTTTCATACTCTAGGATGGTAATGAGAAAATTCAGAAAAACTATCGAAGTTGAAATTTTAGATAAATGATTAATTTATTCCTCATAGGAATTCGTGTGACTAGTTTTGAATTCAGTTAAGCAAAATACTCAAATTCAGTAAAGTAGTAATTGAAGTATTATCCTTCGAGAAAGAAAGTTCAGGGAGAACCTTTCCAAACTCAAACCCTGAATCAGACGATGACCAAGATGTAACTCCTTCATCAGTTTCAAGAAAAGACAATGTGACCAGTTCAGTAATCTACACTCAAATCACCCACCACGAATCTGAGACCTTTGTATTTGATTTGAGGATCAAGAATTCAGAATTCGAGGAATTCTGCTTGGGAATCCAGACCTGTGATCTAGAAGTCTTGGGATACGGAATTAAGATATACTCATTCTATTAAAAAGAAAATCAAAACTGAAAACTTGCATAGAAACCTTGTTTTCTTAAAGGACTGTCTTATGCCAGAATGCTGGAGAGAGCATTTGGTATATGTGTTTTCGAAGGGAAGTTCGGTTGCAACAGCTAGCGGGGAGTGTTCAAAGGACAGCTCACGCGGCAAAACCTACCCAGGTCTTGACCAGCTCGGGTATGGTGTAAAATGGTGTGCTTCCGGTACGATGGGCGAGCAATGAAGTGGTCCTTGAGTGAAGTGCCAGGACACCTAAGGAGGATCCTGGAGGGTTCTGACCAGGCGATGCACGGGCTCGCGGTGCTTAGGACACCCATGCGTATGTCGTGGAAGATATATATATGTTTGATGGCAAGAAAATTATTGTAATCTGTTATTACTGGATCTCGTTTTACTGACTTGCTGGTCTCAACGGAGAGTCCAGAGTGATACTATTTTGTGAGAAACAAGAATTGAATGGAAATTTTGAGTTATGTAACCAATAATTGTTTGTCAATGGATTGTTTTATAAATTAAAGTTTAAAGAGAAGTGTGTGGGTATCTGTATTCTAAAGCAAAAGTTAAGAAAGGCATTCAATTATGGGTGGGTGAGTACTTGTCTAGTTCTACCAATTCCAATGGTTGGGCGGTGGCTAACCCATGGGCCGGATGGGGTAGGTTGGAATC
The DNA here is from genome assembly GCF_041138505.1 of Cibotium barometz. Taxonomy (NCBI): domain Eukaryota; kingdom Viridiplantae; phylum Streptophyta; class Polypodiopsida; order Cyatheales; family Cibotiaceae; genus Cibotium; species Cibotium barometz. The sequence goes on from NC_141054.1 coordinate 59,179,222, forward strand.
AGTAGAGTTTTAATAATAAAATTGATCAATAGGAATACGCTTAGAACTCGAATAGTTAAATAATAACCTGAAGACTTCTCAAATGAATAGATCAACGGCTATGCCTAATTCAATTAGGAAAAAAGCGTTGATTCCTTCAAGCTAAGTCTGTAATAGTTTCCCTTCTATCTGGTTTATTCAGATGCAGGTTAGTTCAGTATCTTAACCTCGTTAGAAAGATTCGTTAAGAAATTCAAAATGGTGGAATCGTCCCCGTTTTTTGAGCATGGAAAATTTTTTCGATTTCGGTTTTCGGAATGACCACACCAACTTCGTCTCGTGCCCAGAAATTTGAGGGAAAGGCCTCAAGTAGGAAACCCTGCCCCGCGCAAGAGGGAGATGCTTTCGCTGCCAGCTACTACCGGGAATTCTGGTGCGCGGAGGGGGCAATGGGATCTCACAGAGATTCTCATGTAAGTGATGGAGGGTGGCCTATGTTAAGTTTTGGTGCCTTACAAAATCTACGGTGTTGCAGGCTATATTTTCCTCTTTGCTAATTAGGCTCGGCTCATGGGCTCCTGATGCAATCCTTCTATGACAATAAGCACTTTGTGGGATCGCGGTCGTTGCATGGGCTTGGTTAACCTATTTCTAGAGCTCAGTAATTCTAGAAATAGTCGTGCCCAACTGCTCTGTTTGTTGATCGAATTTTTTCTGCTGTAGCTCCATGAACTGGACAATTGTCTAGTATAACTCCTCAGACACTGCTCTCTCTTGGGCTTTGGCTAATAACATTTCCCTCTGTGAGATTTATGCCATTTCTTGCTATCGAGAGATATAGTCTATCATCTGTTGGATGAGCTATCGGGCCATATATTAGCAAAACCCTGGGCAAAATTGGGCATGTCTCCTTGGGTCACATGGATACTTTCTACGTAATTTTGGCTAGAGTTGAAACTGCCAGCATGGGCCTAATAGAGAGTGTTGACTGTATTTTGGGTGTCACTAGAGGGGATGAGGGCCCGGCTTGATCATGCGGTGGCATTTCTGTGAACTTGTCAGGGGGTGGGGTCTCATATAGACTTTTGTGAAGGAATTCTTGCCTCTGCTGGTGATCCTCTTTCTCTTCTGCGGCCTTCTTGGCGACTTCTGCAAAGCTGCATAGCAACAACAATCTCTTCCTATGTGGGCTTGGGGTGGCTGTGCCTATTATGTAGGTGCGGGTTCATGGTGGGGCCTCTTGGCTAGGGGCGACTTCTGCAAAGCTGCATAGCAACAACAATCTCTTCCTATGTGGGGCTTGGGGTGGCTGTGCCTATTATGTAGGTGCGGGTTCATGGTGGGGCCTCTTGGCTAGGGGGGAGATGGGAGAGGTGGATGGAGGGTATAAAGAAGCAAATGTGGCATCAGGTCTGCCATTAACAATCTCACTTGAAAGTATTTGGGTGTATTGTATATGTGCATGTTCCTGATGAAGTGAGAACAAAGTTGGATCCAAAGGTAGAGAAATGTATCTTTATTGGTTATGCTATGGAGCAGAAAGGTTATAAATGCTATAACCCTACCACTCGTGAGATGCAACGAGTAAGTAGAGATGTTATCTTTAACAAGATGAGTAGTTTGTTAAAATTACAGCAATGTGATGAGCTATGGTGGATCAAATGCTATAATCAACATCATTAATAAACAAACTAGATGATAATTAATATGTGATTAGTGAGGAATTAACTGATAGCTTAATGTAGGCATGGATAATAAAAAACTAACAATTTCTCATTAGGCCAATGCCTCAATTTATACAGTTTACATCCAAGCATCTAATCCCACTGATTTCTCCTTGATTCACTCAGCCTCTTTTGCTTGATTCTCTCCACCTCTCCTAGAATATCTCCACACCTCCTAAATCTCCTCATGGTACCCTTTATTCTCACCCAGTAGATTCTTCTCACCTTTTCATAGGTTCTCTCACATTTACAGCCTCTAGCCAAGGACTTGTTCCCGCACACACCCTATTCTCTTTTACAGCCTCTAGCCAAGGACTTGTTCCTACACACACCCTATTCACTTGTATATTTCAACACCTCCCCTCAAGTGAATACTCCTAGCACACCTGGACCCTATACCAAGTTTCCCTCTTACTTGATAGTCCGCACGACCAGTGCCTAGCACACCTCCTCTCAAGTGAACAATCCTAGCACACCTCCCCTCAAGTGAACAATCCTAGCACACCTGGACCCCATACCAAGTTTCCTTCTTACTTGATAGTCCGCGACCAGTGCCTCAAGTCCCTAAACTCATAGTCCTTGACACACTCTCTCTCTATGTGTCCAAGGCTACTACAAGTGCCCGTGACCTTGACTAAATTGCTCACACATACGTCTACCACATGGCCTACATCATCGGTGGCTCAGAGGTGGTTTTACTCTATTGGAGAGGGTTACATTGGGTTGTGGGGTTTCTCTCTCTCTCTCTCTCTCTCTCTCTCTCTCTCTCTCTCAGAGATTTTCACATGGCTCCTCACTCTTTGGAGCCTCACATCTTCTCTTGTCTTCATTTTTCTTGTCGTGGCAGCTTCTCTTCACGCGTCCATGTCTTCCTCTTCTTTCAGTCTTCTTGTTGTGGCAGCTTCTCTTCACGCGTCCATGTCTTCCTTCAATGCTTCCTTTAGCTTTTCTTCTTGGTGTGGATCTTCCTCTTGGAAAGAGGAAGATCCACACCAAGTCTTCCTCTTCTTTCAGTCTTCTTGTTGTGGCAGCTTCTCTTCATGCGTCCATGTCTTCCTTCAATGCTTCCTTTAGCTTCCTCTTCTTGGTGTGGATCTTCCTCTTGGAAAGAGATGTTCTTCTTCTTTCATGGCTAGGGCCATGAGCTTGTCCGTCAGTTCTTGCTCTCCATGTGAGCAACATGTTTTAATGTATTGTTGACAATTCTTTTGGGCTTTTAATGTTTATCTTGTGTCATTATGCAATGCAAAACCAAACCTATGCGGGAGGTCTTGCCTCTTGCCTTTTTCTGGACAAGGGTAGTGTTGTCTAATCCCATTTTTACACTGATGTAATGTGCACAATACATAATGCATATAGCATTCATTCTTATGCAAATTCCCAAATGCAACTCTGGCTGTGAATAATCTTGAATCTGAATGTGATTTGTAGGCATTAACCAAGGGGTAAATGCAAAATGATGATTACCACAAATTTATCAGCATAACCTTACCAGAAACTACATTAAATCAAGGGTAACCAATTTGTACGGAATGGTTGGAGTATCAAACCATCTTTGAGTTGCAATCTAAAGTTATAGGGATCTATATCAGATACCTAATGGTTAATTTGAACCCTCAATTGCACCAAAAAATAGTGATTAGCACTGATTAATCATTGATACCTCAATTACACCAAAAAATAGTGATTAGCACTATTTTTTTGGTGTAATTGATACCTCAATTACACCAAAAAATAGTGATTATCACTATTTAATCATTGATTAGCAAATTAATCCTCTGTTTTGTGTGCAGAAAACAGAGTATGCGGGGAGCCGAGATTTGAGGCCTTAGAGTTCAAATGAGCTCAAATCCTTTCAAGGCCATCAATAGCAATTAGTCTAGTAGATGATTAAGCCAAGAAACACAAGATTTGACCAAACATTGAATGCTTAATCTCAGTTTTACCAAAGTCACGTGCAAATTTGATGAAGAGCTTGGATCTCACTGTAGACTTGATCAAATCAAATTTTGACTTCACCAGCTTGTAGAGCACTGTTGAAAACCTCTAGGTCCAAGAGGAATTAGACCCATTGCATGTGATGAACCAGATGCTTCAATTTCTCCTCAAAAAAATGACACCTACAAATTAGCAAAAATCTGGAGCTCTAGCAGGCGGTTTGCTACGCTAACTTGATGGGCTGGAGCACAACTGAGTTAGCTATGAATGGCTAAAGTGGCTTGAGCTAATGTTGCTCCTGGAGGGAGATCAAGCCCCTCCATTGGCTGGGGTTACAGTGGGCTACTTGAAAATAACTAAAAAAGTGATTATTTTCTAATCATCTACTAATCCTAATTAGTTAGATACTTGGCTCATAAACTTGATGGATTCTAGGCTAGGCTTCGATACCATGTTAAAATTACAACAATGTGATGAGCTATGGTGGATCAAATGCTAGAATCAACAACATTAACAAAGAGATTAGATGATAATTAACACGTGATTAGTGAGCAATTAACGGATAGCTTAATGTAGACATGGATAATAAAAAACCAGCAATTTCTCATTAGGCCAATGCCTCAGTTTACATCCAAGCATCTAATCCCATTGATTTCTCCTTGATTCTCTCCACCTCTTTTGTTTGATTCTCTCCACCTCTCCCAGAATATCTCCACACCTCCTAAATCTCCTCATGCTACCCTTTATTCTCTCCCAGTAGATTCGTCTCACCTTTTCACAGGTTCACTCACATTTACAGATTCTCTTTTATAGCCTCTAGTCAAGGGCTTGTTCCCGCACACACCCTATTCACTTGTATATTTCAACATAGTTGGTATACACGAGTAGTGAAGGCAACAAAAGATGCAAATGTAAGAAGTATTGATGCTGCACCACATGTAGATCAGCAATCATAGGTGCTTAGTGGACCTAGAGAGTCCTCTAACAGTGGATCCAATGTCAGGCAAGTTGAGGACAGATGTAGGTACACATGTATCATGCAGAGGGAAGGAAAACATAGATCAGCATTTTGTGTGCATGATCTATCAGCAGGTCACTCATATGTGGATGGTGACTCTAGCGTCTCTAAGAAGAGCCTTGATGAGGAGCTTGTCATTCCATCTCTGGTTACTCCTGGTGGTGTAAGGAGAATGAGGGTTGTTTTGAGGACACCTCATAGTGATCAAGGTGTACATAGGTCTACGAGGGTTGTTTTGAGGGCACCTCATAGTGATCAAGGTGTACATAGGTCTACGAGGGTTGTTTTGAGGGCACCTGGTAGTGATCAAGGTGTACGTAGGTCTACGAGGGTTAGGTACCTTGTTGACAAGTTGAGATATAATAGATATGCAATCCATCATTATGCTTACATGGTTAAAGCAATACAGAATTAGATCCAACTTATTTTGAGTAGGCACTTGGAAATAAGAAATGGGAAGATCAACAATGAGGAGATGGCAGCATTGGATATAAATGCAACATGGGAGTTAGTGCCTTTGCCTAAGGAAAAGAAGGCAATTGGATGTAAGTGGGTTTATAAAGTCAAGCATAATGCTAATGGTTCAATGGAGCAGGTATAAGGTAAGATTGGTGGCCAAAGGCTATGCACAGACTTATGGCATTGCCTATGAAGAGACATTAAGGCCAAGATCTTCAACACAACACAATCGTCATCACTAAAACTAGCCTTGTCCTCACACCACGACTATCTATAGACGGGTCCCTAAATCTCTCCTACAAGCTCAAAAATTCTATGAAGGGAAATTGGCACATCTAGTTACCCTTGACGACAACCAATGTGCACCATTCTTGCTCCCGTGATCCTGGCACCACAAAAATTCCAATGGTTGCCCAAGATAGCCTTCATTGTCCACCACCAATACTATCACGGTTGTCCACCACTAATACTATCGCGTAGGACAAAGGGAAAGCAAAGATTCAAGAGGAAGCCAAGGCCATACAACCCCCATCCCACTATCTCCGACAATGATATACCTTCAACCTTGGCTAATCCATCGGCCCTTATCATCCGACTCCCTCAATGCACCGCCACTCAACCATTCGCTTCTCTAACCCCCATTTACCTAGCTACTCCCTTCAATAAACCATACAAGCTCTCAAATAGAGCTACCAACCTTGCCAAAAACCTAATTGGAGTTGCCTTCTCACTCTTGCAAATTGGGCAAGGAGTGAGTACAAAACCCGCAATGGGGTGCTGGCTATATAGCCTTAGGGTACAAAACCTATTTACAGGGTGCCCAAAAATAACAAAAATCTTAGTAAGCCGCGCAGCTGTTCACTCATAAAGACATGGTCGTTCACTCTTTTAGGCCACAACCACTCACTCAGAAAGGCATGGCCATTCACGCGCAATAACCCACAACTGTTCGCTCACTAAGCCATGGCCATTCACTTTCCATTTGCTAAGCCACGGGCTATTCACTTCTAATTAGCTAATCCATAACCGTTCACTTTGCTTAGGCAGCATGACCAATGTTTTTCCATTTGCTAAGCCATAACTGTTCACTTCTAATCAACTAGGCCCAGCCGTTCACTCTACTTAGCCACATGGCCGTTCACTCTTCTAAGCCATAATCATTCACTCAAGGAAGCCACGGCCATTCATCACTTCCTCGGAATTCTATATAAAGGGCCCCCACCACCTTCATTTCACCCACTCTTTTCCCTTCCCTCTAGCCAAACTTTTGCAATTTTTTTTCTTGAGCTTTCACACTCTCTACTTAGCCATGACCGTTCACTTCCTGTGGTAATTCTATATAAAGGGCCCACCACCTTCATTTCACCCACTCTTCCCCCTTCCCTCTAGCCAAACTCTTACAATTTTCTCTCCCGAGCTTTCACACTCTCTGCTTAGCCATGGCAGTTCACTCAATAAGCCACAACCGTTCACTTTCAAAATGCTAAGCCACGAACATTCCACTCTTCTAAGCCACGACCATTCACTCAAGGAAGCCATACTCGTTCACTTCCTAGGAATTCTATATAAAGGGCCCCCACCACCTTCATTTCACCCACTCTTCTTCCTTCTTCTGTAAGATTCCTCCCTCCAGCTTTTGAGGTGTAAAGATGTAAGAACCTCCCCTTTTGTTCTTGTAATTATTCCCCTCTCTAAAATAGAAAAAAGATCTTGTTTTACCATGTTTTGGCCTAGAGAGAGAAAATGTCTAGAGAGAGATAATTCAAAATTGAGATATCTTTGGATATAAAAATCCTCCTGGTGTCTAAAATAGATTCCCCTAAAATAGAAATTCAAAAAGAACTTTCCAATGTGCATTTTGAATTAATTGAAAATGTGTATAAAGGACCTTAGCCTAAGGGTCTACATTTTCAAAAAAATTTAGATTATGGTCCAATTAAGGTTCCAATGGGCCAATTGGATTAATCCAAGTGTTGGATGAGATAAATCCAAAGAATAAAAGAAAATACCCAAAAATGAGTAAATGCTCACATAAGATGAAGAGTTGACTGAGTACAAGATTTATTAGTTAAAAACTATGAGATATTACTAAAAAAATGAGATATTTTGGAATAATGATGCATTTTTGACACCTTGGTAAGGCACCTAATTCACACATTTGGAAAATACCCAAAAATGAGTAAATGCTCACATAAGATGAAGAGTTGACTGAGTACAAGGTTTATTAGTTAAAAACTATGAGATATTACTAAAAAAATGAGATATTTTGGAATAATGATGCATTTTTGACACCTTGGTAAGGCACCTAATTCACACATGTGGAAGGGTTTTTAATTCAAAAACATTGTGATATTTTTATCTCTCCTGTCTCTTGGATCAAACCAAATAAAAAAGGGAGCCAAACTGGTCCAAATCTTGTCCAAATTGAGTCAAACTGAACTTGGAAAATTCTAGAAACCAGTTGGACTTGGTTAGTGGCCTCCCTCACCTATAAATAGATCCTTAGTCTTTTGTAAAAAAATCTGTGAGCTATACCATGCCAGTATTACATTAAAATAATGATATTTTCTATTATCCCTTTAACATCCTCTACTTGAACTTCTCTCTATCTACAACAACTATTGGAGCTTTCTAAACCAATTGATTGGTTGGGAGCTTCACTTCTAGATAAAGAAGCAAGCCAAACCTTGAGGTAAGAAGTAATTTCATGGTTTTTTATTATATTCTCAATGATTTCACTTCTCAACCCCTTTCAAGCTTGAGAAGTTTCTAATTAGTTGTTTTTATGTAAATCAAGCTTTCCTTAAGAGTTTTAATGATTAATCACAAAAAAAGTTAATCTTTATGCTTAATTAGAATGCTTTTTATGTATATCTCTCCCTCCCAAAAGAATAGTCATTCCTATGACTAATTGCTTCTCATTGATAAATTCTTAATTCAAAATCAAACTCTAAGCTTGTTAAGCTAGAGGTTAAGAAATTAGCTTTTTTATGCTTTTATGATAATAAAATAATGGTAAACTCTTATAAGTAGTTAAAAAACTACTTTAAGTGATTATAAATATGAAAGAGATAAATCCTATCATTTTGGGAAAAGAAGAATAATAGAAATAGCCTAATCTAGTAGGTTAATCATAATTAAGATTATGATTATGGCTAAATTTATGTTTTAATTTCATAAATTGAATTTAAGTTTATGAATAGATCTTCTATCATAATTGTATTGCAATGTCTTATTATTTTATAGGAAAATTGAAAAGAATCAGTAATAGCAGCAAAGCTATGGTAAAATTTTTAGAAAAAAATACATATATTATTTTTATGCATAATGCTAAAAGAGAACTTCCTACCATATTCTAGGATTAGACATCCTATGCTAAAAGATTGATTTTCGTCATTATCATGGGAAACTAAATTTTAGTATTTATGTATAAATAATTGATTAAAGAAAAGAGTAATTTTTGGTAATTTTATTTTTATGCAAAAAGAGGAATTCCCATGATAATGGAGATCCATGTAATTAAATGAAAAAAGAGAAATTTTGGTATATTAAAATAATGGATAATTTTATTTAATTTAAGAGAAATTTTAGATAAATTTATTTTATGCATGAGAAAATTTTTAAATGATAAAAGAGGAATTCCGATGACATTTGGAATTCAATCATTTAAATGGTAAAAGTGGAATTCTTAGCATATTTGAAATAATGGATATTTTTATTGAAGAAAAGAGAAATTTTAGATAAATTTATTTTATGAGAAAAGAGGAATTCCCATGACATTTGGAATTCAGTCATTTAAATGCAAAAAGAGGAATTCCCATGATAATTGAGATCCAAGTAATTAAATGGTAAAAGAAGAATTTTTGATAAATTTATTTTATGCAAAAAGAGGAATTCCCATGATATTTGAGATCCAAGAAATTAAATGAAAAAAGAGAAATTTTTAGCATAATTCAAATTATGAGTATTTATCAAAAGTGAAATTTTGAGCATTATTAATTTTATTGGGAAATATGGGTAGACTTGATTTTTGTAAATCCCATGAATCTTCTACTCAAAAGAAGAATATTGAATATATTTCACTTAAGAAATTTGAGAAAGAATATGAAAATATTCGTCGAGAAAAAGTACCTTTAACTAGGCCAAACAATTGGCAGAAATTTAGAAAAGTCTCATCAGTATCGAAAGTAAAAAATGATGTAAATGGATGTGGATGTGAAGAGATGTGGATGGGATGGGATGTGATGTAAATGGAAATCATTTAAATGGTAAAAGTGGAAATCTTGGCATATTTAAAATAATGGATATTTTTATTAAGAAAAGAGAAATTTTAGATAAATTTATTTTATGATAAAAGAGGAATTTCCATGACATTTGGAATTCAATAATTTAAATGCAAAAAGAGGAATTTCCATGATATTTGAGATCTAAGAAATTAAATGGAAAAAGAGAAATTTTTAACATAATTCAAATTATGAGTATTTATCAAAAGTGGAATTTTGAGCATTATTGGAAAATATGGGTAGAATTGATTTTTGTAAATCCCATGAATCTTTTACTCAAAAGAAGAATATTGAATATATTTCACTTGAGAAATTTGAGAAAGAATATGAAAATATCCATCGAGAAAAAGTACCTTTAACTAGGCCAAGCAATTGGTAAAAATTTAGAAAAAGTCCTATCGGTATCCAAAGTAGAAAATGTTACTAAATGTGAATAGATATGAATACGATGTGAATAAGATGAGAATACGATGTGATAAGATGTGAATACGATGTGATAAGATGTGAATGCAATGTGATAGGATGTGAGTGGATGTGATAAGCTATGAGTGGATGTGATAAGATGTAAATGTGATGTAAATGGATGTGGATGTGAAGAGATGTGGATGGGATGTGATGTGATGTAAATGGATGTGGATGTGAAGAGATGTGGATGGGATGTGATGTGATGAGATGTGGATGGGATGTGATGTGATGTAAATGGATGTGGATTTGATGAGATGTGGATGGGATGTGATGTGATGTAAATGGATGTGAGTGTGGATGTGATGTGATGTGATGTGATGTAAATGGATGTGGATGTAAATGTGATAAGATGAGATTGAGATGTGATGATATGTGAAAGGAAGTGATGTGATGTAAATGAATGAGAATGAGATGTGGACGTGATGTAATGTGGATGGGATGTATGTGTGATGTGATGTGGATGTAATGAATGAGATGGATGTGAATGGATGCGATGAGATGTGAATGGATGACATGTGATGTGATGTAAATAGATGTGAATGGATGTGAATGTGATGTGATGTGATGTAAATAGATGTGAATGGATGAGATGTGATGTGAATGGATGTGATGTGATGTGATGTGAAATGAATGTGATGTGAATCGGGATAGATGTGAATGGATGTGATGCAATGTGATATGGATATGGATAGATGTGAATGGATGAGATGTGATGTGATGTGAATTGGGATAGATGTGAATGAATGAGATGTGATGTGATGTGAATCGAGATAGATGTGAATGGATGAGATGTGATGTGAATCGGGATAGATGTGAATGGATGAGATGTAATGTGAATGGATGTGATGTGACGTGATATGGATATGGGTAGATGTGAACGGATGAGATGTGATGAGATGTAATATGATGTGACTAGATGAGAATGGATGAAGGACGATGGGAATACATATGATTGGATATGGATTAAGCAATGTGAATTGATGTAGAAGAATGTGGAATAACGAGAAATGATGTGGAACAATGTGGAAAGATGAGAGTTTGTTAGAAACTGTATTTATGACCTGTTTTCAAATGACTGTTTTATGTCAAGAATGCTGGGGAAGCATTTTGACCATCTCTTGCAAATGAGGTCGTGGAGACCTAAGTGATAAAGTTGCAACAGCTGACGAAGAGTCAACGGAGGATGTAGCAAGGTCGCGACCGAGGTCTTGACTAGCCAAATAGGAGTTAGAGTTATTTTTTGAACTCGGGCATGGATCTGGTTGATTATCCTTGCTGGCCTCAATGGATGAGTCCATGGCTCTTTTTTATATGGATCTGCTGGTTGATCTTGCTCATCTTCAATGGAGAGTCCATTTGGGATTTTATAAGTGAATATATTTTTGGGTACTATGAAAAGGCCCCTGAGTGAACAGGTGGTGAGCGTTCTTGTTGCCAATGATGCCATAGGGACACCGATGAAAGAATGATTGGAAATTAGAATTCAACCTGAATATTTTGGAGAATTATGATCAATGATACTATGGTTTCATTAAAAGATTGTTTTAAAGACAGCTGAATCTGTGAAACATGCAATTTCATATTGGGTGTGTAAGTGGTGTGAGTAACTTAAAGTTTGCTTGAAGATTGTTTCACAGTGAAACAGGCAATTTCATATTGGGTGTGTAAGTGGTGTGAGTATCTTGAAGTTTGCTTGAAGCACCGGCTAGGGGACCTAGGAACTCTTTTCCTCCCTGGTACCCGGGACAAAACATAACCAAATTCCTAAATGGATCCTATCACTACAGTGGTTGGGTGGTTGGCTAACCCATGGGACTGGATTAGGTTAGGCTGGACTGATGGATCCCTAAAATGAGACTCAATTCTGCTATGTTACGATAGATGAAGTAAATCTCGGATAGTCCTTGTTCTATGGAAAAGAATCAATGGCTGTGCCTCTTGAGACGAGGAAAAAAGCATTGGTCTCTATGATCCAAGTGCAAGTCTCTTCCTTGATCTGACCATGTGACTTACTGGTTCGGTCGGATCAGTTTGGTTAGTTAAGGCTCTTGACTACGTTAGAATAAAAATATCCTCTCGAGAAATCGCCTGTACTTTCTAGGCGAGGAAGTTTTTTCGGGTTCGGTTTTAGAATAAACCAACGGATTAGTCTCTTGTCCGGATATCCATGGGCGAGGCCCCGAGTGAGAGGCTCTACCCCGCATAAGAAGTGCTACTTCCGCTGCTAGCACCCCCAATTTGTTTCCCGGAGGGGGTAGGGATCTTTCATGGATGTGGAGGTGAATAAAGAGATGAGAATGAGATGTGAGTATATGTGAAAGGATGTGATGTGATGTAAATGGATGTGGATGTGGATGTGATAGGATGTGATGTGATGTAAATGGATGTGGATGTGGATATGATAGGATGTGATGTGATGTAAATGGATGTGGATGTGGATGTGATAAGATGTGATGTGATGTAAATGGATGTGGATGTGGATATGATAGGATGTGATGTGATGTAAATGGATGTGGATGTGGATGTGATAAGATGTGATGTGATGTAAATGGATGTGGATGTGGATATGATGTGATGTAAAGAGATGTGGATGTGATGTGATGTTATGTGAATCGGGATAGATGTGAATGGATGAGATGTGATGTGAATGGATGTGATGTTATGTGATGTGAATCGGGATAGATGTGAATGGATAAGATGTGATGTGAATGGATGTGATGTGATGTGATGTGAATCGGGATAGATGTGAATGGATGAGATGTGATGTGATGTGAATCAGGATAGATGTGAATGGATGAGATGTGATGTGAATGGATGTGATGTGGATCAGGGTAGATGTGAAAGGATGAGATGTGATGTGAATGGACTTGATGTGGATATCGGTAGATGAGAATGGATGAGATGTGATGAGGATAGATGTGATGAGATGTAATATAATGTGATTGGATGAGAATGAATGAAGGATGATGTGATGAGATGTAATATAATGTGATTGGATGAGATGTAATATAATGTGATTGGATGAGAATGAATGAAGGATGATGGGAATACATATGATTGGATATGGATTAAGCAATGTGAATTGATATAGAAGAATGTGGAATAATGAGAAATGATGTGGAACAATGAGGAAAGATGAGAGTTTGTTATTAGAAACTATATTTATGACCTGTTTTAAATGACTCTTTTATGTCAAGAATGCTGGGGAAGCATATTGATCTTCTTGTGAAGGGGGTCATGGAGACCTAAGTGAAAAAGTTGCAAAAACAGCTGACACAGAGTCAACGGAGGACGTCTTGTGTAGTAAGGTCGGCCGAGGTCTTGACCAACCTCGGTTCGATTTAAATGGTGAGCTTCCGGTATGGTTGATGAGGGACCAACGAAGCGGTCTATGAGTGAAGCGCTAGGTGACCTACAAAGGATCCTACGTGGATGTGGATGAGATATGATGTGATGTAAAGGGATGTGGATGTGATGTGAATCGTCGGGATAGATGTGAATGGATGAGATGTGATGTGAATGGATGTGATGTGATGTGGTGTGAATCGGGTGAATGGATGAGATGTGATGTGAATGGATGTGATGTGAATCAGGATAGATGTGAATGGATGAGATGTGATGTGAATGGATGTGATGTGGATCGGGGTAGATGTGAAGGGATGAGATGTGATGTGAATGGATGTGATGTGGATATGGGTAGATGAGAATGGATGAGATGTGATGAGGATAGATGTGATGATAAGTAATATAATGTGATTGGATGAAGGACGATGGGAATACATATGATTGGATATGGATTAAGCAATGTGAATTGATGTAGAAGAATGTGGAATAACGAGAAATGATGGGGAACAATGAGGAAAGATGAGAGTTCTTTAGAAACTGTATTTATGACATGTTTTTAAATGACTATTTTATGTCAAGAATAGAAGCATCTTGATCTTCTTATGAAGGGGGTCCTGGGAGACCTAAGTGATAAAGTTACAACAACAGCTGACGGAGAGTCAATGGAGGATGTCTCGTGTAGCAAGGTCGGTCGAGGTCTTGACTAAGGTCGATTTAAATAGTGAGCTTCCGGTTGTATGGTGGATGAGGGACCAAGGAAGCGGCCTATGAGTGAAGCTCTAGGTGACCTGCGAAGGATCCTAGAGGATGCTGACCATACGATGCTCGGGTCTAGGTCGCCGAAGATACCCACGCGTGCGTCGAGAAAGAAAATGGAACAAGGAGTTAGAGTCGTTTTCTGAACTCGGGCATGGATCTAGTTGATTGTCCTTGCTGGTCCTCCTTTCAACGGATAAGTCCATGGCTCTTTTATATGGATCTCTTGGTTGATCTTGCTGATCTCCAACGGAGAGTCCATCTGGATTTTTATAAGTGAATATATTTCTAGGTACTATGAGCTAGGAACTATTGAAAAGGCCCCTGAGTGGATAGGTGGTGAGCGTTCTGGTTGCCAATGATGATGCCATAGGTACACCGAACGATGAAGGAATGATTGGAAATTAGAACTCAACCTAGATATTTTGGATGATTATGATCAGTGATATTATGGTTTCATTAAAAGATTGGTTTAAAGACAGCTGAATCTGTGATACAGGCAATTTCATATTGGGTGTGTAAGTGGTGTGACTATCTTGAAGTTTGCATGAAGCGCCGGCTAGGGAGCCTAGGAACTCTTTTCCCTGGTACCCGAGGCAAAATATAACCAAATTCCTAAATGGATCCTCCTATCACTACAGTGTACGATAGATGAAGTAAATCATGGATAGTCTTTGTTCTATGGAAAAGAATCAACGGCTGTGCCTCTTGATGAGAAAAAAGCGTTGGTCTCTATGATCCAAGTGTAAGTCTTTTCTATGATCTGACCATGTGACTTACGGGTTCTGGTGGAATCAGTTTGGATAGTTAAGGCTCTTGACTACGTTAGAATAAAAATATCCTAGAGGAATCGCCCGTGCTTTCTGAGCGAGGGAAGTTTTTCCGGGCTCGGTTTTGGAAGAATCGAGGGATTAGTCTCTTGTTCGGATATCCGTGGGTGAGGCCCCGAGTGAGAGGCTCTGCCTTGTGTAAGAAGTGTTACTTCTACTGCTAGCACCCCCGAATTCGTTGTGCGGCGGGGGCAGGGATCTTTCACCTTTCCTCTAGCCAAACTCTTAAAATGTTTTCTCCTGAGTTTTCACACTCTCCGTGTAATTGCATTTACTTCTTGCGCAGACAATAAGCGAATACAAGACTGGTTACCTTCATACACAGCATACTTATCTTACAAATTGATAAAGATTAAGATATCAGCGTGACAGATTTAAGACAAGTATGGAAAATTTGCACAAAACATCACAGCAGATTTGATTAATTGATTTGTCCATACAGTTACATCCATATATAGGAATAGTATCCTGTGATCTGAACAGACATATCTTCCTATGACATCCCCTAGAATCCCTAACTAACTATTGCGCATTACAATTTACCCAATGCGGTTACAAGAATGCAGCGGTGGTGTGCGGTTATTGCCAACACTCCGGCTAGCTTTTTATCCTCAGAATCATGGCAATCCCCACACACTTTGATTCCTCCTATGAGGTATAACCTCATACCCAACAAAAGAGGAAGAGACCTACTGGCTGTTGAGATATCAAGCTCATCTAGTGAGGCGGTGGGACACTGATGACCCACTTGGGGCCACACTTACACCACTGGCATAGTTGGTGAGATCATGGGTGATATACGGCCAGCGGGATGACAAGCTGTGTGACAGCCATTCTAGAGACTGGCATAGTTAGAGCGCCAGCTCATTTAGTTGGGTTCACACTATAGAGAACCCTAGTATATATTTGGTTGAGTACCTTTTCATATGGTGTGTACTCTTATCTTTGTATATGGTGTGTTGAGTGTTATGTGAAGAAGAAGAAGATTTTTAGTCTCTCACCTTGTGTGTTCTCTTTTAGGGTTTTGTGAGTGTGTGTGTGCTTGCAAGAGCTCAAGATCTCTTCTCCCCTGCATCTTTTCATGGTATCAAAGCATGGTTCATGCTAAGGGCTGAGCTGTAAGTAAGAGAAGAATAGGAAGCGGTACAAGGGTAAGAGCTTCAACTACTCTTTCCTATTTGTGCTGGCGAGACTACACCCTTGTCGGGAGCTCTACGGGAGGCACCGGCAAACGATCTCTAATTGAGGAACTTTCTTTGCAAGAGTAAATCTATAAGGCAACTATAAAGTCCTATCAGACAGAGTTTTTCGGGGCAAAAATGCGTTTTGGGTACGTTAGGGCCTTCGTTTTTCATAAAGCAGGCGATTTTGAGCACTGCAGATAAGTCATCGATTCTATGCAGAACTCTATTTTAGGAATTGCAGGAAGACAGATTGGTTGTGCAGACATTGTGTGTGCTGCAAGGAGGTCAACAGTTGCCATTGGGTGTATGTATGCACATTGAGATCACTGGTTGTGTCATTTGAGTGCAGTACAGTATCGCTGTAGAAAATAGAGCAGTTTGTGCAAGACAAAAACCAGAGTGTTGTTTCTGGTAAATTTGTGTGTTTGGCAAGATGTCAATGATGGCATAAACCAGATTGTTGCTGATGAGAAGCTTGATAAGAACAACTTCCATGCTTGGAGGTTCAGGTTGATAAATTTCTTGATGGGAAAGGGGTACTGGGACTACATAGAAGGTGAGCATGAAGAGGCACCGGAGATACCGGAGATCAATCCGACTGCTGCAGATGTGAAAGAGTTCAAGGATTGGAACCAAGGAGAGAGCTAGAAAAGTTATGTTTTGGCTCTCTCTATCAGTATACAACACTCCATGATTGGGCACATACATGATGCCAAGTCCCCCAAGGAGGCGTGGGACACCTTGGTAAAACTCTATGAAACAAATACCAAGGCATGAAAGATACAGTTGAAGAATGAACTTCATGTGGAGAAAAAGAGTATGTCTATGAATGACTATGCATTGAAGATCAAGGCTATTGTGGAATCCCTTGCATCTATTTGCGTTTCAGTAGATGATGATGATAAGGGGAAGTCTGTCTACGTGGTCTCGGGCCACAATACAAGGCGTTCAAGACATCTATTCAGACTCGGGAAAACATTCCCAATTTCACAGATTTGGTGTCTATGTTGATTATAGAAAGAGAAGAGCTTGGGTGAAGACCAACAATCTTCACAAAACAAAAACAGTTCAGAGCAACAGGCCTTCTACACAAGTTTAGGAAGAGGACGAGGTAGAGGAGGCCGTGGAAGTGGCCAAGGAGGTGGCCAAACAGGTAATCAAAATTATGGCCAGCAGCAGCAAGAATAACAATCCCAGAATTCACAACAACAACAACACACAGGTAAAAGAGGCCAATTCGGAGGCAGGGGGAGTCAAAGAGGTCATGGAAATTGGCAAAGGCAATATAATGATACACGTGGATGCTTTTATTGTGGTAAGCCTGAACATGTGCAGGCAGATTGTTATAAGAGGCAATAGAGTGGGCTGAATGTTTACATTAAATGTAAACATGCTTGAAGTGAGTGCTGCGATGTTTGCAAATGGTTCAGGAATTTTTGCAGCAGACACAGACATTTGGCATAAAAGAATTGGACATGTGAATGTGCAAAGAATGAAGTCTATGCAGACTAAAGGAATTGTGACAGGGCTGCCAAAGTTTAAAGTTGAAGGTGTGTAGAAAATATGTGAAGCATGCCAATTTGGAAAGCGAACAAAGCATGTATTTCCACGTGACAGAAATGTGAGTAGAAATGCACTAGATATTGTGCATTTAGATGTATGGGGTCCTACGAAGACCATGCCTATAGGAGGCTGCAGGTATTATATGACATTTATTGATTACCACACAAGGACAGTGTGGGTATACTTCATGAAGGAGAAGAGTGAGGTGTTCACTCATTTTCAGAATTTCAGAGTTATGTGGTTGAAAAGCAAACAGGGAAACATGTAAAGTGGCTAAGGTTAGATGGAGGGGGAGAGTGCTTCTCCAATGAGTTCTCTGAATTTTTGAAGAAGAATGGTATTCAGCGACGGTTTACATGCAGATACACTCCCCAGCAAATGGAGTTGCTGAGCGAAAAAACAGGCACATTGCTGAGATTGCGCGAGCATTGATGGGAGAGAAGAATATGCGGCATAGCTATTGGGCTGAGGCTGTTTTTACAGTAGTTTAGATCATAAATAGAACTCCAACTGTAGCCATACATGATGTAACTCTAGAGGAGAGGTATAGCAAAAAACCTGTTTTGTCTCATCTGAAAGTCTTTGAATGCATTGCATATGTGCATCTGCCAGATGAGCTCCAAAAGCTGAAAAATGTGTGTTTATTGGGTATTCCCTTGAGCAAAAGGGATACAGTGTTATAACCCTGCTACACGTGAGTTGAGGGTAAGCAGGGATGCTATTTTTGATGAGATGAGCAGGTGGTATGCTGCTGAAAAAGAAGCTATTGGGGCTGATGTGAGTGGAAATGTGGTTGCACAGAATGCAAGTCAGCAATCAGAGTCTTTGAGTGGACCAGGAGAGTCCTCATCTAGTGGTCCAGTTGATAGACCATGGAGTGGCAAGCTGCGTCATAATACCAGTCCTGCAAATGTGATTAGTACATCACACATAAAGGCAAAGAGAAAGTGGTTGAGCCCCTTAGTATGCCTGACATTTCTGTAGGGCATTCTCATGTTGATGGAGAGTCTAGTGGCTCAAAGATGAGCCTTGATGAGGATCTTGGGATACCAGCTATGAGAACACTTGGTGTAAAGAAGGCTATGGAAGCCATGAATGCAAAGCTGCGAAGATCTGGGAGAGTGAAGAATCCTATGCAGAGGTTTACCTATGATGGTTATGTGGCACATCACTATGCATACATGGTAAACGTTGTACAGGTTGTAGAGCCCACATGCATTGATGAGTCTCTTGGAGGAAATGTGTGTTGGGAGAAAGCTATGGATGAGGAGATGGATGCACTATATGGAAATGAGACTAGGGATTTAGTGCAATTGCCTGAAGGCAAGAAAGCCATTGGATGCAAATGGGTGTACAAAGTAAAACATAACAGTGATGGACGCATAAGCAGGTACAAGGCTAGATTGGTAGCCAAAGGATATGCGCAGACATATGGCATTGATTTTATGAGGAAACTTTCAGCCCAGTTGCCAAGATGACAGTAGTGAGAATTGTGATAGTAGTGGTTACGTGTCAAAGCAATGGTCTTTACATCAGCAGATGGATGTAAAGAATGCATTCTTACATGGGGATTTATAGGAAGAGGTGTATATGTTGCAGCCACCTGGTTATGAGGATGTGAGTCACCCCAAGCATGTTTACAGGTTGAAGAAAGCGCAGTGTCTACTCCATAATTATAACAAAAGCTTTTGTTCATGTTGGTTACATGATACCCATTAGGGTATCATGTAACCAACATGATACCCATTAGGGTTACATGATACCCATTAGGGTTTGAAGGTACAAGCTTAATGAAAGTGAGTAAGTGGTTGAGGTAAATGCTCAAACCAATAAGGTACATCATTCTTGGCTCAAGAAGGAGAGGGCATGGCTCATAATGTTGCCTATGCCTCTTACAAAGACAATGCCAAGAGATGCTTAAAAACATGACAAACAACAAGGTAGAGCACTTAGTGATTCTATGCTCAACCTTACAACTCATCTTAGAAGATGAAAATGTTGAATATGCAGCGGAATAACATGCCTTGGGCTTGGGAAATGAGAGCATATGGCTTATGACATGCCTATGCCTCTTACAAACAAGAGCCTCAAGGGTGGTACACAACAACATTAAAGATGAGCACTTAGTGTTCATGTGCCCAACTTTAAACCACTCAAAAACTGAGTTTGTTGATGAAAAACTAGAAATCTTCAGCCTCTTTGGCTTATGGGATGAAGACAATGGTTCATGGTTGCACCATTTCTCCTTGGAAGCTTGCCAAGGTAAGCATAGAAGCGGGTTGACGATGAAGATTTATAGTGTGACACTTATGGTGTGTGCCCGGCCTCCAATGTTGATGAAGAAGAGACTCCTCAGTATCGGGCAGTCTTTCAGCTGGTGACCAAAACCCTGACATCCAAAATACCAGTTCTCACTTTTGAGCTCATCCCTCTGAATCCTTGAAAGAGGTGGGGATCCTGAGAAAGTGTTCTGTGGGAAGGGTCTTCCTTCACTTCTGAATCTCCCAGTATCCTGATTCTGATTTGGACCTTGCTGCCTCTTTAGGGGAGGTGGAAAGTTTGAAGTACTTCTCGGGGTTTGGAATCTTTTAAAGTTATTGGGTGTAGGCTTTGACGGAATCTTAACAACAAAGGCTTTGGCAAGGTCCTTTGCCATTCTTACAGCTTCGGCCATTGAGACAGGTTTGGCATTCTTCACTAAGGTGTCCAATGGTTCGTTCTTCATTCCTCGAATGAATCTGGCCATCAACTTCTCTTCATCCAATTGTGGGGAATATTTGAGGAGAAGGGCAAAGGCCTGATGGTACTCTTCAATTGTCCGGCTATCCTGCTTTAGTTCTAAGAACTCATTCATTTTGGTTTCAAGGAAGCCCGGAGGACAGAACCTCTTCCTGAGGTAAACTTTAAGATTTGTCCAGGTCTGGGTATTTCGGTCGAGACGATTTGTCTTGCAATGATTCCTTCAAGAGACCCTGGCCATTTCCACAATTTTGAACCTGGCGAGAGCCATCTTGCTTCTCTCGTTATAGCCAGTTACATCAAAGTATTCTTCCATTACCTCAATCCACTTTTCCACTACTTCACCTAACTGCTCCCCTTCACCCTTGAAGGGACCAGGTTGGGATCTGTGCAGGGCTTTACAAACATCCGGATCTAAGTCTTCCTCATCTCGGTTAGAGGATCCAGTTGCCTTGCATGGGCCGCGCACCTCATGATTCTGACAAAACGAGATTTTCGTCAACTTAACTTTGACAACAGATTTATGATTATTTAATTTTTGTGATTTATTCTTTAAACAGATAATTATTTCATCATACTTCTTGAAACAAGATTTACTCTGATAATTTTACTAACCATATTCACAATCATGAAAACGATTTGGAATTTTTTTGCAAAACATTGTTTATTATCAAAAGTTTGAGATATATACATAGAGCATCACGGCTCCAAAGTCACTGCCTCATTGGCGTACGCATAAAGAAGCAAAATCGCAAAGGAGACATGCCATGATAAACATGATTCATCACTGAAAGAGGTGTTGTAATTCTACTTCTAGGGATAAAGCAGCTAAGAAGCCTAAAAATTCGGCAAGAAATTCTAAAATTCATGCGTGAATGATTAAAGAGTTGTACATAATGAATAACCCCTAGCCTTATCAAGATCATGGCTAAGAAAATATTTTGCCTGATTCTCTGACGCTGATTGGTATTGATATTAATACATCTTCCTCCTCCAGAGAACCACATATACCGACGTCGCTTTATAGGATCAGCGAAGTATAGATCCTCAAAGTGATGGGCAAGCCTCACTCTGCTTACATGGGTTGTAGCGGACTTGACGAGATGTTCGAAGGCAAAGGCAATCATATCCTGACTCTAGGAAAGTCCAAAAATGCTAGACAGATTTGGGGTATCCATCTAAAAATGCTAGACAGATTTGGGGTATCCATCTAAAAATCCAATTCAATTTATGAGTTTTCAATTTATGAATTCATTTCAAAAATAATCTTAGCAAGTGAAAACATTTTTTTCGCAGATTTACTTTAGAATTTTAGGCAGTTTCTGCTATTGTTTCATAAGTTTACAACAGCGCTCTAATACCAGCTGTGAGATCCCACTGTCCCCTCTACGCACCGGATTCCCGATTATTGGCAACAGCGGAAGCAGCTCCCTCTTGCGCGGGGCAGGGTTTCCCACTCAGGGCCTCGCCCTCGAATGTACGAGCACGAGACTAATCTAGTGGTCATTCCGAAACCAAAATTGGAAAATTTTCCCTTGCACGAAAAACGGGGACGATTCCACCTTTTTGAATTTCTTAACAAATTTTCTAACGGGGTCAAGAGACTAAACTAACCTTCATCTGAATAAACCAGATAGAAGGAAAACTATTACAGACTTAACTTGAAGAAATCAATGCTTTTTTCCTAATTGAATCAGGCACAGCCGTTGATCTATTCATTTGAGAAGTCTTCAGGCTTTTATTTAACTACTCGAGTTCTAAGCATATTCCTAACTTGAAGAAATCAATGCTTTTTTCCTAATTGAATCAGGCACAGCCGTTGATCTATTCATTTGAGAAGTCTTCAGGCTTTTATTTAACTACTCGAGTTCTAAGCGTATTCTTATTAAACAATTTTATTATTAAAACTCTACTGATTCTAGCCTAACCCCATCCGTCCCATGGGTTAACCACTGGAATTGGTAGAACCAGACAAGTACTCACCCACCCATAATTAAATGCCTTTCTTAACTTTAGCTTTAGAAAATAGATGCGCACACACTCCTCTTTAAAACTTGAACTTATAAAATGATCCATTGAATAAACAGTTATTGATTACAAATATCATAACTCAAAATTTCCATCCAGTTCTTTGTTTCTCAAAAACAGGTATCACTCTGGACTCTCCGTTTGAGACCAGCTGGTGAGCAAAAGAACGAGATCCAGTAACAGATTACAATAATTTTTTTCATCATCATACATATATATCTTCCACGACATACGCATGGGTGTCCTAAGCACCGCGAGCCCATGCATCACTTGGTCAGAACCCTCTAGGATCCTCCTTAGGTGTCTTGGCACTTTACTCAGGGACCGCTTCGTTGGCCCTCGCCCATCGTACTGGAAGCACACCATTTTTCACCATATCGAGGCTAGTCAAGACCTGGGCACGTTTTTGCCGCCGCATGAGCCGTCCTTTGAACACTCCCCGCCAGCTTCCCTTAGAAAAACACATATATCAAATGCTCCCTCCAGCATTCTGGCGTAAGACAGTCCTTTAAGAAAACAGGGTTTCTATGCAAGCTTTCAATTTTGATCTTCTTTTGAATACAATAAGTATATCTTAAATCCGTATCCAAGACTTCTAGATCGCAGGTCTGAATTTCAAACAGAATTCCTCGAATTCTGTAACCTTGATCCTCAGATCAAAGTCAAAGGGTCTCAACTTAGTTCCAGATTCGGTGGGTGGTTTAAGTGTATTTTTTTCTGAATTGGTCACATCGTCTTTCCTTGAAACTGACAAAGGAATTTGGTCTTGGTCATAGCTTGATTCAGGATTTAAGTCTGGTAAGTTTCTTCCTGAACTATCTTTCTCAAAAGGGGTGATATTTCAATTACTATTTTTTTGAATTTCATTCATTGAATATTTACTTAACTGATTTCTAAACTAATCACAAATTCCTATGAAGAATAAATTAATCATTTATCTGAAATTTTGACTTCGATAGTTTTTTTTTTGAGTTTTCTCATTACCATCCAAGTGAATATGAAACGATAGATTTTTTTCTCTCCTCACAAAGTATTTACTTATTCATTTATCAATTATTCATGGAAATTAAACATATAATTAAAGAGAACCCTAAGTTTGATATAAAAATCATTTATGTATCAATTTATTCATAAAATCAATTTTGATGAAAGTAACACTTTTATAATAAAAAAATTTTATGCATCTTTCCATGCATAGAAACTAAATCTAACTAAAATAACACTTTTATAATAAAAATATTTCCCATATGTATCTTTCTATGCATAGAATTTAAATCTAATGAAAATAACACTTTTATAATAAAAATATTTCCAATATGCATCCTTCTATGCATAGAATTTAAATCTAATGAAAATAACGCTTTTATAATAAAAATATTTTCCATATGCATCTTTTTATGCATAGAATTTAAATCTAATGAAAATAACACTATAATAATAAAAATATTTTCCATATGCATATTTCTATGCATAGAATTTAAATCTAATGAAAATAACGCTTTTATAATAAAAATATTTTCCATATGCATCTTTCTATGCATAGAATTTAAATCTAATGAAAATAACGCTTTTATAATAAAAATATTTTCCATATGTATCTTTCTATGCATAGAATTTAAATCTAATGAAAATAACGCTTTTATAATAAAAATATTTCCCATATGCATCTTTCTATGCATAGAATTTAAATCTAATGAAAATAACGCTTTTATAATCAAAATATTTCCCATATGCATCTTTCTATGCATAGAATGTAAATCTAATGAAAATAACACTTTTATAATAGAAATATTTCCCATATGCATCTTTCTATGCATAGAATTTAAATCTAATAAAAATAACACTTTTATAATAAAAATATTTCCAATATGCATCGAATGAAAATAACACTTTTAGAATACACAAACGGAGGGGATTACTCTTTTTGAATAACATAAAGATAAAACTTCTTTCCACAAAATTTAAGAAAATTTTACCATAACCTCCTTAGTATGGCTGACCATTTCTCAATTTTTTACATTCTAAATCTACTTAGAATTTACCCCAAGATGAATTTAGCACTCTAATCTAATCAATTCTCATTTTTTAAAGAGTAAACAATACGAAAAGTTTAACTCTATTTATTTGATTACACATCTTGGATAAAGAAGGGTTGAATTCACAATGAAGAGAAGGGGGAAGCCTTTCCATCAATGCATAACATCCAATTTCACACTAAAAAAGCAAAAAATCAGAAAACCATAGAATAGAATTAAAAAAAAGTAGAATTTGTAACTTACATGGAGTTTTGTGAGCTTTCCTTTGGCTTGAGGGATTGAGGGTTCTACTCTTGCTTAGATCAAGAGTGGCCACCAATTCTTTGTAGAGGAAATAGTCAAAAACAAGTGAATTATCAATGAATTCAATGTTTTTGGCTCTGAGGAGAAGTAGAGTAACAGTGCATAAAACACTATTAAGCTTCTACAAAGGGGAAGGCTTCTATTTATAGGAAAAAGTGAGCCTCTAACCAAGCAAACTGATTCTAGAATTTTCCAGATTAGTTTGGTCAATTTTTGACCATTTTTTGGGTCAGTTTAGCTCACTTTTTGGAACTAGACTTGAATTAGGAGAGAGGAGAGATGAAATATCTCATGATTTGAGAGTTTAAAACTCCACCACACATGTAAAATAGGCGCCTCCTTCATGAGGGGGAATCCCCACTCTGAGATGTCAAAAATTTATTTTTTTAGTATTTCCTTTGCTCCTTAGTCCACTCTTCATCTTATGTGAGCATTTACTCATTTTTGGGGGGTTTTTCTTTATTTCTTCAATTTATCTCCTCCCTACATTTGGATTAATCTGATTGGCCCCTCAGAAAGTTAATCTAAAATTTTTAGAAAATCTAGACCCTTAGGCTAAGGTCTTTTTAGCAGATTATAATTTATTTCTAAAGTCTTTTTGAACTTCTATTTTGGGGGAATTTATTTTAATAAGAAAGGATATTTTTCCATCCAAAGATATCTAAAAACTGAGTTATCTCTCTCTAGAACATTTTCTCTCTCTAGGCCAGTTAGAAACAAGATCTTTTATTATTCTGAAAAGGGGATTGATTACAGGGGAAGATACTGGACATCTTGAGGGCTGGGGAGGAATCTTACATGTGTGTTGGGAAAAAGCTATGGATGAGGAGATGGATGCATTGTATGGAAATGAGACTTGGGATTTGGTGCCATTGCCCGAAGACAAGAAATCTATTGGCTCTGTAAGTGGGTGTATAAGGTGAAACATAATAGCGATGCTAGCATAAGCAGGTGTACAAGGCTAGATTGGTAGCCAAAGGATATGCGCAGACACATGGGATTGATTATGAGGAGACATTTATCCCAGTTTGCAAAGATGGCAATTGTGAGAGTTGTGATTCCAATGGCTACAGCAAAGGCTAGCTTTTACATCAGATAGATGTCAAAAATGCGTTCTTGCATGGTGACTTGCAAGAAGAGGTGTATATAGATCAGCCACTAGGTTTTGAGGATAGAGGTCACCCAAAGTATGTGTGTAAACTTTGTAAGGCCTTGTATGGGGGCTGAAGCAAGCTCCATGAGCATTGCATGATAAGATTTTTGAGTATCTTGTCACTATTGGTTTTCATATGATGGAAGATGCAGATCACTCTTTGTATGTGCGCAAGAGTGATAAGGGTACTGTGATCATCACCATATATGTAGATGATCTTATTGTTGGGGGTGAAGTCTTCTCAAAAGGAAGTTTGAGATAAAGGATTTATGAGATCTGCACTACTTTTTGGGAATTGAGGTCATCTGCACATGTGAGGGTATTTGGTTGTCATAGAGACAGTATGCATTGGACATGCTGTCCAAGTATGGGATGGCTGATTGTAACCCAATCTCGGTGCCATTAAGTTGGAAGATCCCACTATGTACAAGAAGATTGTGGGGAGTTTGATCTATGTCACAATCAACAGGCCAGATTTGAGCTACATTGTTGGCTTAGAGAGCCAGTTTATGTAGGTTCCACGCAAACCACATCTTGGCAGTGTGTGCGACGCATAATTCGGTATTCAAGGGCCACTGTTGACTATGTATTGTTTTATACAATAGGTGTAACATTGGAGCTATATGGGTACACAGATGCAGATTGGGTAGGTAGCATCTCAGACAAGAGATCTACCACTGGATTTATGTTTTCATTAGGGAGTGCTACTCTGTGACATGGAGCAGAAGAAGCAGCCCACAATTGCCTTGTCGAGCACAGAGGCAGAGTATAGAGGAAATGCAGTGGCAGCGTGTGAGGTAGCTTGGTTATGCAAGCTGATTTGGGGTTGCATGTGGAGAGAAAGGTTGTCATATATTGTGACAACCTTAGTAGTATATACAGTTGGCTAGGAACCTAGTTTTCCATGTGCGGAC
This sequence comes from Cibotium barometz, assembly GCF_041138505.1. Taxonomy (NCBI): domain Eukaryota; kingdom Viridiplantae; phylum Streptophyta; class Polypodiopsida; order Cyatheales; family Cibotiaceae; genus Cibotium; species Cibotium barometz. The sequence goes on from NC_141054.1 coordinate 59,205,939, forward strand.
GAAACACATTGAGGTACATTACCACTCTTCATCAGGGAGAGAGTCTTGCCAGGCGACATCGACTTGGCCTACACGTCAGCACACATGATTAGGTTGTTAACATCTTCACAAAGACCTTGGGAGCTGAGAAGCTCCGCAGATTTTGAGATATGCTTGGAGTTCATGAGCTAGAGTTGAGCTCGATGGGGAGTGTTGAGATGTCAAGCTCAACATGAGATGATACTCACGAGGTGCCTGCATGACTGTTCGACAATTATATCACTAGTGGTAGAGCTGGCACTGACATATCTTCACCAAAGATTCGACAGCTGGGACTACATTAACTAGTCCACATCTACCCACTCTTAGCATGTTCACATTATGGACTACTTGTATATACTCTATTATGTGTGTTAGTCACTTTATCTTCTTTGTAGACCTCTTTTGTTGTGTGAATAAGAAGAAGAATTTTCAGCCTCTCACCTTGTGTGTTCTCTTCTAGGGTTTGTGTGAGTGTGTGTGTGCTTACAAGAGCTCAAGCTCTCTTCTCCCCTGCATCTTTTCAGTGAAGCTATACACATTCCACTTTAAGGACAACACTTTAGCCTGCCATGCATTACCATGCTTTTGATCAATAATGTTAAGGATCTACACAAATGGAAATCATTCTCAATACACTATGCCCAAAATTAATATTATCTTGAAATGTAATTAGAATCACACTATATTAATCTCAATAGTCATGCAATTCACAATTGCAAAACACACTAAAAAATACCTTCCCTATATGCGGTCACCATATCTCATGGCCAATTCCTCTATCTCCTTAGCTTTAATTTTTTTCATCTCATCTTCTCCCATGGTCAAGCGCACTTGCTCAAGCTTTTGGTTCAAGCTTGATTAATTTGAACCTTCACATCACATCGAATCTCATCACATGAAAATTTAAAGCAAAGCATAAGTAATAAACAAAGCTTAAGCCATACTCACATTATAAACAAGCTTGCCCAAGTAAGAGGGTACCAAGGCTCGGCTCCCTTTGTATTCTTCTTTCTAATCAAAGCAATGAACTTTCTATCTCTCTCTGGCAAATCTTTCATGTAATCATCATGATTGGCAGCACTAATGTTGGCACAATTTACAATCTCATCTTGCAAGGTTGTGGTTACCAAGGCATGAGTATTCAAGCTTTAAAAAATGAACACAAAAAATTAAAATTTGCCCAAGCAAAACACCACATGATCAAGATCTCAAACATAAATTTATAAGCAACTTATTAATTCATCCTTTGCAAGATTGCCAAGAGAGCGATCTCACTCACACGTGTAGGATCAATGATCGTACACAATACACGATGGTGCTTTGCTCTTGTTTGAGAAAATCTTTCTTTGATAGCTTGTGTCCAAGCCACCGTATGATGGTTTCCCTCCCACACATAAAACATCCTACCCTCAAGGATTTGCAACTTTGGTCTATTTCTAACCTCCTCCTCACACTCCTTGTTAATGTCATGCGCCAAATAGCATCCCATCCACTAGTAATCTCATCATTCACATAACTAGTATCTTTTTCACATGTCCAAAGAGAAGCTATAAATGCTCCCTTTTCTAGCAAATATCCCTCTTTGCCAATGCAATATTGGGAGTAGAAACATCTTCCCTTAAACCCCTAACACAAGCATAAGGAATAAGTTTGCACAAAGGGATCATAGGACATTGAAAACAACTAAACAATCTAATTTTTTGCATGATGTCCTCAACTTTGTCAATGTAAATCTTATCCTCATCTTTGTTGCCCTCCAATGGAGGCACCTCTGCCGATCTCATCATATAAGGCACAATCTATAAGAAATCTTCCTTGCCATTCCACTCATCCATTGTATTAAGAGAGGTACATACCTGGCAAAGTGCTACCACCCTTTTCTTGAGTGTTGCCTATGAGTATATCATCAACAACCACATGTGAGCTACCCAGCAAAGAGTCAGTCACTCTCTGACTGTCAACCTCCTCTCCAGCATCATGAACACCCTCAAAGTTAGTCTCCACCACTCGCTTATTTTTGGGCATTTTTAATCTCTTTGAAGATGCAGAAGTACCAAAAGAAACCAACACATGATCCTCGTCTTCCTACCTTGGCGTTGGAGGATTCCTCAAGAGCATACTGGCATTCTTCTCCATTGACCTTTTCTTCCTCCCTTGTCTTCCTCAAACAGCCTCAAACTCCACAAACCTGTTGAGATTCAAGCTCGATGTCAGCTTATGCTAGTTGCACTATGTGCTGGCATGTTAGGTAGTAACATGTGTGAGACATAAATGATCGTGTCCAGTTGGTCATATTTGTGTGGACATTAGCTAGGGTTAGCAGTGTGTGGACACAACACATAGTGTGTGTTGTAGATTATGGATTATGGCTTTATGCATTGTGTGAGAAGGGAGATGGCTTCCCTCTATGGTTAGGGTTTGTAATATACATTAGGGTTTGATCTTCTGTGTGTGCTCCCTGTCTCTTGATCTATTTTTTATCATGGTATCAAAGCTTGGTGCTCTCTAATTAGGGTTTATGAGTGAGAGTGAGAAGAGGGAGAAGAAGCTATGAAGAGAAGCTGTGAAGCAAACCATTGGAGTTGTCAAGCTTGGAGCACACAAATACTCAACAAATCTGAGAGCTAAGGACCATGGGTAAGAAAAGTTAAACACCCTTGAGCAGATTGCAGGTGATTCAAGCACAAACAAGGCAAATCAGGGTTGTCCAAAGCAAAAGAAAATTCTGGTTTTTGCAAGCTTTCCATTGGAGCTTACAAGCAGTGATGTATTGTGCAAATGGATGAAATCTAGAAAAAGAACATGTATGTGACAAGGATTAATGTATTGGCAAATCATGTGCAAACCCTAGAGTAAATCTGGAACAAGATTGATGCATTAAAATAAGAGAAAAATTTTGGTTTTGAAACCTCCTCCAAAACAATGAGTATATGCTCAAAATTGAAGCGATTTGTGAAGGTTTTTGCATCAAATCAATGCATTGACTTGTTAGCAACCTACCTTAGGTCATTGCTAAGGCTTATGAGCAATCATTTGTAAGTACAAACTCTCTAAAAACCCCTACAAGTAGGCAGCACTGAATTCTACAAGCTAGGATTGCATTCTTTACAAATAGTTCACAATATTGAGGTCTTTTGATGCCAAATGGATGATATGAATGCATGGGAAGCTTAGCAATTGGGTATATATTGAAGCGGAGAAGTTCTTTGCAAGTTCAACCTTGAGCAACATGAAGATTTGAGCCGATTAATGAAGGATTAGCATAGTGATTAGTGAGATAATGAGTGATTAATTGACTAATTACTCACTTGTTATTCACAATTAGACTAATTCCTTTTACACGGAGTTAGTACACATCATTGCTAAGATAATAAATTCCTAGGCTCTCAATTTGGACAAGGATTAAAGAAATTAGAGCAGGATTAATACTGGTTTTACTAGTTTTTCTCAAAACAGAGAAGGGGATTTGATAAATTTGGTATGTACGCACCTTGGTTGGTATTGATATGAAACATTTAGCTTGTTCAGGTGTCAGTGCAAGTTATCCACACTTGATTGAACCACTACATTGCAATTTGAAGCCTTGGAAAGCATGCCAAAATAGGGTATTTTGGACTGTGTATGCCAGTTCAATTTGGATGCAATCAGTTTGATTTTCTACATCAACAGTGAAGCTTGTTGAGTACTTTGGAGTATTTGAACACTTATTAGAGTGTGGTTGAACTGAGGAAGGCTAATTTACAGATTTGGACGTGTGCAGAAGGTGCATTTGCATTGAGCAAATATGTCAGACAACCCTGTACAGATTGTGGGTGAAAAGTTGGATAGGAAGAACTTCCAGGCATGGAAGTACACAATTAAAAGCTTTCTAAACGGAAAAGGGTTTTGGACCCTTATTATAGGTGCCGAGCCAGAGCCGACCCCGACAACCTACACAACAATAGATTGTAGCTCATAAGAAATGGTCAGAGAGAGCATACAAAGTTTTGCATTACTTGTCTATATGTATCTCGGATGCTATACTCATACATATACATGATGCTGAGAATCCCAAGGATGCATGGGATACATTGGTAAAGCTGTTTGATACAGACACTAGTGCTCGTAAGTCTCAGTTATAAGATAACAGCTTCATAATGTAAAGTGGAAAGGAAGTAGCATCCATGATTATGTACAAGAGATAAAGAAGTATGCAGATGCATTGGCAACAATCAATGCCCCCATGCCTGATGATGATTTGGTAGACATTGCCTTGCGTGGTCTTGGCAAGGAGTACAAGTCTTTTGATACATCTATCTCTATTCGGAGTACAAGTTTACCAGATTTTGATGAGTTGGTTTTACTCTTGCTTGTTGAGGAAATCAAACTCAGTGACTCGTTTCATGATGCATCTACTAGCCATGATGATAATGGCAGAAATTAGGCTTTCTATTCAAAAAGGGGATTCAGAGACAGGGGGAGATTTGCATCACGTGGTCATGGTAATTGTTGTGGATGGCAGGATAGGTCACCACAACAGAATTTTCAGCCTTCATTTGGTGCTAGAGATGGTCGTGGATATACACCTCAGAGAGGCAGAGGTAATCCTCGTGGTAGAGGACGTTGGCAAGGCCAACAAACATCTATGCAAAATGTGGAATGCCATTACTGTGGGAAATTTGGTCATATGTCATGTGATTGTTTCCGCAAACAAAATGATTTAAGAGGGGGTAGAGCACAACATGGTGGACATTATGCACAACATGGTGGAAATTATGCAAATGGTGGAAATTTTACATCAAGTAATAATGATGGCAGTGCAAATCACTTGTTTGCCATGAAACATGTTGTGGGATCTATGATGACAAATGGTGACAGTGATGACACTTTTGGTATATGGACTTTGGAGCATCAAACCATATGACTTGTCATGCGCGAATGGTTTGAACATATGAAGCCTATGGATGTGAAAGGCTATGTGGAGACAGGAGATGATACCCAACATGCTATCAAAGTGTACCATTGGTTATGCACAATGGTGAAACAAAGTCTATGGCAGATGTCTTGTATGTGCCTTCTATTACAAAAAGTTTGGTCAAATGGTGGAACAAAGTTTACAAGTTCGTTTCAACGAGCATGGATGCTTCGTTGAGGATCTCAAAAATGGATGTAGAGTCTGCCAAAGGCAAGAAAGAAGAAGGCAGGTTATTTAAGTTGGATACTGGAATTCCTGAGTTGAAATCAGCCATCTTCTCTAAAAGCCGAAATGTGGTACAGGACATTGACATGTGGCATAAAAGGATTTGACATGTGAACATACAAAGGTTAAAGAACATGCAGGCAAGAGGCATTGTTAGTGGGCTACCTAGATTTAAGTATGATGGGAATATACATGTCTGTGATGCTTGCCAATTTAGAAAGCAAGCAAGGTTGCCGTTTCCTAAAGAAGGCAACATGAGTAGCAGGCCACTTGAGATAGTTCATAGTGATGTATGGGGTCGTGCACAAAACCCATCCATTAAAGACAGCTTGTATTATGTGACATTCATTGATGATTTTAGCATAATGACTTGGATTTACTTTCTCAAAGAGAGAAAAGTGAAGTGTTGGGAAAGTTTATGGACTTCAAAGCTTTTGCAGAGAAGCAATTAGGCTCTTGGATAAAATGTTTGAGGATAGATGGAGGTGGTGAATACACCTCACATGCTTTTGAGAATTTCTTGCGAAAGCATGGCATAAGAAGGCAGTTAAGTTGCAGGTACACACCTCAGTAAAATGGTGTTGCTCTGCTGCTGCTAAGAGAAAGAATAGAGTCATTTGTGATGTGGCCAGGGCGATGCTCAATGAAAAGAGCATGCCAGACTATTATTAGTGGGTAGAAGCGTGTGCCACAGCGGTGTATGTACTTAATAAGACACCCACAGCAAGCATACATGGAAGTACGCCAGACTATTATTGGTGGATAGAAGCGTGTGCCACAGCGGTGTATGTACTTAATAAGACACCCACAGCAAGCATACATGGAAGTACGCCAGAGATGCGGCTTACAGGTTTTAGGCCAGACATTGGACACCTCAAAGTGTTTGGTTGCAAAGCTTATGTACATGTGCCTGATGAGAGAAGGAGGAAGTTGGATCCTAAGGCAGAAAAGTGCGTTTTTGTTGGGTATGCACAGGATCGCAAGGCATATAAATGTTACAATCCACAAACTAGGCAAGTGGTTATCTCACGAGATGTGGTGTTTGATGAACTTGCTAGTTGGTACAAGGCAAAGGATGAGGGTGTCATTGATTGTGTTGATGCTGATGTGCATGTGAACTTGCCACAAGAAAGTTCTATTTCTATGTCTGGGCCAACAGAGTCTGAGAGTAGCACTATACGTCCATGGTCAGGATGCTTAAGACATGAGAGTGTGATGGGTGAATTGATCAAAGACCATGCAGGGACATGGTTAGTGCAACGCCAATATGCATTGGATATGTTGGCAAAGTATGGGATGACAAGGTGTAAGCCAATGAGTACACCTTTAGAGCAAGCTGCGGGCTGATTTTGGTGAAGAGTTGGATGATCCATCTATGTATAGAAAGATAATTGGCAGTCTTATTTACATGACTATCACATGCTCGGATCTCAGTTATGTTGTGGGGCTAGTAAGCCAATTTATGCAAAGCCCCAGAAAACCTTATTTGGATGCAGTGAGACACATTATGCACTATTTTAGACCACTCCACATTATGGTCTTCTTTATGAGCATGGAAAAGGGTTGGATGTACATGGCTACACAAAATGCACGCGTGCACACACACACACACACACACATATGTAAATAAAAGAGGCGAGACTAAGTTGAGAACATGTGAAGAAGAAGTTTTGATTCTTGATAGACTACTAATAAAATATTTACCTTGTTTCACATCCCAAAAAAGAACACTATAAAAGGATTTTTCAAACAAATTAGTGCTTAAGTCAAAGTTTAACACCATATTTAAAGAGCTAGGTGAGCTACATGGTTGTTAATGGATTAAAATCTATGTACCTTGAAATGATATTGTCATGCTATGTGTTAAAATCGATTAAAATACAAGCATATGCATACATAAATATATGTGAGTGTGCTATTTAGGAGAGAACAAAACAAAAGCAAGGAGGTTTTGATTCCTAATATGCCAGCATCATCCCAATGATTGCTTATCGGGCAGATTTCATGATTATGGCAAAACATTACCCTTCTAGTTCTCCTTTTTTTTCATGGGGTTTACCTTGATGAGACCATTATAATGGATTGATTGGCATTTTAGTTTGTATTTCCATGAGAAAGAAGTAGGACACAACAATGCAAGAAGAAATTTATGACCTACACTTTTGGACAAATTCAAATACATTTTTAAAGTTATAACTTTTTAAAGTTATAAGTTATACATTTTTAAAGTTAAAATAAACTATTGAATTCTTAGGAAAATTATTTTGAGCCTGTAAATTACAAGGTATAAAATAGTATGTTTAAAAATTTAAATATTATGTTTACAAAATTAAATAGTATGTTTAAAAAATTATTGAATTCTTAGAAAAATGGGTTTTAAGGTTGTAAAATATAAGGTATAAAATAGTATGTTGTTCCAGAAAAGAAATGATACCAATTCAAGGGGAGAGGGGAGAGGGGGGATCTTTGATATGTTTGGACACATTATGATATAAGTCACGTCTCCTAAGACATGACTCAATGCAAATATCATGGCCATGAATAGCAAGACAATGACTCTACTCCCTTCAGTGTTAAATGAGAAAGAAACGATCCCAGTAAGCAAATATAAAACTCTATCGTTTCATATTCACTCGGATGGTAATGAGAAAACTCAAAAAAAAACTATCGAAGTCGGAATTTCATATAAATGATTAATTTATTCTTCATAGGAATTCATGATGATGATTAGTTTAGAAATCAGTTAAGCAAATATTCAATGAATGAAATTCAGAAAAATAGTAATTGAAATATCACCCCTTTTGAGAAAGATAGTTCAGGAAGAAACTTGCCAGACTCAAATCCTGAATCAGGCTATGACCAAGACCAAATTCCTTCGTCAGTTTCAAGGAAAGACGATGTGACCAGTTCAGAAAAAAATACACTCAAACCGCCCACCAAATCTGAAACTAAGTTGAGACCCTTTGACTTTGATCTGAGGATCAAGGTTACAGAATTCGAGGATCTAGAAGTCTTGGATACAGATTTAAGATATACTCATTGTATTCAAAAGAAGATCAAAATTGAAAACTTGCATAGAAACCCTGTTTTCTTAAAGGACTGTCTTACGCCAGAATACTGGTGGAGGGAGCATTTGGTATATGTGTTTTTCTAAGGGAAGTTCGATTTGCAATAGCTAGTGACGCGGAGTATTCAAAGGATGGCTCACACGGCAAAAACCTGCCCAGGTCATCAGCCTCGGTATGGTGAAAAATGGTGTGCTTTTGGTACGATGGGCGAGGGCCGACGAAGCGGTCCTGGAGGGTTTTGACTAGGCGATGCACGGGCACACGGTGCTGAGGACACCCATGCGTATGTCATGGAAGATAGGTTCCGGTACGATGGGCGAGGGCCGACGAAGCGGTCCCTGAGAAGTGCCAAGACACCTAAGGAGGATCTTGGAGGGTTCTAACTAGGCGATGTACAGGCTTGCAGGGCTTAGGCCCCCACCCATGCGTATGTCGTGGAAGATATATATGTATGATGATGAAAAAAATTATTGTAATCTGTTACTAGATCTCGTTGACCAGTTGGTCTCGACGGAGAGTCCAGAGTGATACCTCTTTTTAAGAAACAAAGAACTGGATGGAAATTTTGAGTTATGGTATTTGTAATCAATAACTATTTGTTCAATGGATCATTTTATAAGTTCAAGTTTTAAAGAGGAGTGTGTGCATATCTGTTTTCTAAAGCTAAAGTTTCTTTTAAGACTCTTCATTTCCTTGAACCACTCACCATGACTTGTCATCATGTAGTTCGAAGCACCTAAATCAACATACCATACGTCATCCTTACATGCTCCTACATCATTTCCAGACAAAGCATTAACAACATGTTGCATAACAAACAACCTCTCATTATCATCATTATTTCTACTACTAGAGGATGTATAGTTGTTTTGATGCACTTGTATGTTACTCTATGTTACTCTATGGGTAGAAGCATGTTAACGTGCATAAAAAATGCTGCCCTGGACAATGCTAGATAGTAGTGCTTGTTAGCATACATTCGAGAGCCAAGAATATGTCCATTTTGAAATAAACTTTCCATAAACTATGTTAGATTTACTCGGCGCCAAATTCATTTTTAGTTATTGAAGTCATGGTGTAGTGGATGAGCGCTCTCTCTCTCTCTCTCTCTCTCTCTCTCTCTGTCTCTCTCTCTCTCTCTCTCTCTCTCTCTCTCTCTCTATCTTTCTGTCTCTGTGTCTCTCTCTCTCTCTCTCGCTCTCTCGAGGTTCTCCATGATCTGTGTAAGCCAAGCTCTCTCTCTCTCTCTCTCTCTCTCTCTCTCTCTCTCTCTCTCTCTCTCTCTCTCTCTCTCTCTCTCTCTCTCTCTCTCTCTCTCTCTCCTATGATGCTGCTCAAACAGTCTCACCCTCTCCCTTTGCCTCGCATTCTCTCCGTGTAGCCCACTTCCTCCCCATCTCATAGAGTTATGGCGAACCATACGTTGCAATTTGATCTGGTAGGTTTACTTGCGCGTTCAAGGGTAGCAGATGAAGGTAGCAGAAGGGATCCTTTACAGACAATGAATCCGAACTTGGAGGACCCAACTTGTACTACCATTAGGGATTATGAGAGACAAAGAAAGAGGAAACAACGAGAGAAGAAAAAACTTAAGTAGGTTCAGGTTCGAGAGCTTGCCTTTGAGGAGGAAAAGAAGAAGAAAATCTCGTCTGAGATTGTAGCACTGTTCAAGAGGAGGACTGAAGGAATTAGTACAGAAGACAAGCAAGAAATTTGGAATCTAGTATCTCATCATCCTGTCGTGCAAGCAATGTGTCCAGAGGAGTCTACTATTCAAAGTGCAATCATGTGCAATGTTCGTAACACCTTGGCGCTTGTAAAGCAGCCAAGCTGTAATGAGGAGTTGTATTTGAAGCATACAGCATTGTCCATGATGTTGAATTCAAAGGAGAACATGCAAATGTCAAAAGTCTCGAGACTCCTTAAAGTTCCGCGTCGATCCTTGTACAAGGCTAAATTGCGGGTGACATCGAATGTTGACGATGGAATGTTTTCATTGGCTGCATGTCAAAAACATGCCCATCGTAGCACAATCACAGATGAAATGAAAGAGCTGGTTTACACATTTTGGAGGGATGAGACACGTGTATCCCCTAACAAAAAAGATGCTTGTCGAAAGAGGATGGGGAGAAAAAATTACATAAAGCACCCTGTACACCTCCTTGATGAACCTCAGGTAATTGATCTAACCAAAGCACCATTATTCAAGTACACTAAAAAGCATGTGAAACTTTACAGTTAGCATACTGGTTGTTATGTACACTGTGGTTGTTTATGGTTTATTCTAGCTAGAACATGCTATACTGTATATGCTAGTTTAAATCTTCAATATGTTGATCACCTTACAGAGTGTGTTATTTATCATATTAGTAATGCTAATTAGTATACAAGCCATACCTGGAGGCACACTGTAAATGCTAGTTAGCAGACTGTGTATGCTAGTTAGCATACTCTATTCTACATGCTAGAACATGCTATACTGTATATGCTAGTTCAAATCTTCAATATGTTTATCACCTTACAGAGTGCGTTATTTATCATATTAGTAATGCTAATTAGTATACAAGCCATACCTGGAGGCACACTATAAATGCTAGTTAGCAGACTGTGTATGCTAGTTAGCATACTCTATGTGCTAATTAGCACACTGTACATGCTAGTTAGTATACAAGCCATACCTAGAGGCACACTGTAAATGCTAGTTAGCAGATTGTGTATGCTAGTTATCATACTCTATGTACTGATTAGCACACTCTACATGCTAGTTAGCATGTAAATGCACTTAAGCATGCTGTGAGTGGTGCGAGTTCGCATATGGTAGGTGCTGATTAGCATATTGTAAGTGCTAGTTAGCATACTCTAAGTGCTAGTTAGCATATTCTAAGTGCTAAGTTAGCATACTCAAGGTGCTAGTTGGCATAATGTAGTGCATCTTAGCATACTGTAAGTGCTAGTTAAGCATATGATTAGTGATAGTTAGCACTCTGTATGTGCTTATTAGCATACTGTGAGTGCTAATTAGCATACTTTAAGTGCTGGTTAGCATACTGTAAGTGCTACTTAGCATAATGAATGTGCTTGTTAGCATACTGTTTGTGCTAGTTTAGCACTGTTTGTGCTAGTTAGCACATTGAATGTACCAATTAGCTAACTGAATGTGCTACTTAGCATACTAAATGTACCAATTAGCCTATTGAATGTGTTAGTTAGCATACTGTCAGTGCTAGTTAGCATTATGCAAGTGCTAAGTTAGCATACTGTGAGTGCTAGTTAACATACTGCACATGCATGGAAGCATACTGTAAGTGCTAGTTAGCATGTAAGTGCTGGTTACATACAGTATGCTTCCGTGCATGGCCTGTATACTAGCATAATAACCGCCATCCTGATTGCAAAATAGGTATGAGAATGTTTGAGATGATGAAGCCATTTTTTATACGGCGACTGAAAGATAGAGACACATGCTGCTGCGAATATCATGTGCAGATGTCCTTTTTAAAGGACACACTTAACCATATATAGTCTCAGTCATTCGGGCTGCATGGAGCCCAATGCAGATGTACATGCAGCGTTTGCGTCAGAGGTGATGAAACTAGCAGGGGTTGCATGGCTTTATGTCAAACTTTCAAAGGTGTCACACGTCTATGGGAGTCAGTTCTCTGCCCCAAGCGGATAGATGCTGGTTACCACAATAGTGAGTGTTTGATGGGTGAATGTAAGAAATGTGGTGTGAAAAAGCTAGAAACATGCTGCTTAGAGACACAAAGCCCAGGTAAGAATATCTTTGTAAAATTGTTTGCATATGTGGAGGCAACAGATAAGCAAGGAGACAAAAAAAAGAGAAAAGATCTTGTGACTAAAGAAATGCAGTGCTGGGAGTTTCTTCAACTCTTACAGACCAAGTTGAAGGTTTTTATCAAACATAACTATATCGCTCGATGGCAAGCACAACAGTTCAAGGATTGTATTCTTAGATTTCCTGACGATGTGGTTGTGTCGGTTGTAGACTTTGCAGAAAACTATGCATTCAAGGAGCAAAATGAGATTCAATCCATGCATTGGCACTCAAGTCAAGTAACTATTTTTGTGCACATAACATACTACCGCAGGGAAGGGGAAGTAGTCAAGAAAATCCACTTCTTCATATCAGATGACAAAGTGCATGACACATTGTTTGTCCAACATTGTTTTATGCTACATTGTGGATGGTTACAGAGAGAAGGTGTCACTCCAAAACGTCACTGGGTCTAGTCAGATGGTGCTGCCTCACAGTTTAAGGCTGCTAGGCCTTTCTATTTTTGTGCACATAACATACTACCGCAGGGAAGGGGAAGTAGTCAAGAAAATCCACTTCTTCATATCAGATGACAAAGTGCATGACACATTGTTTGTCCAACATTGTTTTATGCTGCATTGTGGCTGGTTACAGAGAGAAGGTGTCACTCCAAAACGTCACTGGGTCTGGTCAGATGGTGCTGCCTCACAGTTTAAGGCTGCTGCTAGGCCTTTCTATTTTGTTGCAAGGTATGCTGGATTGACAGGAATGGAGATGAGCTGGTTCTTCTTTGGATCAGGACATGGCAAGGGAGAGCATGATGGTGCATGCGCAGTCGTTAAAAGATCGTTAACACATGAATAGCTGAAGCCTAATGGGGCCACTTTAAAGTGTGCTGCAGATGTGGTTGCCTATTGCCAAGCCAACCTATCAATGGGAGCAGCTGCATCATATCCTCTAAAAGAAAGGGAATGTGCCCGTGTGTTTTGGGAGATCAAAGTAGGTGATGTAAAAGTTAAATGGAATTGTGCCATGGTTGAGAAGTCTCGCACCTTGCATGCTTTTCGCGGTCACAACCGGCAGGATGCAACTGCCATTGCCACAAGACCATTGGCATGCTTTTGTGATGCATGCATGAACCATAGTTGGAATCGCTGCACTAACAAATCTCATGTGCAGCCTTGGGATTATCACATTCTGATGCCATTGTCTGATGAAGTTGAGGATGAAGAAGACACTCCGACTGATGATGCCCTTGAAGGATAGATCATTGGATATGAAAAATTCGTGTATGAAGGCCACCATGATGCATTAAGTAGTGCTTTGTGTGTTGGTGACACTTTTGCAGTGAATCCGGATGCTAAAACCAATGATGAGAATGTAGACTTTTACTTGGTAAAGTGCATTGCAGTAAAAGAAAAGGCAAAATAGGGTTACATTGATGAGTGGAACAATGTAATTGACAAAGGCTCTTATGTCATGCAAGGACTGTATTACAAGCAAGTGGATGCATACACCTTCAAACTAGACTACAATCAACCTGTTGTTCACATACTTTCAAATCTTGTACGTTGTATCAAGATACCCATGAAACACATGCAGAAGAGAACTTGGCAAATGTACACAATCACCCCCGAAGATTATGAAGCAATCTATAACAGCATGCCATTCAGTTTTTGACATGAGCGTCATGGTCTTTTATTCTATTTTGTATCTTGTGTATGCTTACTACTACCACAGTATATGCTAATTGTGTACTAACAAGCTTCTACAAAGTGTGTGCTAGCTAGCATAAAGCGTATGCTATACAGTGTATCCTAACTAGCATATGCTAACTAGCATATGCTAACTAGTATATAGTATACGCTAACTAGCATATACTGTATGCTAACTCGCACAGTATAACTGTATACTAACTACCTAATTTATATTATGTGCTTACTAGCATATAGCGTATGCTAACTAGCATACAGTATATGCTAACTAGCATATAGTGTATGCTAACTAGCATAGTGTTGAAAGAACGATAGAGGGGGAGGAGACACACACACAGGAGCAAACCCTAATGTATATTGCAAACCCTAACCATAGAGGGAAGCCATCTCCACTCTCACACAAAGCATAATGCCATAATCCATAATACACACAACACTATGAGTTGTGTCCACACACATCTAACCCTAGCTAATGTCCACACACTATGACCAGCTGGACACCCGATCATTTATGTCTCACACATGTTCCTACCTAACATGCCAGCACATAGCATAGTTGGCTCACACTGACATCGATCTTGAATCTCAACAGCCCCTCTCAAGCTCATGATGTACTGCCGATGAAGATGTAGATGAGCTTGGGATATCAAGACTCTCAACACTCCCCCTCAAGCTCATCCCATGTACTCCCAACATAGTCTGGAAGTACTCAAACTTCTCCCTGCTAAGTGGCTTTGTAAAGATGTCTTCCACCTGCTCATCAGTCTTCACATACTGAAGATCAACTGTACCATCTAGCACCTTCTCTCTGACAAAGTGATAATGGACCTCTATGTGTTTGGTCCTCGCATGAAACACTAGATTCTTTGCCAGCTGTATGCTGCTCATGTTGTCACAATGAATGACAACTTTGCCATCAATAGGCTCACATAAATCTGCCAAGAGACCCTTTAACCATACTACCTCACAAGTAGCAATGGCTGCACCTCTATATTCAGCCTCTGTACTGGATAAAGCAACTGTAGGTTGCTTTTTGCTCCTCCAACTCACCACGGCACTTCCAAGTGTAAAAGCATAACCACTAGTAGACCTGTTGTCATATGAGCTACCTGCCCAATCAGCATCTGTGTAGCCATGTATATCCAAGCTTTTACCACTCTCATAAAGTAGACCATAATGTGCAGTGGTCTTCACATATCTCATAATGCGTCTCATAAAGTAGACCATAATGTGCAGTGGTCTTCACATATCTCATAATGCGTCTCACTGCATCCAAATGTGGTTTTCTGGGGCTCTGCATAAACTGGCTTACTAGCCCCACAGCATAACTCAAATCCGGGCTTGTGATAGTCATGTATATGAGACTGCCAACCATCTTCCTGTACATAGATGGATCATCCAATTCCTCACCATAATCAGCCCGCAACTTCACATTTTGCTCCAAAGGTGTACTCATAGGCTTACACCCTGTCATGCCATACTTTGCCAACATATCCAATGCATATTAGCGCTGTACTAACCATGTACCTACATGATCTTTGACCACTTCAATTCCAAGGAAGTATCTCAACTCACCAAGATCTTTCATGTCGAATTGCCCACTCAAAGCTTTCTTGACATGCATCACATCTGTGCCATGATCACCTGTGATAATCAAATCATCCACATAGATGACGAGTAAAATAATCCCATGCTCTGTCTTCTTCACATAGAGTGAAGAATCTGCTGTAGAAATTTGAAAACCAAGAGAGATAAGATATCTACTCATCTTATCACTCTAAGCACGAGGTGCTTGCTTTAGACCATACAATGCCTTTTTCAATCTGCATACGTGAGTGGGATATCTTGGGTGTACATACCCTTCTGGCTGTGCCATATACACTTCCTCTTGTAGATCTCCATTTAGAAATGCATTCTTGACATCCATTTGATGCATTTCCTAGCCACCATTAGCTGCAGCCTGCTCTCACTGTGCCCATCTTAGCCACTGGACTAAACGTCTCATCATAGTCCAATCCTTGGGTCTGTGCATAACCCTTTGCTACCAATCTTGCTTTATGTCTCTGAATAGAACCATCAGATTTGCACTTCACTTTGTAAACCCATTTACATCCAATAACATTCTTGTCCTTTGGTAATGCAACCAAGTCCCATGTGTCATTATGGACCAATGCGTCCATCTCTACATCCATTGCTTTCTCCCATACATGCTCTCCAATAGCCTCTGTATAGCATGTAGGTTCCACATGCTTCACCATAGATGTCATATACGCATAGTGCATAGCAAAATCTCGATATGTCAATCTGTCAACTGGATATCTGACTCTCTGGGATCTCCGCAATGCATGCGGGTCACTCTGAACACCTGTCACTCTAGCATGTGGTGGCACATATCTATCCTGCTAGCACCAAGTGTGCGTAAAACAGGTATGCCAAGCTCCTCATCCAAACTCTCCGAACTAGATGACTCATAACCTGTGATTCCAATTCCTTCGACCTTCTTCTTTCAATTATCCATAGCACTACTCCCAGTGCTCACACTCTCATGCCTCAAACGTCTTGACCATGGACGTATAGTACTACTCTTAGCCTCTGCTCTGCTAGCCCAGACATAGAAGTAGAACTAGAACTTGCTTGTGGTGGCAAGTTCACATGCACATCAGCTTCAAGTGACTCAATTGTTGAGATATCGAGCTCTAGTGAGGCGGTGGACACTGATGACCCGCCTGGGGGATAGGCCCCACACTTACACCATTGGCATGGTTGGTGAGATCTTGGGTGATATGCGGCCAGTGGGATGACAGGCTGTGTGACAGCCATTCTAGCGTCAGCTCATTTAGTCGGGTTCACACTATAGAGAACCCGTGTATATATTGGTTGAGTACCTTTCATATTATGTGTACTCTTATCTTTGTATATGGTGTGTTGAGTGTTGTGTGAAGAAGAAGATTTCAGCCTCTCACCTTGTGTGTTCTCTATTAGGGTTTTGTGAGTGTGTGTGTGCTTGCAAGAGCTCAAGCTCTCTTCCCCCCTGCATCTTTTCATGGTATCAGAGCCTGGTTCATGCTAAGGGCTGAGCTGCAAGCAAGAGAACCATAGGAAGCGGTATGAGGGTAAGAGCTGTAACTACTCTTCCCTATTTGTGTTGGTGACTACACCCTTGTCGGGAGCTCTACGGGAGGCACCGACAACGATCTCTGATTGAGGACCTTTTTTCACGGGAGTAAAGCTATAGGGCAACTATACTGTCCTATCGGAACTGTCCTATCGAACAAAGTTTTCTGGGCCGAAAACGCATTTCGAGCGCGTCTGGACCTCCGTTTTTTAGAAAGCAGGCGATTTCGAGCACTGCGGGTAAGTCATCGATTCTCTGCAGAACTTTGTTTTAAGAACTGCACGAAGACAGATTGACTGTGCAGACACTGTGGGTGCTGCAAAGAGGTCTACAGTTGCCATTGGGTGTATGTATGCACATTGAAGTCACTGGTTGTGACATTTGAGAGTACTACAGTACCGTTGTGCAGAAAATACAGCAGTTTGTGCAGAAAAACCAGAGTGCAGTTTCTGGTAAAATTGTGTGTTTGGCAAGATGTCAAATGATGGGATAACTCAGATTGTGGCTGAGAAGCTTGATAAGAATAACTTCCATGCTTGGAGGTTCAGGTTAACGAATTTCCTGATGGGAAAAGGCTATTAGGACTACATAGAAGGTGAGCATGAAGAGGCACCGGAGATACCGGATATAAATCCGACTGCTGCAGATGTGAAAGAGTTTAAAGACTGGAACCAAGGAGCCAGGAAGGTTATGTATTGGCTATCCCCATTAGTATACAGGACACCATGATTGGGCACATTCAGGATGCCAAGTCCCCCAAGGAGGCGTGGGACACCTTGGTAAAGCTTTATGAAACAAATACCAAGGCACGCAAGATACAGTTGAAGAATGAACTTCATACTGTGGAGAAAAAGAGCATGTCTGTGAATGACTATACGCTAAAGATAAAGGGTATTGTGGAATCCCTTGCATCTATTGGTGTGTCAGTAGATGATGATGATAAGGTGGAGGTCTGTCTACGTGGTCTCGGGCCACTAACACCACATCTCGTGAGATGACCACTTGTCTAGTTTGTGGATTATAACATTTGTATGCCTTTCGATCCTGTGCATATCCAACAAATACACATTTCTCTGCCTTAGGATCCAACTTCCTTCTTCTTTCATCAGGCACATGTACATAAGCTATGCATCCAAAAACTTTGAGGTGTCCAATGTCTAGCCTATAACCTGTAAGTCGCATCTCTAGCGTACTTACATGAATGGCACTGCTGTAGGTGTTTTGTTCAGTATATACACTACAGTAGCACATGCTTCTACCCAATAGTAATCTGGCATGCTCTTTTCATTGAGCATCGCCCTAGCCACTTCACATATGACTCTATTCTTTCTCTCAGGCACACCATTTCACATATGACTCTATTCTTTCTCTCAGCCACACCATTTTGCTGAGGTGTATACCTGCAAGTCAATTGTCTTCTTATTCCATGCTTCCTCAAGAAATGCTCAAAAGCTTTTGAGGTGTATTCACCACCTCCATTTGTCCTCAGACATTTAATCCAATAGCCCTATTGCTTTTCTGCAAAAGCTTTGAAATCCATAAACTTTTCCAACACTTCACTCTTCTCTCTGAGAAAGTATATCCATGTCATCCTGCTGAAATCATCAATGAATGTAACATAGTATAGACTACCTTTGATAGATGGGTTTTGTGCAGGACCCCATACATCACTATGTACTATCTCAAGTGGCCTGCTACTCATATTTCCTTCTCTAGGAAACCTCAACATCAATGAATGTAACATAGTATAAACTACCTTTGATAGATGGGTTTTGTGCAGGACCCCATACATCACTATGTACTATCTCAAGTGGCCTGCTACTCATATTTCCTTCTCTAGGAAACCTCAACCTTGCCTGCTTTCCAAACTGACAAGCTTCACAAACATGCATATTCCCATCATATTTAAATCTAGGCAATCCACTGACAATGCCTCTTATCTACATGTTCTTTAGTCTTTGTATATTGACATGTCCAATCCTCTTATGCCACATATCAATGTCCTGTACTACATTTCTGCTCTTAGAAAACATGGCTGATTTTAACTCAGGAATTCCAGCATCCAGCTTAAACAATCTGCCTTCTTTCTTGCCTTTAGCAATGACTCTACATCCATGTTTGAAGTCCTCAACGAAGCAACCATGCTCGTTGAAATGAACCTGTAATCCCTGTTCCACCATTTGACCAACTCAAGCTCTTTGTGATAGAAGGCACGTACAATACATCAGACATAGATTTTGTTTGACCATTGTGCATAACCAATGGTACACTACCAACATGGTAATGGCATGCTGAGTATCATCTCCTGTTTCCACATAGCCTTTCACATCCATAGGCTTCATATGCTCAAACCATTCACCATGACATGTCATATGGTTTGATGCTCCAGAGTCCATATACCATGTATCATCATTCTTAGCATTTGTCATCATTGATCCCACAACATGTTTCATGGCAAACAAATGATTTGCTATGCCATCATTACTGCTTGATGCATAATTTCCACCACCATGTTGTGCATAATTTCCACCATAATGACCACCACGTTGTGCTCTACCCCCTCTCAAATCATTCTGTTTGCGGAAACAATCTCTCGCCATATGACCATATTTCCCATAGTAATGGCATTCCACATCTTGCATAGAATTTTGTTGGCCTTGCCAATGTCCTCTACCACGGGGGTTACCTCTGCCTCTCTGAGGTGTATATCCATGACCACCTCGAGCACCATATGAAGGCTGAAAATTCTGCTGTGGTGACCTGTCCTGCCATCCATGACCATTACCACCACGTCCACGTGATGTGAATCTCCCCCTGCCTCTAAATCCTCTCTGAGAATAGAAAGCCTGATTTCTGCCATTATCATCATGGCTAGTAGATGCATCCAGAAATGAATCACTGAGTTTGATTTCCTCAACCAATAAGAGTGAAACCAACTCATCAAAGTCTAGTAAACATGTACTCCTCACTGAGATAGATGTATCAAAAGATTTATATTCCTTGCCAAGACCACGCAAGGTAATATCCACCAAATCATCATCAGGCATGGGGGCATTTATTGTTGCCAATGCATCTGCAAACTTCTTTATTTCTTGCACATAATCATGTATGCTCCTCTTATTCCTTTTCACATTATGTATCTGCTGTCGCAACTGAGACTTGCGAGCACTTGTGTCTGTATCAAACATCTTTACCAAAGTATCCCATGCATCTTTGGGATTCTCAGCATCATGTATGTGTATGAGCATAGCATCAAAAATACATATAGACAGATAATGCAGCACTTTGAATGCTCTTTCTGACCATTGCTTATGAGCAATAACCTGCTGTGTAGGTTGTCGGGGTAGCTCAGGCTCTGGTGCAGCACCTGTAATGAGATTCCAAAATCCTTTTCCTTTCAAGAAACTTTTGATCCTGTACTTCCATGCCTGGAAGTTCTTCCTATCCAGCTTTTCACCAACAATCTGTACTGGATTATCTGACATGTTTGCTCAATGCATACACCTTCCACACACTTCAAATCTGTAAGTGAGCCTTCCTCAGCTCAACCACACTCCAATGAGTGGTCCAGATACTCCAAAGTAGCCAACAATATTCAAATTTGATGTAGAAAATCAACCTGTATGCATCCAAAATGAACTGGCTCACGCAGTCCGAGATACCCTGCTTTGATGCGCTTTCCAAGCCTCCAAATCACAATGTAGTGGTGCAATCAAGTATGGAAAACTTGTATTAACACCTAAACAACCTCAATGTAGAGTATCAACACCATCTGACATGTGTACATATCAATTTTTGAAAACCCCTTTCTCCGTTTTGGGAAAAACCAGAAAAACCAGTAGTAAATTGGCTCTAATTTCTTCAATATTTGTCCAAATTGAGCAACCAGGCATTCAATAGCTTAGCAATAGTGTCCATCAACTCCATGTAAGAGGAATTTGTCCAATTGTATAAGACCAAAGATTAATTGCTCAATTAAAATTGCTCTGTTTCTCTGCAACCAGTGAATAGCCTGTTTAATCAGCTCATTCCTATCTCAATTAAGCATAATTGATCAATCCAATCACATAGCCCTCTTCTCTAATGTGTGTAGCAACCAATTGCTAAAGAAATTGTGAAATGTATCAAGCAACTGAGTAATAATTGACCTCCTCGCTTCTTCAAAATGTTCACAAAATTGCCCTGTTTCTCTGTTGGAGCTACGCCACCTACTGTAGGGGCCTTTGGGAGTGATTGAGTTGCTAATTGATGAGTCCTACAAGTGCCCAAGACACCTAGGTATGTGTGCAACCAGTCAATGGTTGGATTTTAGCCAAAAACATGCTCCAAATGCATCAAATCTTCACCTCCTTTTCTCTGTTTTGTGAGAGCTCAAAAACCAGAATTTTTCATACATTTAAATGCATTCAAATTGCTCCAAAATTTGTTTAAGGCTTGCATAGGAGTTGCCAATACATCCCTCATTGTTAGATACATGTTTGTTTTGCCAGATTTGCATGTATTTCCACCATACATCAATGCTTTCAAGCTTTAATGGAAAGCTTCCAAAAACCAGAATTTTGCTTTGCTTTGAGTTGCTCTAAATTGCTTTGTTTTTGCCTGTATCACCTGCAATCCGCTCAAGGATGTTTAGAAGACCTTACCCGGTAGGCCAAGCTCTCAGATCTGATACTAATTGGTGTGCTCCAAGCTTCACAGCTCCAATGGCTAGCTTCACAGCTTCTTTTCACAGCTTCTTCTCCCTCTTCACTCACTCACTCACTCATAAACCCTAATAAACAGCACAAGGCTCTGATACCATGTTGAAAGAACGGTAGAGGGGGAGGAGACACACACACAGGAGCAAACCCTAATGTATATTACAAACCCTAACCATAGAGGGAAGCCATCTCCACTCTCACACAAAGCATAATGCCATAATCCATAATACACACAACACTATGAGTTGTGTCCACACACATCTAACCCTAGCTAATGTCCACACACTATGACCAGCTGGACACGCGGTCATTTATGTCTCACACATATTCCTACCTAACATGCCAGCACATAGCATAGCTGGCTCACACTGACATCGAGCTTGAATCTCAACACATAGTATATGCTAACTGTATGCACTAGCTACTATATAGCGTGTGCTTACTAGCATACAGTATATGCACACTAGCTACTATATAGCGTGTGCTTACTAGCATACAGTATATGCTAACTAGCATAAAACGTATGCTAGCTAGCATAAAACGTATGCTAACTAGCATACACTATATGCTAGTTAGCATATAGTGTATGCTAACTACCGCAGTATATGATAATTGTTTACTAACAAGCTTCTACATAGTGTGTGCTAACTAGCATAAAACGTATGCTAACTAGCATACAGTATATGCTAGTTAGCATATACTCTATGCTAAACAGTATATGCTAGTTAGCATAAAACGTATGCTAACTAGCATACAATATATGCTAGTTAGCATATACTATATGCTAACTAGCAAACAGTATATGCTGACTAGCATCATATACAGTATATGCTGACTAACAAGCTTCTACAAAGTGTGTGCTAGCTAGCATAAAGCGTATGCTAACTAGCATACAGTGTATGCTAACTAGCATATATAGTATGCTAACTAGTATATAGTATAGGCTAACTAGCATATACTGTATGCTAACTCGCACAGTACATGTTAACTTATACTAACTACCTAATTTATATTGTGTGCTTACTAGCATATAGCGTATGCTAACTAGCATACAGTATATGCCAACTAGCATATAGTGTATGCTAACTAGCATATAGGTATGCTAACTAGCACAGTATATACTAACTGTATACTCATATAGCGTGTGCTTACTAGCATACAGTATATGCTAACTAGCATATATTGTATGCTAACTACCACAGTATATGATAATTGTGTACTAACAAGCTTCTACATAGTGTGTGGTAACTAGCATAAAGCGTATGCTAGTTAGCATATATTGTATGCTAACTAGCAAACAGTATATGCTGACTATAGCATATACAGTATATGTTAACTAGCATAGTGTATGCTAACACAAGCACAGTATATGCTAACTGTATACTAACTAGCTGCTATATAGTGTGCTAACTAGCATACATGATTATGCTAACTAGCATATAGTGTATGCTAACTACCACAGTATATGCTAACTGTATACTTGCTACTTTATAGTGTGTGCTACTACCTAACAAAAAACCCAATACATAATTCTGTAACACATAAAAATGGAATAGTAGGAGGCAACTGTTGAAAAGATTATCTCATCATTAACTTCCACCAGCATCAAATAACATTACATAGGGTTTAATTTTACAATGAGTCACACCCGCCAAAAATCTTTATGCCTCCTCATAGAGCGTTTGTAGCGACCGGGCTTTTTGGCTCCCTCCTTTTTCTCTGCTTTCTCCTTTTCCTTTGCTTTTTCCTTTCTCTCTGCTTCTAGGTCGCCTCTCTGCTGTTCCTTTTCTTTTCTTTCCCTCTCTAGCCTAGCTTTCTCCTCTCTCTCTGCTTCTAGGTCATCTTCCTTTTGTTTGCCGACGAAGTTCTGCTTGTCTCTCAACCTCTAGCAACTATTTGATGATTGCATCAGAGAAGTTATCAGAGCCTGTATCAAAGAAATTGTTAGCCACATACGCTGCCCGATCATTCAGCCAAAGAAAAAGTCAATCTTTCAAAGTTTCTATAAGAAACTGTTGTCTATCCTCAGCACTCTGGTCCTCTAGCTTCGGAGTAACGAGCCAAGCTTGTGCTGGGTTCTGAAACACTTTGTAGAGGCTATCATCAATCAGAAGCGTGTTTTGGGCATTGTACACCGGATTGTATTTCCAAAACAAGGCTAAATCTTTCATAAACACCGGTTTATTCAAGATCTGCCAGGGTTGCGGACTGCAGTGCTCTTGCGTAAAAAAACCAGCAATCCTTGGCACCTGCAATTTAAAAATAGCCCTGCAAATATTCATGACTTTACGATGCATGCTTGTGCTCCAAATATACACACTGAAGAACTGAAGACACCAGTCCAAAAACATGTGGCTGTCCTTGCGATAGAACACCTGCTTATCCTCTACATTGTATTTTAACATTTCATCTGCATATGCAGGGGGCTTTTCGCCGAAGCGAGTCTCTACCACCCTCAGCAAAAGACCATTGAGATCTAGTAAAAGAGCCCTTTTTTCATCACACAGTCGCTTAGGCACCCATATTGGGTCTGGGAGAGGATACCATTCAGCATACCATTCAGCATATATAACCTCCCCTGATGGGTAAACATAATTTAGGCGCTCAAAAATTCTACGGGCACGCTGTGAATATCATTCGAGCCGCTTTTCAATCTCCAATTTTTGTCTCCTTATCTGCCTGACTTTGCGGATTCGCCATTTCCGTAATTTCTACCATTGCATGGCAGAAATTACATCAGGCAAGGCAAATAATGCCAGTTTCTCTTCCTCTGCAAACAGCGATACGAAGTGAAGAAGTTCATAGATTGGCAGAAAATTATAATGGACTGCTGCTCAACATTATATTACATAGACATTTTCACCGAGAAAATAAAAGAAATTACATGATAGCCACAAGAGGCATTAGGTTTTCAAAATGGCATAGCCATAAGAGTGAAGGGCATAGGTATGGGAACACTAAGTAAAGGCTAAACAACTGAACAATGACAGTTGCCTGCTTACAGTACAGAATCTGGGCAAAAAAGGAAAGGTCTTAACACAATTTTTTGCAAGCTCTTGAGCGGGTGGCTCTCTTTTCACCTTTGGTGCTTTCAGCTTTGTCCTCCATCTTCTTTGGGGAACCATAGCCGTTGCTTGCAGTTTCTTCAGGTACCTCTTCCAGGCCAACTTTTCTCTTTGCCTTAGCCTTTCGCAAAAAACCCTCGAGAGGGCTGTTATCACCAACTTCCTGCGGGTCCTCTATGCTGTTAGTCTTGAATGTTTCCCCTGATGCACTGGCACTAGCCATTGTCTGCTGAGAAGTTTTTACTGTGTCAGTTTGCAGGCATGGCACGCGCATGAGGAACCATGACAAAAAAATCATCTTCTTCTGATTTACTGCTCACATCACCGCCTTCCTCTGTTGTTTTCATGCTTGCACTTTACATTTGCTGGGATCCCACATCTACTCCTTCATTCATTGTATCTAGCTCACCACCCTTCTCAGTTGAAGGGTTCTCAATTGCAGCCTTTCCCTTACCTTTGGTGTCATGCACATTGCCCACATCATGTAGGGGCTTTGAGAGGCCAGCAACAAAAAAATCTTTGATTACACCCTTTATAGGCATGTCATGTATGCTACATAGTATGTTTCATATGCTAACTATGTGTGCAGCTAGGCCAGTATGCTAATTAGCATTCTCGTGTATGCTAGCTAGCATAATCATATATGCTAACTAGAATATCAAGTATGCTAACAAGCATACCAGGTATGCTAACTAGTAAACCTTATAATCTCTAAGCAATTCAAGTGTACCCAAAAGCTTCTATGTGCTTACTAGAGCACAACATATGCTAATTAGCATATCCAACATGCTTAATAGCATATCAAGTATGCTAATTAGCATATCCAGTATGCTAGTTAGCATACAGGATATGCTAATTAGCATATCCAGTATACTAACCAGCATACTGGATATGCTAATTAGTATATCCTGTATGCTAACTATCATTCCAGCTAGCATATCTGGTATGCTAATAAGCATATCCAATATGCTAACTAGCATACCTAGTATGCTAACTAGTAAACCTTATAACCTCTAAGCTAATCCAATATGCTCCAAAATGCTTACTAGCATATAAAAATTGGTAATTAGCATATCCAACATGCTTAATAGCATATCAAGTATGCTAACTAGAATATTCAGTATGCTAATTAGCATAACCAGTATGCTAGTTAGCATACAGGATATGCTAATTAGCATATCTTGTATGCTAATTAGCATTTCAGATAGCAATCCAATATGCTAACTAGCAATCCAATATGCTAACTAGCATATTGGATATGCTAATTAGCATTCAATATGCTAATTAGCATACTGGATATGCTAATTAGCAATCCAATATGCTAACTAGCAATCCAATATGCTAACTAGCATATTGGATATGCTAATTAGCATTCAATATGCTAATTAGCATACTGGATATGCTAATTAGCATTTCAGATAGCAATCCAATATGCTAACTAGCATACTGGATATGCTAGTTAGCATACTGGATATGCTAATTAGCATTCAATATGCTAACTCTGGTATGCTAATAAGCATACCCAATATGCTTACTAGCATATTGGATATGCTAATTAGCATCCACTCATCCAACTAGCATATCCAGTGTGCTAGTTAGCATACTGGTTACGCTAATTAGCGTATCTTGTATGCTAGTTAGCGTATCCAGTATCCTAACTAGCATATCCGTTGTGTTTATTAGCATTCTGGATATGCTTTTTAGCATATCTGGTATGCTAGATAGCATGCTAGTTAACATATCCCGTATGCTAGTTAGCATACTGGATATGCTAGTAGGCCTACATGATATGCTAATTAGCATATCCGGTATGCTTGTTAGCGTATTGGGTATGCTAACTAGCATATATGCTATGCTAGTTAGTATACAGGGTATGCTTATTACTAGGATGCTAGTTAGCATACAGAGTATGCTAACGAGGATGCTAGTTAGCATGCAGGGTATGCTAACTAGCATATACGGTATATGCTAGTTAGCATCCTACTAGCATATCTAGTATGCTAACTAGTATATTGGATATGTTAATTTAGCCAGTACACAGGTTTGTTCCGATGTTGTCTTGGACCTCTCTATCCTTCATAAAACTAGCAAGGGCTAGATTAGTTAGGGCAGTTTGGAGAAACGAGCCCTGCAGCTTGGACTGCATGTGCATCCAGAAGTTCAAGTTGGCTTTCAGAGTTCTGCACCTTGGATTTTGCAATTTCCACCTCAACCTACAAAACCAAGACAAAAAGAGCATGGTAAGTACATGAGTTACCTGAGCACATGTACCAAACATAAAGTGCAAAGATGAAACTTACGGACACTTACCAGTTTATAGGTTATGTCTATGTCACTATCTATGGGGTCATCTTCACGAAGAGGAAACCCCATAGCCTCTATGGTGTCTTTGGTTATCTCTATTCTGACTTCAAGCTCCATCTTTCTCTGAGCATCCACATCATTGCTTTGCAATAGAGCCTGCAACTCCATCTCAGCTGCTTGCAACCTCTATCTCATGGCCGTGACAATAGGAGTGACCTTCGCATTTTTTGCATTCAAAGCCTTAGCAAGTTCCAGGCCCTCTTGCACTTTGTTTAGATTCTGTTTCTCATAATGTAGCTATGTTTTCATTTGAAGGACAGCTGCCTTCATGCACTGCCATTCCTCCAACCCACAAAATGAAGAAGCTTCCATCTCCTGTCGACTATCTTGATGAGGCTGAAGTGTGGCCTTGGTAGATTTGGCAGTACTCTTTCCTGCCAATGCCATGTTTTCCTCGCAGATGTCAGCAGACTCATCCTCAATTTTTGAAGCTGGAAGCTGAAGATTGCGTAGTCTCCACTTGTTAACATGGCCCTCATAATAGCCCTTCTCTCTCGAATATCCTGCAAGTACTGCACTGCAAACTCGGCCCAATTATTGAGCCTAATGGCTGTCCCGCTTGCAATCACGGCAGGACTGAATTCTTTCACGAAACCCTTTGCAAATGCAGAGGAAATTTCCATGTTGGTTGGGGCCTTCTGGTATACATTGTAGTGCAGTTTCATCATCGACTCATACATTTCGGTGTGGATGGTGCTGCATTTGGGTACTGGCTGGGATCCTTTGTTTGTTTGAACACACTGAACCATTCAGCATCAGTGACCTGCTCCCATCTAACCATTTTGGGATCTAAACCCTCCATGGAAAGGCCATAAGCAGCATTGAACTCTACCAAAGTTGTACAGAATTTTTCCTGCATGGGGATCACGACCTTCGGAGCTTTCCATCGGCCTGCACACATCAAAGGGAAATGTGCTCAACTATATTGCATGGACATGTTAACTATATTGCATGGAGCTTCTTGTGGTACTGAAGCCGAAAGTAGAAGAGAAAACACACAGAACCCGCAAGAGAGAGAGAGAGAGAGAGAGAGAGAGAGAGTACCCCGAGAGGGACATTGGGGAACCTTGAGAGAGAGAGAGAGAGAGAGAGAGAGAGAGAGAGAGAGAGAGAGAGAGAGTACCCGAGAGGGACATTGGGGAACCTTGAGATCGCTTTGCGCTTTTGCAGGGAGATGGAGAAGCAAAAGGGGCTCTGTGTTTTCTGTGTATAAGAGAAGGTGGCACGGCTCTGTGTTTTCTGGGTATAGGAGAACGCGAATGCGCCGCCTTGCTTGCGGGCTCCATGGTGCTCTGGCCTTTGCACTTCATCACCCCACCACTCCACTGTCACGCCCGTGCTAACTGGCTTCAAAGACTAGCTCGTAATTCAATATACCACAACTTTCATTGATTATTCTTTTTTTTTTGAAGTGCTCATTTGAGCTTTTTGTATCAGCCAGAAGTTTTAAATATGATTACTAATATAGTGACTTACATGCCTAAACTTATGCTAACTAGGAATGCTTGTTCACACATGTGAACTAGCATAAAATGCATAGCACGTTAACATGCTTCTACCCCTATTCCTTATAACAATCTGTCTGCACATGTCCATGCTTACCACAATAAAAACACCCTCGTGTATCATTATGTTTCCTTTGCCAATTACCACGACCTCTTTGACTCCCCCTGCCTCTAAGCTGGCCTCTTCCACCTGTGTGTTGCGAATCTTGGGACTGTTGTTGCTGTTGTTGAACATACTTCTGATTACCTATTTTTGGCCACCACTGCCTTGGCCACGTCCACGACCTCTACCTCTGAACATACTTATGATTACCTATTTTTGGCCACCACTGCCTTGGCCACGTCCACGACCTTTATCTCTTCCACTGCTACTCTGAACTGTTTTTGTTTTGTGAAGACTATTTACCTTCACCCAAGTTCTTCTCTTCAATGATCAGCATTGGCACCGAATTTGTGAAGTTGGGAATTCTCTCTCGAGTCTGAATAGACATCTTGAATGCCTTGTATTGTGGCCCGAGACCATGTAGACACACTTCCATCTTATTATCATCATCCATAGAAACACCAATTGATGCAAGGGATTCCACAATTCCCTTGATCTTCAAAGCATAATCATTCACATACATATTCTTCTTTCCACAGTATGAAATGCATTCTTCAATTGAATCTTTGGTGCCTTGGTGTTGGTTTCATACAGCTTCACCGCGCTGGTGTCCCATGCCTCCTTAGGTGACTTAGCATCTTGTATATGCCCAATTAAAGTGTCCTGTATGCTGATAGAAAGCCAATACATGAATTTCCTTGCTCCTTGATTCCAATCCTTGAACTCTTTTATATCTGCAAACAATTGGATTAATCTCTGGTGCCTCTTCATGTTTACCTTCATTCCCAGTAACCTTTTCCCATCAGGAAATTTGTCAATCTAGACCTCCAAGCATGGAAGTTGTTCTTGTCAAGATTCTCTGCAACAATTTGGTTTATTCCATCATTTGACATCTTTTCTATATAACACAAATTTACCAACAACGGCACTCTTGCTTGACCTACACAAACTATTGTATTCTCTGTAGTAGCAGTACTATACTACACCCAAACTATCACAACCAATGACCTTACTTTGCATACATACACCCAATGGTAACTTTGAGACCTCTTTGCAGCACACACAATGTCTGCACAACCAATCGCTCTTCCTGCAGTTCCAAAGACAGAGTTCTACAGAGAATCGAAACTTACCCACAGTGCTTATGAATGCCTGTGAACTGAAAAACAAAAGTCCAAACGCACCCAAAACACATTTTCGGCCCAAAAAATGCCGTCCAACAAAAAATATAGTTACCCACCTGTAGCTCTCCTCCGTGAAGAAAACTCTGCAATCGGAGTTCGTTTGCTGGTGCCTCCTTGTAAGATCCTTCCCCAGCCCCTCAAGATGTCCAGTTTCTTCCCCCGTAATCAATCCCCTTTTCAGAAT
This sequence comes from Cibotium barometz, assembly GCF_041138505.1. NCBI lineage: Eukaryota > Viridiplantae > Streptophyta > Polypodiopsida > Cyatheales > Cibotiaceae > Cibotium > Cibotium barometz. Next base: position 59,235,917 of record NC_141054.1, read on the forward strand.
AATAAAAGATCCCTCCCCAGTCCCTCAAGATGTCCAGTTTCTTCCCCTGTAATCAATCCCCTTTTCAGAATAATAAAAGATCTTGTTTCTACCTATTTGGCCTAGAGAGAGAAATTATTCTAGAGAGAGATAATTCAGCTTTTAGATATCTTTGGATGGAAAAATATCCCTTCTTATTAAAATAAATTTCGCCGAAACAGAAGTTTAAAAAGAAATTCCTAAGGTGCATTAGAAATAAATTATAATGTGCACAAAAGACCTTGCCTAAGGGTCAATTTTTTTGAAAATTTTGGATTATGGTCTAATTAAGGCTCCTATGGACCAATAAGATTAATCCAAATGTAGGGAGGAGATAAATTGAAGAATAAAAGAAAAACCCCCCAAAAATGAGTAAATGCTCACATAAGATGAAGAGTGGACTAAGGACGCCCAAAGAAAAGAATTAAAAAATTGAATTTTGACACCTCAAAGTGGGGATCTCCCCTCATGAAGTAGGTGCCTTTTTCTCATCATTACTCCTAATTTTTAATCAATAAAATGAGATATTTTCATCTCTCCTCTGTCCTATTTCAAAACTAGATCCAAAAAGTAAGCTAAACTGCCCCAAAAATGGTCAAAAATTGACCAAACTTATCTGGAAAATTCTAAAATCAATTTGCTTGGTTAGAGGCTCACTTTTTCCTATAAGTAGAAGCCTCCCCCTTTGTAAAAGCTTAAAAGCTTAATGGTGTTTATGCACTGTTACTCTACTCATGTCCTGAGCCATCTACAATTCAATTGTTTTTGGCCTAATGGTGGGTCAGCTAATTCTCTTACTTTATTTACAATTTTTAAATGAAAAGTCTATGGTTTTCTTGATTTTTATCTTTCAAATGCTTGAATTAAATTCAAATGCTATGCCTTTGATAAAAAAGGCCACCCCCTTCTCTTCTTTACATTCTAACCTTTCTTAATCCTAGAAAGATTACCTAAATGATTAATTAAACTCTTCTTATTGTTTACTCTCTTGAATTTATAAAATTGTGTAGATTAGAGTTCTATAATTCTAAATTGGGTTAAAAAAGTTAAATAAAGAAAGATAAAAATGAGAAATGGTCAGCCATACAAAGGAGGTTATAGCAAAATTTTCCATAGTTTTGTGAAAAAGAAAGTTGTTTTTATGTTATTCCAAAAGAGTAATTCCCACCATTTTTGCATCTAGAAGAAATATTCTAATTACTCCATGTACATATTCACCTATGAATATGCATGGATATCAATGATATTAATTATTAAATTTGATTTCTATGCATGGATATCAATGATATTAATTATTAAATTTGATTTCTATGCATAGAAAGATGCATAAAGGAATTTTTTTCATTATAAAAGTGTTATTCTTATTAAATTTGATTTCTATGCATAGAAAGATGCATAGAGGAATTTTTTTATTATAAAAGTGTTATTCTAATTAAATTTGATTTCTATGCATAGAAAGATGCATAAAGGAATTTTTTTTATTACAAAAGTGTTATTCTTATTAAATTTGATTTCTATGCATAGAAAGATGCATAAAGGAAATTTTTTTATTATAAAAGTGTATTCTTATTAAATTTGATTTCTATGCATAGAAAGATGCATAAAGGAAATTTTTTTTTACTATAAAAGTGTTATTCTTCTTAAATTTGATTTCTATGCATAGAAAGATGCATAAAGGAAATTTTTCTATGCATAGAAAGATGAAGAATTTCTCAAATGAGTAGATCAATGGCTGTGCCTGACTTTGGTTAGGAAAAAAGCATTGAATTCCTCAAATGATTAGATCAATGGCTGTGCCTGATTTCGGTTAGGAAAAAAGCGTTGAATTCTTCAAACTAAGTCAGTGATAGTTTTCCTTTTATCTAGTTTAATCAGGTAAAGGATAGTCTAATCTCTTGAACCCATTAGAAAATTCGTTAAGAAAATCAAAAAGGTGAAATCGTCCCCGTTTTCCGGACAAGGGAAATTTTCCCAGTTTCGGTTTTGGAATGACTTAGTCTCGTCGTGTCCGGACATTCGAGGGCGAGGCCTCGAGTGGGAAACCTTGCCCCGCATAAGAGGAAGCTACTTCCGCTGTTAGCAACTGGGGATTCGGTGTGCGGAGGGGGCAAAGGGGTCTCAGACTCCCGAAGAGCTCTCGAGGGTGTAGTAGCCAACACAAAGGGGGAAGAGCAGATGAAGCTCTTACCCTCATATCACTTCCTGTGCTTCTCTTGCTTGCTGCTCAACCCTTAGAATGGACCAAGCTCTAATACCATGAGAAGATGCAGGGGAGAAGAGAGCTTGAGATCTTGCAAGCATACACACACTCAAACATGTTGAAATTTGAGCATTGTGATGAGCTATGGTGGATCAAACACTAGAATCAACATCATTAACAAAGTGATTAGTAAATAATTAAGATGTAATTGGGTAATTAACAAATAGATTAATGTAGGCATGGATACTCAAAAACCAGCAAATTCTCATTAGGGCAATGCCTCAATTTATAGAGTTTACATCAAGCATCAAATCCCATTGATTTCTCCATGATTCACTCCACCTCTTTTCCCTGATTCTCTCCACCTCTTCACTTTTCCCAGAATATCTCGCTGAATAACTCCACACTTCCCAGAATATCTCCACACTTCCTAAATCTTCCCAGAATATCTCCACACTTCCTAAATCTTCTCATGCTACCCTTTATTCTCTCCCAGTAGATTCTTCTCACCTTTTCACAGGTTCTTTCACATTTACTCATTCTCTTTTACAGCCTCTAACCAAGGGCTTGTTCCTGCACACACCCTATTCACTTGTATTTTCAGCACCTCCCCTCAAGTGAATAATCCTAGCACACCTGGACCCTATACCAAGTTTCCCTCTTACTTGATAGCCCGCGACCAATGCCTCAAGTCCCTAAACTCCATAGTCCTTGACACTCTCTCTCTCTATGTGTCCAAGGCTACTATAAGTGTCCACGACCTTGACTAAAGTGCTCACACATACATCTACCACTTGGCCTACATCATCGGCTCAGAGGTGGTTTTACTTTGTTGGGGTAGGTTACATTGGGTTGTGGGGTCTCTCTCTCTCTCTCTCTCTCTCTCTCTCTCTCTCTCTCTCTCTCTCTCTCTCTCTCTCAGAAAAGATGATCCAACTCCACTTCCTTTGGAGCCTCCATGAAGTTTACCGATGTCGTTCCTTCTCCACTAGGTTTGCTATAGCAGTCTCTCGCCATGTGTCCTGGCTTTCCACATTTGTGGCAAGTGAAGGTCCTTCCTCCTACTCTGCCTCTTTCTCATCCTTGTCCTTGAGAGAATCCTCCTTGGGTGAAGAATGCCTTTTCTTCTCCTGCTGTTGAGTCGAGCCATTTCTTCTCTTTGCCTCTGCTCTCTCGCTCTAGTAGAGCTGCTTCTATCTCGTGTAGCTTCAATTCAGGTACATTCTTTAGTGTTGCTACAATTTTTTCATAATCACCTTTGTCCACACTCTTCAGAAGTACAGCTAATGCTTCATCATCTTCTACCTTTTTGCCAATAGCTGCCAGCTGTTGCTTAATGCTTTTATATTTGTGCAAGTGTGTGATTAAAGGTTCACTTTCCTTCATGTCCAATTTGTAGAATTGCATTAACAGATTTATCTTTGAATTTTTTGCTTGTGTACCAAATAATTTATTGAGTTCATCCCATGCATATCTTTTGCCCATTGTATCCCTGTGATGTGATGAATGATTTCATCATTTAAACTGAGTGCAATAAGTCCCAATGCTTTTTCATTCCTACTCTTCCACTCATTTTCTCCTCTCTCTGGGCATTCATCTCTCCCTTCAACTAGTCCCCACAGATTTTTCCTCATGCAAATACATGGTTTTTGTCTGCCATGTATAAAACTGCTCCCCATTAAATTTGGCTATTTTCTCCTCTCTCTGGGCATTCATCTCTCCCTTCAACTAGTCCCCACAGATTTTTCCTCATGCAAATACATGGTTTTCCTGTGCTGAACTCATGGTGATGTGAAGGGGGTCTTACCTCTTGATCCAATTTCAAGATTCAAGGGCAGTGTCTACCCTTTTACAATCCTTGAACTCTTTTATATCTGCAAACAATTGGATTAATCTCCGATGTCTCTTCATGTTTACCTTCAATGTATTCCCAGTAACCTTTTCCCATCAGGAAATTTGTCAATCTAGACCTCCAAGCATGGAAGTTGTTCTTGTCAAGATTCTCTACAACAATTTGGTTTATTCCATCATTTGACATCTTTTCTATATAACACAAATTTACCAACAACGGCACTCTTGCTTAACCTACACAAACTGTTGTATTCTCTGTAGCAGTACTATACTACACCCAAACTGTCACAACCAGTGACCTTACTTTGCATACATACACCCAATGGTAACTTTGAGACCTCTTTGCAGCACACACAATGTCTACACAACCAATCGCTCTTCCTGCAGTTCCAAAAACAGAGTTCTACAGAGAATCAAAACTTACCCGCAGTGCTTATGAATGCCTGTGAACTGAAAAACAAAAGTCCAAACACACCCAAAACACATTTTCGGCCCAAAAAATGCCGTCCAACAAAAAATATAGTTACCCACCTGTAGCTCTCCTCCGTGAAGAAAACTCTGCAATCGGAGTTCGTTTGCTGGTGCCTCCTTGTAAGATCCCTCCCCAGCCCCTCAAGATGTCCAGTTTCTTCCCCTATAATCAATCCCCTTTGCTGGTGCCTCCTTGTAAGATCCCTCCCCAGCCCCTCAAGATGTCCAGTTTCTTCCCCTGTAATCAATCCCCTTTTCAGAATAATAAAAGATCTTGTTTCTACCTGTTTTGGCCTAGAGAGAGAAATTATTCTAGAGAGAGATAATTCAGCTTTTAGATATCTTTGGATGGAAAAATATCCCTTCTTATTAAAATAAATTCCACCGAAACAGAAGTTTAAAAAGAAATTCTTAAGGTGCATTAGAAATAAATTATAATGTGCACAAAAGACCTTGCGTAAGGGTCAATTTTTTTTTAAAATTTTGGATTATGGTCCAATTAAGGCTCCTATGGACCAATAAGATTAATCCAAATTTAGGGAGGAGATAAATTGAAGAATAAAAGAAAAACCCCCCAAAAATGAGTAAATGCTCACATAAGATGAAGAGTGGACTAAGGACGCCCAAAGAAAAGAATTAAAAAATTGAATTTTGACACCTCAAAGTGGCCCTCATGAAGTAGGTGCCTTTTTCTCATCATTACCCCTAATTTTTAATCAATAAAATGAGATATTTTCATCGCTCCTCTGTCCTATTTCAAAACTAGATCCAAAAAGTAAGCTAAACTGCCCCAAAAATGGTAAAAAATTGACCAAACTTATCTGGAAAATTCTAAAATCAATTTGCTTGGTTAGAGGCTCACTTTTTCCTATAAGTAGAAGCCTCCCCCTTTGTAAAAGCTTAATGGTGTTTATGCACTGTTACTCTACTCCTGTCCTGAGCCATCTACATTGAATTTTTTAATAATTCAATTATTTTTGGCCTAATCCTCTCCAAAGTGAATTGGTGGGTCAGCTAATTCTCTTACTTTGTTTACAATTTTTAATAATTCAATTATTTTTGGCCTAATCCTCTCCAAAGTGAATTGGTGGGTCAGCTAATTCTCTTACTTTGTTTACAATTTTTAAATGAAAAGTCTATGGTTTTCTTGATTTTTATCTTTCAAATGCTTGAATTAAATTCAAATGCTATGCCTTTGATAAAAAAAGGCCACCCCCTTCTCTTCTTTACATTCCAACCTTTCTTAATCCTAGAAAGATTACCTAAATGATTAATTAAACTCTTCTTATTGTTTACTCTCTTGAATTTAGAAAATTGTGTAAATTAGAGTACTATAATTCTAAATTGGGTTAAAAAAGTTAAATAAAGAAAGATAAAAATGAGAAATGGTCAGCCATACAAAGGAGGTTATAGCAAAATTTTCCATAGTTTTGTGAAAAAGGAAGTTGTTTTTATGTTATTCCAAAAGAGTAATTCCCACCATTTTTGCATCTAAAAGAAATATTCTAATTACTCCATGTACATATTCACCTATGAATATGCATGGATATCAATGATATTAGAAAGATGCATAAAGGAATTTTTTTCATTATAAAAGTGTTATTCTTATTAAATTTGATTTCTATGCATAGAAAGATGCATAGAGGAATTTTTTTATTATAAAAGTGTTATTCTAATTAAATTTGATTTCTATGCATAGAAAGATGCATAAAGGAATTTTTTTTATTACAAAAGTGTTATTCTTATTAAATTTGATTTCTATGCATAGAAAGATGCATAAAGGAAATTTTTTTTATTATAAAAGTGTATTCTTATTAAATTTGATTTCTATGCATAGAAAGATGCATAAAGGAAATTTTTTTTTACTATAAAAGTGTTATTCTTCTTAAATTTGATTTCTATGCATAGAAAGATGCATAAAGGAAATTTTTCTATGCATAGAAAGATGAAGAATTTCTCAAATGAGTAGATCAATGGCTGTGCCTGACTTTGGTTAGGAAAAAAGCATTGAATTCCTCAAATGATTAGATCAATGGCTGTGCCTGATTTCGGTTAGGAAAAAAGCGTTGAATACTTCAAACTAAGTCAGTGATAGTTTTCCTTTTATCTAGTTTAATCAGGTAAAGGATAGTCTAATCTCTTGAACCCATTAGAAAATTCATTAAGAAAATCAAAAAGGTGAAATCGTCCCCGTTTTTCGGGCAAGGGAAATTTTCCCAGTTTCGGTTTTGGAATGACTTAGTCTCGTCGTGTCCGGACATTCGAGGGCGAGGCCCCGAGTGGGAAACCTTGCCCCGCATAAGAGGAAGCTACTTCCACTGTTAGCAACTGGGGATTCGGTGTGCGGAGGGGGCAAAGGGGTCTTAGACTCCCGAAGAGCTCCCGAGAGTGTAGTAGCCAACACAAAGTGGGAAGAGTAGATGAAGCTCTTACCCTCATATCGCTTCTTGTGCTTCTCTTGCTTGCTGCTCAACCCTTAGAATGGACCAAGCTCTAATACCATGGGAAGATGCAGGGGAGAAGAGAGCTTGAGATCTTGCAAGCATACACACACTCAAACATGTTGAAATTTGAGCATTGTGATGAGCTATGGTGGATCAAACACTAGAATCAATATCATTAACAAAGTGATTAGCAAATAATTAAGATGTAATTAGTCAAATAGATTAATGTAGGCATGGATACTCAAAAACCAGCAAATTCTCATTAGGGCAATGCCTCAATTTATAGAGTTTACATCAAGCATCAAATCCCATTGATTTCTCCATGATTCACTCCACCTCTTTTCCCTGATTCTCTCCACCTCTTCACTTTTCCCAGAATATCTCGCTGAATAACTCCACACTTCCCAAAATATCTCCACACTTCCTAAATCTTCTCATGCTACCCTTTATTCTCTCCCAGTAGATTCTTCTCACCTTTTCACAGGTTCTTTCACATTTACTCATTCTCTTTTACAGCCTCTAACCAAGGGCTTGTTCTTGCACACACCCTATTCACTTGTATTTTCAACACCTCCCCTCAAGTGAATAATCCTAGCACACCTGGACCCTATACCAAGTTTCCCTCTTACTTGATAGCCCGCGACCAGTGCCTCAAGTCCCTAAACTCCATAGTCCTTGACACTCTCTCTCTCTCTATGTGTCCAAGGCTACTATAAGTGTCCATGACCTTGTACGGGATGGTTAGAGTATCAAACCAACTCCGAATTGCAATCTGAAGTTATAGGGATCTGTATCAGATACCTAATGGTTAATTTGAACCCTCAATTGCACCAAAATATAGTGATTAGTACTGATTAATCACTGATTCGCAAATTAATCCACTGTTTTGTGTGCAAAAAACAGAGTATGCGGGAAGTCCAGATCTGGTGCCTTAGACTTCAAATGAGCTCAAATGCTTTCAAATGCATCAATAGCAATGAGTCTAGTAGAGAATTAAGCCAAGAAACACAAGATTTGACCAAATATTGAAAGCTTAATCTCTGTTTTACCAAAGTCACCTGCTCTGCAGATTTGATGAAGAGCTTGGATCTCACTGTAGACTTGATGAAACTGAATTCTGCCTTCACCAGCTTGTAGAGCATGCTTGAAAACACCTTGGGCTAAGAGGAATTAGAGTGATTCACCCTTAGTGAGTGTAGATCTGAGATCTTCTGCTGAAAAACGTAGCTTGCTAAAATAGCGATTTCTCCTTCATCCGGCGGCGGTTTGCTACGTTGTTTGGATGAGCTTGAAGAGCTATGAGATACCTATCATGTGCTAAAAGAGTTTGGCCTAATTTTATGTGTGCAAGGAGAGGGAGCTCCTCCACTGGCTGGGGAGTACAGAGGTGAGTTGAAAAAAGAGGAAAAATTATAATTTTCTACTAATCCTGATTAGCAAAATAATTAGCAAGATAATGGGCTCACAAATTAGCATGGCTCTGATACCATGTTGAAATTTGAGCATTGTGATGAGCTATGGTGGATCAAACACTAGAATCAACATCATTAACAAAGTGATTAGCAAATAATTAAGACATAATTAGTGGGTAATTAACAAATAGATTAATGTAGGCAAGGATACTAAAAAACCAGCGAATTCTCATTAGGGCAATGCCTCAATTTATAGAGTTTACATCAAGAATCAAATCCCATTGATTTCTCCATGATTCACTCCACCTCTTTTCCCTGATTCTCTCCACCTCTTCACTTTTCCCAGAATATCTCGCTGAATAACTCCACACTTCCCAGAATATCTCCACACTTCCCAGAATATCTCCAGTCTTTGTGGATGACCTTTGTGTCAACTCTACATGGAAAGCACATCTGTGATGTTTGAAAAAGGTGCTCAAGAGATGCTGGCTCTACAGGTTTTCTTTGGACCATCTAAAATGTCAATTTTGGGAGGAATGGAGTAATCATGGACACATTATCTTGGAATATGGTATCTCCATAGATGATTAGCAAGGTGAAACTCATCCTTAAGCTACCACCCCCTACCAACTTCAGGGGAGTCCATCGATTCATGGAACATGTAGGTTATTATTGGCATTTCATATTTATGTATGCCGACATAGCTCGTCCTCTTTTACAGACTCCTGGTGATTTTCAAATGGATAGAAGAGTGCCAACAAGCATATGATACTCTCAAAAAAGAATTGGCAAGCACTCCCATTTTGAGATCCCCTAATTGAGGAATCATATTCCATGTCCACATATATGCCTCTACCTTCACAATCAGTTGTGTGTGTTGGCTCAACCTAGAGAACATAATAGGGATTTCCTTGCTAACTTTTTTAGTCATACCAGTTAAACAAAGTAGAGCAAAATTATACCACCACAGAAACAGAAAGGTTGGCCATGGTCAATATAGTTAAAAAAATTTGTCATTACCTTTTGGCAAGACCGAATTTGTTTTCTTCGTAGACCATCAAGATTTTCTTTATCTAGTGAATAACCTTGTACCACAGGCAGAATCACCGGATGGCTTTTAATTTTTCTAGAATTTAATTTTATTGTCACTCACGATACATAAAGGCTCCCAATAACAAGTTTTAGCCAACCATATGTTGCGCATTCCTAACAGCGAAGAGATCCTCTTCACCAACCAACCTCCTTGCTTACTAACAGACATAGAACCATGCCACCCAAAAAGAGGTCTCTCCCTTACCAACATTCCCCATCCAAAAAATCCTCACCTACAGCACATCAAACCTCGCCAAACGGAGCCTATTAACATTGTTAACACTACTAACTACCAGCTTGCCCCCTGTGAGATCCCTCTACCCCTCCGTGCACCGGATTCCCAGTTGTTAGCAACGGAAGTAGCTTCCTCTTGCGCCGGGCAAGGTTTCCCACTCGGGGCCTCGCCCTCGAATGTCCAGACAAGAGACTAATCTGGTGGTCATTCCGAAACCGAAACCGAGAAAATTTCTCTTGCCCGAAAAACGAGGACAATTCCACCTTTTTTATTTTCTTAACGAATTTTCTAACGGGGTCAAGAGACTACTATCCTTCACCTAATTAAACAAGATAGAAGGAAAACTATCACTGACTTAGTTTGAAGAAATCAACGCTTTTTTCCTAACCGAAATCAGGCATAGCCGTTGATCTAATCATTTGAGGAAATCAACGCTTTTTTCCTAACCGAAGTCAAGCACATCCATTGATCTACTCATTTGAGGAATTCTTTAGGCTTTTATTTAACTACTCGAATTCTAAGCGTATTCTTATTATTTCAATTTAATTATTAAAACTCCACTGATTCTAGCCTATCCAGCCCATGGGTTAGCCACCACCTAGCCACCACTGGAATCAGTAGAACCAGACAATTACTCACCCACCCATAATTACTCACCCACCCAGACAATTACTCACCCACCCATAATTGAATGCCTTTCTTAACTTTTGCTTTCGAATATAGATACGCACACACTTCTCTTTAAAACTTAATATATAAAATAATCCATTGGCAAACAGTTATTGGTTACAGATGTCATAACTCAAAAATTCCATCCAGTCCCTTGTTTCTCAAAAAATAGTATCACTCTAGACTCTCCGTTGAGACCAATTGGTCAGCCAACGAGATCCAGTAATAGATTCCAATAATCATTTCGTCCATCATACATATCTTCCACAACATACACATGGGTGTCATAGGCACCGTGAGCCCGTGCATCTCCTGGTCAGAACCCTCCAAGATCCTCCTTAGGTGTCTTGGCACTTCAGTCAGGGAGACTGCTTCATCGGCCCTCGCCCATCGTACCGGAAGCGCACCATTTTTCAACCATACTGAGGCTGGTCAGAGCTGGGCACGCTTTGTCGCGTGAGCCATCCTTTGAACACTCCCTGCCAGCTGTTGCAAACCGAACTTCCCTTAGAAAGACATATACCAAATGCTCCCTCTAGCATTCTGGCGTAAGAGAGTCCTTTAAGAAATCAGGGTTTCTAAGCAAGTTTTCAGTTTGATTTTCTTTTGGATACAAGGAGTATTTCTTAAATCAGTATCCCCAAAACTTCTTGATCAAAATTCAGAATTTCATACCAGAATTCCTTGAATTATAATAACCTTGATCCACATATCAGTTCGAAGGGCCTCAAACTTAGTTTCAGATTTGGCGGGAGTTTTGAGTGTATTTTTCTAAACTGGTCACACTTTCTTTCCTCGAAACTGACAAAAGAGTTTGGTCTTGGTCATAGTCTGATTCAAGGTTCGAGTCGGATAAGATTTTTCCTGAACTATCATTCTCGAAAAGGTTGGTAATTTAGTTACTATTTTACTGAATTTCTTTCTTTGAATATTCACTTAACTAATTTCTAAATTAGTTACGAATTCCTATGAGGAATAAATTAATCATTTATCTGAATAATTTGATCTTGATAGATTTTTTGAATTTTTTTTAACAATCCGTGTGAATATAAAATGATAGAAATTTCTCTCTCTTAGAGTATTTAATTATTCATTTATCAAATACTTATAGAATTTAAGAGAATTCTAATTTTGATATAAAAATTCTCTATGCATCTATTTATGCATAAAAATTAACTTAAATGGGAATAAGACTTTTATATTTTTTAAAAATCCTTTTATGCATCTATTTTTGCATAAAAATCAATTTTAATAAGAATAATACTTTTGTAATTAAAAAAAAATCCTTTATGCCTCTTTCTATGCATAGAAATCAAATTTAATAGGAGTAACACTTTTATAATTAAAAAAATTCCTTTATGCATATTTCTATGCGTAGAAATCAATTTTTAATAAGAATAACACTTTTATAATAAAACAATTTTCTTTATGCATCTTTCTATGCGTAGAAATCAATTTTAATAAGAATAACACTTTTATAATAAAAAAAATTTCCTTTATGCATCTTTGTATGCATAGAAATCAAATTTAATAAGAATAATACTTTTATAATTAAAAAAATTCCATTATGCATCTTTCTATGCATAGAAATAAAATTTAATAAGAATAACACTTTTATAATAAAAAATTACTTTATGCATATTTCTATGGATAGAAATCAAATTTAATAAGTATAACACTTTTGTAATTTAAAAAATTCTTTTATGCATCTTTCTATACATAGAATCAAGATTAATAATTAATATCAGTGATATCCATGCATATTTATAGGTGAATATGTACATGGAGTAATTAGAATATTTCTTTTAGATGCAAAAATAGTGGGAATTACTCTTTTGGAATAACATAAAAACAAACTTTCTTTTTCACAAAATTTTGGAAAATTTTGCCATAACCTCCTTTGCATGGGTGACCATTTCTTATTTTTATCTTTCTTCACTTAACTTAATTAACCCAATTTAGAATTATAGAACTCTAATCTACACAATTTTCTAAATTCAAGAGAGTAAACAATAAGAAGAGTTTAATTAATCACTTAGTTAATCTTTCTAGGATTAAGAAAGGTTAGAATGTAAAGAAGAGAAGGGGGTGGCCTTTTCATCAAAGGCATAGCATTTGAATTTGATTCAATCATTTGCAAAACATAAAAATCAAGAAAACCATAGATTTTTCATTAAAATTTGTAAACAAAGTAAGAAAATTAGCTCACATGGAGCTTGTAAGCTCTCCTTTGGCTTGAGGGATTGAGGGTTCTACTCTTGTTTGAAGCAATAGTGGCCACCAATTCACTTTGGATTAAGCCAAAAACAATTCAATTATTAAAAAATTCAATGTAGATGGCTCAGGACAGCAGGAGTAGAGTAACAATGTAGATGGCTCAGGACAGCAGGAGTAGAGTAACAATGCATAAAAACCATTAAGCTTTTACAAAAGGGGGAGGCTTCTATTTATAGGAAAACGTGAGCCTCTAACCAAGCAAACTGATTCTAGAATTTTTCAGATCAAGTATTTTTGGGTCACTTCAGCTTACTTTTTGGATCTAGATTTGAAACAGGAAAGAGGAGAGATGAAAATATCTCATTTTATTGATTAAAAATTGGGAGTAATGATGAGAAAAAGGCGCCTACTTCATGAGGGGAGATCCCGACACTGAGGTGTCCAAATTCAGTTTTTTAATTCTTTTCTTTGGTCCTTAGTCCACTCTTCATCTTATGTGAGTATTTACTCATTTTTGGAGATTTTTTTTTTTATTCTTCAATTTATCTACTCCCTACATTTGGATTAATCTCATTGGCCTGTCAAACCTTTGTTTGGACCTTAATCCAAAATTTTCTGAAAATAGGGGCCCTTAGACTAAGGTCTTTTGTGCACATTATAATTTATTTCTAATGCACCTTAGGAATTTCTTTTTAAACTTCTGTTTCGGGGGAATTTATTTCAATAAGAAGGGATATTTTTCCATCCAAAGATATCTAAAAGCTGAATTATCTCTCTCTAGAATATTTTCTCTCTCTAGGCCAAAATAGGTAGAAACAAGATCTTTTATTATTCTCAAAAGGGGATTGATTACAGGGGACGAAACTGGACATCTTGAAGGGCTGGGGAGGAAGCTTACATCCTCTCCCACTTGAAAAACGTGAGATTTTCTCATCTCGCAAATTGGGGGTAATCCCGCATTAGTTCGGCTTCTTTCTCCCAGGTGGCATCTTCAAAAGGATAGAACTTCCATTTGACTAATAATTCTCTTAGAATTCTATTCCTAAGAACCTTCTCTCCAACATCAAGGATTTCTTCAGGTTGGAGTTCCATCTGCCCTTGGGTTGAAGAAGTTAAGAGTTCATCATTAATTAGGCACATGATTCAGGCTTGGTACATACTTCTTAAGTAGGCTCAAATGAAATACATTATGTACTTTGAGATGAGGAGGCTAATTTTTTAGATATAAAGATTCTTTACGCATCTAATTAGGCATAAAGAAAACTTTAGTAGAAATAACACTTTATAAAAATCCTTTTATGCATCTATTTAGGCAAAAGTTCAATTTTAAGGAAAATAACACTTTCAAATTAAAAGTAAACCTTTTATGCATTTTACTATGCATAAATTCCATTTTAATGAGAATAACACTTTCAAAATAAAAATAAATCTTTTATGCATCTAACTATGCATAAATTTAATTTCAATGAAAATAATACTTTCGAAATAAAAATAAATCTTTTATACATCTTTCTATGCATAAAATCAATATTGATAAGAATAACTCTTTTGAATTAAAAATAAAATGCTTTATGCATCTTTCCATGCATAAAATCAAAATTGATGAAAATAACTCTTTTCAAATAAACATAAAATTCTTTATGCATCTAATTATGCATAAAATCAAAATTGATAAGAATAACACTTTTGGATTAAAATAAATTCTTTATGCATCTTTCCATGCATAAATCCAATTTAGTAGGAATTACACTTTTAGAATAAAAGAATTTCTCTTATGCATCTAATTTATGCATAAAATTCATTTATGAAAATCACACTTTTAATATAAAAAAATATCTTTTATGCATATGTTTATGCATACAAATCATTTATGATGAAAATCACTCTTTTAATATAAAAGAATTTATTTTATGCATCTAATTTATGCATAAAAATCATTTATGATAAAAATCACACTTTTAATATTAAAAAAATATCTTTTATGCATATGCTTATGCATGCAAATCATTTATGATGAAAATCACTCCTTTAATATAAAAGAATTTCTTTTATGCATCTAATTTATGCATAAAATCCATTTATGATAAAAATCACACTTTTAATATAAAAAATATATCTTTTATGCATACAAATCATTTATGAGATGAAAATCACTCTTTTAATATAAAAGAATTTCTTTTATGCATCTAATTTATGCATAAAATCATTTATGATGAAAATCACTCTTTTGAATTAAAAAAAATCTTTATGCATCTTTCTATGCATAAAATAAAATTTGATGAAAATAACACTTTTTGGATTAATTTAAATTCTTTATGCATCTATCCATGCATAAATCCAATTTAGTAGGAATTACACTTTTAGAATAAAAAAGTAAAACTTATTTTTACACAATTTTAGAAAATTTTGCCATAACCTCCTTTGTATGGCTGACCATTTTTTAGTTTTTAATTCTCTAAAATCAACTAGAATTTCACCAAGAGTATTTAAATCATTCTAATGTAAACAATTTCTACTTATTTAAGAAAAACATTATGAAAAACTTGATTCTATCCATTAATCATTCATCTAGGATAAAGAATGGTTGGATTTACTAAAGAAGAGAGGGGAATGTCTTTTTTCAAACAATGAGGCTTAACATCATAATCATTTTAGAGAAGACAAAAATCATAAAAACCATTAAAATTAACCATAAATGGAAATTTATGTATCTCCTTACTACCATTCATCAATTAACTTCAATAGCATTAAAAAGGCATTCCAATTAAGCTTCTCAAGCTTGAGAGGGGTTGAGAAGAGAGAAACATTGAGAAATTATGGAAAAAGATCAAAATTTAAACTTTGCCTTTACAAATTGCTTGATTCTTTGATCACGGTAGAGGCCCCCAACCAATCAATTGGTTTGGTATGCTGATGGAGCCACCAATGGAGATTGAAGAAGGAGGGAAGCTCCAATTTCTTCAATTTGGAGAGAATTTTAGAGAATAGTAAAAATTATCATTATTTCAGCATAGTTCTGGCATAGTACAATTCTCCTATTTTTTTACAAAGGGTTCAGGTTCTATTTATAGGAGAGGGAGGCTCTAACCAAGACCAACCGATTTTTAGAATTTTTCAGATTCAATTTGGTTGAATTTGGACTAGATTTGGACCTAGTTTGGTTCCTTTTTTATTCGGTTTTGATTCGGTTTGATCCAAGAGAGAGGAGAGATAAAAATATCACATTATTTTTTAGTTAAAAACTCATTCAAGCATGTGAAGTAGGCGTCTCCTTGAAGGGACTCCCCTTCCTTACACATGTGTCAAAATGGAATCATTATACCCAAAATATCTCATTTTTTTAGTAATACTCATAGTTTTTTACTAATAACCCTTGTACATAGTCAACTCTTCATCTTATGTGAGTATTTACTCAGTTTTGGGTATTTTCTTTTATAAATTGGATTTATCTCCTCCCCACACATTGATTGATCTTATTGGCCCATAGGAACCTAAATTGGACCATAATCCAAAAATTTCCGAAAATCTAGACCCTTAGGCTAAGGTCCTTTATACCCATTTCCAATTAATTCCAATTGCACATTGAAAAGTTCTTTTTGAATTTCTATTTCAGGGGAATTCATTTTAGACACTAGGAGGATTTTTATATCCAAAAATATCTCAATTTTGGACTATCTCTCTCTAGATATTTTCTCTCTCTAGGTCAAAACAGGGTAAAACAGAATCTTTCTTTTATTTCAGAGAAGGGAATAATTATAAGATCAGAAAGGGAGGTTCTTACTCTTATATACCTCAAAAGCTGGAGGGAGGAATCTTACAATTTTACTGAATTTCTTTCTTTGAATATTCACTTAACTGATTTCTAAATTAGTTAACAAATTCCAATGAGGAAAATAATTAATCATTTATCTGAATATTTCAATCTCGATAGATTTCCTGAATTTTCTTTTTTACAATCCGTGTGAATATAAAACGATAGAAATTTCTCTCTTAGAGTATTTAATTATTCATTTATCAAATACTCATAGAATTCAAGCATAGAATTTAAGAGAATTCTAATTTTGATATAAAAATTCTTTATGCATCCATTTATGCATAAACATCAACTTCAATGGGAATAACACTTTTATATTTAAAAAATCCTTTTATGCATAAAAATCAATTTTAATAAGAAAAAAACTTTTATAATTTAAAAAATTCCTTTATGCATCTTTCTATGCATAGAAATCAAATTTAATAAGAGTAAAACTTTTATAATTAAAAAATTTCCTTTATGCATCTTTCTATGCGTAGAAATAAATTTTTAATAAGAATAATAATTTTATAATAAAAAAAATTTCTTTATGCATCTTTCTATGCGTAGAAACCAATTTTAATAAGAATAACACTTTTATAATTAAAAACATTCCTTTATGCATCTCTTTATGCATAGAAATCAAATTTAATAAGAATAACACTTTTATAAATAAAAAAAATTCCATTATGCATCTTTCTATGCATAGAAATCAAATTTAATAAGAATAACACTTTTATAATTAAAAAATTCCTTTATGCATCTTTCTATGCATAGAAATCAAATTTAATAAGAGTAACACTTTTGTAATTAAAAAAATTCTTTTATGCATCTTTCTATGCATATAATCAAATTTAATAATTAATATCAGTGATATCCATGCATATTCATAGGTGAATATGTACATGGAGTAATTAGAATATTTCTTTTAGATGCAAAAATGGTGGGAATTACTCTTTCGGAATAACATAAAACAAACTTTTTTTTTCACAAAATTCTGAAAATTTTTGCCATAACCTCCTTTGTATGGCTGACCATTTCTTATTTTTATCTTTCTTCACTGAACTTAATTAACCCAATTTAGAATTATAGAACTCTAATCTACACAAATTTCTAAATTCAAGAGAGTTCTACTTAGGAATTAAGAAAGGTTGCAATGTAAAGAAGAGAAGGGGGTGGCCTTTTCATCAAAGGCATAGCATTTGAATTTAATTCAATCATTTGCAAAACATAAAAATCAAGAAAACCATAGATTTTTAATTAAAATTCATAAACAAAGTAAGAAAATTAGCTTACATGGAGCTTGTAAGCTCTCCTTTGGCTTGAGGGATTGAGGATTCTATTCTTGTTTGAAGCAATAGTGGCCACCAATTCACTTTGGAGAGGATTAGGCCAAAAACAATTGAATTATTAAAAAATTCAATGTAGATGGCTCAGGACAGGAGTAGAGAAAGAGTGCATAAAAACCATTAAGCTTTTACAAAAGGGGAGGCTTCTATTTATAAGAAAAAGTGAGCCTCTAACTAAGCAAACTGATTCTAGAATTTTCCAGATCAGTTTGGTTAATTTTTGACCATTTTTGACCATTTTCCAGATCAGTTTGGTTAATTTTTGACCATTTTTAGGTCAGCTCAGCTTACTTTTTGGATCTAGATTTGAAACAGGAGAGAGGAGAGATGAAAATATCTCATTTTATTGATTAAAAATTGGGGGTAATGATGAGAAAAAGGCACCTACTTCATGAGGCTCCGGAGATCCCCACACTGAGGTGTCAAAATTCAGTTTTTTGGGGGGTTTTTCTTTTATTCTTCAATTTATCTCCTCCCTGCATTTGGATTAATCTCATTGGCCTGTCAAACCTTTGTTTGGACCTTAATCCAAAATTTTCTGAAAAGAGGGACCCTTAGGATAAGGTCTTTTGTGCATATTATAATTTATTTCTAATGCACCTTAGGAATTTCTTTTTAAACTTCTATTTGGGGGGGAATTTATTTTAATAAGGAGGGATATTTTTCCATCCAAATATATCTAAAAACTTAATTATCTCTCTCTAGAATATTTTCTCTCTCTAGGCCAAAACATGTAGAAACAAGATCTTTTATTATTCTGAAAAGGGGATTGATTATAGAGGAAGAAACTGGACATCTTGAGGGGAAGAAACTGGACATCTTGAGGGGCTGGGGAGGAATCTTACACCCCCGTTCCACCCAAACCAGTGATACTCATTGTTGGGTTCCCAAAGCAACCCTCACTACTCAAGGTTATTTTACGAGGGTACTACCACCCAGTGGATCCCCCCCAAAGATCCAACCTTTCTTGTCAAACCTTGGAAAACCCAAAAGCCCCAACACCTCAACATACTACCCGAACCCCATGTCGACCTCTACCGAGCAAACCAAAAGCCTGCAAGGTCCGGAAGAACATACGGCAAAGGCCCTCACCCAGCAAAACCATCACAAAACCCACTCCATCCTCACATTTTAATTACTTATAGGTGGGTACCCAAAAATATCCTCAAAGCCCAAAGGTTTTGTGAAGGCAATTGGCAAATCTGGTTACCCCAACTGCCCACCCACCATTTCCTAGCCCCAATGCTCCATGTCTTGGCCCCCCAGTTTACCTCACCACAACACTTCCAATGGAGGCCAAAGCTAACCCCAGTTGTTGCCACCCCTAGCCCTTTGCAGGATAAGGGAAAAGGAACGATCCAAGAAAAAGCCAAAGCCATGCAACCCCTGCCCAGTGTCTTCCCCAGTGACATCCCCTCAACCTCAGCTACCCCACCTACCCCCCTCATCATATGACTCCCCTAATGCAACAACTCTACTCAACCTCTTGCCTCTCCAACCCCTGCCCAGTGTCTTCCCTAGTGACATCCCCTCAACCTTGGCTACCCAACATGCCCTCATCATACGACTCCCCTAATGCAACTCTAGTCAAACTCTTGCCTCTCCAACCCCTCACTGTCAACAAACACCTCCCTCCCATGATTCAACAAGGCTTCAAGATGAACTACCAACCTTGCTACTGAAACCTAATTGGACCCGACTTCTCGCTATCGCTAATTGGGCAAGGAGTTAGTACAAAACCGGCAATGGGGTGCTAACCATATAGTCCCAGGGTACAAAACATGTTTACAGGGTGCCCAAAAAAAATAAAAAATAAAAATCGTCAAGGGAAGAGAACAACCATTTACTCATCAATCCACTCATTCCATGGTTATTCCCTCATCAATCCACTCATTCACTCATTCCATGGTCATTCCCTCATTAATCCATGGCGCCGCTCACTCCTCAATCCACGACTCTTCATCGCCCTTAGCCACGGTCATTCACTCATTCCATGGTTGTTCCCTCATCAATCCATGGTGCCGCTCACTCCTCAATCCACAATTGTTCACTCATCAATCCATGGCCATTCACTCATCAATCTCCACGATCATTCCCTCATCAATCTAAGGCTAATCACTCCTCAATCCACAACCAAGGCTAATCACTCCTCATCAACCCAAGGCTAATCACTCCTCAATCCACAACCATTCGCTAGCCCCTAGCCAGCCGCCGTCACTCCTCAATCCACGACCGTTCATCACTGGTCAACGGTCGTTCACTCCTTAAGCCATGCCGTTCCTTAGCACAACCACGCTCGTTCCTCTATGAAGCCATGGTTGTACCTTCCCTAAAATTCTATATAAGGGCCCATCCCCATTCATTTTCCTCACATTTCTTCTTGCCTCCTAACAAACACTTGCAAGTTTTCACTCAAATTTTCACTACTTCCTGCTTGCTTGCCTGCCCACCACTATCATGGCCACAGCAAACCCAAACACTCTTAACTCCTCCTATAAGGTCATCGCTCACACTCCCCAGAAGAAGAGAGAGCATGTCGGCCGCCACTAGTTTGCGTAGTACGGAAAGCATCCAACTTAGCTTTCCCATATAGGTGAAGCCTTGATGAAGCAAGTTAATGGATATCCACAGCTTGATGAATAACACACATAAGGTCGAGAACAAGATGCTATATTACTTCAAGCCTTGCTATCGAGCCATCGCTAAACCCGCCTATTGTCACCCACTTGGAGAAAATTGGGCTTAGCGGGTTGCCCACCATGTAGCCCTAGGGACAGACCTCCTCAATTGCCTCTACTTCATTGAGACATACAATGCCAGCCAAGCTATAGGGTAGGTGCTTGACAAGGAAGGTGCTCCCCATACATCCACTTTAGTCTCGACCTCGTCCATGATGCACTCCACCTCCCTAGAGCCAAACAACCATACGTGCACCACAGCAATGCCATGCGCCATGTGTATGATGCCTTTTGACAATCGAAACGCTCTAGTCGGATCTCAATTCTGAGATCGTTTGCTCATCGTATGAGCAAAAGACCACAGGACATGAACCCTCTCTTAAGGCTAAAACCTCTTACTAAAGTCCACACAAATTTGGGGGGGGGGGGGGGAAGAGTCAAGGACACTGCCTCCTAGTAGCAAGAGGGGAGAAAGGAAAATTGCCTTATCTAAAAAGTGGCAAATGAGGGGGTGTGAGAGGGGTGGCTGCAAGGGGCAGCTGTACTACAGCAAGTACACTGCACAGGGACAGACGGTGGCACAACAGAGCATACGCTACGCAGAAATGCGTGTTACCCATGGAGCACCCCGGGGATTAATATAACTATGGAGTTCGGGTATGGACGCTGCGCAAAGCAAGGACGAGAGGACGATGTACCAGCAAAGGCTATAGATCAGTGGCCTGCATGAGTCTAGGGGAAAGATACGGTGTTAGTTATTAACAGGGAAAGGAGTGGTACGCATGTACCTTATCTGGTCAGGGACAGCATGGGTGTCCACGTATAGCGATATGTGTGGACCACACAATGGGTGGCTGTCCTTTGGTTCTTGTGCGACCATCATACGAGCACCCTGGTAAGTGTGTACGGTCCAAATTTTGGGACAGGGTCCCCAAATTTGGGACCCCGGCCTCGATTTGCGTGCCAGACCGCCCCGAGGGGCGAATCTTTTTTTTTTGCCCGGGAGGTTCTCCTGGTCGTTGGGGTGCAGACCGTTCATCAATCGGACGCCCGGTCGTGCATTTATTAAGGTTTAAAGGTCATCACTTTTTAACTAAAAATGACTGAAATTTACGTATAAACTTGATCTGGTGTCCGTTTTGGATGCTGTAAAATCCTATATTAGGGTAAAATTACACGCAGATTCTAAATTTGGGCTCATAATTTGAAGATTCTAAGTAGAAATGACTCATTTAATAAAATCATTGATTTTTATACCATAAAAACTCATAAATTTATCTATTACATGGACATTTCTCTATTAGTGAAGATGGGTATGTTACATCCTTCCCCCCTTAAAGAAATTGAGATGTCCTCATCTCGTCATGAATTGGGGATAATCCTTTAAGAGTGTAGCTTCATCTTCCCAAGTTGCATCCTCTTCAGGGTAATCTTTCCACTGTGTTCTAGATGTTCTACAAGAGTTCTATTTCGGAGTTGCCATTCCCTAGAATCTATGATGCTACTGGGCTGTAATTCAAGGACTCCTTGAGTAGGGATTACAACTTGTTCATCATCAAGAATATGATCGAGACTGGGTATATAAGGTTTTAACAAACTTACATGAAATACATTGTGGACTTTGATATGGGCTGGGAGTTGGAGTTTATAGGCACTTTCACCTAAACACTTGATAACTATATAGGAACCACAATACCTAGGGGGCTGAGCTTCTTATATTTCCCAAGTGATAGAGAACTTTGTTTGGGTTGCACTCATAGAAGAACTTTGTCTCCTTCCTTGAAGATCCTTTCAGACCTCTTGGTGTCAGCATAATGCTTTTGTCGATCTTGGGCAGCTTTAATATCCTTTTGGATTACCTTGGTTTGTTCCTCCATCTCTTCGTGCATTTTCCTGGATGCCTCAACTCTTATGGTCGGATCAGAGAAATTTAGAGGAGACAAGTATTCTTGCCCATAGAGTGCTTTGAATGGTGACATTCCTATGCTCTGATGTGATAAGATGCATTGTAGGCAAATTCTACCAGAGGAAGGTATTGAATCCACCTTCTTGGTTCTCGTCCACAATATGCTCTGAGAATGTCTTCAATTACTTGATTGACTCTCTCAGTCGGGCCCCCCATCGGTCTCTGGGATGATAAGCTGTGCTAAAGCAAAGTTGAGTTCCCAGGGCTTGAAATAAGGACTACCAAATCTTTGAAGTGAAGTCAGAATCCCGATCACTTACTATCCTTTTTGGGAGACCATGAAGTTTGAGGACTTCCTTGATGAATAGTCGAGCAACATCAGAAGCTTTGAAGGTCTTCTTTGCTGGTATAAGGTGAGCTACTTTGGTAAGTAAGTCCACTACTACCAGAATGGAGTCATATCCTCCTTGAACATTGGGGAGACTTGTGACAAAATCCATACCAATGCACTCCCACTTCATTTGGGGAATATCCAAGGGTTGAAGTTTCCCAGGCATCTTGACCCTTTCAGCTTTGATCCTTTGGCATGAGAGACATTGCTTCAAGTACCGAAGGATATCATTTTTCAAGCCTGCCCAATGAAAGCTCCTTCTTACGACATTTAATGTTTTTCCATAGCCTGGGTGTCCCGCAGTAGGACTATCATGAGCTTCATGGAGGATTGGTTTCTTTAAAGCAGGATCCTTAGGGATACGTAGCCTGTGATTGAAGTAGAGGCTTCCTTCATGAGTGGAGTATCCCTTGATCAGATTCTTCTCTATCTCTGAATTTTTCCCTTCTTCTACTAACTTCATCATCCTCTGATAATCTGGATCATGAGATGAGACTTCTTCCACCTTGACCAGTATGGGATTATTTGGCATTGAAATTCTACAAGAATATGACTTCGACATCAAATTCCGTCCTAGGAAAGATAATGTGGTAGCAGATGCACTTAGCCACAAATCTTTCTTCATTTGCCACTTTTCAGATAAGGCAATTTTCCTCTATCCCCCTCTTGCTAGGAGGCAGTGTCCTTAACTCTTCCCCCCTCCCCCCCGTGTGAATAGACTTACAGCAGCCCTCAGCCCTTCTCCCCTTTAGCAAAACATTTTTGTGTTAAGGACATCTTACAATTCCCCCCCCATTTGCGTGGACTTTAGTAAGAGGTTTTAGCCTTAAGAGAGGGTTCAAGCGATGTGGTTATTTGCTCATACGGTGAGCAAAGGATCTCAGAATTGAGATTTGACTGGAGCGTTTCGACTGCGACAACGAGCCCTACAAGACAACGTCCAAGATGGCCCCTTCCCAAAAACGTCAGAGTATTGTCTCGGGAGGAGCACGTAACAACAACGAGATTAGAGAAGATGCTCCCGCCGATGCAGCTCCAACCCTCCCTTTACAAGCTCCTCAAGGAAATGGTGGCCAGGTTAGCTTGGTTATCTTTTAAAGAAGAGTTTTTTTTATATTAGTGTTAATAAATGTGTATCTTTTCCTTTTAAAATAATGCCATAAAATTGTATGAAGTTACGAATTGAATTGTGTGATGCTGTATTCAATAAATTGCATTGAAATTGTTATCTTTAAAGAGTGCAAGTTTTTCCTGGCTTCGACGCTAACTCCGTTCCGTGCTTGTGTAGCCAAGCGACGTCGTTAGCAAAGCCCGGGAATGGGCCAAGGTATCCCTCATACCATTGGGAGAATAAGGTTTGCCGATTGAAGCAAGAGATTATGATGCTGCCTAGTTCTGAGGGCCCAGACTAGTGCGATGAATAAGGCCACCCTAGTGTGTAGACATCCCTCTGCTGAAGGGGCGGGAGGATCAAGCGATGGAGCCTGAGAGGGCGACAGGCTGGCTTGAGTCCTCGCTAGCAACGGCCGACGATGAGGTGTATGGTCCCGTAGGGTTTTGCCCAGCATGTAGAGGAAGGCCGAATTCTAGATCATCGGCAGTATAAAGGAAAAGAATAAGAGAGCCGGTTTGGCTTGTATGAAATCGATTCATGTATAAACTTTTTTATAAATCTTGTCTTTGGCATTATTGTACTGTGGAAAAAGGATGTTTTAACAAACCTTGTGAACAGGGCCTTAACTAAGGAACATGTTTATTTATGTCAACAAATAGTGTGGTAGGATTAATTAGAAAACAAATTGACGCGTGAGTAGGGTGGAAAGTGGGAGGATGGAATGCCTCGACGGCACCATCCTACGGACGGGTGGACCCGATTAGTCGGGTAGCTTTCCAACAGATTAAGTGAAATCCCTACGCTAGATAAATAGGTTCTTGGGCAACTCTATTCTAGAAGACTAGGCCAGTGGTGGCGGCTGTGCCTTGCGTGGATGAGGAAAAAAGCATTGCCTCTAGAAATCAAGTCTAGTAGTTGCCCAATTTATGATCAATTACCCTATGGGTGATTTGATTTTAGAAAATCACGCTCCCCCTACGGGATAGGACTAGGTCTTATCTATGAATCGTATCCTTGAATCTCTACATGGTCAAGGTGTCAATAAATAGGAAATTTTCTCCAAGTTAAGACTTAATGGACTATCTTAAGTGTTTCCCCTATTTTAGAAGGGGGGAACCTTACAATTAAGTGGCTTGCATGGGTCTAGGGAAAAGGTACAGTTTCGGTTAACAGGGAAAGGAGTGGTACGCATGTACCTTATCTGATCAGGGGCAACATGGGTGTCCACGTAGTAGCGGTATGTGTGGACCACATAGTGGGCGACCGTCCTTTGGTTCTTGTGCGACCATCGTACAGGCACCCTGGTAAGTGTGTACGGTCCAAATTTTGGGACGGGGTCCCCAAATTTGGGACACCAACCTCGATTTGCATGCGGGGAGGTTAATTTTTTTTTGTCCGAGAGGTTCTTTTGGTCGTTGGGGTGTAGACCGTTCGTCAATCGGACGCCCGGTCGTGCATTTATCAAGGTTTAAAGGTCGTCGCTTTTTAACTAAAAATGACTGAAAATTGCATATAAGCTTGATCCAGTGTCCATTTTGGATGCTATAAAATCCTATATTAGGATAAAATCGCACACAAATTCCAAATTTGGACTTAAATTTTGAAGATTCTAAGTAGAAATGACTCATTTAATAAAATCATTGATTTTGACACTTAAGGCATGCCATATCTAGGATCCTTTGAATGCACAATTTATATGGAGTCTAACCCTTTGAAATGTAAGATTTGTGTGTTAGACTATGTGATGGAAATGGATTTTATCCTAAGAAGGGATTGGGCTACCTTGGTGCAAGCTATACTAAACTTCATTAGCCAAACATATGCCTTGAAGATTTCTAACAAAGAAGTATTGTTACCATTCTATGACATGGAAGAAATAACACTCAATGCTCTTTATGACCTTGTCTAATAGAGACAATTGGCTTCTACATCAGGTTCCCTAAAGACCCACCCTCTCCATTGTTGAAAAATAGGTAGAGGGAGAGGAGACACACACACAGGAGCAAACCCTAATGTATATTGCAAACCCTAACCATAGAGGGAAGCCATCTCCCTACACACACAATGCATAAAGCCATAATCCATAATACACAAGACACACTATGTGTTGTGTCCACACACATCTAACCCTATCTAATGTCCACACACTATGACCAGCTGGACGCGATCATTTATGTCTCACACATGCTGCTACCTAACATGCCAGCACATAGCACAGTTGGCAACAGCCCCTCTCAAGCTCATGATATACTGCCATAGATGAAGATGTAGATGAGCTTGGGCTAGCTAATGTCCACACACTATGACCAGCTAGATGCGATCATTTATGTCTCACACATGCTGCTACCTAACATGCCAGCACATAGCACAGTTGGCAACAGCCCCTCTCAAGCTCATAATATACTGCCATAGATGAAGATGTAGATGAGCTTGGGCTATCAAAGCTCTCAACACTCCCCCTCAAGCTCATCCCACGTACTCCCAACATAGTACGGAAGTACTCAAACTTTTCCCTACTAAGTGGCTTTGTAAAGATGTCAGCCACCTGCTCTTCAGTCTTCACATACTATAGATCCACTGTACCATCAAGCACTTTCTCTCTGACAAAGTGATAATGGACCTCTATGTGTTTAGTCCGAACATGAAACACTGGATTCTTGGCCAACTGTATGCTGCTCATGTTGTCACAATGAATGACAACTTTGCCATAAATAGGCTCACCCAAATTAGCCAAGAGATTCTTTAACCATACTCCTTCACATGTAGCAATGGCTGCACCCCTGTATTTAGCCTCTGTACTAGATAAAGCAATAGTAGGTTGCTTCTTGCTACTCCAACTCACCACGGCACTTCCAAGTGTAAAGGCATAACCATTAGTAGACCTCCTGTCATATGAGCTACCTGCCCAATCAGCATCTGTGTAGCCATGTATATCCAAGCCTTTACCACTCTCATAAAGAAGACCATAATATGCAGTGGTCTTTACATATCGCATAATGCGTCTCACTGCATCCAAATGAGGTTTTCTGGGACTCTGCATAAACTGGCTTACTAGCCCCACAGCATAACTCAAATCCGGGCATGTGATAGTCATGTAAATGAGACTACCAACCATCTTTATGTACATAGATGGATCATCCAACTCCTCACCAAAATCAGCCTGCAACTTCACATTTTGCTCCAAAGGTATACTCATTGGCTTACACCCTGTCATCCCATATTTTGCCAACATATCCAATGCATATTGGCATTGCACTAACCATGTACCTGCATGGTCTTTGATCACTTCAATTTCAAGAAAGTATCTCAATTCACCCAAATCTTTCATGTCAAACTGCCCATGCATCACATCTATACCATGATCACCTGTGATAATCAAGTCATCCACATAGATGATAAGTAATTAAATCCCATGATCTGTTTTCTTCACATAGAGTGAAGAATCTGCTGTAGAAACCTGAAATCCAAGGGAGATAAGATATCAGCTCATCTTATCACTCCAAGCACGAGGTGCTTGCTTCAAACCATATAAAGCTTTCTTCAATCTGCATACATGAGTGGGATATTTTGGGTGTACATATCCTTCTGGCTGTGCCATATACACTTTTTCTTGTAGATCACCATTTAGAAATGCATTTTTCACATCCATTTGATGCATTTCCCAACCATTTGCTGTGCCATAGCAATGACTGCTCTCACTGTTCTCATCTTTGCCACTGGACTAAATGTTTCATCATAGTCCAAGCCTTGGTTTGTGTATAACCTTTAGCTACCAATCTTGCTTTATGTCGCTCAATGGAACCATCTGACTTGCATTTCACTTTGTAGACCCATTTGCAACCAATAACATTTTTGTCTTGTGGTAATGCAACCAAATCCCATGTGTCATTATTATGAACCAATGCGTCCATCTCAACATCCATTGCCTTCTCCCATAGATGCTTTCCAATAGCTTTTGTATAGCATGTAGGTTCCACATGCTTCACCAAAGAAGTCATATATGCATAATGCATAGCAAAATCATGATATGTCAACCTGTCACAACTGGATATCTGACCCTTTGGGATCGCCGCAATGCATGCGGATCACTCTGAACACCTGTCACTCTAGCATGTGGTGGCACATATCTATCCTGCCTTGCACCAGGTGTGCGTAAAACGGGTATGCCAAGCTCCTCATCCAAACTCTCTGAACTTGATGACTCATAACCTGTAATTCCAATTCCTTCGACTTTCTTTTTCCCTTTATCCCACAGCACTACTCCTAGTGCTCACACTGTCATGCCTCAAGCATCTTGACCCTGGACGTACAGTGCTACTCTTTGACTCTGCTGGCCCAGACATAGAAGTAGAACTAGAACTTGCTTGTGGCAAGCTCACATGCACATCAGCTTCAAGAGAATCAATGACACCCTCATCCTTTGCCTAGTACCAACTAGCAAGTTCATCAAACACCACATCTTGTGAGATAACCACTTGCCTAGTTTGTGGATTGTAACATTTGTATGCCTTACGATCCTATGCATATCCAACAAACACACACTTTTCTGCCTTAGGATCCAACTTCCTCCTTCTCTCTCATCAGGCACATGTACATAAGCTATGCAACCAAATACTTTGAGGTGTCCAATGTCTGGCCTAAATCTTGTAAGCCGCATCTCTGGCATACTTCCATGTATGGCTGCTGTGTGGGTGTCTTATTCAGTATATACACTGCAGTAGCACATGCTTCTGCCCAATAATAATCTGACATGCTCTTTTCATTGAGCATTGCCCTAGTCACTTCACAAATGACTCTATTCTTTCTCTCAGCAACACCATTTTGCTGAGGTGTATACCTATAAGTTAATTGTCTTCTTATGCCATGCTTTCTCAAGAAATGCTCAAAAGTATGTGAGGTGTATTCACCACCTTCATCTGTCCTCAAACATTTTATCCAAGAGCCATATTGCTTCTCTGCAAAAGCTTTGAAATCCATAAACTTTCCCAACACTTCACTTTTCTCTCTGAGAAAGTAAATCCATGTCATTCTGCTGAAATCATCAATGAATGTCAAATAATATAAACTACCTTTAATGGATGGATTTTGTGCAGGACCCCATACATCGCTATGTACTATCTCAAGTGGCCTGCTACTCATGTTGCCTTCTCTAGGAAACCGCAACCTCGCCTGCTTTCCAAACTGACAGGCTTCACAAACATGCATATTCCCATAATACTTAAATCTAGACAGCCCACTAACAATGCCTCTTGCCTGCATGTTCTTTAACCTTTGTATATACATTCACATGCCCAATCGTTTTATGCCACATGTCAATGTCCTGTACCACATTTTGGCTTTTAGAGAACATGGCTGATTTCAACTCAGAAATCCCAGTATCCAGCTTAAATAACCTACCTTCTTTCTTTCCTTTGGCAATGACTCTACTGTTGAAATTAGGGCATTGTGATGAGCTATGGTGGATCAAACACTATAATTAACATCATTAACAAAGTGATTTTAGCAAATAATTAAGATGTAATTAGTGGATTAACAAATAGATTAATGTAGGCATGGATACTCAAAAACCAGCAAATTCTCATTAGGGCAATGCCTCAATTTATAGAGCTTACATCCAAGCATCAAATCCCACTGATTTCTCCTTGATTCACTCCACCTCTTTTCCTTGATTCTCTCCACCTCGTCACTTTTCCCAGAATATCTCCACACTTCCTAAATCTTCTCATGCTACCCTTTATTCTCTCCCTGTAGATTCTTCTCACCTTTTCACAGGTTCTTTCACATTTACATCTTCTCTTTTACAACCTCTAACCAAGGGCTTGTTCCCGCACACACCCTATTCACTTGTATTTTCAACACCTCCCCTCAAGTGAATAATCCTAGCACACCTAGACCCTATACCAAGTTTGCCTCCCCTTACTTGATAGTCTGCGATGACCAGTGTCTACTCCTCCCCTCAAGTTAACTTAGCACACCTGGACCCTGTACCAAGTTTCTCTCTTACTTGATAGCCCGCGACCAGTGCCTCAAGTCCCTAAACTCCATAGTCCTTGACACTCTCTGTCTCTCTCTATGTGTCCAAGGCTACTATAAAGTGCTCACACATACATCTATCTACCACATGGTCTACATCATCGGTGGCTCAGAGGTGGTTTTACTTTGTTGGGGCAGGTTACATTGGGTTTTGGGGTCTCTCTCTCTCTCTCTTTCAGAGATTTTCACATGGCTCCTCACTCTTTGGAGCCTCACATCTTCTCTTGTCTTCAGTCTTCTTGTCATGGCAGCTTCTCTCCATGCGTTCGTCTCTTCTTTCAGTCTTCTTGTGGCAGCTTCTCTTCTCGTGTCCATGTCTTCCTTAAATGCTTCCTCTAGATCTTCTTGGTGTGGATCTTCTTCTTGGAAGGAGATGTTCTTCTTCTTTCATGGCTGAGGCCATGAGCTTGTCCGTCAAGTCTTCTTGCTCCATGTGAGCAACATGTTCAAATGTTTTGCTGACAGTTCCTTTGGGTTTTTGATGTTTATCTTGTATCATTATGCAATGCAAACCCAAATTTATGCAGGAGGTCTTACCTCTTGCCTTATTCTAGACAAGGGCAGTGTGTGATCCCATATTTACACTGATATAATGTGCCTAATACATAATGCGTATAGCATCCATTCTTATGCACATTCCCAAATGCAACTCTGGCTGTGAATAATCTTGAATTTGAGTGTAATTTGCAGGCATTAACCAAGGATTAAATGCAAAATGATGATTTTCACAAATTTATCAGCACAATTTTACCAGAAATTACATTAAATCAAGGAGGGTAACCAATTTGTACGGGATGGTTAGAGTATCAAACCAACTCCGAATTGCAATCTAAAGTTATAGGGATCTGTATCAGATACCTAATGGTTAATTTAAACCCTCAATTGCACCAAAATATAGTGATTAGTACTGATTAATCACTGATTCGTAAATTAATCCATTGTTTTGTGTGCAAAAAACAGAGTATGTGGGAAGTCCAGATCTGGTGCCTTAGACTTCAAATGAGCTCAAATGCTTTCAAAGCCATCAATAGCAATGAGTCTAGTAGAGGATTAAGCCAAGAAATACAAGATTTGACCAAATATTAAAAGCTTAATCTTTGTTTTACCAAAGTCACTGCAGATTTGATGAAGAGCTTGGATCTCACTGTAGACTTAATGAAATTGAATTCTGTCTTCACCAGCTTGTAGAGCATGCTTGAAAACACCTTGGGCTAAGAGGAATTAGAGTGATTCACCGTGAGTGAGTGTAGATCTAAGATCTTCTGCTGAAAAACGAAGCCTGCTAAAACAGTGATTTCTCCTTCATCCAACGGCGGTTTGCTACGTTG
Organism: Cibotium barometz; assembly: GCF_041138505.1. Lineage (NCBI taxonomy): Eukaryota > Viridiplantae > Streptophyta > Polypodiopsida > Cyatheales > Cibotiaceae > Cibotium > Cibotium barometz. The sequence goes on from NC_141054.1 coordinate 59,267,118, forward strand.
TTTGGATGAGCTTGAAGAGCTATGAGATACCTATCATGTGGGCCTAATTTTATGTGTGCAAGGAGAGGGAGTTCCTCCACTGGCTGGGGGTGCAGAGGTGAGTTGAAAAAAGAGGAAAAATTATAATTTTCTACTAATCCTAATTAGCAAAATAATTAGCAAGATAATGGGCTCACAAATTAGCATGGCTCTGATACCATGTTGAAATTAGGGCATTGTGATGAGCTATGGAGAGATGGAAAACTCTCACTTGTAGCAAGAGTAGCATGATCCACGTGTAGCTCAATCCAATGGGATTTGCATCCGTTTCGGAGCTAGGGATTCAACCCGTACTGGTGCACAAATGCTTATCCACAAATGGAGAGAATGCTTATGGCTACCATCACATGACACTAGACTAAGCACACACACAAGCTCAAGTTGCCCTCATTCTTACACACCCATTCATTCACAAATAAAAGCAAGAGGAACACAATCACTATGCACACAAGCAAAGAGAAAGACCTCACTCCACTCCTATCTTCCTACAAGCATGCACACACTCAAGCATCAAGCTTCCATGAAAGCTTCAAATCAGCCCACATACATAAAAACGAAATACTAAAAGCATGCATAAGAGTAAAATGATTAGAGAAGAGGATGAGAAAGACTCATGACATTGCTATTGATTCAATGAAGAGATTTATCTCATACAAAGATGTAGATGGGGTGAGAGAAGAGTCTTCACCTCTATGGAGAAGAGGGAGAGTAGCTCTCTCAAAGGAGCTCTTGCATGAACTTAGCCCAAAGTGTACCTAAGCTCTCAAATGAGCCACTTTTTATACTAAAACTCCTAAAACTCCCAAAACTTCCCATGTGGGATTATTCTTAAGCCCACTCCCACACTCATCTACAACTTGGAACTCTTTACAAGAGCCCTAAATGAGAATGTCACTTGTTTTCCTGCTTGCATCTTTGTGTTGCATCCTTGCATTGATCACCACTCGTCACGCAACACTCCCCCCTTCCTATTTTGCGCACGTCCTCGAGCGCGGTAGAAGCAAAAGTAGCAAAAAACAATGGATACAAGTAAAACCTTTTATTGAAAAAAAACCAGCAATGACAATCTCACACGTGAGCATACAAGTGAAAGGCTGATTAGAGTTTTAAAGAGTGCTAAAAGAGGTGAGTAAAGACTAGTCAAAGTGAGACTAAGTGGTAGATAGTGCTATGCAAAGGCAAGTGTGCTTGCACACCACAGGTTATGACCGCAGTCTCAATGTCCTACAAGTATTTAAGTTATTCCTAAGTGGCAAACCTACTCCTAAATATGAGCAATGGTAATTCGACCTCTTCTTCTTTTCTCTCTCTTTTTTTTTTTTGGTGTGTGTGTAAAAGATGATAAAGAGGAAGGTTCCATCCCAATGAGACCCAAGCAATGGCCAAGAGACCTCCGCCAAGAGAATCTAAAGGCCGCTAAGTATCTCAAGGGCGATAGACCCTTTTCTTTCTTTTTGACATAAGGAGTATCCCATGAAGATGCGAGCATCAGTCTCGAGGGCCCATAATGTACCCCAGAGTCCTACCAGCATCCATCAAGGCGATAGAGTCCTTGAGGGTCTTTCTTAACCTTTTAGACGTCAGTGTTCACCCCATGGAAACCAAGGCATCGGCCCCAAGGTGCTAAGATAACCCCAGGTCCTACCAAGCATTCCACATGGCTGTAGACACGTCATGTCTCGATTCACTTGTATATATTTTTTAGGGCATGATTTTCGTAAATTTTTTATTAATCCTAGCACCTAGCCCATACCTAAGAGGTAGCTACCACTAAGGATAACTAATATACTTCGAGAGCATAAGAACTTGGCATACTCCGTTTTGGTATATATCCTACACCGTCTTCAAATAGAAATACCTTCTACTAAGTCCTCTAAGAATCTAGAAATCACTCACCACATGGTAACAACTCATTTAAAACTTAAACCAGCCAACAGTGTGTGAACATGCAAACAATATATCCAAAAGTTAAAAGCACATAAAGAACAAAAGATTATGATTTGAATACACCTGTTGTAGTGCTTGTTGATGTTGTGCGTTTGCATTGATGCATTGCTGATGTTGTGCAGATTGCTTCTCTTTGCCCTTTGTAGGCATTGCATGTCTCCCCCCATCCTAATTTGTGTGCACGGTAGGTGGACTATTGGGGCGTGTTTGTATGCTCTTGTTTAGCTGAGATCTCTGCAAAATGTTTATTAACAAACAAGAAAAGAAAAGAAAGGAATAAAATTTGTTATTGGTGCCAATCACCGAATATAGCTGAGGGGAAAAACCCAGTGGGAGAAAAGTGCCCTGGCTTGTTGATCTTATTGTGGAGTTGATAAGCTTACCCTTGTACTTGTGGTGGATCCGTGTCCACTTCTGCTGGGAAGATAGTATCAATCACTTCAGGATGCAAGGACAACCCTGTACAAAAACAGGCCTCTGGAGAAGGTGGTAGAGGAAGGAGTGCTTCCTCGCTAAAATATGGCATTGGTTCTATGGGAAGGTTAATCAGACAATTTCGATTTTGGAACTGCTCAATGTAGGTACTCATAGTGATCCAAAATTGACATGCTGAGGTTGGGGGAAGGAGGGCTTGCAAGATAAGTGGTAGAGGAAGGAGTGCTTCCTCGCTAAAATATGGCATTGGTTCTATGGAAAGGTTAATCAGACAATTTTGATTTTGGAACTGCTCAATGTAGGTACTCATAGTGATCCAAAATTGACATGCTGAGGTTGGGGGAAGGAGGGCTTGCAAGATAGGTGGTTGCAAGTCATTTATGCATGTATCCCTCCATTGTTGTGCTTGAACCTCCTCAGGTAATCTCTACATTGATTTGGTCCTCTCTCTGGTACTCTCACATCAAGAAGGTTATGGCGTTGGGGTGTAATTCCCACAATTTTTTTCATTAAGCCCGTGCCATATCGTCGAAAGTAAGAGCAGCATAGCCAACAAATGTGTGAAGCTTCTCCTAATACGAGTCGTGCACACTCTTGACAATGTGGAAATGGGTGATGCTGTTGATAGAATAAAGTGACAAAGTGATGTTGTTGATAGAATAAAGTGACAAAGTGATGCCCACAGCAATTTTCACCTAAGGGAGCATAAAAGTACCTAGAATGAGTTTGAAAAGGAGGAGCACTATAACCCCCGCGATGTTCAGGTTGAGTACTATCAGGGTCAATGAATGGTGGACATGTATCTCGCCAAGTATCCATCAGGAGGTATCTGGTCGTAGAACAATGAAATTTAGAAACTTCAAACTTTATACACTCATATCCATCATTACAATCCCAATCAAAAACATTGTAGATAAGATCATCTCAAAAAGAACACAATCCTCTAAAGGCATAAGGAACCACATTAGTAAATGTGAGACTATTCAAACACTGATCTACCAAAGAGCTTCAATTGTAGTGTTAATGCCTTACCTTTGGTTTTGGGTATGTCCTTCTTAAGAGGTGGGAAGGTTAGAAATTATCGAGGAATTTGAGCAAGATGAGAGGATTTAGGCATTGAAGTGCTAGAATCTATGCTTAAAGGAGACTCATGTAAAGTTGGATTTGTCTTAGGTACACAAGTTGATGGTGGAATTGCATAACAAGGAGAAATTGGGACAACTGGTGATTCAATACATGTTTTGGGAAGGTCAACACAAGGAGATTTGTAGGTGCTATCACAACCACCTATCCTATCTTGAAGAGGTTGTGTTGATTTCCTTTGCACCCACTGATATGGAAAACCAAGGGTGGCTTTTGGAATCTTATTGATACACTCTTTTACCCCTAGCAAACCATGGCATTTGGGAAGCCAAAGTGCTGTTGCACCCTCATAATAGCCTTGTGCTTTAAGAACATGCTTTGGGACCCAATGAGTAACAATCTGAGATTTAGGCTTGGAAAAGATGTGCTTTTTAGGAGGCTTAGCAACTAGGCTAGATGGTACAAGTTTGTACGCATCTTTGGGTAGCCAAATTGATAATTCCTTCTTGCCTAGCCTTCTTTGAGCAGTGACTAAAGGAGTTGGAACATGCCAGCCATGGCCCTCACTTGAGGACTCATCGATTATCCACATCATTTGTGTTGGAGCTTCAAGAGCAGATTTTGAAAGTGGGTTGTGTAAGATAGAAACACCACCCTTTTGACCTGATAAAGCTCGTGGAGTAGCAAATCCCAAGATGCAATCAGAATCAATTTGCAATTTGTATTGTCTATTCTTCCAATCTAATGACAATTGGTAGCACTTAACCATGATCGACCGAGAACAGCCTCTAACTGCCTTGGACTTTGCCACATAAAAGGGAACTGACATCTGGTGATCCTGAATGGACATTAATGACACATTTTCCCTCTATAGGGTTATCTTTACCTGAGAAGCTTCGTAAGTCAATAGGAATGTGCACAAGTGTTGGTTGTCCCAAGGCTATCCATGTGTCAAACGAGAGAACATTATAATCTGCACCAGAGTCAATTAAGGCAGAGACAAAGTAGGTAGTCTCATGAAGATGAAGACACACTTGAATATTGAAAGGATCGACATATTGTCATCAATAGCCAACTGTAAGGCCAACATAGCAGCTTTGCGACGCTCCTTGGCTTTTGCAACTCTAGCTTTAGCCTCTTCTTGTTGAGCCTGACGTTTAAGTAGGTCATGTGCTTCTTTCCGTGTGTGTGCAGCATGCATTTGTTGAAGCATGGCTTCAGTTAATGGTTCATTGTATTTCTTGAGACGACTTCCATTAATGAAGTTAGGCATTTGCTCACCTTCTAGTGTCTCTAAACGCACTGCACCACTTGGAGTAAGCTCATTAATCACAAACGGTCCTAGGCCACGTTTCTTGAGCTTTCTCTTATGCTTCTTAAGTGTGTACAAGAGCACAAGGTCCCCTTTTTTGAATCGGCCAGTTGTTACATTTCTATCATACCATTGCTTTTGTCTCCTCTTCTCGGCATACATCCCCATTACTGCCAAATAAGCGGGTCTCATCAAGCTTTTCCAATTCATCAATGCATTGTGAAAGCTCATGACCAGTCCAATTGTGAAAGCTCATGACCAGTCCAGTCCAATTGTTTAGCAACTCATAGAGTAGGTACAAGAAATTCAATGGGAAGAATTGCATCTAGCCAAAAGCAAGCTCAAATGGGGTTGTGCCCACAGATGTTTTATAAGCTGTCCTATATGCCCAAAGAACTGAGTGCAACTTTTGTTCCCAATCAGTCCTATGTCCCTCAACAATCTTTGTGAGTGCTGCGCAGAGAATCTTGTTAGTACTCTCAGCTTGTCCATTGGTCTGGAGATGATAGGGTGCAGAACGCCTGTGAATTACCAAAGCCCAGACCACCTAATCAACTTAGCTGTGGTATTACCCGAAAAGTGTCCACCCCCAACACCTGCATGTGCATGAGTCAAGATTTTCAAGTAGTCAGCTTCACATACACACATGCGTAAGTTGCCATCCTTACCCCTCTTGTAGAGTTGGCCCTCTATCAGCATATAGTTTGCCGCTTCAACTTCAATAGCATGCTTTCGATATTTAGGAATTTTTTGATCAGTATGACCATGCTGAAGATAGTCCACAATATACTTACTCCAACTTGGTGTAGTTGAAATTTGGAATAATGTGACATTATGAATTGGCTGTTGAATTTGACATGAAGCACAGTTGTGAACAAATTTTTCAGCATCCGCATGCATGGTAGGCCACCATTGCCCATCCTGAGATATACGTCGCACACAAGTAGTAGCTGATGCATGGATTCCACCGATACCTGCATGTGCCCATTCCAAGATCTTCTCATATTGGTCAGGGTTAGGTATAAGCCGCAACACTCCATCATTACCCTGACGATATAATCTCCCTGAGATTAACTTGAATGGTCGCCATAGGTCCACATTAGGACCCACTAGTTGTATCTGCCCACTTGTCAAAATTTCTAAGATGGATTCAGACCATTTAGGAGCTGTCTCTACAAGGAAAAGTGTTGAATCTAACATATCATCATCCACACCCACAGGAGCTTCGCCAGAGGTGATTCGAGACAAATGATCTGCCCTAAGATGAGTTGTTCCTTTTTGGACTTCCACTTCAAAATTAAACTCAAGAAGGATGACAAACCACCTCACAATCCTTCCAGTTGCACAAGGCTTATTCACCAAATATAGCAATGCTTGATGGTCCACAAAAAATATGAATTTGTTTGCCAAAAGGTAATGGCGAAACTTTTTCACTGCATGTATCATGGACAAACCTTTTTCACTGCATGTATCATGGACAAACCTTCTCTTTCTGTTGTGGTATAATTCTTCTCAGCATTGTTCAACTGTCGACTAGCATATGAGATTGGGAAATCCTTATTATGTTCTCCCGATTGAGCCAAAATACATCCAATTGCAAAGTTTGAAGCATCAATATGGACATGAAAGATTTGGTTCCAATTTGGTGCCCGTAAGATGGGTGCAGTTACTAATGCTTGCTTCAACTTTTCAAAGGATTCCTCACACTCATCAGTCCAATTAAACTTTACAAGAAGAGCATATAATGGTCTGGCTAGGATAGCGTACATGTAGATGAATCGACGATAATAGCCACAATGTCCCATGAATATTTGTACCCCTTTAGGGTTGATAGGCCGAGGTAATGAGACAATGACATCAATTTTATCCATATCTGTTGAAATCCCATTGCGAGAAACAATATGGCCCAAAATTTTTCCTTGTCTTACCATGAATTTGCACTTGTCAAGATTCAAGCATATACGATAAACTTGACACTTTTGAAACACAAGTCTAAGGTGTTCTATATGATCATCACGCTCTTATGAGTGAACACATAAATCATCCATGAAGATCTCAAGAAATTGCGTAAGGTACTCCTTGAATACATGATTCATTAACCGCTGAAAGGTTGCTGGTGCATTTGTTAGACCAAATGGCATAACACGATAGGCAAAGATGCCATCTTCAGTAGCAAAGGCTGTCTTGTGTTGATCCTTTGGATCAATTGACAGTTGATTGTAACCGAAGAATCCATCCAAGAAACTATATGCCTTTTTCCCTGCAACTCGTTCCAGAACATGATCCGTAATTGGAAGTGGGTAATGATCACGTACAGTAGCTGCATTTATCTTCTTGAGGTTTACACATACTCGAAGTTTTCCATTTTTCTTGGGCACCACTACAATAGGGAGACCCATTCAGTGTGTTCAATCTCATAGATAAATTCTGCCTCTAAGAGCTTATCTATTTCTTCTTTTATCTTTCGTGCAAAATTCTCATTGTAAGTATAAGGACGTTGCTTGGAAGGCTTTGCATCGTCTCGCAATGGAATTGTATGCTGACATATGCTTGGATCAACTCATTGAGGTCTTTATGACTCCAAGCAAAAACATCGCGATACTCCTTTATTGTTTGAAATAATAACTTCTCCTCATCTAAGGACAAGTCTGTGGCAATCCACACATAGCGAGGCTCTTCTCCTGGCTTAGGTTGATTCTCCTCATGCACTTCTTGGGATGTAAAAGCTTGATCCCTCATGTTTTGTTTAGAGACTTCTTGAGAACTAGTGGATGCACTCTTAGTTTGCTTGTTGCGGTTCTTTTTCCTCCTAGTGGTCCTTTTTCTATTGGAATGTAGGGTCTTGTCCACTAGATTTGCCTTTGCATCCCTAGTTCGAGGTGTCTCATCAGTTTGCATTTTGGCATTTCGTGTCTGTGATCTAGTCATGACTCTAAGTGGCATGACATCCTCATTCTCTGATGAAGGTGGCGATGGAACTGCCCCTACAAAGTTGAGTGAGACCTTTGGTTGAGAGGTGCCTTCCTCATGTGGTTTCAGCAAACAATCCTTTGGAAAGTGTTCTACACAACACCCTAGACAACATCAAAGAATTTTGTTCCCTTGGTTGAGCCTCCACCAGTGCTTGGCTTGGATATGCGGGACTTTCAAAGATATTTTCCTTGGATGAATATGATGCATATTCCTCCTCCACATAGCCTGGGTTTACCAAGTCTCTACACATATTTGAATTGTCATAGTCAACAACCCTCAGAGGAGCAGTCCCAGGAGCAGTCCCAGGAGCAGGAGGTTGAGCACCAAGAACAGGTCGTGCTTGCTCTTGTGCCATCGGTGGCTTACGTTCAAAATTAGTATACTGTTGATGCATTTGTGGAGTCACTCCACCCCTTTGCTGCTCACGCTCCTGTCTCATTCTTGCAATGCGAGTACATTCCTGTGTGGTATGGGTAAAGTTCCAAGCACAGGCCTGGCACCACTTCTTTGTGGGTTGGTTTGTGACTAGAGGAGAAAAGGTATTACATTCTTCGGTTTTATGGTTACCGCCACATGCTCCACAAAGATGAGGACCTATAGGTAGTACGCTCCTCATTCGCTGCTGCTGCTGCTATTGTTGTGGCTGCATGGGTGGGCGATAGGTCTGTCCCAATCTCCTTAGTACTAGGTTAACTATCTGGTCTGGATTTACTAGCGCGCTAGACCCTGAACTTTGGTCATCACCCCACTGATCTCTAGGTTTCACCTCAGGGCCAGTACCATCTTGGAATTTGAAGTTATCGATGAAATCCATAGCATCATGGCAACACTCATTGAAGAATTTGTATGCTTCTTTGCATAGAGATGTGTGTGTAGTGTTGAATTTTTGAGTCCTTTTAAGAAGAGAGAAATTAATCGACTCTGGGTGGGCTTCTCATCTTCTGGGCAACGATTAATGTACTGCTTCATTCTTTTTACACAGTCTCTAACACTCTCAGTCTCGCCTTGCTTGAAAGAGTAGATGTTTGCTACTGTGTCATGCTGAATCCCCATCAAGGAAAAAGCAGTAATGAATCTCTCTTCCAGAACTCGTAAAGAAGATTTGTCTGAAGCCTCTAGTGCCTGAAACCAAGCAAGGGCCTTTCCCTCAAGAGTGAGCCCAAATCCTTCAATTTGTGTATGCTTGTCAGACTTGCTCAGCTCGAACTGCTTGCCTAAATGCTGCTACATGGTCATATGGATCTCTCGACCCTTCGTACTTCTTTACCAGTTTCTGAAGAGTTGATGGCCTTACTTGTCTTGAATACTCATCATAGGGCCTACAGCCTCTCACTCTCAGTGGGAATTGTTCCTCTCTTTGGTAAGATGGTCCACATGCATCCAAAATTGGTGTGAGTCCCCTATTTCCTACCTCACCAACCCCCTCCAAAGATCTTGTTACCCGCATTTCAAGAGGTGCATTTATGGGAGGCCGAGTTGGCTCCCCTACCCTCCGATTGTCATAGTGAGAGAAACGTTGTGGTGGTGTGATCTATGGTCGCATTTTTGGTGTAGGATAATATCTTGGTGCTAGAGTTGGGCTATTTGCAGTGGTCCACTTTGATGTTGAGGGTCCCTCTCTAATGAACTCTCGTAGGGGAGGAGCAGCAGTTTCTCCAAGAAAGGCTGTCTCTCCTGGTTTAGCTGTATTTGTTGAGAACACTTCCATGAATAATGGTTGTCCTTTCCACGTGAGCTCCCGAATCTCCTTCCAATCTAAGGTTCGGTATTCATTGGCCCATTTATCAACAATTCGATTCTTGTATTCTGCAATTTTCTCGACTACCACCACAAGTGCTAGAGGAAGATCTAGCTCTGGCAATCTAGTTGTGGTATAATATCCCTCTGAAGAGTCCTTATAGACCTCTTGAAGTGGGTCATCCTGTAAGACCTTTGTCACTGGAATTTGTCGTACAAACTCCCATTGGTTCTCAGCCCCCTGATCCATTTTGCTCTTGCCTTTCCTATCCCTTTCCAAATTTAGATCTACAAGAAGTAAATCATCTATGGATGGCTTTGAGGACTGGGCATTGGATGGTCCAAGCATGTCCGGCTCAATGAGCCAATCATCTCTAGACTCCCTTGCTCTGGAAAGCTTTGATAAATCTAAGAACTCGCTTCTACATTCTCTGGATGATAGGTGACTTCGTATAGCGAACACCATCTCCACCCATGTACATGTTACCCTGGTCATTGACTAGAGGTGCTCTATCAAGTTCTAAGAAAATGTCTACGATCTTAACAAGATACCGTTGTTGTGGATCCCTAAAGATCTCAGCTCCTTGAGCGTTCATGTAGACATATTGAAGTCTCACATTGAGTGGTAACCCCATGGTGTCGGCTTCAAATGGATTAAAAGATCTTGTGGGTGTCCTATTTAGGGCTAAGGGATGACTATTTGACGGCCCTAGATTGTCCATGGACAATGAGCTAGTTGTTCTGGAAAGGGTATCAGATTGGGATTCAGAAAAGGTTTCAGCAATATCTGTCGAATTTCCTACCGATTGGGTCCCACTTTCCTGCGTAGGTACTCTAGAAGGTGCCCTAGGCCCTATGGCAGTGTCTATATGACGTCCCGACCGCAAGTGCATAAGGTCAAATTTTAAGGGTTATATATATATATATATATATATATATATATATTTATTTATTTATTTATTTATTTATTTATTTATGTATATATATATATTTTTAAACCCTACCTAACCGCTAAATGCAACTATCATGAATATGTGTGTAACTATCTATATTTTTTTTACTAATTACACAAAAATATGAATTACGCTAAAAAAATACTAATTATGCACAAAATTATAAAAATTTAAAAAAAATGCAAGTTATACTAATTATGTAAAAAAATATAAAAAATTAAAAAAAATATAAATTATGCAAAAAAATATGGACTCAAAATAAAACACATAATTTATAGAATTTTTTCTTTTTTTATTTCTCTTTTTTTTTAAAAAAAATTATTTTTAATTATTTTTATTATTTTATTGTTTGTTTTTTTTTGTTTTTTTTTTATTTTTTTTCAAAAAAATGTAAAAACATGGAAATTAACAAAAATAAACAAAAATAAATTAAAAATTAAAAATTAAAAAATTAAAAAAAATACTAACCTTTTTTCTTCCTTATCGCGTCCGGATCGTGCGCCGGCTCCGGATTTCTCTGCTACAGATGCTGTGGATGTGGATGCCTTCAACGCCTTCTTCTTCGGGTGAGGCAGAGACGGCCACCTCCTTGCTCTCTCTTCACTTTCGTCTGCTCTACAGCCACACGGCCTCTCTTCGCTTTCCTCAGCCACCTCTTCGCCACCGGCCACTGCAGCCTTCGCTTTGCTGCCAGCCTTCAAGTCCTTGCACGGGGTCAGCCCAGCAACGTCCGCCAACGCCCCATGCTCTCAGCTGCCGCCTTCACTTTCTGCAGTCCGTCCTCTTTGCACCTTCGCCGTCCTCTGGCTTCTTCACACCTCCTCGCACAAAGGCCACTTCACCAACGCCCTTCTCGTCCACCAACCTTCGCTTCGCTGCCGTCACTTAACCTCGCCAATAGCTGAAGCTCGCCGGTGCTGCTGACCAACACAGCCCTTCGCGCTTCGTCCCTCCCAGCTCTGCAGCCAGCCTTCGCACCGGCCAGTCGCCTCCACTGCTGACCAGCCTTCGCACCGGCCAGTCAACTCCACGCCGGCCTTCGCTTCCAGTCAGCCAACAGCCGCCTTCCCTCCTCTTAGGCGCCAACAACTGAAGTCGCGTCCACTGCAGTCGCCGCCCTCGCTCTGTTGAGGGTGAGGCCCCACCTTCTCTTTTAGGCTTCTTCACCACCTCGCAATCGGCTAGTTGGCTTCTTCTTTTTTTCTTCACCTCCTTGCGGGGCCACTTCACACCGGCCTCTCCTTCACGCCTCCACTGCTGCGGGTAGTAATATGTAATATTGCATTAAGCACAAGTTTAATGCATAATAAATAAGCTCACACATAATGCATTGAGCTTAATGTATTATTCAGATTTTCGTTTCTAATCTATGAACAAAAAATGAACACAACGATGAAAACAACCATGGAAAGCATATACATGAATGAGAAAACATTAGCGGGAGTAGATCTCAACCGCACAAGTAAGTACTAATCTATTTTTTTCTCTTCTAATCACTAGCTCCGAGATTCCACACTCATGCTAACCCTAAACCTAAAAACAAAAAGAAATAGTGGCAGTAATGCAAGCTTCTCAACCGGTTTTGAGTCTTTTCCCTAGCAGCGGCGCCAATGGAGAGATGGAAGACTCTCTCACTTGTAGCAAGAGTAGCATGATCCACATGTAGCTCAATCCAATGGGATTTGCATCCCTTTCGGATCTAGGGATTCAACCCGTACACCGGTGCACAAAAGCTTATCCAAAAATGGAGAGAATGCTTATGGCTACCATCACATGACACTAGACTAAGCACACACACAAGCTCAACTTGCCCTCATTCTTACACACCCATTCATTCACAAATACAAGCAAGAGGAACACAATCACTATGCACACAAGCAAAGAGAAAGACCTCACTCCACTCCTATCTTCCTACAAGCATGCACACACTCAAGCATCAAGCTTCCATGAAAGCTTCAAATCAGCCCACATACATAAAAACGAAATACTAAAAGCATGCATAAGAGTAAAATGATTAGAGAAGAGGATGAGAAAGACTCATGACATTGCTATTGATTCAATGAAGAGATTTATCTCATACAAAGATGTAGATGGGGTGAGAGAAGAGTCTTCACCTCTATGGAGAAGAGGGAGAGTAGCTCTCTCAAAGGAGCTCTTGCATGAACTTAGCCCAAAGTGTACCTAAGCTCTCAAATGAGCCACTTTTTATACTAAAACTCCTAAAACTCCCAAAACTTCCCATGTGGGATTATTCTTAAGCCCACTCCCACACTCATCTATAACTTGGAACTCTTTACAAGAGCCCTAAATAAGAATGTCACTTGTTTTCCTGCTGCATCTTTGTGTTGCATCCTTGCATTGATCACCACTCGTCACGCAACAAGCTATGGTGGATCAAACACTAGAATCAACATCATTAACAAAGTGATTAGTAAATAATTAAGATATAATTAGTGGGTAATTAACAAATAGATTAATGTAGGCATGGATACTCAAAAACCAGCAATGCCTCAATTTATAGAGCTTACATCCAAGCATCAAATCCCACTGATTTCTCCTTGATTCACTCCACCTCTTTTCCTTGATTAGTGGGGGTAATTAACAAATAGATTAATGTGGATAATTAACAAATAGATTAGTGGATAATTAGTGGTAAATAGATTAGTGGGTAATTAGTGGCAAATAGATTAATGTAGGCATGGATACTCAAAGACCAGCAAATTCTCATTAGGGCAATGCCTCAATTTATAGAGCTTACATCCAAGCATCAAATCCCACTGATTTCTCCTTGATTCACTCCACCTCTTCACTTTTCCCAGAATATCTCCACACTTCCCGGAATATCTCCACTTCCTAAATCTTCTCATGCTACCCTTTATTCTCTCCCAGTAGATTCTTCTCACCTTTTCACAGGTTCTTTCACATTTACATCTTCTCTTTTACAGCCTCTAACCAAGGGCTTGTTCCCGCACACACTCTATTCACTTGTATTTTCAACATCTACATCCATTTTTGAAATCCTCAACGAAGCAACCATGCTCGAACCTATAATCCCTGTTCCACCATTTGACCAACTAAGGCAACTTTTTGTAATAGAAGGCACATACAATACATCTGCCATAGATTTTGTTTCACCATTGTGCATAACCAATGGTACACTTCCAACATGTGTGATGGCATGTTGGGTATCATATCCTGTCTCCACATAGCCTTTCACATCCATAGGCTTCATATGCTCAAACCATTCACCACGACAAGTCATATGGTTTGATGCTCCAGAATCCATATACCAAGTGTCATCATTTTCAACATTTGTCATCATAGATCCCACAACATGTTTCATGGCAAACAAGTGATTTGCACTACCATCATTGCTGCTTGATGCATAATTTCCACCACCATGTTGTGCATAATGTCCACCATAATGTCCCCACCACATTGTGCTCTACCCCCTCTCAAATCATTTTATTTGTGGAAACAATCACGTGCCATATGACCAAATTTCCCACAGTAATGGCATTCCACATCTTGCATAGATGTTTGTTGGCCTTGCCAATGTCCTCTACCACGAGGATTACCTTTGCCTCTCTGAGGTGTATATCCACGACCACCTCTAGCACCATATGTAGGCTGAAAATTCTGTTGTGATGATGACCTGTCCTGCCATCCACGACCATTACCACGGCCACGTGATGCGAATCTCCCCCTGCCTCTAGATCCTCTTTGTGAGTAGAAAGCTTGATTTCTGTTATTATCATCATGGCTAGTAGATGCATCATGAAAAGTGTCACTGAGTTTGATTTCCTCAACAAGCAAGAGTGAAACCAACTCATCAAAGTCTGGTAAACCTGTACTCCGAACCGAGATGGATGTATCAAAATATTTATACTCCTTGCCAAGAACACGCAAGGTAATGTCTACCAAATCATCATCAGGCATAGGGGCATTTATTGTTGCCAATGCATCTGCATACTTCTTTATCTCTTGTACATAATCATGGGATGCTCCTTCTATTCCGCTTCACATTATGTATCTGTTTGTCGCAATTGAGACTTGCGAGCACTCGTGTCTATATCAAACAGCTTTACCAATGTATCCCATGCATCCTTGGGATTCTCAGCACATCATGTATGTGTATAAGTATAGCATCCGAAATACATATAGACAGATAATGCAACACTTTGTATGCTCTTTCTGACCATTTCTTATGAGCTATAACCTGTTGCTGTGTAGGTTGTCGGGGTAGTTCCTGCTCTAGCTCAGCACTTGTAATAAGATTCCAAAAACCTTTTCCCTTCAGAAAACTTTTGATCCTGTACTTCCATGCCTGGAAGTTCTTCTTATCCAATTTTTCACCCATTATTTATACTGGATCATCTGACATATTTGCTCAATGCAAATACACCTTCCGCACACGTCCAAATCTGTAAACGAGCCTTTCTCAGCTCAACCACACTCTAATGAGTGTTCCAGATACTCCAAAGTAGTCAACAAACTTCAATTTTGATGTAGAATATCAAACTGTATGCATCCAAAATAAACTGTCACACACAGTCCAAGATACCCTGCTTTGATGTGCTTTCCAAGGCTCCAAATTGCAATGTAGTGGTTCAATCAAGTGTGGATAACTTGCATTGACACCTAAACAACCTCAATGTTGAATATCAACACCATCCAACATGCGTACATATCAATTTTGTCAAACCCCCTTCTCTGTTTTGAGAAAAACCAGAAAAACCAGTAGTACATTTGCTCTAATTTCTTCAATCCTTGTCCAAATTGAGCAACGAGGAATTCATTAGCTTAGCAATGATGTCCACTAACTCCATGTAAAAGGAATTAGACCAATTATTTAAGATGAGTGAGTAATTAGTCGATTAATCACACTCTGCAATTATTTAAGATGAGTGAGTAATTAGTCGATTAAAAGGAATTAGACCAATTATTTAAGATGAGTGAGTAATTAGTCGATTAATCACGAGGAATTCATTAGCTTAGCAATGATGTCCACTAACTCCATGTAAAAGGAATTAGACCAATTATTTAAGATGAGTGAGTAATTAGTCGATTAATCACACTCTGTTTCACTGCCTGCAACCAATAGACAGACTGTTTAATCAACTCATTTCCAGCTCCATAGATCATAATTGCTCAATCCAATCATATATCCTCCTTCTCAGGTGTATATACCAACTAATTTCTAAACCAATTTTGGAAATTATCAAGCACAAGGGTTGATTTATGGCCTCCACTTATCAAATAGTTGAAAAGATGCTCTGTTTCTGCATACCAACCTGTGCCGCCTACTCCTGAGGGATTTTGGAAGGTTTGTAGTGCTAATTAATGATGCAATTAGATGCCTAACACACCTAGGCAAGTGTGAAATCCATCAATGGTATGATTTTTGCCAAAAACTTGCTCCAATTTCATCAAAAATTGACCTCTTTTTCTCTATTTTGTGAGAGCTCAAAAACTAGTAATTTTCACACATTCAAATGCATCAAAATTGCTCCAAAATCAGTGTAGGGCTTGCACATGAGTTGCCAATACATTCTTCCTTGTCACATACATGTTTCTTTGCCAGATTTGCATGTATTTTCACCATACATCACCGCTTCCAAGCTTAATGGAAAGGTTCCAAAAACCAGAATTTTCTTTTACTTTGGGCAACCCTAATTTGCTTTGTTTCTGCCTGTAAGATTCCTCCCCCAACCCCTTTTTGATGTCTAGTATCTTCCCCTGTAATCAACCCTCTTCAGAAATATAAAGACCCTGTTGCTAACTATTTTAGCCTAGAGAGAGAAAAATTATTCTAGAGAGAGAATATTCAGATTTTGAATATTTTTGGATAGAAAAATATCTCTTATAATTCAGATGAGTTCCCCTAAAACAGAAATTCAAAAAGAATTTTCCAATGTGCAATTGGAATTAATTGGAAATAGGTATAAAGAACCTTAGTCTAAGGGTCTAGATTTTCAGAAATCTTTAGACTATGGTCCAATTAAGGTTCCTATGGGCCAATAGCATCAATCCATGTGTAGGGAAGAGATAAATCCAAATTTGTAAAAAGAAGATACCCAAAAATGAGTAAATGCTCACATAAGGTGAAGAGTTGAAAATGTACAAGGTTTATTAGTAAAAAACTATGAGCAATATTAAAAATATGAGATATTTTGGGTATCCAAAAATGAGTAAATGCTCACATAAGATGAAGAGTTGAAAATGTACAAGGTTTATTAGTAAAAAACTATGAGCAATATTAAAATGATGCCATTATGACACATATGTAAGGAAGGGGAATTCTTTAAAGGAGGTGCATATTTCACATAAGGTGAAGAGTTGAAAATGTACAAGGTTTATTAGTAAAAAACTATGAGCAATATTAAAAATATGAGATATTTTGGGTATCCAAAAATGAGTAAATGCTCACATAAGATGAAGAGTTGAAAATGTACAAGGTTTATTAGTAAAAAACTATGAGCAATATTAAAATGATGCCATTATGACACATATGTAAGGAAGGGGAATTCTTTAAAGGAGGTGCATATTTCACATAAGATGAAGAGTTGAAAATGTACAAGGTTTATTAGTAAAAAACTATGAGCAATATTAAAATGATTCCATTATGACACATATGTAAGGAAGGGGAATTCTTTAAAGGAGGTGCATATTTCACATAAGATGAAGAGTTGAAAATGTACAAGGTTTATTAGTAAAAAAACTATGAGCAATATTAAAATGATTCCATTATGACACATATGTAAGAAAGGGGAGTTCTTTAAAGGAGGTGCATATTTCACATGCTTGAATGAGTTTTAAACTCATAAAAATTGAGATATTTCATCTCTCCTCTCTCCTCATTCAAGTCTAGTTCCAAAAAGTTAGCTTAACTGACCTAAAAATGGTCAAATATTGACCAAACTGATTTAGAAAATTCTAGAATCAGTTTGTTTGGTTAGGAGCTCAATTTTTCCTATAAACAGAAGCCTCCCCCTTGTTGAAAAATAGATAGTGTTTATGCATCGTTACTCTACTCCACCTAAGCCAAGAACTGTGAATTCATTTAATAATTCACTAGTTTTTGGAGCTTCCCTCTTTCTTCAATCCCCATTAGTGGCTCCATCAACATACTTAACCAATTGATTGGTTGGGGGCCTCTACCGTGAACAAAGAATCAAGCAAGTTGTAAGGTAATTAGTGAATATTGATCTTTCTATAATTTCTCAATGTTTCTCTCTTCTCAACCCCTCTCAAGCTTGAGAAGTTTAATTGGTATGGTTTTTTAAATGCTATTGAAGTTTGAATAGTAGTGAAGAGTTACATAATTTAATAAATGCTATTGAAGTTAATTTTCATTTATGTTTAAATTCTAATGATTTTTATGTAAATTCTCTCTCTCACTCAAGAAATGGTCATACTCATGACCCGTTCTCAATCCAAATCAAGCTTTTCATAAAGCTTTTCCTTAACCCAAGATTAAGCTATGCTTGAGGTCAAATTAATGGCTTTTTTCTATGCTTTTAGTTTATGTATATTGATGATTCAATCCATTATGGATTAATAATCCAATTAGAGATCATTTTAATTATTTCCTTAATGATAAGCATTATCCCTTAGAAAAATTGAGATTTATCAGTCATAGCAGCGGAGCTATGGCAAAATTTTTATAAAAATTATGCATAAAATAATTTCATTCAAAGCATAAAAAGAGGACTTCCTACCATATTCTAGGAATTATCATCCTAGATTAATTGAAAGAATTTCATTACAATCATGGAGAAATTGAATTTTAATATCATGCATAAAGAATAAGTTTTTATATCAAAAGTGTTATTTTTACCATTTTTATTTCATGCATAGAAGTATGCATAGTGGATAAATTTTTATATCAAAAGTGCTATTTTTATCATTTTTAAATTTCATGCATAGAAGTATGCATAAAGGAAAAATTTTTATATCAAAAGTGTTACTTTTATCATTTTTAATTTTCATGCATAGAAGTATGCATAAAAGAAAATTTTTATATCAAAAGTGTTACTTTCATCATTTTTAATTTTCATGCATAGAAGTATGCATAAAAGAAAAAAAAATTTCAAAAGTGTTACTTTTATCATTTTTAATTTTCATGCATAAAAGTATGCATAAAAGAAAATTTTTATATCAAAAGTGTTACTTTTATCATTTTTAATTTTCATGCATAGAAGTATGCATAAAGGAAAATTTTTTATATCAAAAGTGTTACTTTTATCATTTTTAATTTTCATGCATAGAAGTATGCATAAAGGAAAAATTTTTATATCAAAAGTGTTACTTTTATCATTTTTAATTTTCATGCATAGAAGTATGCATAAAAGAAAATTTTTTTTATATCAAAAGTGTTACTTTTATCATTTTTAATTTTCATGCATAAAAGTATACATAAAAGAAAATTTTTATATCAAAAGTGTTACTTTTATCATTTTTAATTTTCATGCATAGAAGTATGCATAAAGGAAATTTTTTTATATCAAAAGTGTTACTTTTATCATTTTTAATTTTCATGCATAGAAGTATGCATAAAGGAAAAATTTTTATATCAAAAGTGTTACTTTTATCATTTTTAATTTTCATGCATAGAAGTATGCATAAAGGAAAAAATTTTATATCAAAAGTGTTACTTTTATCA
Organism: Cibotium barometz; assembly: GCF_041138505.1. Lineage (NCBI taxonomy): Eukaryota > Viridiplantae > Streptophyta > Polypodiopsida > Cyatheales > Cibotiaceae > Cibotium > Cibotium barometz. Next base: position 59,286,262 of record NC_141054.1, read on the forward strand.
TTTTTAATTTTCATGCATAGAAGTATGCATAAAAGAAAATTTTTATATCAAAAGTGTTACTTTTATCATTTTTAATTTTCATGCATAGAAGTATGCATAAAAGAAAAAAAAAATTTATCAAAAGTGTTACTTTTATCATTTTTAATTTTCATGCATAAAAGTATGCATAAAAGAAAATTTTTATATCAAAAGTGTTACTTTTATCATTTTTAATTTTCATGCATAGAAGTATGCATAAAGGAAAATTTTTTATATCAAAAGTGTTACTTTTATCATTTTTAATTTTCATGCATAGAAGTATGCATAAAGGAAAAATTTTTATATCAAAAGTGTTACTTTTATCATTTTTAATTTTCATGCATAGAAGTATGCATAAAGGAAAATTTTTTATATCAAAAGTGTTACTTTTATCATTTTTAATTTTCATGCATAGAAGTATGCATAAAGGAAAAATTTTTATATCAAAAGTGTTACTTTTATCATATTGGATTTCATGCATATAGGTATGCATAAAAGATATTCTTTTTATACTAAAAGTGTGATTTTCCTCATAAATGGATTTTATGCTTAACTTAGATGCATAAGAGAAATTCTTTTATTCTAAAAGTGTAATTCCCTACCAAATTGAAATTATGCATAAGAAGATGCATAAAAGATTGATTTTAATTTCGAAAGTGTTAGTCTCCTTAAATGGAATTTATGTATAAATAAATGTGTAGAGAAATCTTATATCAAATATAAGAATTCTCTTTTTTTTTTTTTAAGATATGAAATGTGATAAGATGTGATAAGAGGTGTATGAGATGTGATAAGAATTAATAAGATGCGTATGAAAAGTGATAGGATGTGATAAGAGGTGTATGAGATGTGATAGGATGTGATAAGAGGTGTATGAGATGTGATAAGAATTGATAAGATGCGTATGGAAAGTGATAGGATGTGACAAGAGGTGTATGAGATGTGATAAGAATTGATAAGATGCGTATGGAAAGTGATAGGATGTGATAAGAGGTGTATGAGATGTAAAAAGATGTGATAAGATGTGTATGAGATGTGATAAGATTTGATAAGATGCGTATGGAAAGTGATAGGATGTGATAAGAGGTGTATGAGATGTAAAAAGATGTGATAAGATGTGTATGAGATGTGATAGAATGTGTTAAGATGAGTTAGGATGTGTTAAGATGTATATGGGATGTGTTAGGACGAGAATGGATGTAATATGGTTGTATGAATGTGATGTGGATGTATACATGTAGATGTATATGTATGAATGTGAATGTTGATGTGGATGTGGATGTATGGATGTAGATACGGATGTGTATGTATGTATGTGGATGTGTATGTATGAATGAGGATGTAAAAATGGACGTATGTATATAGATGTGGATGTATGGATGTATGTATGTAGATGTGGATGTATGGATGTGATTGTGAATGAAGAGGTGGATGTGAATGTATGGAGGTAGATACAGATGTGGATGTATGTATGTAGATGTGGATGTATGGATGTGATTGTGAATGAAGAGGTGGATGTGAATGTATGGATGTAGATACGGATGTGGATGTATGTATGTGAATGTGGATGTATGAATGAGGATGTGAAAATGGATGTATGCATGTGAATGTGGATGTATGAATATGAATGTGGATGTGTGGATGTGGAAATGGAGGTATGGATGTATGAATGTAGATGTGGATGTATGCATGTAGATGCGTATGTATGAATGTGAAATTGGATGTATGATGTGGACGTACGAACATGGATATGTATGTAGAATAATGAATATGAAGATGTATGTGAGATAATGTAGTCTATATGAGTGAATGGATGAGAACGAGTACACACTGAATGGAATGTGGAATAAGTAATGTGGTCCGAGAGTGGATAATATGGAAAGACAAGAGTTCGTTATAGAAACTGTATTTGTGACTGTTTGTAAATGACTGTTTTATGTCAAGAATGCTGGAGAAGCATTTTGACCGTCTTAAGGATTAAGGTCATGAAGACTGAACTGATAAAGTTGCAACTGCTGACGGAGAGTCAATGGAGGACGTCTCGCGTAGCAAGGTCGATCGAGGTCTTGACCAGCCTCGGCTCGATTTAAATGGTGAGCTTCCGGTACGGTGGATGAGGGACCAAGGAAGCGGCCTATGAGTGAAGCGCTAGGTCACCTGCGAAGGATCCTAGAGGGTGCTGACCATACGGTGCTCGGGCTCTGGGTCGCCGAAGATACCCACACGTGCGTCGTGGAAGATATTGGAACAAGGAGTAAGAGTTGTTTTCTGAAACCGGGCATGGATCTGGTTGATTGACCTTGCTGGTCCTCAACAGATGAGTCCATGGCTCTTTTATATGGATCTGTGGGTTGATCTTGCTGATCTTCCACGGAGATTCCATTCTATTATATGAATATATTGCCGGTTACTATGAGCTAGGAACTATGGAAAAGGCCCCTGAGAGAACAGGTGGTGAGCGTTCTGGTTGCCAATGATGCCATAAGTACACCGATGAAAGAATGACTGGAAATAAGGATTCAACCAGAGACTTTGAGGATTGTCATCAGTGACATAATGGTTTTATTAAAGGATTGTTTTAAAGCTAGTTGATGCTAAGAAAAAGGCAATTTCATATTGGGTGTGTAAGTGGTATGACTAGTTTTATGTTTGCATGAACTTCCGGCTAGGGGGCCTTGGAACTCTTTTCCTTGGTACCCGGGACAAAACCTAACCAAATTTCAAATTGGATCCCATCACTACAGTGGTTGGGCGGTTGGCTAACCCATGGGATCGGATGGGGTTAGGCTGGACTGATGGATCCGTAAATCGAGATTTTAATTTCTGTTATTACGATAGATAAAGTAAATCCCGGATAGTAATTGTTCTATGGATAGGAATCAACGGCTGTGCCTCTTGATGGGGAAAAAAGCGTTGATCACAATGATCCAAGTGCAAGTTTCTTCCTTGATCCAACCGAGTATCTTTATAGGTGCAATCGGATCAGCGTGATCGGTAAGGATCTTGACTACGTTAGAGTACAAAGTTATCTGGTGGAATCGCCCGTGCTTTCCGGGGAAAGGGAGTTTTTCCGGTTTCGATTTTGGACAAACCGACGGATTAGTCTCTTATCCGGATATCCGTGGGCGAGGCCCCGAGTGTGAGACCCCTACCCGCGCACGATGTGCTACTTCCGCTGCTAGTACCCCGAATCTGTTGCGTGGTGGAGATTGGGATCTCACAGTTGGTATCAGAGCCGCTTTTGAAAGCTAATAAAGATAATTAAATTCTTATCTGAAATTGGTAATAAGAATTCAGAAACAGCATTTTCATAATGTATTTTCATCCCGTAAGCTTCTTTAATGAATAAATTTTAATCAAAGAAATTGTTTTTATAGATGGAAGTTCCACATTTATCTGGTATTCCCGACCTCACCCAGTCTCAAGATATGATTGCATTTGCCTTCGAGCATCTCATCTCTTCCGCTTCAACTCAAACAAGCCGAGCAAGACTCGCACGCCATTTCGCGGATTTATATTTTCCTACCCCAGCGGAGAGAATACAACATAAGTGGTTTGCAGGGCAATATGTCCACGCCCATTGCAACCGCCGTACAATGCTGTGGCAGAATCTCTCATTGACTATGATCCTGTTAAAGCTAAAAATGGTGCGTGGTGTCATTCTATATCATTCAACACCTCGAAATTTCAGACTTTCATGTCGAATTTATAGACTCCTTAGTCGATTTATCCCTAAGGAGAAAATAATAACTCCCTTCGCAGTTAGAGAACTTATGTAACAGGGCATGACTATGGCCCAGTACCGTCGTCTTATGCGTCTCTCGAAGAGATTTTGAATTTTGGAGCCGAGCCACTCTATGTAATTATTGCAACTTGTATATAAATATACAAATGTTTTTTTTTTAAACGGACGATCGGATAAAGAAAAATCTATTTATCAGACTTAAGTCATAGATCTCCAATAAGATCAACTGAGGAGCAAATTATGTCAAAAGTTTATCAAGACGCACAAAAAGGTTGTAATTGTTTGATATAATTCATACAAATTGTTAATTCAAATTGAAATTCGTAAATTAGTAATTGGGTCTTCAATTGGAAGTACCGCAATTGTATGGAACCCTGACTTGCTTGAGACCTAGACATGATGGTATTTACCTTATAGTTGCGAGTATCATGACTATCCGTATATACCGAGGGTATAACTGCAGCTCTTTACCGACAGTATATACGAGTAAATCTAAGACTTGAAATTATAAGCGTTAATGCTATCCAGATGATGATTTTGAATGTGGTTGATATGATTTTTAATTCTGTTTGGGAACTGATGAATTGATTTGGATTCTGATTGAAAAATGATGATCCTTGAAAATGGGTTGAAATGTAATAATGAGCGAAACCACAATGTGGATGATTGGGACGAGTCCCTGTAATGATAAATGATGAAAATGATTCAGCAAATCACTATGAGATTAGTGGATTATGTTGTCAAATTGCTACTGTTAATACTTGAGACGGTAGATCAAGTTAAGGAATGACAAATTGAGAACTTGCTTAACTTGGTATAGGGTCCAGGTGTGCTAGGAGTATTCACTTGAGGGGAGGTGTTGAAATATACAAGTGAATAGGGTGTGTGCGGAAACAAGCCCTTGGCTAGAGGCTGTAAAAGAGAATTTGTAAATGTGAGAGAACCTGTGAAAAGGTGAGAAGAATCTACTGGGAGAGAATAAAGGGTAGCATGAGGAGATTTAGGAGGTGTGGAGATATTCTGGGAGAGGTGGAGAGAATCAAGCAAAAGAGGTGGAGTGAATCAAGGAGAAATCAGTGGGATTAGATGCTTGGATGTAAACTCTATAAATTGAGGCATTGGCCTAATGAGAACTTGCTAGTTTTTTACTATCCATGCCTACACTAAGCTATCAATTAATTGCTCACTAATCACATCTTAATTATTATCTAATCTCTTTGTTAATGATGTTGATTCTAGCATTTGATCCACCATAGCTCATCACATTACTGTAATTTTAACACCACCTCGTAGTTAGCTGGTGTGTCGGGAATATCATCTAGAACAAACATGTCTAATTTATCGACGTTGTTGTTTAGGATTTCAGAGTTCTAGAGCACCCAAGACCAACAACTATGAAGGTTTAGCACAATTGGGTGCAAGGGATAAAAGTAAATATACTGAGAATTAGTTAATACTATATCCCCCAAAAAAATTCCCATGATGATAATGGGATTAACATCACATTCAGTATTTTGCTTAATGAGTGTTAGTTCTCCTAGGCTTAGGTCCTCAAACAGATTTATATCATATTGAAGTAATCAGAGGGTTAGTGTAGACAAAAAAAGAGTAAGAGTTTGAGGAGGGGCCTGACGGTTACGGGCAACTTACCTATCTTCAAGGCTCGCTCAAGGAGTAGGCGCATTGCATCTATACGTTCTTGTCGTTGACTTTGTTCTTGTATGGCTAGTTGACGTTCCAATTCTTGGATACCCCTGTCCTTGGTTCTGTGAGGAGGTTTGATATAGCTATTTCTCTGACCATTCTAGCAACATCCAGCTCCCTGAAGCACCTTATTGCTTCTTCTTGCGCATGTCTAGTGGTAGTCTCCCTTCCTTGAGCCTCTGTGATTCTTTGAAGTCTTTCGGCAGCTAATCTTTGACTGTCTTGTAGCTGTTGCGTAACTTGAACCATTGCTTTGTGGTGGTGTGCAATCCTGATGGTGTCATTAAGTGCTATATATCTATATATATATGTATGTATGTATGTATGTATATATATTACATATATGTGAAACTATGAATGGATGCACCCATGCATGGGAGTGATGATGACATGGCATACATGTGTGTGACAAGTGGTGGCACACCAACTCAAGATAATGTGATATATCCATGGTGGATGTTTTGATGGCATAGACTAATAATGTGGTATTTTGAGTGAGGTGGTAGCTCCCTCTCCTTGATGATGTGTTAATGCATGTGACATGGCATCTAATGAGGTGGCATGCCATGTCATTAGTAACAAGGTGTCATCAATGATAAGTTGGCATAATGAGATGTCATATTGTGGTGGCATTCCATGTCATCAATGTTGAGGTGGCACATTGAGATGGCACGTTGAGGTCGAATGCATGCCATGTATAGATGAGATGTCAGATACGTGGCCACATGCATGGCCACCTTAGGGGTCTCCACCTAGGTTTGGTACATTACCTAATACATTGAGATGGCACGTTGAGGTCGATGCATGCCATGTATAGATGAGATGTCAGATACGTGGCCACATGCATGGCCACCTTAGGGGTCTCCACCTAGGTTTGGTACATTACCTAATACATGCCCCATTTACTTATCAAACAAGCATGCATCTACCCCTCAATAAAGTCTTCAATTTCTCCAAGGATGCGATGGACATTAGGAAGGAGGAGATATTACCCCATTTATGATTAACAAGGTTGCTACACCTAACTATATGTCAAATCATGAGCAATCTACATCAAATGTCATGGATAGACACACCAAATTCATGTACAAACAAGCCATGAAGCAATAGTGCCAAATCTCAAACTTGGGTGAGAATCCATAAAGCTGCAATGGATAATTAGTGGCATTTCCCGCTCTGAGCTAGGATATGCTGTCTAGTGTTGTAATACATCAATGTATTATGAGATGAAGCAATGTACAAGCAATAGGCCAAATAGAAGCTTTGGGTACTTGTCCGGCCACAGTTTAAGTGTGTGTGAGCACTTATGGGCTAGCAATTTCTCTCATAATGCAATTACATACTCCCACTGTGCAATAACCCTTTACCTCTTACTAAACCTCTCTCTGGTATTCTCTCTAATGCATGCTAGTGAGTGTGTGTGAGTGATTTGAGGTGAGAGGAGGGAGTAGTGCCTGTAGTGCAATGCGATGGTGTGACAACACTCGCGCGAGAGAAGGCAAATGGTAAGCTGCCCATGGTGGTGTTGAGCTTGGAGACCTCAAGTGTTACGAGCTTGACCATCAGAAATATCCCCACAACATGTTGAGATGATTAGAGGTGTGAGTGGTTCCCTTGAAACTATCTCTTAGCCGGCATTGTATAGGCGAGCCAAGCTTATAGGCTCATGAATGGATTCTGTGGACTAGCACTCAAGGTATGCCATATCCAAGATCCCTTATATGTATAGTTTATGTGGAATCCAACCCCTTAAAATGTAAGATTTGTGTGTTAGATTATGTGCTGAATGAGAATTTTATCCTAGGAAAAGGGATTAGGCTACCTTGGATTCTGTGGACTAGCACTCAAGGTATGCCATATCCAAGATCCCTTATATGTATAGTTTATGTGGAGTCCAACCCCTTAAAATGTAAGATTTGTGTGTTAGATTATGTGCTGAATGAGAATTTTATCCTAGGAAAAGGGATTAGGCTACCTTGGTGCAAGATATACCAAGCAGTCCTTTTCAATGTGCCATGGCTTTCCACAATAATAGCACTCCATGCTATGCATTTTGATTTCTTTGCCAACCAGCTGAGCCTCTTTGGCTCCCCTTTCCTCTAGAGTGGCCTCTTCCACCTGTTTGTGCGTTAGAATCCTATTTGCTACCCATGATTTTTGTTTCCAGAATGGCTTGCACCTCAGTCTCTAGATGATGATCTCTACCTCAACCTGTATTTGGATAGAAGTCTTACTTATGTGAATTTCAATGATGGCTATAAGGTGTGTTCAAAGTGTGTCTCATTTTTGACACTAGTCCATGATAATTTATTTTGCACTTGTTTAAGTGTGGTCTATGCTTAATTTCTTAAGCCTAAGACAAATTCTATCATGGGTTAGTTGATTTGTTTGTTTTGGTGGATTTTATTGGATGTTTTCCAAGTTATATATGGACTCATCATGTTTTGCCTAGATCACTTGTGCCTAGTGGTTTTTTATTGAGTGTTACACACATGTGTTTCACTTGCTTACTTTGGATTTTTGCTTGAACGTCAAAACGGAGGGCGCCCACAGTACAATTGGATACATTTTTAACCATAAGTAAAAACTGTTTGAAGCACAAAAACACTTCGGACTTTGCCTTCAGTGGATATACCCATGCATGCCTTGAGTAATCATCAATGAAAGCCACGAAGTATAAGTGTTTACCAAATGACAGAGTTTGCATAGGCCCACATACATCACTATGTACGGTCTTTTGATATATATATATAGGAGAGTGAGCCTCCATAGCTTTCTCTCAAGTGAGAGCTTATGGGAAGTTGTGCCCTATATGTAGCCCACTCCCCAAGGAGCAAAGTGAGTATGTGGGATAAAGCCCTCACCCTTTCCTCCACAAGCAAATAGGCTTTTGCCCCTTCCCCCCAAGGGAAACGGACTGTTTTGAGGACTACAGGAGCTCTAGATAGGCGAACACGGTGCTGTAAAGCACACTAGGATCCTTTGAACGATACGCTCGTTTCGAGCTATCATACGCCCTAGTCCAAGTTCGACCGTAAGTAAGGGGGTCAAAAACGGGTTAAAAACAACACAAAAACAAGTAAAAACGGGGTGCGAAACACCTAAGAAACCACTTGTGTGAGTTTCAAGGGTAGTTACCAACGCACGTAGGGTACCCACGTCACATGCATCTACGCTCTGGTCGGGTGCTGGAGTCTGAGCCACTAGAAAGCGTTTCTGTCACGTAGGCTGTAATGCCTGTGACCGACGGCAGACCGGATGGCCATGTCCGGGGTTCAGTGGGAGAGGACGCCCATGCGGAGTCATGGGCGGCCAGGCTAGTGTGGACGGCAGGCCACACACTATATAGCCTGGGGGATGAGGGGCAATCCTCATTCTTCCTCTATGGCTGGGTGGTGAGCCAGAGGCCGTCCCCTCTTGTGGTAATGCCCGTAGCGGCGTTACGGGAATGTAACACTGGTATCAGAGCGTGGTTCGATGGGATTATCAGAGCCTGCGCGTGAACGGGGGACCGGAGCCCACACTCGACGGTTTTCATCCACAATCTCCTTATCCTTATCTCGAATGGAAGGTGTGGAGGGAGGCAGCCATGGAAGAATGGAGGGGAAGAACTCTCTCCGACTCTCTCTCTCCCCGTCACACACAGCAAGCAAATTGTGAGGTAAGCTATTTTCGTTTTTTGCTGCGTTGAAGCTTGTGTGCAAAAGAAAAAGAAAAATTCGTTTTCTGTGTGGAAAGGGCGGCACAGCCCCACTGTCTGTGACTTGCTGTGTATGGCTGCTTTGAGGATAAGGTCGCCTTTATACTGTGTGTGGGGGAGGTGGGGGGGGCGAAGAGCAGCCCCACGGCAAACACCAGCCCCCTCACGACTTGAAGCTGCTGTGAATGGCCACCAGCCCACGATTGATGACCAGGCGGCGTTGACCCGTGTGTGGGGGTGGGGGGCGAAGCAAGCCCAGGGCAAAAACCAGCACAAGGTTCTGTGCCGACTTGCATGAGCGAAGAAATGCGTTGAGCCAGCGAAGTCGACGCCTGGGCACTGCATACGCCATTGTTGTTGCTCACGAGCTGGTTCAAGTCGATGGACGGTGTTTCTCGGGCGCCCACCGCACCACTATGGACTGTGGCCCTGCCGAAGTCTGAAGGGCGGCCAGGCCAGCCAGCCTTAGGCGGCCAGGCCAGCCAGCATAGGCGGCCAGCTAGGCGGCTAGCCAAACGGCCAGGCCAGCCAGCCTTAGGCGGCCACAGCCAGGGCCACAGCCAGGCTAGCCAGGCCAGCCAGCCAAATGGCGGCAACGACCACCAAGACCGGCGGCCAGCAAAACGCCAGTCCAACCAAGCGCTGCAGGCACCAGCGGCAGCCAGAAAAAAAAAAAAAGGGGTTAAAAAAAAACCATTTGTTTTTTTAATATATTTTTAATTATTCATTTTTATGAATAATAAAAATATAGGCGGCCAGCCCTTGATACCGCATATAGGCATGCCTAGCGCACACCTGGCAACGGGCGGCCAGCCTGGATACTCCCCACGGACGGGCGGCCACGCCCGAAGCGGCGAGGGCCGGCCCGGCTCGTACTTTATTTTATTTTATTTATTTATTTTTTTTTTTTTAAAAAAACACAAAACAATGGTACACCCCACGCAAACAAACCCAACACGGTCGTCGTGCCGTGTGGCCGTAGTGCCTGTTTCCACGAGAGAGACCCACCGCACACGACCGTAGCGTCGCGTGCTAAGAGAGAGACAAGTCCCACGGCCGTAGTGCCGAATCCTTCGGAGAAAGCCGTTCTATGGCCGTTGTGCCTAGTGAACACGTCTATGACCGTAGCCCGCGAGAATATGCACAATGCCTGCATCCTCCAATGTTTGGTACAAGTTGTGGACGCATTGGTAGAGTCCAACCCAGTCGTGCCGTAGTGCACCTGGCCATTTGTGGCATAACGCACTTGCTCGTGCGGTGCACGTACGTCTAAGGGTGCCGTAGCGTGCCCATGTCTGCTGAACCATTGAAAGTCTTGCACACACAAGTCATGTCATGGCGTGCACATGTTGGTGCCACGTCGTAAGTGCACTCATACCCACATTGTGCCGTAGTGCACTAGAATTTTTTTTAAAAGGTGGAAAGAGGGAAATCGATGGTAATGTTCTCGCGTAGTTCGAGAAGTATTCGTTGATAATACATAAATACATGATATAAATTCTCTCTGTTAGTGGTTTAACCATGTGGTTTACCACAAAGTAATATGAGAGCAGATCAGACACATTGTTCTTGTTGAAAGTTCACAAGAAGAAATTCGTGGCTCCAATGTGCTTAGACCCAATGAAAAATGTCTACTTGGATGTGGTCCATTGTGACGAACAAATGTAGTCCGTAGAGACACTTTTGCAAGCGCAGTCTTGCCATGGTCATGACTTCTAAAATTGGTCAATGGCATTTAAGATAGCTGGGATTGAGGTCGCGTTTGTCGATTACCTGCTAGTAGCCTTGATCACATGACCCCATTAGCAAAGTACTCTCTAGACAAGACTAGTGTTAGACTCTGGGAGCGTAGCCTCGCCAGATTTCAATTTCCACTTCTGCGAGCGTCGTCTTGCTAGAGTTAAAGTTTTGTTCGGACAAATTTGTGTTTGTTTTGTAGTGACAAACAAATCTGAAGGGGTATAATCTTGAGATGTAATGCTCAATGCCCTTATAAAAGTTGATCGAAGAGAACTGTTCTTAAACTTACTAAGCATGGTTTTCTCTTCTTTTTATTGCCATGCGTCGACATCCCACTGCTCGAGAGTTTGTGGTGATCTTTCGAGGGGGGAAAGAGCCTTTTTATATGTCACATCAATTGGTTTGGTGGTAATTTGATGGTATGGGACATCAATTCTCACGGAATCGATTGTAGTCTTGGTGGAATGGGACGCCAAGGCTTGTGCATGTAACTTGACTCTTTGGCAGGTCTGTATGTACACTTGTCCGTAGTGATAAAGTGTGCAAGATAAAATTTGAACTTTGAAAATTACCAAACATAGCCATAAGTTGGGATAAAACCCAGTTACAGAGTTCGGAGAAGCTCTAGGTAGCAAGACCATGATGGTGTGCTAACAGAGTGATTTAGTTCCGGAGTGATCTAAATCTAGAGGTTAGCAGTAAGACTAGCTTGGTTGGACAGTTTCATGCATGGGGGACGCCCTATAGCATTTTGCAAGCGTAGTCTTGCCTATGTTCAACATAAGTGTGCGATTGTGTGAGCACATTTTAGTTGCTACCATATGAATTTGGGAAATATATTACTTCCTACATAAGCAATTGTAATATTTTATGACAGGCTATTTTGCTTACAAAGTTCATGTGCGTGTAAACCCTATAAGTCGTCTAACCCCTGGGAAATGAGTGGAGCATTTCTTGGATTTAATAAGGTTTTACATGGCAATAGTGAGTAGTATCTCACTCCAGATGAGCCTGGTTGTTGTTAGAATCGGATCCGACATTAAAGTGTACATAAACTCGGGCTGAGTTAGGATAGAAGGCTAAGCCGGAGAGCTTAGTGGTAAATCCTACTGTATCTGGTGAGTTTTGACTTAACCGCAGTGTTAAGAAGTAAACTCAAAGTCTGGGGCTGAACCGGAGTGTTCGGAGGCAGACATACCTTTTGTTAAATCGGAGAATTTAGCAAAAGATGAGCTTGGGGTGAACCATGGTACCCAGAAAAAAAAAAAAAAAAAAAAAAGCTCTTCACACTAAAATAGTGCACAATAATTTTAGGGTGATAAAAATCCATCTCGCAGGAATGTTTTACAACTTTCCATAGATGATAGATGAAGACCATGTACTTTACGGAGTTAAAGTACATAGGTGATGACTTCGGCGCCACATTTTTTGTAGGAAGTCACCAGTGGTGTGGTTAGGTCAGCCGAGACTCCACAAGACCTATGCACTAGTTTTTAAGTTGACCTCTATTAAGGACGTCCAAAAATTCGTGTTGTAATACCAAAGATTGTACTGTAATGTGCAATGGAGGGGTCAATTTGTGTAGTCACTTCTTAGCAGCAAGTGACTTAAGCATCTTGTTATAGATGGTTGTATATGGTACTCCCACTCGGGGGAGATACGCCATTGGGTACGGAGTTACTCACAGACTAGTATGGAGTTACTAGTGTGATAATAGTGGGTACGTAGTTACTCACTACTAATACATAGCTGCTAATAAAATTAAGATCCTCGAGTGAAAGATACTCTAGATCAACATTTTAAATTACCGAACCACAATCCATGAGTATCGAGGTACTCATAAATATGTTGACGTTGCTCAAATCGAGGGACCGATTTGTTCGATGGTATGGAATAAGCAAGGAGAGTGGAGTAACTTAAAAGTTACACATCACTAGTCCTAGTGAGTTGTCGAGGTCATCCGTAGTTTGATGATCCCCTCTACCTATCAGATAACATTCAATTTTGCAAGCCCTGGCATTTAATCCGTAGTGATTATGAGTTGGGTGTGCGATAGGGTTATGAAGTTCTTACAAGAGTACTCGTTTATTTGCTAGTCATTGGTTATAGCTTGGTAGAGATTGCCACCTGTGATGGGTAGGTAGCTTTGCCGCTATGATGAGGAGGCAGCAAATAATGTTCTCATAGTTATACTTCATACCAACACCAAACAGGGATAGGATGAAATTCCTAAGTTCATCATCACGAAGTAGTGATGTTTGCATTTATATTGAATGTATGATGTAATGAGACATTGGGCTTGTGTAATTACCATCAATTATCTAGCAACCTATGGCTTCGCAGCAGCAAGCTCAGTCATTATCTGTGGATTGATAATGTGGTTATTAGTAGTTTGGAATTTCTCTTGATAGATGGTACAACCCACCCAAATGATTCATAAGTGTGTAACCGCTTATGAAGGGTAATAATATGCAACAATGAAGCACTTTGTTACAAGTGTGAAACCACTGATCTGTTGCAAAGTAGTTTATCAATAGTACCACCATATGTGCGTAGACACTATACCACATCTTCGTTCAAGATGTTTAAAAGTTTCTTGGAAGGAATCAAGAATATAAAATATGATATTAAACATGGTCTAGATTTGTTCTTGGACCTATGACACTAGCGCGTAGTCCGCTTGAAAGTAGAGTTTTTGAGGACAAAAACCTTTCTTGAAGGAAAGGAGGGATATCCTCAAATATCACATAAACTGGAATAGTTGTGTGAGTCCAGACAATACTGAAAGGGATGTCTGGTAATAGCAACAAAGAGTTGTAAGTGAATGGATGTAATTCCAGACACCCGTAGTGGTGCAAGATCTTTATCAAACATCTCCACATACTATATGGTCTACCCGCATATATAGTATGGCATGAGAGATAGGAAGTTTGATTGTTATATTTGAATGGAAATTTTCAAAACTTACATTTACTCTGAGTTAAAGTGGAGTTTAACCATCCGTAGATTGATGGTAGTTAGAAACTCAACAAGATTCTAGAGCATATGCTTGTTCAAAGATGTTACTCGGAGAGGAAGTATCTCTCAGCTTTGGAACTAATCCTTGTGATGCATGATTAGATTGGCCGTAGAGCTTTCCAACGAGAAGTTTTAACAAGTTGGTGATGCAACATGGTAGCGTAGTCTACAAATATCTAGTAGCATGGTCTGAGAACTTGCGCTACTAGAATGCTCTCCAGTACATTAGCTTCTGTGCTAATGACATGATGCAAAATCAAGGCATGAAATTTGCCTTAAGGTTTTGGTTGAAATACCAAATCATGGCTTGTGTAAGCATGATCCTGTCTTTACAGAGGTCTAGCGTGCTGTACGCGTACGCACTTTGTCACAGCCGTGCCCACCTTCCTCGCCGGCACGTAATGCTAGTCCGGAGAGACTAGCCGTAGGTGTGGCGGATAGCGAAGCGAGAGTTAGTCCGGAGAGGCTAGCCGAGTCTTCGGGGTATAGTTTTGATAGTCCAAGTGCGGGTCATCCTAAGATTCAGAAGACCTATGCACTAGTAAAAAAGACAGTTTTATTGGCCTAGTTTGTTTAAGAACGTCCAAACTTATGTGCTGAAATGCAGTAAGTGCCAGGTCAATAAACATGAACGTCTTAAGGTTGGAGAACTACTCCATCCGCTGGAAATTCCTCAAGGGAAATGGGAAAGCATTTCCATGGATTTCATTACCGGTTTACCCAAGACGAGTCGAGGGAATGACTCGGTGTGGGTAGTAGTGGACAAATTAACTAAACTGGCAAAGTTTATTACCACGAAGAAAAACTGTAAAAACACCAGAGTTGGCAAAACTCTTTATTGAACATCTCTATAAGCTATATGGCTTGCCCGCAGATATAGTGTGTCGGATAGAGATAGAAAGTTCAACAGTCATTTTTGGAGGGAAATCTTCAAAAAAATTGGATACTACTCTGAGTATGAGTATGGTAGATCATCCGGAGTCTGATGGTCAAACTGAAAAAGTTAACCTAATACTCGAGGATATGTTGCGTTCTTATGTAAGTAAGAAGCAATCAAATTGGGAAGAATATTTGCCCATATTAGAGTTTGCTTATAAAAACTCCAAGCATTCACCATTCATGTCAATGTATGGATTCCAGCCGAGATCTCCGATGGCTGTAGGCCTAGAAAAGGAGAAGATTCAATCTGTCAAGGATTCCCTTGAAGATATGAATAATATGCTCAAAGCTGCACGCGAGAGCATTCGTAGCGCACAGAATCGCGCTAAAACATTTCAGATAAAGGACGCAGACAAGTGACCTTTGCAGAAGGTGACTTTGTATTTTTTAAGGTTCCTGCGCAGTCAGCAACCATGAAAACGGAAAAGTGTGATAAACTTTCTCCTAGATATTGCGGTCCTTTCAAGGTCCTTAAGAAGATTGGGGACGTAGCCTACAAACTTGAGTTACCGGAGAGTTCTCAAGTTCATCCTGTCTTCCATGTCAGTAAACTGAAGAAATCAGTTCACGGGTTAGAGAACGCAGTTTCTCCAGAGATTTTGGTGGAATTGATCACTCCACCAAAGATACCACATGAACCGGAAAGGATTCTTGGGTATCGAGACGGACAAACCCGACGTAAAGTGTACCAGGAGGTACTTGTTAAATGGACAGATAGGGATGAGGAGTAGCAACCTGGGAACGCCGCAGTGCAATTTCCAAAAGGTTTCCCCCAGTATGTTTTCGAGGACGAAAACTCTTCTTAAGGGGGGGGTAATGTCACGTAGGCTGTAATGCCTGTGACCGACGGCAGACCGGATGGCCATGTCCGGGGTTCAGTGGGAGAGGACGCCCATGCGGAGTCATGGGCGGCCAGGCTAGTGTGGACGGCAGGCCACACACTATATAGCCTGGGGGATGAGGGGCAATCCTCATTCTTCCTCTATGGCTGGGTGGTGAGCCAGAGGCCGTCCCCTCTTGTGGTAATGCCCGTAGCGGCGTTACGGGAATGTAACAGTTTCAGTCTACGCAGGCTCACACCATCCCTCCACGTTAGCATCTTGGCCTTAAGCTGGAACCCAAGGGAGTGCAACCCAAGATCCACGAATAGTGGATAGTGACTCATCCTCTGACTCAGAAGCCATGGAAGGGCACCCTACCAAGAACCCTGAGGAGACAAGCCAAAACATGCCAGTGTGGGCCCCACAACCTGGATCTAGCATGTTTAGTCGTCTAATAGAGACCTTTAGTAGAGCTACACGCTCTGAACATGCGACAAGCGAAGTAAATGAGGAAGGAGGGGTAGTAGATTCGCCATTCACATCTTATGTAGACCCTACCCTCCCAAAGAGTGTCCATGTGGATATTCTACCCACTTCGTTTAATGAGGGCCCTACTGAGCTACCACATTCCGATGCTCTTCCTAAAGTAGAGGTCCCTAGAAGCCAATCCATAAGAAGTGACATTGCGTCCACTTCAAGAGAACCGTTTGGCACACCAAGTCTAGATGGGATATTTCTCAATGAAAATTGGGAATATGATCTACACACAGAGACTCTAACTGACCTATACATAGGTTACACATACCATGTAGGTTGGTTAGAAGTCCTACGATCTACATCTAGCGCCACTAATCTAGAGGAGCAACAACACATGATATGTGAGGTGATTCATAGAATTATCCAAATTGAGAGGCAAAATAGGGGAGTGAACTTAGTTTCCACTGGCCCTATGAGATTTTTGGATACGGGCAAGGCAAAACAACCAACCCTATCACAATTGGAGACTCCCTCGGTGAGTCCCATAGACCCTTCGTATGTTGTTTCGCCTGGAGTCTCAATGCAGGTTGAGCCCACGAGCAGTAACTTTAGTTTTCCAACCTTGGCTCAACTTTCCATTAACGAATCCACAATGCCGACCCCAATGATGAGCATGACAGAAAGCGCACCTATTACCACTGTAGTTAGTACGACACCACTACCTAGTGGAACAGTACCTACAACAGTGCATGGTAGTGCCTATCGGCCTTATGTACCTATTGCTACTCATGCTCATGTAGCTCCTACGCCTCCTAGAATGCCAATGGCGTATGCTCCAAGACCGCCTTATCACCACCCTTATCCAAGAGGAGCTAGGCCTAGCCACATATCATATCCTACGTCATTTGCCAACCTACTCAGACCAACGCCAACTCCAATCAGCCAGGCTATCCCAGAAGTGCCTCCACCAACTATGCCTGCTCACCTAGGTGATCTCGCAGCGTTTGCTCAGAGGATCGGACGATCTATTGCGGAAAACATGCGGGGTATGCCTGAGAGAGAACCTAGAAGCAAGGCAGTACAAGTGGCTAAGCTCACTCAAAACTTCAGTGGTAACGAGGATGTTAGGAAGCACATTGAAGTCTTTGAACACGTGTGTGATTCCTTGGAAGAACACAATGAGCTGCATAAGTGTAAAGCCTTAGGCTTAACCTTGAGTGGGAAGGCCGGAGATTGGTATCGAACCTTAAGGGTTGAAGAGCGCACTCACTACCCCACTCTCAAGAGATTGTTCTTGAAAGAATACATACGTGAGGGTGTGCTTTGGGGAGTAGCATCTCAACTCCAAAAAGCTGAACGCGAGGAAGGGGAGTCAGTGAGAGACTTTATAAGTCGATTGAAGCATCTAAATTCTCGCTGCACTCCCGATGAACGCTTCAATAACAACCAACTCCTCGATAGATTCATCCGAGGATTGCGCCACGAGGACATTTACAATGGCCTGGTCATTAGAGGTCTTATAACGTGGGAAGCAGTCACTGCCAATGCAATCCAGTTAAAAGACAACTTGATGATTGCAGGTAAAAAGGTGTCTTCAGAAACAAAATCCGTTAGTTCACAAGTATCTGGGCACGAGCCAATGACGGTAAAACCTATTGCCAAGGAGCCCAAGATATCTGAAATGTCTGTGACCGACCTTACTAAGGCTCTCCAAGAATACTTTAGGGGTAATCGAGCTCCTCAGAATAGCCATATGTACCCAAGGAGAGAGCAACAATGGTGTTCGGTGTGCTTAGGACCACATAGCATGAGTGAATGTCCCACATTCAGGGTTAAATTCAATGGGAATTGCAATGCATGTGGTAAGTATGGCCATCAATCTAAAGATTGCCTAACACTTAAGCGAATGTTGGCAAACCAGGCACCACTAGCTTGGTCAAGCACACCTCAAGTACCCGCGCTAATGCCTGCACAACCTATCGAGCAACCGTCACAGCACATAGTTCCAAGGAATCCGAATGTAGTCCAGTCTGTGCCGTTACCACCGCCAGTGCTAGGACCACAACCTCCACATCCAAGGATTACTCCTATAAACCAGATGGGTTGTGAGTCACATAGTGCATGTGGGGATTATGAAGAGGAGATAGACCCTACTGCTCCATACGGGATTGATACGTTTGAAATGATTCCCCAGTACTACATGGAGGATCATTTCGGGCAAGTTAAGCCTGTATATCAAGCGGCTGCTCTCGCCACAAGAGGGCAAAACCTTAACACCTTGGCAAGGAGACCACCTCTTCAATGCTACGAGTGTGGTGGACCACATCGTGTAGCAGAGTGCCCTAATAGGCTACAGAAGATCTCTACTCAGATGCAACCAAATCAAGCGAGCACATCGGGAATGCCGGTACTTACATGTAATCGTTGTGGCATAGATCATTTGATCGCTCAATGTCCACATAATCCTAATGCACCCAAGATTACGCCATTGAATTTGGTTGAGGTCACCAACCAAGCACGAAGAACCACACCCGTTGTACCCGCGAATGTAGTTACACGATCAATGCTTCAAAATCAAAACTACATTCTTGAAGAGAGGGATACTGCATCAATCGCTCAGGCAAAGAAAAAGAAAACACGACGAAAGAGATCGCTTAATGCCACGAGCTCCAAGCCCAGTTCAAAGACCAACATAGGGACAGGAGACGACCCCGTGTATATGAATGATCCTGAAGATGATTCCGATTCAATAGAAACCATGGGGACCAAAGCCACTACCCTAAGGGAGGAACCCACTCGGGAGCTCAATGAAGGAGAATCAAACGAGTACATAAATAAGGGAAAACCGAAGGAAACTTCCTCAGCCCCACAACCAAGTCAGTCAATGCCCTCTCGACCACCCAAACTGACTGAGACTCCCCAAGACAAGCCACGTGGGCCAAAAACCCTCAAGAAAAAGATTGGAACTTACCCAAACCCAGTTGAGGATATTGAACAAGTGCAACACTTAAGGGGTTTGGTGGAAGAAACACAAAGAGAACTGGAGCCAAGAAAAATCAAAATTCCAGACACAGTGTTTCCTACGCAAGTTCAGCCTCACCGGACCCATAAACCGTTAGCTATACCTAGTATCATTCGGGAAGAAAGCGAGGATAGGACATCAGGAAGTGGGCAAACACCCTTCTTGCTGGAAAGAATGTTTAGTGAGGGAATGCCTGACCCCATCGAAGAGGAAGTGATTCCATCTTCACCGATCCCTAGTCAAGGGGCGATGTCTCGAAAAGTACCGTTGAATGTGTCTAAGCTAATGGATTTCATGTCCTCTGAGATCAGAACCACGATCATATCCAAATTATACGGAGATCCTGAGCTATTCTTAGCTCTTCGGGCATTTCTCAATGGAGAACTAAAGGCGGGACTACCACAATTTGCAAATATGGATAGACCCGACACGCTTCAAGATGAAGGGGAGCATTGGGATCTACAACCCAACTTAGATGAAGATTCGGTCGTTGAAATACCTGTGAACAAGTTGGGTCAGTACTTTGAAGGGGACGAATCTAATGCCACCCTTCCCATTACTACCAAGGGATTAACTCTAAAGGGAATCCTTGATGGTGGTGCTGGAGTGAGCATTGTGACTAAAAACTGTTGGGAATCTATGGGAAGACCTCACCTCGAAGTCACAAACATAGTGGTTAAGATGGCAAATGGAACTATTGCTAAACCTATTGGAATGTTAAGGGACCTTAAGATCAAGGTTTTGGGATACAAGGTACGACATACCTTCATTGTAATGGATTTCTCCAAGCATCCTATGTCATATCAAATGATCTTAGGACGTCCTTTCATGAGGGAAGCACAAATGGTGCATGACTGGTCGAAAAACCATGTCTATCTACAATTCCAGGACTCTGTCATTCGAGTTGATCTTGAGAATGGTCGTGCGCATCCCTTAGGAAGCAAGGTTATCATTGATAATCGATCGGATACCACTGTTCACTCTGCCCCATTAAGGTATTGCTATACATGCAAAAAAGAGACTGATGATGGAAAAGATTCTCCTTATATGGATGTTCTACCGGGTATGACTGAGTCGGATAACGTGGATTGGGTACACCTAGCGGCAACCATAGACACATGGGGAAATAGAGGCACAAGTTGGGTAACACCTGAGGGGCAAGATATGCCACCGTTAGTGCCAATAAACATGATAGGTGTTATGCACTTGACTCCTGATGGCGAGAACGTGGCAAACTCCACTGACACTGAAAGTAGCGAAGACTCTGACCAATGCAACTCTGAGTATGAATCTCAAGAAGAAACTGACCCTGAGCCTGATGGGAAAAATGAATCAAATATTCACCCAAATGTGGAAGCAAGGTGCTCAACGCCTAGGACAGTGGCCTCCTGCAGTTCATCCGAAAGTGAAGATCGACCAAGTGAGTCCGAATCTGGTAGAAACAAAAATCAAAAACTTGGTAAGCAGAAAACGAAACATAAGCGCCAACGCTATCGAGCTAATGTACGCACTGCAATAAACAAGGAAAGATCCACTGCAGAATGGCTTAGTTATGTAGGAGCCATTGATGCTCATCGAAAGATAGCTAATAATTGGGGACAATATCTCCAAAGTGTCATGTGGTGTATTCCGCAACCTCATGACGTCACCCAATTAGAAATCGAAGAGAAGCCGAAACTAAGTCGTACTGCAAGAAGGCGGCAAAACCAAGAGTTGGCTCAACAACAAAAGGAAGCGGAATTGAAAGAAAAAAGTCTGGCACAACAGGAACCAGTAGACTTACACCCCGCACCCGAGCATTTCAAATCATTCACCACAGGGGAACGTAAAGTAGTCTACACAAAAGCCCAACGAATGCCTACCAATGGGAGTAGCGGTGTCTACGATGGCCCTGCGGTAGTCAAGGAGATAGACTTAGCAGATCCGGGTGAGGAGTCTAAACCAGTTTTTATTGCTCAAGACCTCACCAAGGCGGAAGAAGCTGCACTTACGAAGCTTCTTAAAGAATTCAAGGACATATTTGCTTGGACATATCATGATATGAAGGGTGTTCCACCCTCGGTGGTGCAACACACGATTCCAATGATTAGCACTGCTAAACCAGTCCAACAACGTCCCTACCCAATGAATCCTAAGTACGCAAAGATTGTACAAGAGGAAATTGAAAAGCTGGTAAAATGTGGATTCATATACCCAATTGAGCACTCAGAATGGGTTTCTCCGATAGTCATCGTGCCAAAGAAGAATGGGAAACTCAGAGTGTGCGTTGATCTCAAAAAGGTTAATGCAGCCACCAGAAGGGATCATTACCCCTTGCCATATTCTGAACATGTGCTTGAAAGAGTGGCAGGCAAGGAGGCATATAGCTTTTTAGATGGGTACTCGGGTTACAATCAGATCACAATTGCAGACGAGGACCAAGCTAAAACAGCATTTATCACAGAGTTTGGAGTGTTTGCCTTTCGCGTCATGGCTTTTGGCTTGACCAATGCACCTGCAACATTCCAACGATTGATAAACACGGCCTTTAAGGAATATCTAAGGGACTTCTGTGAAGCTTTCTTAGATGATCTTTGTGTTCATTCCTCGTGGGACGAGCACTTGATGTGTTTACGAAAAATATTTGAAAGGTGTAGATTATATCGCATCTCCTTGAATCCTTTCAAATGCCAATTTTGGGTTAAACACGGAGTTATCTTAGGGCATATAGTGTCCAAAAATGGGATTTCCACTGACGAGAGTAAAATCAAGGTCATTCTGGAATTGCCACCACCCACCAACTACAAGGGAGTCCAACGCTTTATGGGCCACGTTGGTTATTATCGAAGGTTTATTCTATTCTTCGCCGAGATAGCTCGACCATTGTATAAGCTTCTCATTGAGTTTATTTGGACCGAAGAATGTGACCGTGCCTATGAGCTATTAAAGAAGGCCTTGGCGAGTGCTCCAATCTTGAGAATGCCTAACTGGGATTTACTCTTCCATGTGCATATTGATGCATCAAACTTTGCTATTGGGTGTGTTTTAACTCAACCTGGAGAACACAAGCTAGACTACCCCATTACCTTTGCCAGTCGCCAGTTGAACGATGCTGAGATGAACTACACCACTACGGAGCGAGAAGGGTTGGCAATGATATATGCAGTAAGGAAATTTCGTTATTACCTCCTTGCCACCAAGTTTGTTTTCTATGTAGATCATCAAGCATTGTTGTATCTGGTAAACAAACCATGCTCCACAGGAAGAATCACACGATGGCTATTGATTCTTCTTGAGTTTGATTTCACTATTGTTGTGAGACCTGGCAAAAAACATGTTATGGCTGATCATTTGTCTCGCATACCTAATGGTGAGGCTCCTACGGGGGTTGATGATGACTTACCAGACACTTCCCTGTTCATGGTGGAGACAATGCCTGAATGGAGTGAGAAGATTGTTAACTTTTTGGTTAATGGCTTTCCACCCAAGGAGCTTCGCAAAGATCTAGCTCGAAAGCTAATCAAAGAATGTGAACCCTATTGCCTGATAGCCGGGACTCTTTATAAAAGAGGAAAGGATGACGTTCTTAGGCGTTGTGCTCGAGAGGATGAGTATCTATACATTTTGCAAGAGGCACATATGGGTGTAGCCGGTGGTCACTTCTCAGGAGACTTAACTGCGCGAAAGATCTTACAATCAGGGTATTGGTGGCCAACTATGTTCCAAGATGCATCACTCTTTGTGAAGGGTTGCGATGAATGCCAACGATATAAGAAACCCCAGAGGAAAGATCAGATGCCCCTACATCCAATCAAAGTAAACCAACCATTTGAAAAGTGGGGTTTAGACTTTGTAGGTCCAATTAGCCCAGCGGCCCGAAACACACAATCTCGCTATATTATTGTGGCCACTGACTATATAACCAAATGGGCTGAAGCGAAAGCGACACGTAAGGCAGATGCGAGGACAACAGCCAAGTTCCTCTTTGAAAATATAATCACACGCTTCGGTTGTCCTTTTGAACTTGTGAGCGACAATGGTACGCATTTTATAAATGAAGTAATTAAGGAGCTCACAACAAATTTCATGATATCCCATCATAAATCTACTCCTTATTATCCGCAAGCGAATGGCCAAGCCGAGAGTACAAACAAGACATTAATCTCTGTTTTGACAAAGACAGTTGAAGCTCATCGCACGGATTGGGATCTAAAGCTTACGACAGCTTTATGGGCCTATCGTACTGCGTACAAAGTGGCTATTAATTGCACACCATTCAAAATGGTATATGGCCAAGAAGCAGTCATGTCGTGGGAATTTGTCATTCCTAGTCTTCGTGTTGCTACTCAAGAAAGTTGGGATGGTAATCCCTTAGCAGAGCGTCTGTATATCCTTGAGCGGCTAAACGAAGAAAGACAATTGGCTGTATACAATGCCCTTGTGGAGAAGGATAGAAGGAAAAAATGGTTTGATCGCCATCTAAAGGACAAGGACATCAAGGTTGGGGATAAAGTCCTGATGTATGGAGTGCGAAATGAAAAGAAGAAGCTCAAATATGCTGGTAAGGGACCATATAGAGTATGTGAAATTACCCCGCAAGGTACCATCAGAGTGGAGACTCTCGACGGAGTTGAAACCATTGGATTCCTTAATGGGAGTAAATTCAAACGATACTATGACCCCCTAAGCCAGGAGGAGTTACATGCAATCCATCAAAAGAAGGCAGCTAAAGAACAGGCTGAGCTTAAAAAGATACAAGCAAGAGTCGAAGCCAAAGAACGTCAACAGCGTGCTAGGAGACAACGAGAAGCCAACTTGGGAATTACGCAAGTATTTTTCGAGGAAGCAGAGGAGGATGCACTGGAATCTGACCCACCTCTAAGATACCCAATTGAGTTACAGAGTCCTTACGGGGAGGTGCTGTACAATGCATTATTGGATACAGGAGCTCAACACAATTTGCTATCATATGGCGTGTGGTGTCAACTGGGAAAACCACCTCTATCCAAGAGTTCTATCCAAGTTCAAGGAATCAACAAGAAGAAAACCCCCGTCTCAGGAATTCTGCACACTCCGGTTGCCTATGACAAGGGAACCATAATTCAAAGCAATTCGCCTATTGACCATGACTGACCCCTACTCCGTAGAGGACATATCCCTGATAGCCCAATGCTTTCCTTTTCCACAAGATGACTATCCTCGCATGGTTACATTTTTGATGAGTTTATGTGGATGGGAAAATGAAAAGGAAATATCTGACAATGATGAATGGACGGATGAAACTCATGGCACTACTGAGGTTGACTTTATTTGTTTGGATGATGTGGATAGAGGCTTAGCCTTAGGGCTAGAGCCAGGACTCTACAACATCCTCTTACCGTATCCTCAGTAGTAGTGTGGTGACTGGTAGGTAGGTTAGCGTTTCCAAGTTTTTTCTAGTTCAGATTCCTTAAACAAGTCTTGAAATTTTCACACTGATGTGCCTCTCGAGGTATAGTGCTTGTTAGTTGATTGTACAGGTTAAAAACTTTGAGGTGGGTTCGCTTCCAAGTCCAGAGACTGCCGCAACGTTCATCAAAATATATCTACATCAAATTGCAAGCTGTCTCGTCAAATCAAGGAGATCTCCAATTACAGGTGTAATTCTTCCATACCCACTCTCTTTCGTTTTTACTGTTCAATCAATTGCATAAACTATAATGCATGACCACATGGAAATTGTCAATGTACTACTTAGTTTTTGAAGTTACTTGCATGCTAGTGTACATCATTAATGAGCTTAACTTTATTGGAAATATTCCTAGGCAGCATGACGTCTTTAGTTAACCTTGGAATACGATTGTCTTAGGTCTAGGGTAAAACCATCTTAATGTTTGACACCTGGCCATGTGTGTGTTGACCTCTAGGACATAGCTATTACCCCTTTGTCGAAAAGATGCACGACAAAATATAGTTCAGGAGCGAGGATCAAAAGAAATAGATTTTTAAAAAAAAAAAACAAGCCTACAATAAATGGCAATACAAGTCTATGATGTGCTTCAATGTTGGCCTATCGCCTTATTGATACTTGGTAGGCGAGGAGTATTCTACTCCAAACCGATGCCTTGGTTGGTAGGGGGTAGCCTTGCCTAAAGTGAGCTAATAGATTCCTGGATAATGCCTTGTGTTAAACATGGTACCAAGATCGATGTTAGTTTTGCCTTAGGAAGGTCGCCATTGTGTAAAAATTGTCACGTGCATTTTTTTTAAAAAAAAAGGCAAAAGGCTCCTGTAACTCTAATGTTTCTTGTGTCCCTAGACTCGTGGTATTAACTTGTTCTTAGAGTAGACACAGTGTGGTCATCTGTTTATTTATTAAGCTTGGTTATTTACCTTGACTTACGCCAGTTATAAACCTTGATTAACCTTTGACACCTTGCTTACTCTGGATTTACTTTCAATAATTTTAAACTCCTGTTAATTTGCTACACTAGCTCATTCATGTGACCCTTAAACTAAGTTCTCATAACAACATCCATTGTGGTCTAACATGCTTGAATTTATATACTTTATATCTTTTGAATTCCAGCATACTTTCACTCTACTTCCCTGTTTTGCAGACGGTCAACAACAACAACCCTCTCGAGCTTACCATACCATAGCTTCCGAGGACGGAATCTACATCAGGAAGGGGGGCATGTTAACCCATGATGACGGACACATACTATGTTTTACATCATTAATTTAAATATTCTGAGTCATGGGCCGGGCTTGTCGGTACCATATGTTAAGGATGAAGGGATTGGGTGATCGCCGATGAGAGGCGCACCTTGGATATCAGTAGGATAAGGGTTAGGGTCGGCCGGCCATGTATGGGCGCCCAAGTGTGAACGGCCAAGTCACCTATATGAGTCAAATGTAACCCTAAAATCCTCATTCTCATGTGTTGTGAATACAAGAGTGCTCTTGCCTTATCTCTTTGGTTTCCTTCTCCTGCGTGTGAGAGAGAGAGAGAGAGAGAGAGAGTGACAGGGCGATCGAGCACTGTGTAGCGGCACGGCGCGGCAGAGAGGCGGTAGAGCGGCGCGACGGCGGCCCCTCCTTCACGGCTGCGACGCGGGAATCCTTCAAGGCGGCAGTTAAGCGGTGAGTGACACACCTTTTGCATTCTGTTTTGAGCTTCCTTCCCTGGTTGTATGCTTGTAGCCATCCGTGGCTCGCATACGGCGTCTGGCAAGTCCCCAGCTACGACCTGTGCGGCAAAAGCGCACAATTGGGTAAGAAGCATTATTGGCATGTGACAGTATTCCCATTAGGGACAGCCTCAAGACAAGTGAACATATCATGATGCGAGGTAATGTGCTTTGTAGCACCACTGTCAAAATACCAAACATCAGAGTCAACAGAAACTGCCAAACATGCATCATGTACAGATGGGTCAAACTGGTAATACACGCTAAACGCCCATTCTGTATCCTACACAACATTTGCAGAATCTGCATTTGTAGAAGCATCCGCTATTGTGGCTACATTTGACTCTTTCTTCTTTGCCTCTTTAGCCTTTAGCTTAGGGCCATTCTTAATGACATGATCAGTTGCCTTACAAAAGTTACACCTGATCTTTTTCTTACCTTTATCAAGAGCCTTCTCATACCTATTGTTGCTACCTGTGGAAGGAGAAGAAGTTGCAGACCTACTAATAGGAGAAGAAACAGTGGAAGGGGCTACCTTACCACTTCTTCTCTGCTAGGCAGCAACAAATGCCTGATCAACTACACGCTGCCTAGCCCTGTTTTGCCTGGACTGCTCTTCTTGCAAGAGCTTGTTGACTAAAGTATCATACTTGATAACATCAGGTCTGTCCTCAGTAACAAGTGTCCACGTGGAAGCAAAAGTCTGATATGACTCAGGTGAAGCATCAAGAACAGTCGGCACAAGAGAATGATCAGGAATAATCTCACCTGCAAAAATCAACTGTTCCTTGAGATCTTTAATCTCAGCAAGAAAAACATTCATGTCATCATCTTCCTGCATAATCTTTGATTCTAGCTCTTTACGTAGGTAAGAGATTTTTGCCTCGTTACGATGCGCACACAAACCAGCTAGAATATCCCAAGCCTGTTTTGCTATTTTAGCTAAACAAATATGTGGAGTGATGTTACGTTTGACAGAAAGTGCAATCAAGGCATGAGCCTATGCATCTTTACCATCCTAATGAGCTTGTTCAGCAGTGGGTAAAATAGCAGCAATAGTAGAGCTGCTAGAACCTGCAACATCCTCAACAGATCCTACATCCACAGAACCTGGACGTACATCCATACCCTGCACAATGTTCCACACTCCTTTTGCAACCAAAACATGCTGCATCATGTATGCCCAAAGTGGGTAGTTGCTGTCTCCATCCAATTTGTCATCAACAGACAACATGCGAAATACATCATTGTGCTGTTATCAGCCATGGCCCCACTAACTGAAACTGATGCAAAAGCTACCTGTAATGAAGCAAAGACTGAACAGAAAACAACTTGTGCTATGTAGCACGGTCCACAATAGAATACGTATGCATGTTTTGCAGAAAACTGCATTGTCAAAATTTCTGCACAGTGACAAAAACACCTGTACAGAACTTGTAATGCAAAAACAGAGCCCAAAACGACCTCAGATGCAATTTCTGAGAATAGAGAGCCCTACGGGTCAATGTGCAAAGGATAGGGATCTGCAAGCACTCATGAAAGCTCACCTCAATCGGAGAACGTGAGTCGGAGGGTGCTAGTGGCGTAGCCCTGGGAGCCGATGCCTGCTCTGATACCAATTGTTGGAATTAGGGTTGCAGGAAAGCACATAAAGCTTGGAGAAGAAGAAGCAAGAATGCACAAAACACACAATGTATTAGATTGTGTCAATGTACAAAAGATAAGTTAGCCCTAGAATGATGGGCGTATATACAAGCCGAGAAAAAAAACCTCCTAAAGAGGGAAAAAGTGCCCCGACGGTCCTAAGTGTGTTCACACACATCACTGCCTATATATATGGCAACAAAAACTAATTTCTTGTGGAGAGGATCAAAGGGTGGAGGCACATTCAGGCCATAAGAGTTGTCAAACTGCCAAACATGTGTATCCGGATCTTCTCCTTGTTTCCCCCGAAACTTAGAATACTTGATGTTGTGGGTTGGTGCGGCCATCACGATAGGTGGCTGGTGTTGTGTAACCACTGGTGTGGTGAAGGAAACAGCTGTCGTGCCGCCATTTGAGGAGAGGTTTGGGGTGTCAAAGGCTGCCCACCCACCTTTGGAGTGCGGATAGGAGGACAAGAACGGCTCCATTGTCGCCACCCGGCCTCTGACCCTGCCACCTGTCGTCGTCGCTGCCACCCGACCTCCGGTCCTTTATCGGGGAAAGAGGCGGGCTACTCGTCGAGCCATGAGAAACTTCGTCAAAGAGACGGTGGCTTCGCCGCCTAGTTGCTAGGACCACCAACTCAGGAGGCCCCTGAGAACGTGTGCGCATTCGCGAACATCGTGGTCGCCAAGTGTTATCGCATTTACTTCTTGCACAGACAGTAAGTGATTACGGGATTAGTTACCTTCATTCACATCATACTTATCTTACTACAGATGGATAAAAGATTAAGTTAATAGCATCACAGATTGAAGACAAGTATGGAAAAATTACACATAACCAGACAAGAAGGACAACATGAATGATATAAAGACCCCAAGAAGAACCTGCCAACAATTCAAAAGTCAAACCTTGCTGACTCGAACCGATTGGCAGGACTCTAAGTATCTGAAGAGACTTCAAGGATTCCGTAAGAAATGGGTTCAAAGGGACTTACTGCTGAGCACAAGGATACTATCAAGGCAATATGGGAATATGGGAATATGGGAATATGGGTACCCGAATCCCACTCAATAGTAGCCAACACCACAAACAGTTCAAATCATCAAAAAGAGGGTGGTAAGAGCATGCAACATCAACTCCTAACTCAAACAAGAACCACACCAACCCTTGTGTGTGGAGGAAAAAGAAAACTCAGCCAAATGGGTTGGGAATTGCCAAAGCAACGAAAGTACCCACTCTGGCTACAAGACTGAACAAGGAACCTAAAGGTAAAAACAAAGAAGTTCAGCAACACAAGGAGGTGCAGATAGAAGCCCTCCACAACCAGGCACAGTGACAACATTGTTCAATTGGGTGGAAGGCACAATAAAAAACTCCCACATGGAACTAAAACGACTGCATCAACAAATGCCCAAAAGTGCCCAGGTGACCCCTTGGTTCTCATGGTGGCAATAAAACAAAAAGGTGTCCAATGATTACATGAAGGGGTACGAGGTAAGAAAGGGATCATTCACTCATCATGTGCATGTTGATTGCTTGAGCATTAAAATAAAAAAAATTGAGAAGTATTCAATCTTATGCATTCCATGTGAAAGTGCAGAAATTTTGTTCACGCCGTGAACCTTTTTCTAGCTTTTCACACTGTGAAAAAAATTTCAAGTTCCACACGAAACCGTAGAAAAACGTTCACGTCGTGAAATGGTAATTTCTCATGGGCCAATCACACAGTGCCATGTGGCATTCTTCATTAAGGTAGTCGCCTTGTCCAACGGCTGCATTATAAATTCGATTTTCTTTCCTCTTTTCGTCATTTTTCATCATGTGCATTGTCTGATCGTGTGCGAATCGCTTTAACATGCATCTCCCAAGCTTGCCTTCTCCTTACAACCTTCTTGACTATCCCCTTCGAGGTGGGAGCTATATCCTCTTCTTTTCTTTCTTTTTTGTTTTTATTTTTGTTTTATTTTGTGTTCTTTCAAATAATCGTAACATCTTGAGAATATACACATTAATTGGTAAAACAAATGACTTGTAGCCCTTCACGTATGCATCATTCAATAAAATCCTCATACACCAAGCAATCATAATCAAACCATTAAAAATACGACCTGCAGTTTCACGAAAGTTGTGTTTTCACGAAAATTGCATTTTCACGGCCACACCTTTTCACAGCCATACACTTTCACGCCTAACCTTTTCATGGCCATACACTTTCACGCCTAACCTTTTCACGGCCATACACTTTCACGCCTAACCTTTTCATGGCCTGTGTTTTCACGGCCATACACTTTCACGCCTGACTTTTTCACGGCCTGTGTTTTCACGACCATACACTTTCACGCCTAACCTTTTCACGACCACAACTTTTCACGACCATAGGTTTTCACACCTGACCTTTTCACGGCCTGTGTTTTACGGCTATACACTTTCATAGAAAATGGCCTTTTCACGGCCACACCTTTTCATAGAAACTGACCTTTTCAAGGCCACACCTTTCACGGCCATACACTTTCACACCTGACCTTTTCACGGCCATACATTTTCACGGCCTGTGTTTTCACGGCCATACACTCACGCCTGACCTTTTCACAGCCATACCTTTCACGAAAACTGACCTTTTCACCGCCATACACTTTCATGCCTGACCTTTTCATGGCCACACCATTTCACGACCATATGTTGAAATATACAAGTGAATAGGGTGTGTGCGGAAACAAGCCCTTGGCTAGAGACTGTAAAAGAGAATCTGTAAATGTGAGAGAACCTATGAAAAGGTGAGAAGAATCTACTGAAGAGAATAAAGGTAGCATGAGAAGATTTAGGAGGTGTGGAGATATTCTGGGAGAGGTGGAGAGAATCAAGCAAAAGGGGTGGAGTGAATCAAGGAGAAATCAGTGGGATTAGATGCTTGGATGTAAACTCTATAAATTGAGGCATTGGCCTAATGAGAATTTGTTGGTTTTTGCTTATCCATGCCTACATTAAGCTATTAGTTAATTACTCACTAATCACTTCGTAATTATCATCTAATCACTTTGTTAATGATGTTGATTCTAGCATTTGATCCACCATAGCTCATTACATTGCTGTAATTTTAACATGGTATCAGAGCCAAGCCTAGAATCCATCAAGTTTATGAGCCCATTATTTAGTTAATCAAGATTAGTAGATAATTAGAAAATAATCAAATTTTTAGTTATTTTCAAGAAGCTTTCTGTACCCCCAACCAGTGTGGAGAAGCTCCCTCTCCTTGCACACTCAAAATTAGCCCAAACCCTTCTAGCCCAACATAGCCAGCCTCTCCATGATTCAGCTCATCGAATCAGCTGTCGGCGACGGATTAAGGAGAAATCGCAATTTTGTCAAGCACCTGTTTTTGGGAGAAAATTTGAGATCTTCTCTTCCACATATCAAATGGGTCTGATTCCTCTTAGCCCCAAGTGTTTTCAAGCATGCTCTACAAGCTGCTGAAGTCAAAATTTGATTTGATCAAGTCTACACTGAGATCCAAGCTCTTCATCAAATCTGCAGGTGACTTTGGTAAAACAGAGATTAAGCATTCAATGTTTGGTCAAATCTTGTGTTTCTTGGCTTAATCCTCTACTAGACTAATTGCTATTGATGGCCTTGAAAGGATTTGAGCTCATTTGAGCTCTAAGGCCTCAGATCTGGGCTCCCCACATACTCTGTTTTCTACACACAAAACAGAGGATTAATTTGCTAATCAGTGATTAATCAATGCTAATCACTATGTTTTGGTACAATTGAGGGTTCAAATTAACCATTAGGTATCTGATATAGATCCCTATAACTTTAGATTACAATTCGGAGTTGGTTTGATACTCCAACCATTCTGTACAAATTGGTTACCCTTGTTGATTTAATGTAATTTTTGGTAAAATTATGCTGATAAATTTGTGGTGATAAATTTGTGGTAATCATCATTTTACATTCAACCCTTGGTTAATGCCTCCAAATCACACTCAAATTCAAGATTATTCATAGCCAGAGTTGCATTTGGGAATGTGCATAAGAATGAATGTTATATGCGTTATGTATTGGGCACATTACATCAGTGTAAAAATGGGATCAGACACTACCCTTGTCCAAAATAAGGCAAGAGGTAAGACCTCCCACATAGAATTGGGTTTGCATTGCATAATGATACAAGATAAACATCAAAAGCCCAAAATAACTGTCAACAAAACATTTAAACATGCTGCTCACATGGAGCAAGAAGAACTGACGGACAAGCTCATGGCCCCAGCCATGAAAGAAGAAGATCTCTTTCCAAGAGGAAGATCCACACCAAGAAGAAAAGCTAGAGGAAGCATTGAAGGAAGACATGGACACGAGAAAAGAAGCTGCCACAACAAGAAGACTGAAAGAAGAGGAAGACATGGACGCGTGAAGAGAAGCTGCCACCACGACAAGAAGATTGAAGACAAGAGAAGATGTGAGGCTCCAAAGAGTGAGGAGCCATGTGAAAATCTCTGAGAGAGAGAGAGAGAGAGAGAGACCCCACAACCCAATGTAACCTGCCCCAACAAAGTAAAACCACCTCTAAGCCACCGATGATGTAGGCCACGTGGTAGATGTATGTGTGAGCACTTTAGTCAAGGTCGCAGGCACTTGTAGTAGCCTTGGACACATAGAGAGAGAGAGTGTGTCAAGGACTATGAGTTTAGGGAATTGAGGCACTGGTCGCGGACTATCAAGTAAGAGAGAAACTTGGTATAGGGTCTAGGTGTGCTAAGTTAACTTGAGGGGAGGTGTGCTAGGCACTGGTCGCGGACTATCAAGTAAGAGGAAAACTTGGTATAGGGTCCAGGTGTGCTAGGAGTATTCACTTGAGGGAAGGTGTTGAAATATACAAGTGAATAGGGTGTGTGCGGGAACAAGCCCTTGGCTAGAGGCTGTAAAAGAGAATCTGTAAAAGTGAGAGAACTTGTGAAAAGGTGAGAAGAATCTACTGGGAGAGAATATAGGGTAGCATGAGAAGATTTAGGAGGTGTGGAGATATTCTGGGAGAGGTGGAGAGAATCAAGCAAAAGAGGTGGAGTGAATCAAGAAGAAATCAGCGGGATTAGATGCTTGGATGTAAACTCTATAAATTGAGGCATTGGCCTAATGAGAACTTGCTGGTTTTTGATTATCCATGCCTACATTAAGCTATTAGTTAATTACTCATCACTAATCATGTCTTAATTATCATCTAATCACTTTGTTAATGATGTTGATTCTAGCATTTGATCCACCATAGCTCATCACATTGCTCTAATTTTAACACCATACACTTTCACGCCTGACCTTTTCACAACCTGCACATTCACGTACTCACTCCTACCTTGCTCCTCTATGCCATGAACTGACTATTAACACACCTGAGGATTTCTCCTACACTAACAAACTCTTCAATTAAACTAACCTATTTCTTGTTTTTTTATTTTGTTTAAAAAGAGACGATATCAACCCCACCAATCGTTAGACTAATCCTATGTGCCTAATATAGATGTCAGCCTCAGAGTCCAAAGCCCACAAGACCCCAGCTACAACTCAAGCCAGCAGTGCTACTGGATCCCTAGCTAGTCAGAGAAGAAGGACAACACAGGAAGGACTAAAGAGGAACTTCTTGGGTCCTTATGCCCAAACCTTCCATGGGACCATCATCAGCAAAAGGAAGCTCACACAGCCCATGAAAAGGTAGCCCTCCAGTACCATAACCCGGAATGTCTACAAATACTAGAAGAGGCTGAAGTTAAAGCAAAACTGGACAAAGTCAATCTAGGTAAGATGGCGCAGATACTCCCACGAAGTATCGACATAGAACTCTACGCGGAGTACCTAAATACCTATGACAAGGGGACCAAAAGAGGACAAATCACCAAAGCAGACGGCACTATGGAGCAACTCCTCCATCACAGAGGAACTCATTAGAAAGGCTCTGCAACTTCCAGCCGCAAATCAAGGTCCACCAACACATCATTGACAAAATGCCTCTAGAAGCTATGCTCAAGAAGAATTCATACAATTCCAATGGTGCCGAGTATAAGAATATCCAAGATGCGGCCATAGAGAAAGCTTCCCATGTCCTTGATGATGCAAATAAAGCCAGTAGACAGATACAACAGAGTTGGTCTCAACAGGATTGCAAAAGCATATGAAGAGAAAGAAGACGATTGGGCATACTATCTACGTAAGGAGATGGAGAACTACTTGAAGGCCAACCAATCTAAAATATGTAACCCATACCTTCTCACACAGGTTCTCAATCATGTAGCAAAGAGACCTCTCAATCATGTAGCAAGGAGCACGAACCAGAGGAACATATGTAAGTGGCACTGCTACCAGACCAGCCCACATTAACAGCTGAAGATGTGTAAGAAGGACAAGCTATCTTGATGGAGACCAAGGATATAATAAAGCATATAAAGAAAGATCACAAAAAGAAAACATATAAGAAGATGAGGGGAGTGCTTACAGATATTGTTTGCTGAGTCACAAAGACTAGAGAAGGAAGTGGCCACAAAAATCTACACTTTCCAAGAGGCACTTCAAGAGAATATTCTCAGCCATACCACACAAGAACCCCGGCAACAAAATAACTCCTCCAACAAGCCCATCACAACTCATATTTTTAGACCTATCTCCTCTCAAAGAATCAAGTTTAGCAGACATGCCAACAGAGACAGCTCCATAACAAGCAACGCTAATACACGCTGAGGAAAGACAAGATGTGGAGGCGGCCACAGCCCCAGTATAGGAACTAGAGGCCCCCATGGAAGCAAGTAAAAGACAAAGAACTCCAGAGCCATCAAGTCCAAGCAAGAGGAGAAGTTTGGAAGCTGAAGAAAGACTGCCCCAGCTGGCCTCCCTGCAGAACATTGACAATCAACAGTTCTTGCAAGAGACCATGGAAGGACTTGACGAGCTGCTCAACCAACCACAAACTAGGATAGAAGCCGAATCAAGCAAAAATACAATATGGGAACAAGAACAAAAGGTTTGGCGATGTCACCTCTTGACAACACATATGCTCCACGACCGTAACACTGCCCTCTGGAAGCAGGTAAAAGACGCATCCACACAGGTACAGAGGTTAAAAGCTAACTTGGAAGAAGTAGCTGAGGCTACCCACAAAGATGTCATCATGAAGATTTTGAAAGCTACAGAGGGATCAAGAGAAAAGGTACAACACGCTGGAGAATAATAACATGGTCTTAAGCCAAACAATAGTACAAAGGATCAAGGAGAATGTTGACCTCCATGCCAAATTGGAACAAGCGAAGGAACAGCTCCAAAAAGAAGTCACCCACACACAGGAACTCACGACACTTCATGCACAACAAGTACAGGAGTTCCAAGCCAATGCTAGGGCCAAGGAAGAAGCATTGCAATACCAAATCACACAACTAATAGCACAACTCAAAGCAGAGGAGGAGAGGGCAAACCATCTACAACATGAAAGGGAACAAACCAACAAGGCTCATGCAGAAAAGATTAGAACTCTTAATGAAACAATAAGTGCAAGCCAGGCAGAAGCACACAGAAAAGAGTTGGCACACCGAGAGATAGTGACGTAGCTTACAAAACAACTACAAGATGCTCAAAGGATGGCTTCCCAAAGACTCCAATAGATTACCAAAGCTCAGGAAACGGAAGCAACTGCCCCGGCGGGCCCAGGAAGATGCAACAAGAAGATTCAAAGATTGAGATGCTGCAAGGATGGTCAGAGGAAACGTCAATTTCAAACCTCCTTATAGCAACACAGACTCCCGCCTACAAGCATTAGAGTGTCATCTAGCAATCCAATAAAGAAGTCAGTGGCCAGAGCTAGTGATGATCTTTGTCTCTTCCTTGAGCGCGCCTCCAAGTTGGAATAGCTGCCAGTAACTCCTCGGGCCCCTCCTCAAACTCTTTCTTTGTTTTTTTCTACACTAACACTCTCTCTACTTCAATATGACATAAATCTATCTGAAGATATAGTCCTAGGAGAACTAACATTAATCAAATAAAATACTGAAAGAAACATTGATCCTACTGTAATCATGGGGATTTTGAGGGGAGACTTAGTATATTAACTAATCCCCATGACATCCTATCGTGGGGCTAAACCTTCGTAGTTGGTGTCGTGTTCTCCAAAACTCAGAAATTCTAGACAACAATGTCAAAAAATTAGACTTGTTTGTCCCAGATGACATTCCAAAGACACCCGCCAACTATGAGGTAGTAGCACATAGTTACCAATGGGTTATAAGTCATGGGTTATAAGTCATGGGTGGCTAGAGGTATATAACACTCACGAACATCTAAATCTATGTGATTCCACTCTATATCATCCTTTTGGCATTCTAAAACTCTACAATAATATCTACAAACATTTAGAAGCCATGCTAACCAATGTGCAATACAATTTTGATGCTACCCACATTGAATATCCCACTATCAATGCCAAAGAAATTCCAAACTTACAAGACTTTATTCTCATAAGTCTAGCCACCCACCCCCTAACATAGGTCAGGGTCCATAAGAATCTTCTTCTTCATTTTTAAAATCAACTTACCCTGTCTATTCTAATGTTGTTAGTAAGCTACTTAACCCATATCCTAACACGCCACCTACTAACACCTCTCAAGCTGACTGCATTTTCTCATCTTTCTATCCTCCCGAGATAGATTTTCCCACTAACACTCTCGTCCCCGAGAAGGTATTGGCACCTCACCCATCTCCAACATGGCACTCTCAAGAGGTACGACACACCATCCCACACAAAATCTTGACGCATTTACTGATGATACCATCTTGGATTCTTTGTTAGTTGTACAGAGTACGAGGGGTTCATTCGTGCGGGCAATCCTCTTTTGAAGCCAAAGTTAATGTTCAAGGTACTCATGCGCAGATCATTCCATTTGAGCCCACACGGTGAATCATGCCGCCCGAAGCATATGCAAAAATCACTCCAACAAAACAGCATGATGTACCATACCCTCTCCACGCCCCACCCCCTAACTTAGAAGAACTACTTCCATTGGCTGGAGAGGGTACATTATGGGAGAATATGGCAAAGCATACAAAGCTGGCAAAACCTCACTTAGCTTATTTGCTCGAGATATGGATTGTTACATTCATGATCAACTATTGTTTCAAAAGATGGAGGAAAACAAATCATGTGCACACTATAGGTGGCTACGCCACCATAATCACCAATGAAGAGCACCCATAACTTCTGCAATATTTTAGAATACAGCCAAAGACTAGAGGAAGGAGTACCTAGCGATTCTACGGAATACAACCAAGTGTATATGAGTGCGCCACTAGCACTGCGAGTCGATCCATTATACATGCGAGTTAAAAGAAGATAGACACCGCTAGAATTTTAGGAAGCCAAAAGGCACGACTCACATGTGTCCTACAACTTTTCCATTTTCATACCAACAACATTTGCAAACATTCAGGAACAAAGACAACAGATACTTACATGGATCAGGGCATGGCGCATGATTCTAGACCCCGCTATTATAGCTAGCGTCAGATTTTTAAAATTGGTGGTGGTGCTGCTGATATATCCACCAAAGGAGCCCTATGATGGCTATGAAGTAGAAAACCTGAAGTTCAACATGAACCAAGGGCCATCAGATAGGGGAATTATGCTTTACTACCACCGACTCCCCGATGTCTTCCAAGCTACATGCATATGACTTTAGAAGACATGATGGATACCGGATTCTGGAGATCACATTCAGCATTTCGATGCACACTGTAAGATTCCTCCCTCGCCTCTCAAGATGTCCAGTATCTTCCCCTGTAATCAAATCCCTCTTCAGAAATATAAAAGATCTTGTTTCTTCCTATTTTAGCTTAGAGAGAGAAAACGTTCTAGAGAGAGGTTATTCAGATTTTAGATATTTTTGGATGGAAAATATCTCTTCTTATTAAAATAAATTCCCCTGAAGCAGAAGTTCAAAAAGATTTTTAGAAGGTGCATTAGAAATCAATTATAATCTGTTCAAAAGGACTTATCCTAGGGGGTCAAGATTTTCTGAAAATTTTAAATTAAGGTTTTGAGGGACCAATCAAATTCATCCAAATGTGTGGAGAAGATAAATAGAAGAAATAAAGAAAATCCCCCCAAAAATGAGTAAATACTCACATAAGATGAAGAGTGGACTAAGGACCAAAGGAAATACTAAAAAAATGAATTTCTGACACCTTAGAGTGGGGATTCCCCCTCATGAAGGAGGCACCTATTTCACATGTGTGGTGGAGTTTTAAATTCCTAAAAATTGGGATATTGCATCTCTCTCCTCTCCTAATTCAAGTATAGTTCCAAAAAGTATTGACCCAAAAATAGTCAAAAATTGTCCAAACTGATTTGAAAAATTCTAGAATCAATTTGCTTGGTTAGAAGCTCACTTTTCCCTATAAATAGAAGCCTCCCCCTTTGTTGAAGCTTAATAGTGTTTTATGCACTGTTACTCTACTCCACCTCCCAAAGCCAAAAACTATGAATTTCTTAATAATTCATTTGTTTTTGACCATTCCCTCTTCTAAAGAATTGGTGGCCACTCTTGTTGCAAACAAGAGTAGATCCCTCAAACCATCAAGCCAAAGGAAAGCTCCCAGAAATTCATGTAAGTTAGAAATCCTACTTTTTCTTTATTCTTTTAATGGTTTTCTAATTTTTGTTATCTTTAAAATGATAAATTGATACTATGCCTTGTTGGAAAGGCTTTCCCCCTCTCTCATTCTTAAAATCAGCTTTTATTTATCCTAGATAAGTAATCTAATTGTTGGAATTAAACTTTTCATATTGTCTCTTTTAAAAGTGAAATTTGATTAGTTTAGAGTGCTTTAAACCATTTGGGGATAATTTGTAAGTAATTTAAGGTTAGGAAAATTTGAAAAATGGTCATCCATACAAAGGAGGTTATGGGGTAAAATTTTCTTCAATTTTGTGAAATAAAGTTTTATCTTTTATTATTCAAAAAGAGTAATCCCCATCGTTTGTGTATTCTAAAAGTGTTATTTTCATTCTAGGCATAGAAAAATGCATAGTAAAAATATTTTTATTATAAAAGTGTTATTTCCATTATTGATTGTTTTTTATAAAAGAGTGATTTTTGTTAGATTTAAATTCTATGCATAGAAAGATGCATATTGCTTATTATTTTTTTATTATAAAAGAGTGAGTTTCGTTAGATTTAAATTTTATACATAGAAAGATGTATATTTGATTTTTTTTCTATAAAAGTGTTACTTTCATCAATATTGATTTTTATGCATAAAATGATGCATAAATGAAATTTTTTATTATAAAAGTGTTACTTTCATCAATATTAATTTTTATGCATAAAATGATGCATAAAAGATTTTTTTTATTATAAAAATGTTACTTTCACCAATATTGATTTTTATGCATAAAATGATGCATAAAAGAATTTTTTTTATTATAAAAGTGTTACTTTCATAAATATTGATTTTTATGCATAAATAGATGCATAAAAGAATTTTTTTAATATAAAAGTGTTACTTTCATCATTTTGATTTTTATGCATAAAATGATGCATAAAAGATTTTTTTTATTATAAAAGTGTTACTTTTACCAATATTGATTTTTATGCATAAAAGAATTTTTTTATTATAAAAGTGTTACTTTCATCAAAAATGATTTTTTTAATGCAAAAATAGATGCATAAAAGGATTTTTCTTTTATATAAAAGTGTTATTTCCAT
Organism: Cibotium barometz; assembly: GCF_041138505.1. Classification (NCBI taxonomy): domain Eukaryota; kingdom Viridiplantae; phylum Streptophyta; class Polypodiopsida; order Cyatheales; family Cibotiaceae; genus Cibotium; species Cibotium barometz. The sequence goes on from NC_141054.1 coordinate 59,325,979, forward strand.
AGAAGTTGGATTTTATGCATAAATAGATGCATACAGAATTTTTATATCAAAATAAGAGTTCTCTTTAATCCTATGTTTAAATCCCATGAATATTGGAAAATGAATAAGTAAATACTCATTAATAGAAAATTATACCGTTTCATATTCTCTAGGATGGTAATGAGAAAATTCAAAAAAACTATCAAAGTCAGAATTTTAGATAAATGATTAATTTATTCCTCGTAGGAATTCGTGACTAGTTTTGAATTCAGTTAAGCAAAATACTCAATGAATGAAATTCAGTAAAGTAGTAATTGAAATATTACCCTTCGAGAAAGATAGTTCAGGGAGAATCTTTCCAGACTAAACCCTAATTCAGACTATGACCAAGACGTAACTCCTTCGTCAGTTTCAAGAAAAGATGATGTGACTAGTTCAGTAATCTACACTCAAATCACCCACCGAATCTAAAACTAAGTTGAGACCTTTGATTTTGATCTGAGGATCAAGAATTCAGAATTCGAAGAATTCTGCTTGGGAATCCAAACCTATGATCTAGAAGTCTTGGGATACGGAATTAAGATATACTCATTGTATTCAAAAGAAAATCAAAACTGAAAACTTGCATAGAAGCCCTGTTTTCTTAAAAGACTGTCTTACGCCAGAATGCTGGAGGGAGCATTTGGTATATGTGTTTTCTAAGGGAAGTTCGGTTGCAACAACTCGGGGAGTGCTCAAAGGACGACTCACGCGGTGGGTATGGTATTAAGTGGTGTGCTTCTGGTACGATGGGCGAGGGCCGACGAAGCAGTCCCTGATTGAAGTGCCAGGATAGCTAAGGAGGATCCTGGAGGGTTCTAACCAGGCGATGCACGGGCTTGCGGTGCTTAGGACACCCATGCGTATGTCTTGGAAGATATATATATGTATGATGACAAGAAAATTATTGTAATCTGTTACTGGATCTCGTTGTTGCTGACCTGCTGGTCTCAACGGAGAGTCCAGAGTGATACTGTTTTGTGAGACAAGGATTGAATGGAAATTTTGAGTTATGACATCTATAAAACCAACGGAGAGTCTCAACAGAGAGTCCAGAGTGATACTGTTTTGTGAGAAACAAGGATTGAATGGAAATTTCGAGTTATGACGTGTGTAACCTTGTCAATGGATTGTTTTATAAATTAAAGTTTAAAGAGGAGTGTGTGTGTATCTGTATTCTAAAGCAAAAGTTAAGAAAGGCATTCAATTATGGGTGGGTGAGTACTTGTCTGGTTCTTCCAATTTCAGTGGTTGGGCGGTGACTAACCCATGGGCCAGATGGGGCTAGAATCAGTAGAGTTTTAATAATAAAATTGATGAATAGGAATACGCTTAGAACTCGAATAGTTAAATAATAACCTGAAGTCTTCTCTAATGAATAGATCAACGGCTATGCCTAATTCAATTAGGCAAAAAGCGTTGATCCCTTCAAGTTAAGTTTGTAATAGTTCCCCTTCTATCTGGTTTATTCAGATGAAGGTTAGTTCGGTATCTCGACCTTGTTAGAAAACTTCGTCAAGAAATTCAAAATGGTGGAATCATCCCCGTTTTCCAAGCATGGAAAATTTTCCCAGTTTCGGTTTTCGGAATGACCACTAGCTTAGTCTCGTGCCCGGACATTAGAGGGCAAGGCCCCGAGTTGAAAACCCTGCCCCGCACAAGAGGGAGCTGCTTCCGCTCTGCCGGGGGAATCGGGTGCGCGGAGGGGGCAGTGGGATCTCACAGTTGGTATCAAAGCACTGTTGTAAATTTACGTTAACAATATCAGAAATTGCTTAAAATTTTAAAGTAAATCTGAGAAATAATGTTTTCGCTTGTTAAATTTATGTTGAATGAACTTCAAAAATTGAAAACTCATAAATTGAATTGGAAATTCATAGATGGATACCCCGAATCTATCTGGCATTCCTGAACTCTCCCAGAGTCAGGATATGATAGCCTTTGCATTCGAGCACCTCATCAACTCTGCTACGACCCGAGTAAGCAGAGTGAGACTCGCACGTCATTTTGAGAGTCTTTACTTTCCTGATCCTCTTGAGCGACGTCGGTATATGTGGTTCTGTGGAGGACGATGTATTAATGTCAGTACCAATCAGCATCAGAGGCTCAGGCGAAATATTTCCTTAGCCATGATTCTGATAAGGCTAGGGCTTGTTCAGCATCATGTACAACTCTTTGATCATTCACCCAGGAACTTTAGAATTTCATGCCGAGTTTTTAGGCTTCTTAGCTACTTTATCCCTAGAAGTAGAATTACAGCACCTCTTTCTGTAATGAATCGTGTGTACCATGGCATGTCTCCTTCACAGTTTCGCTTCTTTATACATAAACGATTGAGGTAGTGATTTTGGGAGCTGTGATACTCTATGTATATATCGAAAACTTTTGATGATAAACGATGTTTTGCAAAAAAATTCCAAATTGTTTTCATGATTATGAATATGGTTAGTAAAATTATCAGAGTAAATCTTGTTTCATGAAGTATGATGAAATAATCATCTGTTTAAAAAAATAAATCGTAAAAATTAAATAATCATAAATCTATCAAAGTTAAGTTGACAAAAATCTTGTTTTGTCAGTCATGAGGTGTGCGGCCTGTGCAAGGCAACCGTCTAACCGCGATGAACGAAGAGTTAGATCCGGATGTTCAAAAAGCCCTGCACAAATCCCAACCTGGTCCCTTCAAGGGTGAAGGAGAGCAGTTAGGTGAAGTAGTGGAAAAGTGGATTGAGACAATGGAGGAATACTTTGATGTAACTAGCAATGGAAAATTGGATTAAGGCAATGGAGGAATACTTTGATGTAACTGGCTACAATGAGAGAAGCAAGATGGCTCTCACCAGGTTAAATATTGTGGAAAACGGCCAAGGTTGCTTGGAGGAATCACTATGAGACTAACCTTCTCGACTGGAATACCCAGACCTGGACCGATCTTAAAGCTTACCTCAGAAAGAGGTTTTGTCCTCCGGGCTTCCTTGAAACTAAAATGAATGAGTTCTTGGAACTAAAGCAGGATAGCCGGACAATTGAAGAGTACCATCAAGATTTTGCCCTTCTCCTCAAATATTCCCCGCAATTGGATGAAGAGCAGTTGATGGTGGCCAGATGAAGAGCAGTTGATGGCCCTTCTCCTCAAATATTCCCCGCAATTGGATGAAGAGCATTTGATGGCCAGATTCATTCGAGGAATGAACGAGCCATTGGACACCTTAGTAAAGAATGCCAAACCTGTCTCAATGGCCGAAGCAGTAAGAATGGCAAAAGACTTTGCCAAAGCCTTTGTTGTTAAGGTCCCGCCAAAGCCTGCACCCTCTAATTTTAAAAGATTCCAAACCCCAGGAAGTGCTTCAAACTTTCCTCCCCCAAAGAGGCAGCAAGGCCCAATTCAGAATCAGGATGCTGGGAGATTCAGAAGTGAAGGAAGACCCTTCCCACAGAACACTTTCTCAGGAGCCTCACCTCTTTCAAGGATTCAGAGGGATGAGAATCGATGTTTTGGATACATGGTTTTATTCACCAGCTGAAAGATTGCCCGACTCCTGCCATGTCAAGGGGACAGGGAAGTCAAGGATCGAGAGTGCAGAGACCATCCCCTTCCTATCAGTCAAATCAGGGTCCATCTCGTCAAAATCAGGGCAATCCCATGAGAACTCTAGCTCAGCCATCTACCTCTGTCTAGAGTAGCCTTAGAACTCCTTCCCAAAACTGGAGCAACCAAAGAGAAAGAGTTCCGCCTCAGACTGCAGCAGCAGCCAGAGCAGTCACAATAGCAGAAGTAGTGGAAGAAGAAAGAGGACAGATTTATGCAGCAATTGAAAACCAAGGGGGCCAAACCGTCAATTCTCCGTCATTCATACTCCAGCTGAGTATCAGGGTAAGCCTTTTAAGCTTTTGATTGATTCAGGCAGGACTCATTCTTTCATTTCCCCTGGATGCTTGCGTAAACTAGTCTTAGAGATCAGAAATCAAGGAAACCTATGCAAGTTGAATTGGCAAGTGGGAAGATTCTTTTCACTCACCTTGAGAGACAGATCGTATTCAGTTCAATCTAGATGGGAATTTAACTGACTGTCAGTTCAGAGTTATACCTTTGGGAGTTTTCGACGAGATCCTTGGAATGGATTGGCTCCATAAAAATCAAGCTAACATTCACTGTCATAATGGAACCATTTCCTTCCGTGACCTCCACGGAAATAAAGTTCAAGGATCCAGAATTTCAGGATCCCCAAGTCTGTAGAGTTAGTAAAGGCTTCTAAGTTACTAAAAGGACTTAGAAAGAAGCAGCTCATTTATGTTGTCAAAATGAATCCAGTAGACTCAAAGTTAAAAGCTAAAGAACCTGAATGGTTAAGTGATTATGATGATTTATTCCCAGCAGAATTAACAGAGATGCCTCCAATTCGGGAAGTAGATCATGTGATAGAATTGACCCCCAGAGCTCACCCCAGTAGCCCTGCGCACGTACAAAATGCCAGTTCCTGAAGCCATCAAACTCAAGGAACAACTTAGATAGCTGTTAGAACAAGGGTTTGTAAGACCCAGTGTTTCACCTTAGGGTGCGCCAGTTCTCTTTCAGAAAAAGAAAGATGGAACACTAAGACTCTGTGTGGACTACAGAGGTCTCAATCAGATAGTTAAGAATAAGTATCCTATCCCCAGAATTGATGAGCTTCTAGACAGGCTAAGTGGAGCCCAGATCTTCACAAAGATAGATCTCAAATCAGGGTATTATCAGATCTCAAATCAAGGTATTATCAAATCGAGATTAATGAGCAAGATATCCCGAAGACAGCCACCATCAATACTCGGTATGGGCATTAAGAATTCACTGTCATGCCATTTGGATTGTCAGATGCCCCAGCTACATTCAATCGATTAATGCAGGACATTCTCAGAGAATACTTGGATGATTTTGTTCTTGTTTTCTTTGATGATATTCTAATTAGAATGCAACTGACCATGAAGCTCATGTCAGAAGAGTTCTTGAGATCCTAAGGAAGCACCAACTCTTTGCAAAAAAGAGCAAATGCACTTTCTTTGTTGAGACCATGCTGAATACTTGGGCTTTCTGGTATCCAAAGATGGAATTTCTCCAGATTCCACTAAAGTCCAAGCAGTCACATAGATTGGCCTGAATCAAAGATAGTGAAAGAAGTCAAAGGATTCTTGGGATTGACTGGTTGGTATAGAATTTTTATACCAAAGTATGCTCTCATAGCTTCCCCCCTGACTAATCTTCTCAAGAAGAATATCTCGTTTCAATGGTCTGCCAGGTGCCAGAGTGCTTTTGATAAGCTGAAGACTGCCTTGGTAACCAATCCCGTTCTAAAGCTACCAAATTTCTCTCTACCCTTTGAGGTAGTAATAATTGATGCCAGTGGTTTTGCCATGGGAGGTGCACTCATGCAGCAGGAAGGTCATGCAATGGCCTATGAATCCCAAAAACTCAGAACGCATGAGAGGAATTATGCTATCCACGACCTCGAACTACTTTCAGTAGTATATGCCCTGAAGTTGTGGAGACATTACCTACTGGGTCAAAGATTCACTTTGATGACAGATCATCAGAGCTTAAAGTGGATCTTCACTCAGAAGGATCTCAACATGCGCCAAAGACGGTGGATGCAGAACCTGCAGGAATTTGATTTTGAAATCAAGTACCACCCAGGCAAAGAAAATGTGGTAGCAGATGCCCTCAGCAGAAAAGCCTCCTTGCTTGCAATTACTGTAGTGTCAAATCTTTGATTATTGAAGCAAGTGAGAAGATCATGCAAGATAGATTCTTTGGCCCTATTGCTACCCTACTTATGCACGAAAGCAAAACTCCACAGGAGTTGAACCGAGTTCAAGGGTACAGCCTGGATGATGGAATTATGTATTATAATCGCAGGCTATGCATTCCCAATGATGAGGGAACTAAGGGTCAAATTCTGAATGAAGCCCATGATATCCTTATTGCAGGACATCCAGGTTTCATCAAAACCTACATGTCTGTGTGAAGAAAAGCTTTTTTTGGCCTGGTCTAAAAAAGGATGTGCTTAATCATGTACGTCAATGTCTGACCTGTCAGAAAGTCAAGGCTGAGAGAGTAAAAGTACCTGGGAAGTTACATCCATTAGACATCCCCCAGATAAAGTGGGAATGTATTAGTATGGATTTTATTACTCGATTACCTTCAGTGCAAATCAGGTTACAACTCCATTTTCATGGTAGTTGATAGACTAACCAAAGTTGCCCATCTGACTCCAGTAAAAGAAACCTACACTGCAATGGTGGATGTGGCCAGAGTGTTCCTCAAAGAAATCTTCAGATTGCATGGCCTACCCCCAGAAGAATAGTAAGTAATCGAGATCCCAAATTCACATCAAGATTCTGGACTGCATTTTTTGAAGTAGTAGGAACTTTCTTGGATCTCAGCACAGCTTACCACCCTGAGAGACCGATGGTCAAACTGAAAGGATGAACCAAGTAATCAAAGATATACTTCGGTCATGCTGTGGCAGGGAATCCAAGAAGCGGCTAAGCTATATGCACCTAGTCGAGTCTACCTACAATGCTTCTTATCACCAAAGTATTGGGATGAGCCCTTTCAAAGCTCTGTATGGACAAGATTGCTTAAATCCATTAACTTGGTCTGACCCATTGATTAGGGTTCGAGATGTCCAGACAGATGCTTGATGACATGGAGCCGTAGATGCAGTCAATTCGCAAAGAAATAAAAGCTACCTAGGATAGACAGAAGCAGTATGCAGATAAGAAGAGGTCACACAGAAAATTCGAAGAAGCAGATATGATCTTCATTCGAGTACACCCCAAAAGAAGTTCTCTATCCCTTGGGAAGTACAAGAAGTTATCCCCCAGATATTGTGGACCATATCTGATTACAAAGAAAGTAGGTGACTTAGCCTACGAGCTTCTTCTGCCTCCTCATCTTAAAGTACATAATGTATTTCATGTCAACCTTCTTAAAAAGTATATACCAAGCCCAAATCATGTGCTTGATGAGATGAAATCTTAACTTCTTCAACCCAAGGGCAGATGGAACTCCAACCTGAAGAAATCCTTGATGTTCGAAAAAAGGTTCTCAGGAACAGAATTCTAAGAGAATTATTGGTCAAATGGAAGTTCTATCCTTTTGAAGATGCCACCTGGGGGGAGAAAGAAGCCGAACTATTGCAAGATTATCCCCAGTTTGCGAGATGAAGACATCTCGCGTTTTTCAAGTGGGAGAGAATGTAAGATTCTCAAGATGTCCAGTATCTTCCCCTGTAATCAAATCCCTCTTCAGAAATATAAAAGATCTTATTTCTACCTATTTTGGCTTAGAGAGAGAAAATATTCTAGAGAGAGGTTATTCATATTTTAGATATTTTTGCATGGAAAAATATCTCTTCTTATTAAAATAAATTCCCCCGAAAAAAAAGATTTTCAGAAAGTGCATTACAAATCAATTATAATCTGTTCAAAAGGCCTTATCCTAAGGGTCCAGATTTTCTGAAAATTTTAAATCAAGGTTTTGAGGGACCAATCAGATTCATCCAAATGTGTGGAGGAGATAAATAGAAGAAATAAAGAAAATCCTCCCAAAAATGAGTAAATACTCACATAAGATGAAGAGTGGACTAAGGACCAAAGGAAATACTAAAAAAATGAATTTTTGACACCTCAGAGTGGGGATTCCCCCTCATGAAGGAGGCGCCTATTTCACATGTGTGGTGGAGTTTTAAATTCCCAAAAATTGAGATATTTCATCTCTCCTCTCTCCTAATTCAAGGCTAGTTCCAAAAAGTAAGCTAAACTGACCCAAAAATGGTCAAAAATTGACCAAACTGATCTGGAAAATTCTAGAATCAGTTTGCTTGGTTAGAAGCTCACTTTTCCCTATAAATAGAAGCCTCCCCCTTTGTTGAAGCTTAATAGTGTTTTATGCACTGTTACTCTACTCTCCCTCCCAAGAGCCAAAAACTATGAATTTCTTAATAATTCATTAGTTTTTGACCATTCCCTCTTCTAAAGAATTGGTGGCCACTCTTATTACAAACAAGAGTAGATCCCTCAAACCATCAAGCCAAAGGAAAGCTCCCAAGAATTCATGTAAGTTAGAAATCCTACTTTTTCTTTATTCTTTTAATGGTTTTCTAATTTTTGTTATCTTTAAAATGATAAATTGATACTATGCCTTGTTGGAAAGGCTTTCCCCCTCTCTCATTCTTAAAATCAGCCTTTCTTTATCCTAGATAAGTAATCTAATTGTTGGAATTAAACTTTTCATATTGTTTCTCTTTTAAAACTGGAATTTGATTAGTTTAGAATGCTTTAAACCATTTGGGAATAATTTTTAAGTAATTTAAGGTTAGGAAAATTTGAAAAATGGTCAGCCATACAAAGAAGGTTATGGCAAAAAAAAATTAAATTTTGTGAAATAAGTTTTATCTTTTATTATTCGAAAAGAGTAATCCCCATCGTTTGTGTATTCTAAAAGTGTTATTTTCATTATAGGCATAGAAAAATGCATAGTAGAAATATTTTTATTATAAAAGTGTTATTTCCATTAAAATTAAATTCTATGCATAGAAAGATGCATATTGATTTTTTCTTTTTAATTATAAAAGAGTGATTTTCATTAGATTTAAATTCTATAAATAGAAAGATGCATATTGATTTTTTTTTATAAAAGAGTGATTTTCATTAGATTTAAATTCTATGCATAGAAAGATGCATATTGATTTTTTTTTAATAAAAGAGTGATTTTCATTAAATTTAAATTCTATACATAGAAAGATGTATATTGGATATATTTTTTTTATAAAAGTGTTACTTTCATCAATATTGATTTTTATGCATAAAATGATGCATAAATGAAATTTTTTTATTATAAAAGTGTTACTTTCATCTCAATATTGATTTTTATGCATAAAATGATGCATAAAAGATTTTTTTTATTATAAAAGTGTTACTTTCACCAATATTGATTTTTATGCATAAAATGATGCATAAAAGAATTTTTTTATTATAAAAGTGTTACTTTCATCAATATTGATTTTTATGCATAAATAGATGCATAAAAGAATTTTTTAATATAAAAGTGTTACTTTCATCATTTTGATTTTTATGCATAAAAGATTTTTTTTATTATAAAAGTGTTACTTTCACCAATATTGATTTTTATGTATAAAAGAATTTTTTTATTATAAAAGTGTTACTTTCATCAAAAATGATTTTTTTAATGCAAAAATAGATGCATAAAAGGATTTTTCTTTTATATAAAAGTGTTATTTCCATAGAAGTTGGATTTTATGCATAAATAGATGCATACAGAATTTTTATATCAAAATAAGAGTTCTCTTTAATCTTATGTTTAAATCCCATGAATATTGGAAAATGAATAAGTAAATACTCAGTGATAGAAATTATACTGTTTCATATTCTCTAGGATGGTAATGAGAAATTTCAAAAAAAACTATCGAAGTCGGAATTTTAGATAAATGATTAATTTATTTCTCATAGGAATTCGTGACTAGTTTTGAATTCAATTAAGCAAAATACTCAATGAATGAAATTCAATAAAGTAGTAATTGAAATATTACCCTTCGGTTTTATGTTATCTTACTCATGGTAATAATTGAAGTTTATATTTTAATCCATTTGTGTTATAGCTTAATGGAATGTACGAATGTGCACAAGGTTATTATATGTGCAAATATGCACAAGGTTATTTCTGAGTTATTTTTGTTGGCCACGTGCCAAATGTTTGTACAAATTGTTTATGCACGCTTGGTGCATGGCATTGCTATATTCCTAGCACATATGCTAGAAGAGTTTTGATTATTTACACTTAGTGTGTGAACAAGCTCTAGTTTTTGAGCTATTTTTGTAAAAAGAAAGCTTGTAGAGCAAGCTTGGGCTAAAATAGCCATGTAACCTATTTTTGATGGAATAAAATCTATAAAAATACTCAAGCGGGGATGCTTTTGGCACACGCTTGGGGGGCAGTTGGGACCCAATCTAGTGTTCTCTCGTGTCTGTATTTTTCTGTTGGCACACTTCGCGAGGTCCTATGTACTTTCCCATTTTAATGGTATTAGAGCGCCCAGGGTACGCTCCGTTCGGGAACCCTAACCCCCTCCCATTTCTTCAACTTCTAGATAAATCTCTCTAGGGACCAAGCAGTCAGCTGTTTGTTTGTCACCTCCACCCCAAAAGGAATTCCCAGATGTCCAGATGTCTAATTATTTAGTCCCTCACACTCCCATCCCTCCAAGTCAAAGTCATTGTCTTCAATCAAACTAATGATCTTGGACTTATGTATGTTGCATGCGGACCCAGAAGCCTTAGCAAAATCCTATAAACCTGTTTACATCAAATGTCCCCAACAAGGGTGCCTACAGCAACCTAGTTAGAGACCTTACGTTGGCATTACCGGCTTGGTCATCCAAGCCAAAGTGTAAACCCGGATTTTCAAGCTTCACAAAATGATTGTCCTTCCCTTGGTTTGATTAGGGGTTTTTTGTTCTCATTAAGCTCAATTAGAAAGTTTGTTAGAATGCACGTAGATGCTCAACATTGATTAAAAGGCTGTGATGATGATGTAATATGAGTGCAAAAATCTC